>NC_088380.1:111650000-112275000 GCF_037993035.2 Macaca fascicularis | reverse complement strand
AATTTTTTATTTACATAAGTGAACCTCATTGAGAATGAGGGTAAGAACTTTGCCTATTTAAGGCAGACCCTCCATTTGTTTTGTGGAAAGCAGACTTTCACTTGTCCTGGAGGACATGCCTCTCCAACTTACACATTGTTTTTTTTTTTTCTTTTCCTTTTTTTTGTAATAGAAAATAAAGCTCTCCTTTTTTCCTCTGAAGATCTCCTGGTCTTTTGTTTACTTATTATTTCTTCCATTTCCCTTTAAAAGTAATTTAAAGTTAGGTTTATTTTAGTTAACGCAATTATTTATATTTATATACAGATTACTTTTGTTCTTCTGATTTCCCTTTCCTTTCAACTCTTTTCTAGTTATTCCAAGAAGGTCTTTGTCAACTACTCCCTTTTTTCTCCTTTTATCCTTAGAAAGCTATAAACATGAAAGAAAGCTAACGATGAAAATATGTGAAAGAAAATGGAAGTCATATATTTTAAGAAAAACATGACATTAAACTTGATAGACTTTGAAATTGCTTAGAATTGACCACCTAATGTCCATAAACTTATATCTATTTCTATTATTCCCTTCTAACAAAAACTCTTTATCCTCAAGGACCAGAATTCATGGTAATTTTTAAAACTTTCATTAAAATTTTCTATGTCTCTGCTATTATCATCATATTGTTTTTGACTGAAATACATTGAAAACACATTTTACATGCAACTTGGGATAAAATAGGTATTTGTTTACTATCCTCTGGAACGTAATCAGTACACATAATAGTGTTTCTGAGTAAGCTATTGAACTTTTAAAAACTATCTTTAAGTTGAAAACTTCCATTGTTGTGTAACACTAAATAAATTAACAAGAAACTGAAATAAAGATTTTTAAAACAAACTTCAAAATAAGTCAATGAAAAAAAGACACCTGAAATTATGTGAACACAACATTTCCATTAGTAGATTTTTCCTTGGATAATCACCAGTTTGCTCATCAAAGTTAACATTTACCAGCGGTGAGCAAGTTTCCCCCATGATTAGAAGCATCTAAATCTGAACGACACTCTTTGGCATAACTCTAAATTATATGCCTCTTTTTTAGCAGTTACTATGTAATTAGTGTGTCTTAATTTGAACATTAAAAAATGTATTGAGTTTTTCATGTAGCATTTATAATTACAAGATCAATTTGTGTGGTTAGCTTATTTCACTGCTAAGATTTTTGTATCTGGAATATTTATATGCACTTCCAAAATTGCCACAGTAGAGAAGCCTGTGTTGGAGAATACTTCAATAAAAATAAATCATTTGTATTCTACACTGGCTTAATACTGAAACATGCAAAATGCAAAAACCTGTGAAAGGGACAATAATGCACTAGAATAAAACCATTGTATAAGCACTGAAATGTGTATATGTACACACACACACACACACACACACACAGAGAGAGAGAGAGACACACACGGTCTTAGCAGGTTAAAATGCCCTGTTTAGAAAGAATAAAGCCTATGTTGGACCTTGATTTCTATTCTTCAAAAAACAGTCATTTAAATTTTAACCTGGTATGACTTTCTAAAATTCTTATTTTATGACTTCCCTCAGCAATGTTCTGAAAATACTTCTATAATGTATTTCTATGTTGGCATAAACATTTAGTCTCATAGTTCATGCAAGTTTCTATGCCACTGAAATTTCAAAATGACACAAGCTTGATTTTCTCCCAGAGTCAGGCATAAACATGATTGACTTAGTATATTGTGTCATAATAGAACATGTTTATTCTTTGACTAAAGTTGATAAATTGATTTTCCAATGGAAAAAAATGAAAGTTTCAGAATGTCATTTCTTGGAGTTGCAGAACATTAAAGAGCTATTTAAGTGCATACATCTGGAGTGCAGCACAGTCTGCTGCAGGAAAGCATAATTAGATACTTAGTTTGCTGTACAAAATTTTGCATGAATGACCCTGTTAATTTTTCCCCCTTAAATCCAAACAAAAAATACCCCAAAGACTCATCTTAAAAATGCAACTTCAGCAAAGTTGCTGTGAAGTACTTTTGGGATTTTAAATGAAACACCGGGCTACTGGTTTTGGCAGCAAAGAAGAAAGTATACAAGAACAAGAAAAAAAGAAAAAAAGTAGAAAAAAAGGTTGATTTACCTGAAGAGTTTGGAAAAAAAAAAAAAAAAAGAAACAAGAAGAAAAAACACTGAAACAATAAAGTATGTAATATTTATCATGAGACAGATTTTCAGAAATTAATAGAAAAGAAGTGGACAATCTAAGGAAGGTGTTTAAAAAAACATATAATCTGGTATCAATTGCATATATTTAAGTCATCAACCAGTAGTTTTGTTTGCAGAATAGTTCTTGATCTTGATCTCACTCACTTTTTTTGAGCAATGCTGTTCACTGGCATGCTTCCCAAAGAAGCAGCCATTTAAAATGAACTGGTATTTCTTTCCGGGAGTGCCCCAGGACCAGGTATCTGATACAACCTGGGCCAATTCTATTTCTGTTCTTAAGGGTTTTGGAACCTGAAAAAAAAAAAAAAAAAAAAAAAAAAGAGAGGAACAGAAAGAAGGGAGAGAAATTAAAACAGAGAGAGAGAGAGAGAGAAGGAGAAAAAGAGGTAGGGAGGAAGAAAGAAAGAGACCCATAGACAGATTGATCAAGACAGAGAAGTTTGTCTCTAATGCCTGCAATACAGCGTAACATCCTTCAGTGGCTATTCTGCAAGCTGTACTGAGAAGTATAGCACATTTTCCGCAGTGAAAGTGAAGAAAGAAGCAGAAATGCATAGAGAAAAAAAAATGGAAAAATGATTGTGTTGATGGCAGTTGAATTTCTGGTTCTTGTTAGATTCCAATATGAGTTGTTTCCCTGCCTTTGGTTTGTTAAGACACGCTGAAATATTTTCTATATCAGCTAATTGAATTGGGCTTCTGTCACTTGCAACCCCTAAATCCTCATTTTATGAAATAAAACCAGGTGATAGAAAATGATAATTGTAGAATAAATATTTGAAAAAGTAATTTAGGATTAAATAATATAATGAATAAAGCAACAACACATTAAAAAGTTCTAAGTAGTGATAGTTTAGATATAATCATAAAAATGTTTCATATTAAGAAATATTTCTTCAGTTGGATAGATTAAATATGTAAAAAAATTTTTAAAAGAAATATTTTGTCTCTGAAAGAAAACCCGAGACAGAAAGTTTCTGGCTCAGGCAATAAGCTAGCACAATTAGGTACAACAATTCAAAGATGTTTCGAATGAATAGTTTTTCATCCATCTATAATTTATCACAGCTCACTCTTGTAAGTAGAGTCACTGTTGTAAATTACAGCCTGTGAAGAATTAGATTTGTGAGATTCAGCATTTTTCAATCCATTTTCTCATAATGACATCCATCCACTTCTAATTTCAATCTGTAAGTGCTATCTATATTTGTTTTATATAAATGATCTGGCACAATTTCATGTTGCAATAAAATTCTTTATTGATAACGTCTCCTAAAGATCTTTTAGACTAAGACTGCCATTTTCATTAATAAGACCTCAGGTCTCTGTTAAATGTACCTATTAATACTACATGGGAGGCGCACTAATGATGAATGTAAGTGGCCCTGTGGTCAACACTTCTTCCTTCGAATACCCCTTGCCTCAACACACGCTCAGACAGAGAAGCATCAGCTCAGTACCAATACAGGTGTTGAATACCAAAAGTTAGTGACTAGGAAACAATGAAAAGTTACATACATAATTTTTAAAGAAAAGAGACCTTGTTACATGATGAAGGAAGCAGTATAGCAATGATTATAATTTATCAGAGAAGCAATCAGAATAGGTCTTTTATTTTTCCTACAGGTTTTAGCTTGCTTGAATAGGTAAGAAGGAGGACACCAAATTTAACCTTTGTGCTTGCTTTAAGCTCTGAGGAGAAAAAGCAGTCTAAATGCAAAATATTATTCTATTATTTCTATAATTTAGAAGGAAAGAGCAGCAATCTACTCCCACATACCCATTATTCCTCTTTTCTCTCGACATTACTATTTCCTATTTAGGCTGTATTTATAAAATGTAGAAGAATATTAACTATTACATAAATCTAAGAAATATTATAGGACTTTCATTGTAATTTTTCAATAATTAACATAAATTGATTATATGACCTCATATCCTAGCTTTATTTTTAAAAATTAATCTTTATTAAAAATATGTTTTCAGATAAACTTTATACTATATCAATGTCACCAACATTGAATCAGGTAAAATATATAAATATGTTCCTTTTCTTTACTAGTTCTAACCCTTCCCATTTTTTCCTTTCCATCAGTGTGAACATTTCTGAATATAAGGCCTCTTTTATCTTTTTTTTGGATGTTTTCCTCAGGTAATTTATGATATGCCAAGCCTTCAGTACCCTATTATTATCAGTATAAATGACAGATTTAGATCTACAGTGTGCTCGAACTTTTATTTTTTCATTGTAAAATTAGAGATATTTGACCTTGGGAATTACAAAATGAGAAACCATCTTATTTCTAAGGTGTCATACTCTTTAACTCTTTTATTTTATGAGAGTGTAAATTATGACAAACTTACTTATATGATGTGACAAAAGAGAAGCAGAACCAAATGAAAATCTATGTTTGTATTATATGACTCTTTTTGAGCTTGGACTTGAAGTCTCATTAAAGCAGAGTCATACTTTGCATATCAAATATTAAAAATAAAAAACAAGGTTAAATATTTTTAAAATGTTTAAATTAAATGTCACTACTTTAATTCATTCAGTAATTTATCTAAGACTTATACAATTATTATGTGGCTTGGAAATTATTTGTCAATAATATGGGAAATTTCTGATCAATTGATTAATTCAATTTCAACTTTCAAGTTTTATTATTTAAAAAATATATGTTTTAAGGCCACAGAAGCCATATATAATAATTTCTTTGATGGATCTGGGCAAAGTGAAAATCTTCTGGGAAGGACTCAACATTCTAGATTTCATTAAAAACACTCATGATTCATGGAAATTCAAAATATCAACATTAACAGGAATTTGGAAGTTGATTCCAACCCTCGTGGATGCCTTTGAGGGACTCAAGACTTCAGTGGAGGAATAACCACATCTATGGTGGAAATAGCAAGAGAAATAAAACAGAAGTGGAGTCTGATAGGTGACTGAATTGCTGCAGTCTTGTAATACAATTTAATGGATAAGGAGTTACTTTCTATGGGTGAGCAAAGAAAGTGTATTTTTTTTTCAGATGAAATCTACTCCTAATGAAGATGCTGTGAAGATTCGTGAAATAACAAAAGATTTAGAATATTCTATAAACTTGCTGATAAAGTACTGGCAGAATTTGAGAGCATTAATTCCAATTTTGAAAGAAGTTCTACCGTGAGTAAAACACTATCAAACAGCGTCACATGACACAAGGAAACATTTCACCAAAGGAAGAGTCAAGAGATGACAAATTTAATTGTGATCTTATTTTGCCATAGTCACCCCAGCTTTCAGCAGCTACCATCCTCATCAGTGAGCAGCCATCAACATTGAGGAAAGACCCTTCACCAGCAAAAGCATAGCATTTCCCAGACATATCCTACAATATTTTAACACTTTGCAGAAGGCTCAGTTGATTGTTAGAAAAATGTTTTTAGCCATAAAGTACTTTTAAATTGAAGTATTTCAGATATAATACTATTGCACACACAGGAGACCCAGTACGGTGTAAAGATAACTTTGATACTTACTAAAAAACTAAAAAATTTCTGTGACTTTATTGTGTGCATCTGAAACTGAACCTGCATTATTTCCAAGATATGCCTGCATTAGCAAATATAAGTCAGCAAAATAGTGCAGACAGATAAGTGAAGTTTATCCCAGAACAGGAAGAATAGATTATTTGTACTAAATGTGTTAATGCACTTTACCTTCTTAATACAGAAAATGGGCAAGTGCAATACATAGAAAATTCACAAAAGAAAACAATGACAATAAGCCTTATGGGGAAAAAATAGAGAGAAAGAGAATGGACCACTCTAGATATCAAATAAATAAATATTTAAACAACAAAATGAAATTTTGGCCTCGACTTGTTGATGATTGAAATCATTTAGAATTAGTGACATAGAGGCTTTAAGTACACAAGCATGTACTTTATTTTAGTCTTTTTAAAAGCAATTGTTAATATATAATTTTTATAAGTGAGTTTTATTTTTAATTTAGGAATTTTACTGCTAGAAATTTAAACCTATAGAAATAATTACTAGTAGACTCTAAGATTTAACTACAATAATATTCAAAACATTTTAAAACAATGCAATAAAAGATTGGTTAAATAAACAAAATGTATTGCATACTTAATGTTATTTAATAATACTGTTGAATAATGCACTTTCAGATGTTGGGGTATTCTTCATAGAAAAGAAAAACGTACTAGTCATTATAATGTACTCAATAAAAGACAAAGGTAACTTATAAAGCAGTATGCTCCCATATTTCTAAGGCAAAGAGCTACATTAAAGAAACACACACAAATGTAGAACAAAATAACATATATGTGCATTACTCTCTGAAGAGAATGTATAAATTTCAAAGGATTTTAAACGGCAATTATAATCTCCAAAAGTTCAAAACCATATAAAATGATAATCAGAAAGATCTTGCAAATTAGAGAAAACTGGTGATTTTAAATTTCTTCTTCTTGGATATTAAATTGATTTTATATTCTTTATATAAAATTTTAAAAATACATAATTATTAAAGCATGCCACAGATAAACAATTAATACTTATTGACGCCAAAATGTCATGAAGGTAAACTTTAGACTAGTGTTGGAGATTGTTGTAAAAGTTCCTTTAGTGCATAATGTTCTTAATATTCATAAACAACATTTTGAAAGTGCTTTAAAAAATTGTTAAAATGGCCGGGCGCGGTGGCTCAAGCCTGTAATCCCAGCACTTTGGGAGGCCGAGACGGGCGGATCACGAGGTCAGGAGATCGAGACCATCCTGGCGAACACCGTGAAACCCGGTCTCTACTAAAAAATACAAAAAACTAGCCGGCGAGGTGGCGGGCGCCTGTAGTCCCAGCTACTCGGGAGGCTGAGGCAGGAGAATGGCGTAAACCTGGGAGGCGGAGCTTGCAGTGAGCTGAGATCCGGCCACTGCACTCCAGCCCGGGCTACAGAGCGAGACTCCGTCTGAAAAAAAAAAAAAAAAAACTTGTTAAAACACATTTAATGCCCCCTTTCTTATAAATGTCCTTGGGAATACTTTTGATTCTTCTTTGATAATAATTAATATAAATTAATGGTACATGATAGACTATACATTGGTTTTGCTCGAGATAAGACAACAATATGAGTCTGACCCTGAGTGAAAGACAGGGAAATAAAGTTGGATGGAAACATCCTAGACTGCAATGCAGTTCAAGGAAGATTCAGCAAAGCCATTCAAAATTCTTCAAGCCAAAGCTGTCTAACAGAGAAGTTTGTGTATGCTGGGAACAGGTCTTCCTTGGTATCCTTGCTTAACTCAGTCTTTGAGTAATGAGGTAATGATTTCAAAGTACAGCATCTGGGCTTTCCCTCAATAGAGTTATCAAGGTTGCCACAATTAGTGTATCTTAATACTTACTTTAAAGTTATTAACATTATTTATTATATTAATAAATTATTTTATATATTTTAAATTTATTTTTCTATTTTTATTTTATATATTTTACGTATTCATTTGTTTAGATATATACATATTCTTTATATATAAAATTATTTTAAAAATATAGAATGTGTATACATATGAATGTATGTGTGTGTGTTTGTCTCTGTGTGTATATGTATGTATATACACAATATTTATTTTTGTAAGAGGATCTCGCTGTATTGTTAAGGCTGGAGTGCAGTGGCGCAATCATAGCTCACTGCATGTTGAACTTCTGGGCTCAAGTGATCCTCCCGTTTCAGCCTCCCACGTAGCAAAGACCACAGGCACACTAAACTTTTCTTAAGTTTAATTTTTTTAGAGACAGGTCTTGCTGTGTTGTCAAAGTTATTCTCATTTGCCAAAGAGTCTAGGGACTCTTCAGTTCCCTTTAATGTCTTACCTTTGTTGATGGCTAAGGATTTTAGGGTTTGAGTTAAGTTTTTTTAGGGTTGACTTGTCATAGGCAAAGCCACACCAGAGTGTCACTTGTTCTATTGCTGCCCCAATTCCTGTCAGAATTAATCATATTACTCATTGACTTCTCTTATTCCTGGGTCTTATGAGAATATAGACTATCACTCCTGGAGGGGCAATAGTGGCCAATTCACCTTGTTCCAAGTTTTTGATATACAAGGGAAAACCACTCCTAAAGGAACAGGTGGCTTCCTGAGTAGTCAGGTCCACAAACAAAAATAAGCCCAGGTGGCATGCTGGGTATTCATGGCTCCAAACAAATAGAAGATCTATGTGTCATGATGTCTATCCTTTGTGGCCAAGTTGGATCAATAGAAAGATTCTTTCCCTGTTCTCACGAGAATGGCCAAACAATATTTGTTTTCCAGAAGGCGGTGATACACCCACTTCCCTAACCTTCCTAGGTTAGGTATGTTCTTTTTTTGTTTTGTTTTGTTTTCTGTATGTTCTTACCTGGAAATAGTCACCATATATGGTCTCCTTACCTTGGGAACTTGGCAACTAGAGTTGGATGAGAGTGTCACACGGAAGCTTCCACTTTTGTGTCGTTAACACAGAGTGGGTACAAAAGATATAATAATTAATGTACTGGAGATATAGATACCCAACTTCCTAGGTCCTGGTAATGGTGGCGGTGGAGTTCAGGACGAGTCTGTTAAGTGGGGAAGAATTCCACCTAAAAATTAGAGGTCTGGGTACTTTGGAATCACTATCATTAGTTAGGAGGTCTGAGGATTGGAACTTTCTATTATGGGGAGGTTGATTAATCTAGCAGCCATAAAGATGATTCCTTGAATCTATAATTTTAATAATATTTACTGTAGAGTAACTATAGAGTATTTTTTCCCACCCACACTAGATTAGGGTAATTGGGATAGCAAACAGGATTAACAATAGCAGAATAGTGTCTGCCTGGGCCTTAGAGTGGCCTCTTTCCCCAACAAAGACAAAAGGGATGTTTCCCAGGAGGAGGTGGTAGGCTAAAGTGATAGAAAATAAGTATTACAGTAAGGAAGAAGACATAAATTAATGCTTCTTTTCCCACCCATAGAAACATGTTACCACTTCCAGCTGAGTGTTAGTTCATTTAGGATTTAAGTTTTTTGGGGGTTGATTCTCTACCTTTGAGATAACAGAGGTCTTTCAAAGGTTTACAGATGTAGGTCACAGTGTCTTCCCTGTGTGACTGTGACTCATAAGAAACAGTTTTAATCCCTGATAGGCACACCCAAGTAGTTATTTTCTGAAATTTGACAGCAGTATGGGGGCACTTAACATCTGGTAAGAGTCCTTCCATTTTGGATGTAATTGAACCTTGGGGGACTCTTCTTTTTAAGTTTTTAGTAACATTAAGTCTCATGGTTAAACAGGGGAGCTATTCTTTCCCTTTGTGGGAAAGGGCAATGTTTTAGTTTCATATTGGAGGGTCTCCTGAACCTGGCCTAAATTCCAAAGTGGAGAAGGAAGGTTTGTATAGCTAACTACTACAAACCAAGACCATAGCAGTGCAACACACAGAACCCACAGACAAGCTACTTTTACAATCTCGTGTCCTGGCTCCTAGTTTTTAGCTCCCATAATGCTCAAAATGAGTTCAAGAGGCAGTAAGTGCCTACTCACTTCCACTGTCACCCAGCCCAGACAGTGGCTACAAGTCCCCTGACCATGTAGGTCCCACCAAGGAACACAATGGAACCAGGACTGGTAGCACACCACCCAACATTGGCACAGAATAAAATAAAAGCTTAGTTATTGACATTGCCTCTGGTACACCCTGACAAAAAGGAGAATACAAACCAAAAAAAATCAAAATCTACAGCCTCCAACAGACTGAACAAATGCATCCCTCCTGGCCAAAGGGAATGGAATTGGGCAGGCATTCATTGGCCCCCAAAACCTTTCTAAGCAAAAAGGGTGAAGGGGTGATGAGGATGTGTTTTGGGGCACTCAAACAATGGGGAAATTTTTCACTGACTGCTTAGCCAAAGGCTTTTATTCCCTAGCTCACCCTATATTATATGGGAGACAGAGGGGATACTCACCCATCTGCTGGAGCCAAAATGGTGCTGACTGATCTTCCATGTGGGTGGACTCAAGTAATATTTCTTCTGGTTTCCTCAGCTTGGTTGGGTTCAGCTGCCATGGTGGGAGGGCCTAACAGAGAGAATGATAATCCACTGGCCTGCTGGTCAGAATGGCAGGTCTCACATGAGGCAGTGGCAATTTGGCTGCTTGCCCATTCACTCAGCTCTGCTGTCCACCAGGGAAAATGATGACTTTATTTTTAATAGAGGTGAGGACTTGCTATGATGCCCAGGCTGATCTGAAACTCCAGTACTCAAGCAATCCTCCCACCTTGGCCTCCCGAAGTGTTGGGATTACAGGTATGAGCCACCATGCCTGGTAAAACATTGCTTTTAAAAGTGCCTTTGGCTAGCGTTACAGCTCTGCAATTTTAGCAGCTTTTTATTGTTACAGCTTCAGTGTTATAGCTGTGCAGCTTTGTTGTCATCTTGCTGTTTCTTGCCATTTGCTGCCTCTCACTTTCTTGCCATCCCATTTACAGTTGTTTCACCGCTCCACTGTCTCACCATCCTGCTGACCACTGCCTCTCAGTTTCTCCCCAATTGCTGCTTCTACACTGTCCTTGTTCCTTCATCAGTGATATGTTTGGCTGTGTCCCAAACATATCTCAACTTGAATTATAATAATTCCCACATGTCAATGGCAGGGCCATGTGGAGATGAGTGAATCATGAGGCCGGTTTCCCCCATACTGTTCTCATGGTAGTGAATAAGTCTTATGAAATCTGGTGGTTTTACAAATGGGAGTTCCTGTGCACAAGGTCTCTTGCCTACCACCATGTAAGTCATGCTTTTCTCCTCCTTCACCTTCTGCCATGATTGTGTGGCCTCACCAGCCATGTGGAACTGTGAGTCCATTAAACCTCATTTTCTTTATAACAATCTTGGATATGTCTTTATTAGCAGTGACAGAATGGACTAATACAGTAAATTGGTACCAGGAGTGGGGTACCACTGTAAAGATACCCTAAAATGTGGAAGCGACTTTGGAGCTGGTAACATGCCAAGGTTGGAACAGTTTGGAAGGCTCAGAAGAAGACAGGAAAATGTGGGAAAGTTTGGAGTTTCCTAGAGACTTTTGAATGGTTTTGACCAAAATGCTGATAATGATAACGGACAATGAAACCCAGGGTGAGGTGGTCTTAGATGGAGATGAGGAACTTATTGGGAACTGGAGCAAAGGTGATTATTGCTATACTTTAACAAAGAAACTGGCAGCATTTGGCCCCTGCCCTAGAGATTTGTGGAATATTGAATTTGAGAGATGATTTAGGGTATCTGGTGGAAGAAATTTCTAAGCAACAAAGTTTTTAAGAGGAAGCAGAACATAAAATTTTGGAAAATTTGCAGCATGACAATGCAACAGAAAAGAAAACCCTATTTTCTGTGGAGAAATGCAAGCTGGCTGCAGAAATATACATGAGTAATGAGGAGCCAAATGTTAATTGCCAAGACAATGGTGAAAAAGTCTCCAGGGCATGTAAGAAGTCTTCATGGAAGCCCCTCCCATCACAAACCAGGAGACCTAGGAGAAAAAATGGTTTAATGGGTGAGGCCCAGGGCCTTGCCGCTTTGTACAGTCTCAGAACTAGGTACCCTATGTCCCAGCTGTGGCTAAAAGGGGCCAACATAGAGCTCAGGCCATTGCTTCAGAGGGTGCAAGCCACAAGCCTTGGCGGCTTCCACATGGTGTTGAGCCTGGAGGTGCACAGAAGTCAATAATTGAAGTTTGGGAGCCTCCACCTAGATTTCAGAGGATGTATGGAAATGCTGGGATTTCCAGCCAGAAATCTGATGCAGGGGTGGAGCCCTCATAGGGAGCCTCTGCAAGGGCAGTGTAGAAGGGGAATGTGGGATCAGAGCCCCCACTCAAGAGTCCCTACCCAAGTACGAGCTATGGGAAGAGGGTCACTGTACTTCAGACCCCAGAATGGTAGATCCACTGACAGCTTGCACCTTGAGCCTGGAAAAGCCACAGACACTCAGCACCAACTCCTGAAAGCAGCTGGGAGGGGACCAGTACCCTGCAAAGTCACAGGGCAGAGCTGCTCAAGGTTGTGGGAGCCCACCTCTTGCAGCAACATGCACTGGATATGAGACATGGAGTCAAAGGAGATCATTTTAGAGTTTTTAGAGTTTTAAAATTTGACTGCCTGTTGGATTTCAGACTTGCTTGGGGCCTGTAGCCCCTTTGTTTGGGCCAATTTCTCCCTTTTGGAACAGGAGAAATGCCTGCACCCCCATTGTATCTAGAAACTAACTTACTTTTGATTTTACAGACTCATAGACGGAAGGGTCTTACCTCGTCTCAGATGAGGCTTTGAACTATGGACTTTCGAATTAATGCTGAAATGAGACAAGACTTTGGGGGAACTTTGAGGAAGCCATGGTTAGTTTTGAAATGTGAAGACATGAGATTTAGGAGAGACCAGGGCTTGAAGGATACAGTTTGTCTGTGTCTTCACCCAAATCTCACCTTGAATTGTAATAATCCCCATGTGTCAAGGGTGGGGACAGGTGGACATAATTGAATCAGGGGAGCAGTTTCCCCAATACCGTTCTGATGGTAGTGAATAACTCTCCCAGGATCTGACGGTTTTATAAGTGGAAATTCCCCTGTACAAGCTCTCTTGTCTGTCACCCTGCAAGGCCCTTTATCTTATTTCATCTTCTGCAATAATTGTGAGGCCTTCCCAGTCATGTGGAACTGTAAGTCCATTAAACCTCTTTTTCTTTATAAATTACCCAGTCTCAGGTATGTCTTTATTAGTAGCATGACAACAGACTAATACAGTCAGTCACCAGATGATACAAGGCAACAGAACCTCAAATCAGGGCTTAGCTCAGGCTGCTGACAAAGACATACCCAAGACCGGGCAATTTACAAAAGGTTTATTGAACTTACAATTCCACATGGCTGGGGAGTCTTCACAATCATGGTGGAAAGTAAGAAGGAGCAAGTCACATCTTATGTGGATGGAAGGAGGCAAAAAATAAGAGCTTTTGCAGATAAACTACTGTCTTTAAAACCATCAGATCTCGTGAGACACAATCACTATCATGAGGACAGTATGGGAAACACCTGCCCCATGATTCAATCATCTGCCACCAGATTCCGCCCACAACATATGGGAATTATGGCAGTTACAAGATGAGATTTGGACACAGAGTCAAATCATATCACCCAAGAAATAATTCAAGGGTGAGATGATGTGTTAGACAGCAATTTTTATTGAAGTGGGAGTGCACAGCACCATCAGAGGTACTGCACCTTGTGGAGCTGGGCTATCCCATAGGCAGTGTGCCCAGAGTAGCAGCAGACATAGTTCTGTAGTCATATTTATACTCACTTTTAATTTTATGCAAGTTAAGTGGCTGATTATGCAGGACTTTCTAAGAAAAAGGTGGTAATTTCTGGGTCATCGGGTCATTGCCATGGAAAGTGGTGGTAACTTTTGGGTTTTATTATAGCAATGGTAAACTGAAGTAGCAAAGTAGCACACTGGTGGATACTTTTGCCTCTTTCCTGTTTTAGCTAGACTTCAATCTGGTCCGGTGTCCCAACTCCTACCTCAATTGTACTTGTAATTTTATGTATTTTTTGGTTTCATAATTTTTCATCAGTCTTGTAAAAACAACACTAAATATTGAACAATCTTTATTTCAACTAGATTTTATTGTTTTTAATCTTCACTACTGATTTGTAGTTTTTTATTTTATTGATTTATATCCTTACTTTATCCTTTCTCATGATTTAAATTTTACTCTGCTCTTTCCTATTTTTTAAGATGTTTTAATGTTTGTTTTCTGATACACTGAAAGCTATTTTTTTCCAAATATTAATGAACACTTACGATATTCATGTGATCACTATATGTGTACATGTTCACAGACTGGAGTGATTACATAAAAATGTGTCTAGTTGAATTTGGGGGAATGCGTCTTAGTCTTTTAAACAGACTCAAAATAGAGCATGATTCATTGAAGGCTTTTACATGTCTCCTACTGATCTTCTCTCAGCTTGTAGCCAGCAAATCAGAGAAGGTGTACAGCTTTTATGACGCTTGGGTCAGGATAGTTTTTCATCATCACTGATGCAATTGTGAGATGAGTCTCTCCAGAGTGGTATGCTTAGGATAATTATGTACTCGTAACTGTCAACATTGCAGTTATGATACAATTACTTTAAGTACAATATGTGCAGAATTTCTGGAATTCTCAGTATATGCAAACCAGCTGAAGTGTTCAGACTATTTCATATTTGCATGGGGTTCAGATATGTTTTGGCATAGAAATTATGAAAATTGAAAAACTGCCTAAGCTGGAATGAAATAAATATTCAGTTAATGAGTTTAAGTATTCACATTTGGGCCTTGTTCTTCATAGCATTGTCATAGAACCAAAACACATTGTTTTTATAGTCTGACCATCTTCTTTAGGTAGTAAAAACAAATGTCTTTAAAAGAAAGAATTTATTAATTCAGCTGGTAGAAATGCTACTGGTTCAAAAACAACTTAGAAATATTTTATTTTCTACGATAATTTTTTTCCTTAAAACTTGGTGTTTGGCCGGGCGCGGTGGCTCAAGCCTGTAATCCCAGCACTTTGGGAGGCCGAGACGGGCGGATCACGAGGTCAGGAGATCGAGACCATCCTGGCTAACACAGTGAAACCCCGTCTCTACTAAAAATACAAAAACTTAGCCGGGCGAGGTGGCGGGCGCCTGTAGTCCCAGCTACTCGGGAGGCTGAGGCAGGAGAATGGCGTAAACCTGGGAGGTGGAGCTTGCAGTGAGCTGAGATCCGGCCACTGCACTCCAGCCTGGGTGACAGAGCGAGACTCCATCTCAAAACAAAAACAAAAACAAAAACAAAAAAACTTGGTGTTTGGCCTTAACAATTTCCTTATCATGTGCTTCAAGAATTCAAAGCAACTGTAGCATGTGGTTGCCAGGATACATGTGCAGACATTTTCTGATGAAAGTACAATGTAACAGCTTGATTTGTCATCAAAATGAGGAAATCTTGAGAGAAAAGTGATTTGGTGAATGGAAACTAGAATTTACAAACGCTGATTTTCCTAAGTTAATGAGACAAATGTGTAACAAATTGATACCATGCACATGTATTCATGTGTGTTTGCATATTAGTATACTGCTAATTATATGCATATATTTACATTTATTCTAATGTGAAAGTTACATGACAAGGAATAATAGTTTATAATGAATATGTGATTAAGAGTTTGCATTTCCTATATAGAATCAACAGATAATTGAATTTCATTATTTCCAGTGTTATTTTTGTTATACCTAATCTTATCTTAACAGTGTATGAACAACTTATTTTTCATAATTAATAATCATTACCCTGAATTTCCAGAGAACTTTTAACCTATTATTGATTATTTTATTGCTTACCAAAACAGATCTCATTTTAAAAGACTATTTAGTAGTGTCTTCAAATGAACTCCAGAATTGTAACCCTATGATAATCCTTTATATAATATCCACTAGTCAAAGATGTTTGGAGGATGGAGTTCTCTCTAATCCTAAAAAGTATTTGAACACATGAATAACATTTATCTATAGAAGCAATATTTTAAATCTTTTTTGAAAACATTGACACTACACAGAAAACCGTGTATGTAATATACTGAAAACAAAAGTTTTTTTCTCATTGTAACAATTAATTTTGTTGCATACGATTCTCAATTTTATGGTTATACATGACTTTTTCTTTACCTATTAACTTTTAATGAAGTGAAGGTGGTGAAGGATGATGATATGGTCTGGCTCTATGTCCCCAACCAAATCTCATCTAGAGTTGTTGTCCCCACATGTCAAGGGAGGGACCAGGTGGGAGTTGATTGGATCATGGAGGCAGTTTCCCCCAAGCTATTCTCGTGATGGTGAGTGAGTTCTCATGAGAACTGATGGTTTTAGTGTGGTACTTCCTAGTTCTCACACTCATTCTTTCCTGCTGCCTTGTGAAGAAGGTGCCTGCTTCCCCTTATGCCATGATTGTAAGTTTCCTGAGGCCTCCCCAGCCATGCAGAATTGTGAGTCACTTAAACCTCTTTCCTTTATAAATTACCTAGTCTTGGGTATTTCTTTATAGCAGTGCAAAAACATACTAATTCGGATAATTAACAAGCAGGGCTAGAAAATGAAAGGAGAAAAAGAGGTTTAACTTTTTAGTGTATTAGGAAATTGAAATCATGAAGATATAAAGTGACTTATGGGTCATTTATTGCTTAAAAATGCAGACATTCTGTAAATTAAATTCCTTCAGTTCTCGACCCTCACCACGTTTTCAAAAGAGGGCAAATGTAGAAATCTTATTTTTGTGAAGTGTAGAAAAACTCTTGAAGGAATTTAAGTCATGAAGAATGTCTGCATCAAAATTTTACATAACAACTAGACATTTAATTGAGGATATGAATTTCTGTACTCTAGATTCTGACACATAACCATTTAACATCCATGTCATTGACAGATATTTATTTCACTACCGCAAGCTATAACATATAAAAATTTAATTGTGGATATTCATTTCCTTCTTTTAGTCCTGAGGTATACCCATTTAACTATCACATCACAGACGCATATATTTTTACCAATTCAGGCTGTGAAACGTTAAAATTAAACTGCAAACATCCATTGCCTTGTTCTAGTTCCAAGCCCATAAAAACAAACCACCAAATTGTAGACAAATAGATATTTTATTGTCAAGATACTTACAATAAAAGTATACTTTCAATCATTAGTAAGTAAATATTTAGTCTTCCAAAGAATAACTGTAACTATAAATTTAAATATGACCAATTATCTAACAAAATACGATATGTAGTTCATTTAATACCAGCTGAAAATAAAATATAAAGTAATAGATTAAATTCTTTGTAAAAATAAAACATTAGTATTATGAAACGTCAAGTATTGAAGAAAAGCACAGAAAAATGTTCAAAATCCACTCCAAAATTCTAACACTTGGAAATAGTCTTTGCCAAATTTATTTACATTATAGAGCACATAAAAAGATACAAAGGTATAGATAGCTAGTCACCTACCTTGATAGATGGTAGATAGATGATAGGTAGGTAGGTAGGTGGATAGATAGATAGACAGACAGATAGAGCTAGTAAAGAAATATAAACAGAATACTGATTTTAAAAAGTATTTTTAGTAAAAATTATTAAAATGCTATTTCTTCTCAAGAAAATGAAGCTAAAAATTGATAAAATAATAAATTTTAGAATATTCTTGTTTCACCACAAGATACAGAAACACTATAAATTAGTAAAATCCGTTTAAATTTAGAAAACATGTACCCAAGGCTCTGTGGCCGTGCAGTGGATCACCAGAGAGTATTCTAAGTACTGATCTCCAAGTCTCATCCCGCATAGGTTCTGATTTAACTGGTGTAGGAGGGTGTGACTGGCTTATCAAGAGAGTTAAATGGGATTCTAATGTGAAGCCGGAGTTGAGAACCTTTGCTCTAAAGCTGCAAAAGTTATAATGAAAGCCTGAAATTATGTGAAATTATAAAAATTAGAATGCTTATGATATTAAGTAGCTTTTAACAGTGTTAAAAAAGAGAGGAAATTAGCAGATTTACATTTCTACTATAATATGATTACTCCTGCATCTCCTTAAATAAATTTGCTATGCAGGAATAAAATATATTTTATATAATCAAAAAATTCTTATAGTGTTCAATCTTAGTCATTTGAATTGGTTCTATGATCACAAATATTCTTTTAGTTTGGCTTCCTCTTTCCTCTTTGCTTTTGATCAAATCTTAAATGGTTAAATTTAATTAAGTTAATCTAACTATCTGTCCATTCAACCATTTATATGTTTATCTTATGTATGCTGTAATAAGTTGAAGATCTCAGAAATGAAATTTTTGATTTACATTGTTTTTTTATCAAAATATTATAATTTTTTACCTTAGAATTTATGTTATAGCCTTTCAATATTGCTATAGAGAGTAAATAATAAGTTTGCCTCTTTTGAATGATCTTTTTTTCCTGTCAAAATGCTCATGAATCTTCTATCTCCTTTAAGTTCTGAAACTTTAACTTCATTATATTAATATTTATCATGTTTTTTTCTGGTCAATGATAATTTGTTGAAAATATATCAAGTCGTTTTTTCAACCAGTATTTCTCTTTTTCATTCTTGTGTGTGTTCTATTTAGTTTTGATTCCCAGTATGAGCAAGTATGTACATAATGAAATTGACTTGTCTTGGATAGCTATCATTTTTAACAATTTTTATTTGTTTCCCTATTAACTATAGAATATACAAAAAAGCCTGCATGAAAATGAGTATAGATATAGTGAGCATTCATTTACAAAATTGTGTACTCTTACTCAGGCCAATAAACAGAGTTTCCTCGGGATCAAGAAACCCCTTCCTTCTTCCTCCCCATGATGTAAGGTAACCATTGTCCTGAATTTAAACATTTGGATATGTTATTTATTTTGGATGCATATCCTTTGTTACATGCTTAGTATATATCTTTGCCAAATCATTAATTACATTAGTGATACCCACTGGACCATACCTTCTGGTACTCTAGCCATCTGTAATATCATCACACATTGTTTCTAGGTTTGGCCATGTACATTTCTTTGGCCCACTGGTCATTAACAAGGATGATATGGCATATATTATGTGTTCCAAAGGCCCGAACCTCTTGGAAATGTCCCTGTTTATTACAGAAAACACTGTAAAGGAGTTTAAGCTCGACTGCTGAATGACAAAAGATCATGTTTAGAAATAATTTGGAGAATGAGAGATATCTATATTATTTCAACCCAGGCTGGGTTTCAAGATGAATATAGCTGAATTAGTGACCTTGGCACTAATCCTCGTGACTTTGTGACCTTGACTATATCACTTGGCACAAAAGGCTTTTCCAATTGAGCACAGAACATTTAAAATTATGAAAAATAATAAATTCTTATATTAGGCCATGACATTTTAGGATAGTTTGTTATGAAATAAATGACTGAAACATAAATTATTGACTGAGATAACATAAAACTAAAACATGTTTCATTGGTTTGTGGCCAGCTCGTAGGAGGCCTAAAGAATGGCAGTCAATCTATTATTGGAAACTGGAAGGTCAGTGAAGAAATTGCTACAGGAGGCCAGAGAAAAGAGAACTCATGTTAGGGATTGGGCCGGGCATGGTGGCTCATGCCTGTAATTCCAAAATCTTGGGAGGCCAAGGCAGGTGGAATCACCTGAGATTAGGAGTTTCAGACCAGCCTAGCCAATGTGGCAGAACCCTGTCTCTACTAAAAATATAAAAATTAGCTGGGCGTGGTGGCAGGCACCTATTATCCTGTCTACTTGGGAGACTGAGGCACAAGAATCGTTTGAACCCAGGAGACGGAGGCTGTGGTGAGCTGAGATCGTGCCACGGCACTCCAGCCTGAGCAATAGAGTGAGACTGTCTCAAAAATAAAAAGAAAAGAAAAAAAATGCAAGATAAAAAATGTATCTAAAAAACTTGTGAATAGAGCTAAGATTTCTAGGAACAATGTTTAAAATGCTAATTGGTTACTTTAGTCATCAATCAAAAGACATTGCAAGAGAGAGGTGAACTATTAGGTTGGTGCAAGTGCATTATTTTGAATGGCAAAAACTGCAATTACCTTTCCACCAACTTAATAATCAATGCTTTACTTTTCTAGCCAAATTAAAGGAAATAATATCCAACCTTGGACTTGATGGATTGGAAAATATAAATATTTCTCATTTCTTCCTCAGCCAACAAAATAATCTCAAAGTAAGAAATAATCTCAAGGCTATGATAAAATCCAAGGTGCTGCCAATAAAACATAGCCTCCAAGATGAAGTCAAATCAATAAAGCAGCTGTAAAACACTTCAATACATCTCTCCAAAAAAAAAGAAAGGTGCTTCTAAAGAACTTAATGGTAATGTATTAACGGCACCCTAATTCGCTACCCAAAGTAGAGAAAGGCTTAAGTGAATTTGTGGGTGTGATTTTTGTCTAATGTAGTAGATTATCATTTAATACTATTAAAAGCTAAACTGAGGCACAGTAAAATTTTATACTTTATTTGAGCAAACAGCAATTCATGAATCCAAAAGCACCAAAGTGAAGATGGTTTCAAGCTCCAGTAAGGAAATGCAAAAGGGAAAGGCTTTGAATGCACAAGTAAAGCAAAGAAAATATTTGACTGGTTACAGTTATACAGTTGCCTTACTTGGTCTAGCCATCTTGAAAGTCTCTATTTATACAAGTTAGTTGGTGGCTTCTGATTGTTTAGCCTTAAATTTTACTTTGCTCTAATATAGGCATTTAGAATAAATACCTCAAGTTAAGTTTCACTTATGTTTGCAAATCAAGCAAGGTTAAGGTCACTTAAGTGACTTTGTCTGCTCAAAGATTCTTTAGGCCTGGTATCTATTTAAATTTACTACAGTAATACAAAGTTTTTAAATGAGTTATCATAGCTTGGACTAAAAGGGAACATGAAAGTTCAAAATGTAAATAATTCTCTGTATGTCCAATTTTCTAAATGCAGGAAACAAAATGAGAAAGATAGTTGCAAAGATGAACAATTTCCTGTGGAAAAAGAAAGATGATTTGAGGCCAGAACCAAGAGCCCAAAGCCTAGCTAGATTTTGGAATTGCTATGAACACATGACTCCTTTGTAAACAATAGTGTCATCTGTGTTTGTTCTATCCTGCATGCAACATTTTATGATGGGAATACAAAAGCCAGATTTTTTTTTTTTTCTTTTTCCCATCTAAAGACTTCTGCATCACAGAACAAGATGGAGGGAACTGCACTTGAGGAATTTCATATAAAAACTCATCACCACCTGCAACTAATTTAGATAATGACATTCTAGATTCAAGACTTTGTCTGATGTTACAATGGAATGAGACATTCGAAGATATTGGGTGGCAGTGAGTATAGTTTGCATGTGGAAGATTGTGAGTCATTGGAAGTCAGAGAGTGGAGTGGAATAGACTTACTACATTTTTGCTTCCAACAAGATGTGCCTCGCCCACCCTTTTAAACTCCACTTTCATATTGTCTTAAAGTTTAGCCTACCTTCTTACTTTGGCCAGTGGGCAATTATCATGCAGAAACTTGACAAACACTTGCACATTGGAGCTTAATTTCTTGCAGTGTTCTCTCTTGGACACAAGTTGCCATGCTGTAAAGAAGCTGAACCTAAATTAATGAAAATGATAAGAGACCATGCAGGGAGAGATTTTGGAGGACAATTAGCCATCTAGGATGTCCTATCAGGTCAGGCTTCCAACTTAATCAATCTGCATATGAGAGGTTAGCTACTCTGTTTAGAACAGAATTTCCCAGTTGAAGCCAGTTAACCCACAGAATACAAAAAGTAGTATATCTTTATTTTTCTAAATGACAGTTTTAGAATAGTTTGTATGTATCAGTGGATTACTACACTATCACCTTCTTTATCTTTACATATCTTTTTGCAGTGTGTTTTGAAAACAAATGATCTTAATTTTGATGTAGCTAAAGTTTCCTTTACAGTTCTTGAAGATTCTCTATTGTAATATATTAAAATATTTATACTTCTATCTTTCATACTTAATGTACCAGTAATTTGTGGTATGTGTAGGTGTGTGTATATGTGAGTGTAGTGGTGGTCCAATTTTATCTTTTTTTTTTTCCTCATGGATTACTAATTTTACTAAAATTGTTTTTTTTTTTTTTTTTTTTTTTAAGAACAGCCTACCTATCTCCATTGCAAATTAAGTTTCCACATATATGTGAATGTGTTTCTAAATTCTCAGTGCTTGCACTGGTGGATTTTTAGTCCCACATTAATACCAAATTTGTTATCTCTAAATATTTATACTTTTATGCTACTATAAATCCTGAAAGGAAATAATAAGGCCTTGAATATAATTACATGGACTTTAGTTTTTATTTGTGATAGGAAATTATTGAGGTTCTTGAGCTGAAAATGATTATCTGATTTAAATGTAAAGAAAAACATTGAGAACAGACAAAACCTCCTTTCTCCAACTTAAAAAAAAAAAAAAAGAATAAAAGAAATAGGTGGAGGGAAAACAGATATTTAAGTCTGAAGCCCAGTGGATAGATCTGGCCTAAAATACGGACTTGGAAGTCACCTGAGAATGAAGGATATTTAACACTTTGTGACTGATAAGTTAACTACAGTAGAAAAGAAAATACATAGAAGGACTGAATTTTGGAAGCTTTCATCTTTGATAATTCTAGACAAGGAATGATAAACACTGGAGACTCAGGAAAACAATATTCAGAAAGCAAAAGGGAAACTAGGGTTATGTAATAAGTAGAATTTAATTAAATGTAATTAAATATGACAAATGGGCTTTGCACTCAGCAGCACACATGATAACAGCTGTGGTGGTAAAGGCAAAAGCCTGGATGGAGTGAGTACAAAGAATAATTTAAAGAGAAAAAAAATGTGTAGAAAACTCTTAAGCTAATTTTAAGTTTTCATGACTTAACTTTGATAAACATTCCTACTTTACTTCAAGTTCCTCATCCTCAACTTTGAAATATTTATCATAATACTTCCAAGGGTTAGAATCTTTCCAGATAGTTTATAGTCCAAAACTATTAATTATTTTCATGTGTTATTCATAAAATAAACTTAATTATTTTCATATTATATATAATGTACATAATATATAATGTATGATTCAGTGCATAATTTTATTTTACAACTTTTTCAAATTATGGGTGAGGCATAGCATTTTCACCTATTTGAGAGAACTTTATATTTGTATATTTTTTCAATTTATAATATTAATATTTTCTGTCTTCTATTTTTACATATATATTTTCCACTTTTCCTTTCAGGTTCTTTTCTACTGGATTTATATGTAAACAAAATTAAAGGCATTAGTCTTTTGACTCTAAGAATATTGCAATGATTTCCTCCAGATTGTTGTTTAAATATTTAATTTGTTTATATTTCTTTCATATTGAAATTTGTCTTTATCATCGTCTAATTTATTAAAACAATTGTAATGGATTTTAGAAATTAGATTCTATGACTTTTCTGATTACACAATTGCTTTTAACATAAAACAGTTGTTATATTTATCCTATTACTTTTCTAGCTTTGTTTAAATTTTTTTCCCAAATGTTTCTCATTCCAACAATATTTTTAAAGACTGCCATATTGATTTGGGTACATTTCTGCTGTTCTTTTAAAAATGCTTCCAAATGACTCCTTTTCTTCTTTTCTTTTTGTTTTTTTTTTTTTTGAGACGGAGTCTCGCTCTGTCGCCCAGGCTGGAGTGCGGTGGCGCTATCTCGGCTCACTGCAAGCTCCGCCTCCCGGGTTCCCGCCATTCTCCTGCCTCAGCCTCCAGAGTAGCTGGGACTACAGGCGCCCGCCACCACGCCCGGCTAATTTTTTTGTATTTTTAGTAGAGACAGGGTTTCACCATGTTAGCCAGGATGATCTCGATTTCCTGACCTCATGAGGCGCCCGCCTCGGCCTCCCAAAGTGCTGGGATTACAGGCGTGAGCCACTGCTCCCGACCATGACTACATATTTTTATGAATTATAAATATGCTATGTTTATTTCTGTATTTTCCATTTAGTTTTAACTGTGTGTCTATCCTGTACAGACACTTACCTGTTTTAATTCCTAGTGATTCAGAATAGATTTCAATAATTGCTAATGTTGGTGCAGCTCTTGTTGCCTTTCCTTTGCATAATTTACTTGGCTTTTCTCTCTTGCTTTATTTCCAAGCGAGCTAAAGCAGGGGTTGGCAAACTTGAGAACAACTTGGAGAAAGGTCTAATAAGGCAGTTAGAGTTTTACAGCCTAAAATTCCAGAAAGAAGAATGCATATTCAGGTGATTCAGAGATTCTTTCTTGCTTTTCACCTTTAACGAATTTTCTGATTTGAATATGTCTTGGGCCAAAGGTTAAGCAGCTAAGCAGGAAGAAGAAGTCATACCTAAGAGGTAAAAAGTCAAGCAAAAACCTTTGGGGAGCCTCATGAGGCTGGGAAGAGAAACATTTAAGTGGGAAGTCATTTCGGTTTCTTTCAGAGAGGAAAACGAAAGAACACAATAGTTATAAGCTTTTAGCTATAGGCTTTATAATCCTTTTTGGTAGGGTGGTACTTACCCTTCAAGCAAAAGGCCAAAGTTTCAGCTGCTACTGGTCAGCAGGAACAAAGTGGTTGCAAGTGAGTGGCCCAAATTGTTCCTCCTCCGGACTACTACCTTTCAAAGCAACTCTGTGTGGTGTTCTGCCAGGATGTACTTTTCTACTACACTGTACCACTTAGTAATGAAAATGACATTTTAAGTGATCAGTGATGAGTTCTTACAAACTCATCCCATCTCTACCATGTTTAGCTGATATTTTTGTTCTTAGCATGAAGTCTGCACCATTTACAAATTTATACTGATACTGTTTTTTCCTCATTTTTGTTAATATTTTGTTAAGTTGGGATCAGTTTGGGATGACCGTTATTTTACCTCTAATTTTTCCACTAACTGTCATCAGAAAACTTTGTAACGTATTTCCTATCATGTTCAAAATGATTTTTAAATTTAAATGTTCTACTTTATTTTACTGAAATTACTTTTTTATTTTTGTAGTAAGCACATATTTTAGAATAACAATGACAACTTAATGTTTGGTGATTCCTCTTTCTGGTAACTGCAGAGTAGCTAGTTGCAAATGAATCCTATCATGTGTCAAGAACTGTGAAGGGTCTAAAATTTTACCTTATTGCAAAGTACAATTTCAGCCCTTCATACTTCCATGGATGCTAGCAGAAGACATGAGACTCTTAGATCAGATAAAATGGAATTTATTACTCCTGATACAGCAAGACATGTGAGCACCATGATTATGTCTGCTCTCTTTGTACCCCAAGTCCCTTAACAGCGATGACTAGAAGCTCCGGCAGATGCTGCACACTTACTGGTTTGGTACTACAAAGCCTATAATATTCTAATCTTGTATAATGGGCTACAAGCAAACCTGCCTTTTGCCTCAGAGGGAAACATTGTCCTTGGCTTCCGTGGCTGCTCATTATACATATGTGCTTGTAAATTTATCCCAGACAAAAAAAGCAGGTAGTATTTCCTTGATAAGATATCCAGAAATATGAGAGAACCCTGAAGATTCTCCCCTAACATCAGATACAACTGAAAGTGAACATACACACACGTAATGGTATCAGAATGCCACCATGACAGCCACATCACAGAGAACAACTATTATTTTGAAAGCTAATGTTTAAGAAAAGGTGAGGCCAGGCCTCGCCATACCATTTAATTCTTCTTAACTACTACCAATTTATGGGAAACAGAGATATCTACTGTAACCAGTCAGCCATAAGTAATACACAAAAGTGTATGTGAAAGTGCTTTTCTCCAACCAGATTTTTCACCAATATAATCAGTTCATCTTAAACTGGGAGCATTTTGCATAATTAGAAATGGGTCCTCTTACCATTCCTTCCTTTCACCTATCCTTTCTCTACCTGGAAAAATGATGATCACCCAACCTGGCAAGCGTATTCACTGGAAAGGTGATTATGTACAGTCATATAACAGTCATTTCTGTATATAGAAGCAGGAAAAAAAAATTAGAAAAATTATTTCTGTTATAAATAAATTCAAAATAAAACAAAATTAATCAGAGCAAAGTTCCCATCCTAGAATTACCCATAGCCCTAATGATTTTCCTTTTGATTCTAAGTTATCAAATATGATAAAGCTATAGTCTTCAGCTTTATGTTATATGGGAGGTTCTTTAACAATATCCAAGTCAGCAATGAAGGTAAAGTAAAAGGGTTTCCTCATTATTCTGTGACCAATTAGGAAACCAAAAGAATAATGTACAGAATGAGATCCTTGAGAATGTTCTATAACATAAAATAAAATGAACATTATATACAAGAAAAAAGAAACAGAAATGATTGTTGAAAAATAATATTTCTTTCTTAAATTTTCTATAGGATCTTCTTTTTGACATCAAGGATGTTAAGAAAAAACAAGGATTTTATGCAACAATACATAGAAGATTGTGAGATTATAGAACAAAAAACGAAAATAATGGTAGTAATGACCAATATAAAATATTAAACCTGTACAAGAAATTAAAGCAACACCAGAATATATGAAGAGAAATTATTATCACATCCAGTGGTTGAACTAGTAATATAAAGATTAAAAAGATTTTTACCCAGTTCAGATACAGAGAACCAAAAGGTTAATGCCATCTGTATAAAGATAGTAGATTGAATTACAAATGTGAGTGTACAAAAGGAAAATGTAAAAATGGCAATCAAATAATGATAGGCTTAACATACCTGATCTGAAGAAATATATGACTCATTGTAAGATGAAAGTATCAGTAGGAACATGGTACTTGGGTTCATACTCTGCCATGTCTACTTACAAGGTGAAACTGCAATCCAAATGACTTAAGATGTTCTATGCCACTCTTGTTTTCACTTAAAAATAAAAATAATATTACCTATTTCCATATTTGGTATGTGCATTAACTGCTTTTATAGACAAAAATCCTTAGTGCCTGATGCATAGAAAACCTCTTTAAGTAAGCCACCTTTATCTTCAGGAAAAATAAAGAAATGTGACCATTGCTTAGATAGGCCTGATAAATTGATTTGATTTAATGTAGTCTGTTTGAAAACAAAGATAGCTGGCCAGGCACAGTAGCTCACGCCTGTAATCCCAGCACTTTGGGAGGTCAAGGCGGCGGATCACTTGAAGGCCAAGAGTTTGAGATCAGCCTGGCCAACATGGAGAAACACCGTCTCTACTAAAAGTACAAAAATTACATCCTGGCTAACACGGTGAAACCCCGTCTCTACTAAAAACACATACAAAAAAAAAAATTAGCCGGGCGTGGTGGCCGACGCCCTTTGTCCCAGCTACTCTGGAGGCTGAGGCAGGAGAATGGGATGAACCCGGGAGGTGGAGCTTGCAGTGAGCCCAGATCGAGCCACTGTACTCCAGCCCGAGTGACAGAGCGAGACTCTGTCTTAAATAAATAAATAAATAAATAAATAAAAAGTACAAAAATTAGCTGGGTGTGGCTGCATGCCTGTAATCCCAGCTATTCGGGAGGCTGAGGCACGAGAATCACTAGAACCTGGGAGGTGGAGGTTGCAGTGAACTGAGATTATGTCACTGCACTCCAGTGTGGGTGACAGAGAGACTCTGTCTCCCATAAATAAATAAATAAGCAAATATATTACTCTAAATATAGATTACTCCTGGTAAATATTAGATGTCAAAGTATAATGAAATCATAGAGTTTTGAAGATTAGTAGTGATATATAACAGCTTTGTTCCAACCAATACGTATTCATATGAGAATGTAATGCAAATACATATTCAACATCTTTAAAATAATCATGTGTGCTTTCCCTTAATGGGAGGCTAAAAATGACCTGTTTAAAAGTAAGATTCAAGCTCCCAAGAACTGATCAATAAAAAAAATAATAATAATAAACAACTCAGAATTTTTAAAAAATGTACTAACCAGCCCGGGCAACGTAGTGAGACTTCATCTCCACAAAAAAAATTTTTTTGATTAGCTAGGGGTGGTGATACTTGTCTGTACTCCCTACTTTAGAGGCCAGGGTGTAGGGATAGCCTGAACCTGGGAAGTCAAGGCCGCAATGAGCCATGATCATGACACTGCACTCCAGCCTGGGTGACAGAGAGAGATCCTGTCTTATAAATAATAAATAAATAAATAAATACATAAATAAATAAATAAATAAAGTAAAAATTTAAACAGTTACACTAACTGTATTTTAAAATATTGAAATAATGTAATTTGTGCTATGAATAAAAATCTCTGCACTGACAAGAATAAAACTTTAAAATATATGTAGCAAAAATTAAAAAAAATAAGCAAAGAAACAGAAAGAAGTCAACTTATAGAAATATTAATAAACCAATATATGATGAAATAATAATGGGATTTTTAAGACTGAGAAGGCTATCCAAATACTTTCATATACTGTTTTTCAAGAACAAGTCACTCATTATAGGCAAAAATAAACAAGAAAAAATGTTAGCATAAAATAAACAGCAATTTTAATATCAATATAGAACACATAATAGAATGTAATAGCATTACATGAAACAAATGGTGATGTTTTATTGCAGATGCATTCAATCTACAGTGAAAAATATTTATTCAGTCTCAAATTATATAAAATATTAATCACTAAGTATGATGAAGTAAACAAAATCAAAATATAATTAAAATTTTTAAAACATCTTTCTATTCTAACATTTTAAATTCAATAATAAAAACAGACTATAAATGTTTAAATTACAATTAAACTCTATATCATTTATATGTTATAAATAATAACATTTAAAAATGCATGTAATAATCACATATTTTACTATGTTTCAGAAAATTATAAATAGTGATCATTTTAGAATGAGGAGTGTTTTACGAGAATATGGGTAAAAGTGTTATATTCTACTTAAGACTGTGTAAATTAATGAGATTTTCTGGAATACAAACAATATGATCATAGCAGTATGTGTATATATGCATGTATAGGTGTATATATTTAATTATATCAGAGGCATTTATAAAGTACATACCATTTGGCCAACAATATTACCTTTAAGAATTTATTTTAATGGAAAAACTGAGAATTACATAAAATCTTAAAATGGTAATCATTGCTATAAAATTATAATAGCAGAGATTTAGAAACAATCTATGTCCACTTACATGGTATCTCTTAAGTAACTCTAATATAATATTATAAGGTAACCCATGTAGAGCACATTAATGGCCAATAAATATTTGAAAATGTAGAAGAGAAAATATCTATTGATCTTTTATTTTTGTTTGTTTCTTTAATTACTACTGAAATTGAATAGCTTTTAACAGTGATAAAATCAGCAGTGATTTCAAGGGTATTAAAATATATCCATTTTTATGAATTTAAAAATAATTACATCAACCTTATTTTGTCTGAGTGTTCCAATTCTTAAAACTTCTGAAGTTTGTCATTGAACAAATTTGCACAGAAGTACATAGACGATTCCTTGGACTATTGTCTAATAATCAAAAATAGAAGCAGCCTGTATAAGGATTAGTTTAATATTGTTTTACATTCTTACTTTAAAAAGTATGTTGCATTTTAAAATGTAAATGTATGTATCTCCATTCTTTTATTCAATAAATAGAAAACATTGTCTCTAAATAGCATTGGTAGGGGCATATATTAAGAGAGACAGAGAGAGAGAGGAAGGGAGAGGGCAGAAGGTAGAGATTTGTAGAAGTGTGTACAGGAACACGGGTGATGTTTACCTTTTGTATTAGGATTTGGGGAGATATTTTTCTTTTCATCTAGAGGGGAAAAGAGTAGAAATTTATTAACATTACCTTCCAGAAATCTTTAATAGTTATATTTTCTTTTATTTATTTATGTATTTACTTATTTATGTATTTATTTGATATACAGTCTCACTCTGTTGCCCAGGCTAGAGTGTAGTAGAGCCATCATGGTTCACTGCAACCTCAGCCTCCCAGGTTCAAGCAATTCTCATGTCTCAGCCTCCTGAGTAGCTGGGATTACAGGCATGCACCACCATGCCCTGCTAATTTTTGAATTTTTTAGTGGAGACAGGGTTTCACCATGTTGACCAGGTTGGTCTTGAACTCTTGACCTCAAGTGATCCGCCTACCTTGGCTTCCCAAAGTGCTGGGATTATAGGCGTGAGCTACCACATCTGACCTATTCCCCCTTTTTTATGCCTTAATATTTTAAATACTGATAACAATTCCAGTTTGTAAATGATGCCATCAAACTCGAAGTAATTAAAATAAAAGACAAGTCTGGAAAGAGTGGGATGGGTTGATAATTCATGTCAGTCGCTAACATATATTTAATGTTACTTGTTCCATTAAGCTTGATATTTTTTAACGTACATATGTAAACATTTATTTAGTTAAAAAAAAACTATTACCACTCGAGAGTACAGTTTCATCAATTTTTCTCTAACTGCACACATAACTGCTAGTTATGTATATAGAAAATTTCATTATAAAGGGAAAATACCTGAAGCACTAATCTGTGAAAATAGTATTTCATAGAATAATATTATAGTGATTTACAATTATGAGCAGATTGTGACTTCCATACTCTTAATAAAGAAACCAAGCTATGGTGAGTTTGGGCACTGATTGCACTGTAAGTCTTACCTGGCTGTAAGTAATACATTTCACAAAATATGATCTGCTTAAATTCTTCTTATTTTGAAAAACAATGTAATAATAATAATAATAATACAGTTATTGTGTTGAATATATTTTATAGCAAACTGTATCTTGTATATTGGGCTTACATGTGAATTTAACTAGCTCAATGTAAAAGGAATAAGATGGAAGTATTAAACACCAGAATGTTGCTTAATACAATAGGTATGTAAATATGGTACATGTTCCCATCCAAATGTTCAAATTAACTACTGTTAAACACCACATCTGCACTCTCTCCCATAGAAGAATCTTAAAATGAAAATATGGGCAAGGAGAGACTTAAATTCAAATATAAAATGAGCCAAAGAGCAATATTTATTTAATATTATGTAAAGTAAAATGTAAGGGAAAAAGGGGCAAAAGGGATATTTGAGAATGATAAAAAAATTTAAAAATTCAGTTTAACTTTAAGACTTTGTCATAGTAGTTAAGTAGTTTAGACTCCAACTCTGGCACTAATAAGAGTGTTATCCTTGCTCAATTATTAGCCCCTCTTAGCAACAGTTTTTTCATCTACAAAAAGTAAATGTCATAGTACCAGCCTTGTGCACTTCAATAAATTAAATGAGGTAATCTAACACAAAAAAAGTACACATTACAGCAATTGACATATATTAAACAATCACTAGATAAGTTATCTACAAAAATAATTATTATAGTAACACTACATCATACACTAAAATATATTATTTACCATTAGAAAATACAGCAGAGAATAACAAATACCATAACATATACAATATTTTATTATTTTTATGAAAAGCAAAGTTGCATGAAATGTTATATACCCAAAGTGTATCAAACATCAAAGGAAAATAATTATTAAGGCAATAAGTCTATCAGACAAAAACTTATTTTCATTCATATTTGTATCTGTAAATTCTATCTTATTATCCTGTAATCTCAGAAAAAAATATTTTTCTGAAATATTAATAAAAATATATTTGATATATTTTTCTCTGACCATAATACAATAAAACTCTAAATAAACAAAACAATTTTAATTCTAACTAATTAAAAATTAAATAAATTTTATTAAATATCCAAAAGTTAATAAGGAAATCAAAAATTCAATTTATCTATAATGTGCAATAGCTGTATTTACACACATACAACAGGCTGAGTGTGACTCTGATCCATGAGAAAGGGATGTAGCGTAAGCCCCACAGTCTTCTCAAATTGTCTAGGATATCTTCTTGAACTTTCATTTGGGAAGAAGAGAATAAAATAATGAAGATCAGAAAAGACAAACAGAAGAAAAATAGAAATAAGTTTGACTTTTACTCAGTCATATGAAAAATTATGTTAACTGCAAATGTAATAAGCCTTCCAATTAAAAGACAGACATTGTCAAAATGAACAAAGAAGATATATTCTGTTGAAAAGGATACATTAAATATGAAGACAAAAATGTGTTAAAAATAAAAGGATAGGCCGAGAGCAGTGGCTCACGCCTGTAATCGCAGCACTTTGGGAGGCCAAGGTGAGTGGATTGCTTGCCTGCAGGAGTTGCCCAGTTGGGAAAACATGGTGGGATCCCATATCTACTAAAAATACAAAAATTAGCTGGGTCGTGGTGGTGTGTGCCTGTAGTCCCTGCTACTTGGAAGACTGAAGTGGGAGGACCACTTGAGCCCGGGGTTGAGGGGCAGAGATTGCAGTGAGCTGAGATCGCACAACTGTACTCCAGTCTGGGTGAAAGAGTGAGACCCTCACTCAAATAAATAAATAAATAAATAAATAAATAAATAAATAAATAAATAAATATTTTATAAAGGATAGAGGATATTAATAATAAGAATTGATAATACTAATCATAAGATATCTAGAATGGCTATGTAAATATAATTTAAAGTAAACTGCAGAACAGTGAATATTCTCAGGGATATAGACAGACATTTTATGATGATAAAATGTGGATCCATCAAGATGACATAGTAATTTAATTTTTTAAATTGTTTTCTTATTTTATTTCAATAGTTTTTGGGGTGTAGGTGTTTTTTTGGTCACATGGATGAGTTCTTTAGTGGTTAATTCTGAGATTTTGGTGCATCTGAGAACTGAGGAATATACATTGTACCCAATATGTAGTATTTTATATTTCAGCCTCCTCCCAACCTCCCTCTCCCAAGTCCCCAAAATTCTTTATATCACTCTATATGTCTTCATGTCCTCATAGCTTAGCTCCCACTTATAAGTGAAGCATGATATTTTGTTCTCCATTCCTGACTACTTTAGTTAGAATAATGGCCTCCAGCTCCATCAAAGTTGCTAAAAAAGGCACTGTTTCATTCCTTTTTATGCCTGAGTAGTATTCCATGGTGTATATATACCACATTTTCTTCATCCAGTCTTTGATTGATGGGCACTTAGGTTGGTTCTTTATCTTTGCAATTGCGAATTGTGCTGCCATAAACATGTGTGCATGTAAGACATAGTAATTTTTCATGTGTACACACCTAATAACAGAGCTTCAGAATACATTAAGCAAAAGTAATTCAACCTGAAGAGAATTATTGACAAGTTGAAAATTATAGTTTAAGATGTTAACATGATACAATTGACAGAAAATAAGTAGAACAAACATCAATCCTATTAATCAATTTTAAAAATCAGCCAAAAGACTTGAACAGGTAGTTTAAAAGGCAGATAAATAAATGACCAAGAAACAAATGAAAAAACACTCATCAATTTTTTACTTATTAGGGAAAATAAAAATTAAAACCATAATGAGATTTTACTACATGTAAACTAGAATAACTAAAATCATAAAGAATGACGGCAAAAACCCAGACGATTGATTCACAGATAGGTGATAGATGACGGATAGATAGATAGATAGATAGATAGATAGATAGATAGATAGAGAGGCATAATGTAAAACAACTGGAACTTTCATACTTTGACAGTGTGCATGTGCAACTATACAACCACTACGGAAATCAGTCTGACAATGCCTCTTAAAATAAACCTCACACCCACTTTGTGATCCAGCAAATTTACTTCTAGGTATTTATCTAAGAGAGAATAAAACATATGTACACTACACTATTTAAACAAGAAAGTCAGAATAGCTTAATTCATGCCAAAAATGGGACAAAAATGTCCATCAACAGGAAAATTGATCATTATGTTATAAACATACAATGGAACACTACTCAGTGATATTCAAAAAAGAAAAGAAAGAAACCGCTGATACATGTAACATGGATGAACCTCAAAGAATGATGAGTGAATTCAAGCACAAAGAGAGTACATGCTTGTGAAGTCCATTTATACGAAGTACTAGAGCAGTCAAAATTAATACACAGTAAAATTGATCATAATGATGATTGTCTCTGTAGTGGGAAATGTGGCAGGTATTGACTGGAAAGAGGCATGGAAATTTTTTCTGGAGTTTTGGAAATATTCAATATATTGGTAAAGAGTGCATATTACAATAATGCAAATGATAAATATATCTAAAAATGCATTTAAAATGTACATATTTCACTGCATTGTACAACACATAACAACAGTATATAAAAAGGATAAAAGAAAAAATAATGAGAAAGTTGTTAAACTCTATGACATTAAATAATACAATCTAGATTTTAGGTTAGATTTCTTCTCTAATCATTCTATTAAGCAATTGAAATCTGTAACAATATATCTCCAAATAAAATTGAAAAACAAAACAAAACAACAGATTATTGTGTAGATATTGAATCCAAGAGAGGTAAGAGAGGAGTAGGAAGTTCAGATAGGATATTATCATTGTCTAGAGTCTCATCTTTAATTTTAAGTAATATAAATGAAATCAAGATTATTTCCAAAAAAGGTAAGATAGATCTGATCCATAAAACTATTTGGCACTCACGTCTTTTAAAGCATGTTACTTGTTTACATTCTAAAATTAATGTTTTTAGAGGCAAAAACATACTATATAGTATTCATAACAATAGAACTTTGTGAATGAATGAATACAATTATGTATAACTCCACTTCTATGAACTAACTCTATATTGTAATTTATTCACTGGACCATATTTCCAAAACCGATGTTTCTAAAGTTTCTTTTGCTTTTTATGTTAAAAATTTTACCTTTCTTCTATTATGGTTTGCAGAAAGATTTTTGGTTCATGGAAAAATCAATCAAATGACCCTCTAAATTCTCTGACCATTAAATTCTTCTAGTCTTATTTTTGGGTTTAGTTAATTACAATCAAGTGTTACAAACGGTGATGTTTTTCAGTTGAATATCTCAAACATCACAATGTGTAAAATTATGTCATATAAAAAGCAATCATTATATTATGTATTTGATTATTTGTGTCAGTCAGTAATATGTGAAAATTGAAATAAGGTGATTAAAACATTGCTAAAAAGAGGACTCAAGTAGTGCTACAGAATTTCATTTCCAAGGTAATTTTCTCCACTTTATAATTTGGTGGCCCACAAGCGGAAGCATAGCACTACTTTGCTGCCATTTGCTGCTAAACAAAATAACAAGCCAGAAAATACAAATTATATTACCTCTTTTTACCTCAGAAAAAAGAGGTAATATAATTCAGCATGTTCTGTAAAATAAAGTGCTGGAAAAAGCAGAGCAAATAATTCTTTTGAGAGACAAGATGAAAATGAGGAAATTAATATTTAGTGTAATAAATACTCATTTTCAAAAAGGATGCTGTTTTATAGAATAAGGAGAGAAGAAAATTTAACTCATTATTACAGTGTCAAAAACCTACACAGGAAATTAAAGAAATAATCAATATTTTATGAAGTCAGATATTTTAGGTATATATGAAAGAAAAACTTGGCTATTACTGTGCTTTATAATTTTGTCATTTTTTGGAGGGTGATGTTTAATTGGTATACAAAATAACATTGCAAAAAATAATTTGGGAGACCCAAAATAAAAGACTGTCTATAAAAACAACAGACACATTAGGTGTGTCAATCACAATTTGTGTATGATACTAGATAACATGATTTCTGATAAATGCAATATCTAGGTAGTCCAACATACCATGGCCAATTTATTGTTGTTGTTTCTCCTTTTAGCTCTCTAGTCCAGAATCACCACATATCCCAAGTTTTAATGTTTAGTTTATGACCTTATATTAAAGTTAAGTGCTTAAACAATCAAATAAGTTTATGCAGCTCCATTGGATTATTTTTTACTTTTTACACAGAAGCAACCACCTTCCATTTTTTGATGGAATTATAACGGACATTCCATTTTCATGTTATACACATTAAAATAAAACAATTTGATAATAATCATTGGAATAACTTTATCAATAGAAAATAATATGTCTCAGTATAAGCTTTAAAATAAAATAATAGTAAATAATTTTAAATTATCTGATTTATCATGTGTGTACAGGGGAAACACATATTAATATGGAGTGATATTTTTGTATGAGAAGAAAAATATAATACATAGTTACATTTATTTTGTGATAAAGCACGTAGATTCATTCCACAGAAAAAAAATATTTGGGTGTTACACGTTGTGATCAAATGACAAAATCCTTCGTTTACACAGTTAAACTAGTGCCAGGGCCGTCACCTGTTTGTTTATGGTTACATCAGTATTCCTGTCTCTAGGATACTTACACCATTCTATTGGCTCAAAAAGTAGAAAACAACATTTTCTATTTCTCTTTACTAGTAATGGTGGTTGTTTACATATTTTATTACATTCCTTGACTGTGGCATTTATTTCTGTGGCATATTACTGGAAAAAGAATCACTCAACATGAACTCAGATGGACAGTAAAAATACCACTTATTTGAGAAGATTGCTCTAATTTTCCTCATGTGCTGAAGAAGTCAGGAGAAAACAAAACTAAGACTTTTCAGTAAGATAATTTCAGTCTAATCTCTTATCCCAAAACCTTAACTATGTTTTGGATAAGTGCTCAGATTTTGAGATGTTTGATACAAACCCTTTCCCTTACCCAAGATAGTACCTTTGTTCACGAAAGGATATAACTGTTCTTTCTTTTTCAGCCTCCAAAAACTGGCACAGTGGTAAAATGATCTCTAGAAAGAAAAACATCTGATTGGCTACAGATTTCTGTGGTAGAGATATTCCCACCATGACTGATTTCAAACTATCTATGTGACTTGACTGAATGGGGAATTAGAAAGAGATGTATACAATCAGCTCCAACACAGAGCAGATGCCAGAGGAGAATAAGTTTGATCCAAAAGCATAAGTGGACAATCAGTTAAAGTTACCGACTCCCTTTTGAAAATATTTCCAGACTTTCAAATATCTTCCACATTACCTGCTCTTCCCTAGTTGATATTTAAGTGGGTAATGAAGCATGCCAATCTCCCTTCTCAATTCACAAATCCATTGCCTACTGATGAGGTTGGGAGATGGAGAAAGCTAAGAGTGGGTCTAATTTAGTAATATTGTTCCATACTCAAAATGCTTAAATGCAACATTTAAAAAGGCAGAATTTTTTTTGGTCCAAAGGTTTGGTTTTCATATCTGTGAGTGTCCTTTTGTTACTGTGACTGCTCTTTAGTCATTAGCCATGACAAGTTTCCTTGCCCAACTAGTCACTATTCATTCTGGTGGCATTCACACTGTTAATTTTTACACTATTAAAGTATTTAACTTTCATGTTAGTGGGTAAATTTGGCCTTGAGATTCCAATTGTGCATTACATGCTTAGGTCTCTCTCCAGACTTGACTGGGGACTGATACCACTCTGGCCAACCTAGTTCTCCCTTTATATCTTGATGTCACTATGGACACCTGAGTATGACTGTGTCCTCCATCCAGCGCCTGAGTGAGTCTCTGTCACTTAAGGGCACTCTGTGGAGTTGAACGCCCACAGAAGAGTTGCTGTGTGAAAGCCCATGGAAGACTTCTCTCTACTTGGTGTCATATTTGGAAATGAAGGCTAGAAATTAAATATGTTTATATTTGTAATTATATTTACATACACTTTATATTTATATTATAGTAATTATAATATATATTATGTGTCATATAACATAAAGTATGTTATATATCATGTGATAGTATAATTATATTACTATAATTATTACTAATAAGATATATATATCCCCTGATTTATATATGTCTTATCAGTAATATAATATCTTCCTATTCACATTCTATCATACATAGATATATAGATATATATATATGTGTATATATATGTATATATATAAAATCTTGTGATCATTTGAACTATTTTTACTGCTGAAAAAAACAAACTCAAGGTAGCTTAAAATACAGCTTGGTTTTGCTGACTCTCATTAGAGAGAAATTTCAGAACAGAGATAGTGATCAGGCAAAATTGCATCAGATTTCCAACTCCATTTCATACAACTTATTTTTTCTCTTCTCCTCTGGATGTTAGCTCCCCCCACCCCCCACAAGATGGAGTCTCGCTCTGTCACTCAGACTGGAGTGCTGGAGTACAATGGTGCGATCTCAGCTCACTGCAACCTCCACCTCCTGGGTTCAAGCAATTCTCCTGCCTCAGCCTCCTGAGTAGCTGGGATTACAGGCATGTGCCACCACGCCAGGCTAATTTTTGTATTTTTAGTAGAAACGGGTTTCACCATGTTGGTCGGGCTGCTCTCGAACTCCTAACCTCGTGATCCATGCTCCTTGGACTCCCAAAGTGCTGGGATTACAAGTGTGAGCCACTGTGCACAGCCTGGATGTTAACTTTAACTCGAAGCTCATAATAAACTGGCATTTCATCTGTTGACTAGGGAATGTAGAATATAATAAAACTTTATTTATTAGTTTAATTTAATAAAAGGTTATATTCGTGTAGACAAGGTAGAGAAAAATTAGGTGGTTATTTAATTTAATTGAAAGATGTAAAAGTTCATTCTGAGATTTTGTCAAGCCTAAAACACCTGGTGGAGTAGCAGACAAAATAGGAAGAAAGACAGTAAAAAGAGTTTACATTCTTTTGACATTTTATAACATTCTTGTGAAATACTCAGTATTTGACCAATTGCAATAGAGGAAATCCAATTTAGACAAGTCTTTTCGTTACTCTCACTTAACTTGGAAATGGAACTCCTCCATACGATAATGAAAACAGCTATAGGAACACAAAGTATAGGGCAATTAAGATGGAGCAGACAGACAGTTTCTTCGTGGGAAGATCAAGGGATGGATTTGGAAAAAGATGCAGTAAAAACAAGTAGATAACTGAAGATAAAACTTTACATTGATTCTGAAATGTTAAAGAAGACCTATGTTTTTGAAATTGTTTTTAATATTATGGGCTCAACCAGCTGTATCTCTAGCTGACTTTGGTTGAAATTAGTGTAAGTAATAAGCTAAATGTAAATATTGAAGCTTCTGTCAAAGAAATTCTAGATGTAATGGAATAGTTAAGTTTAAAGCATCCCTATATGAAATTGTCCAGATGAAAGCATAATTCCGAAGCTCTTTCATAAGTGCAAGGGAACCTCCCAAAATCTTCATATGCTTCTTGACCTGTATTAGGTCAAGGTCCATTCCTGAACCTATTTCTGTGGCCAGAAAATGTAATGTGTTAATTATCTTAGGTTTATCAATATCTAAAACAATTAGAAAACAGAAGATGATCAACTAGAAGAATTAGCTACTACGACCTCCCCTGCAAAAAAAAAAAAAAAAAAAAAATTCTAAAGTTGTTCTGTAGGCTTTAGTGTAGAGTGTATGTTAAAGAGATTACAAAATACCAAGTAAGTACCCTTTATGAAATATTTGTTGCATAGTTATCATACACCTGGAACTGTAACAGATAACAATGATACAATAATGAGCTCCCATATCAAGTAGCTGATAGGCTAATATGGGAGTTAAATATATAAATGTTTAAATCAGTATAATGTAAGAAACAATACTCTACCTGATGGTGGAGTATCAGGCAAGATACTTTAGAAATGTGACCTTCATGTACCTTGAAAATGCGTGTTTGTCATTGGAATATCAGAATAGAGGCTAGCATCCCAGGCAAGGAGGAAGATCACCTGCGAAGAGACTGAGACATAAAATAGTTTATGAAAAAGGTATGAGAAATGAGACTGAATAACATCCATGAACAAATCCAATGTAGCCTTGTAGAATAAGGTAGGGATCATAGCTTTTATTCCACAAATTGTGACAAAAGTGTTGCATAACTAAATTTATAAACTACGATCCATTCTAACACCTGTTTAAAAAATTGTGGGACGGGGAGTGAGTGGAGTAGAAAAAATGAGTTCAGTTGGGAGGTCATTTACATGTTAAAGTGTGATGTATCTGGATGAAGAGAATGAAATTCTACAGCTCAGAAAAAGAGATACAGACTTTAGCTAGAGATTAAGAATTCAGTCATTGTTTACTAATTTGGGGATCAATTTTTACAGAATACAATTATATTCAGCTTTTATTCTAATGAACGTGCATACATACGCAGTATTTGAGTTTATAAATATTTAGCTTGACTTCATTTAAAATTTCAGTGTATAACCGGGCGCGGTGGCTCAAGCCTGTAATGCCAGCACTTTGGGAGGCCGAGACGGGCGGATCACGAGGTCAGGAGATCGAGACCATCCTGGCTAACACGGTGAAACCCCGTCTCTACTAAAAAGACAAAAAATTAGCCGGGCGAGGTGGCGGGCGCCTGTAGTCCCAGCTACTCGGGAGGCTGAGGCAGGAGACTGGCGTGAACCCGGGAGGCGGAGCTTGCAGTGGGCCGAGATTGCGCCGCTGCACTCCAGCCTGGGCAACAGAGAGAGAATCCGTCTCAAAAAAAATAAATAAATAAAAATAAAAAAAATAAGAAAAATTAATAATAATAAGAAATCAGTGTATAGAGAAGAAATTTACAATCAACACATCTAGTGGACACTTAAAAATTTATACAAAATTTTCCCGCTGGAATATTTTGAACCACGTTGGAGTTTGAATATTGTCAAAATGAAAGAATAATGCCTAAGATTGTTGAGTATGTTGTGTTATTTAAAACATAAAGTGTTGATGTGAGTTTTACCTTGCCTCCAGGCTTTTATTTCGTTGATAATAGCATTAGAAACTATTTGTAGTCATTCCACAGAAACAGTGATTCCTCTGAAAATCTGAGTTAGAACAATCTTATTAGGGCCTACATTTTTGTTACACTTGGGCCTAGGATTTAAATATGTTGAATTACAGTTGTCGTTTTTCATTGGCTGTTTAGCTTTTTTGGCCAGCATTTACATACTTTTAATGCTTGAACCACAGTTAATTTGAATGTCTATTTTTTATTCAATATTAACTCTTTTGGATGAATGGGATTTTCCAGAAAAAAATCATTTATATATAATTCATTTCTATTCATTTGGAAGTTTCTGCTCTTAACAAATTCTAGGGAACAAAATTACTTGAATTGAAAGATTACTTTTGGTATATTTTCTATATTAGGAAATATGCTTTACATTAAAACTCATCAAATATGCATAGTACCTTATTAAGATCATTATTATTGTTTACTGAACAAATATGTGAAGTTAACTCCCTTTGAGATATATAGTATACACATATTAAAGGTGCAATGCTAAGTCCATTGATACCACATTGCAGCTAACTGTTTCACTTTTAGAAATGGGTATTGTGAATGATTTTGCTGATTAGGGTTTTAAAGAATATAGAAGGGAATTAGGGGAATAATATAAGAAAAAGACTAATGGCCTCATTAAAAACTGTTTTGCAGAGATTGCACACACTAAAATGCACACAGTAGCAACAATTAGTTGAGCAAATGGCTAATGTGTCCTGATTCTCTTACCTCACCAGTAAATTCTGTCAGTACATAATTTGTACAACATAGCATTACCTGCTAATGACTCTATGATATAGTTCAGATAGATTTCTACAAGGGGAATCAATACTTCAGAAAGCATTTAGAAGGTTTTACTTAGATTGCTAATATGATTAAGTTAGGGGGGAAAAGGCATCTATAATTTCTTAAGCCCTTGTCTTACTGGAATAATGATATTTTATTAAAGAAATTCATAAAGATTTCTATCCTAAAAAATAGATTAGCAAATTTTTCAAATGATTTTACTGTGGTAGTTGCACAGAGAGTTTTATTTATTTATAATAACCACAAATGCATTGGTCAATGTATTGCTAAAGGAAATAACATCTACAGTGAGCAAGCCATGCCAAAAATAGCTTCCATTTTGGGTAAATATACTGTAGTTGTATGATACGGTTGAATTTTTTTCTCCGCTGAGTATACAGGTCTGCACATTATGATGCTAGGAAGAATTACTCCATACTTCTTAGGTCTTGTGGAATCTCCTTTGCCTAAGTGGTAACAAAGGATCTTAGATATCCTCAGGATTACTTCTTCCAGACAGAGTTCCGACTTAAGATTCTCAAGGGGAATTTCAGATGGAGCCAGGAAAGGGATGTGAAAACTCAGTGGTGTAAATTATGGTTTATTCTTTGCATTTGGGTTTCATGGCTTTTGCTGATTTGAATTATAACTGTACTACCACTTACATGTAAACTTGGAGGCTGCACGTGTGACGAATATATACACAAGTCTTTAAGTACGTTCAACTGCTGCTGATCCAACTCAAAATTTATTGATGTCCTTTTTTAAAAACTCATCTGTGTTTTTGCTTAGACATCCAGCAGAAAATTCATTTTGCTTAGATTAGCCATTTTTTTTTCCTATCAGTGTTTTTTGTATACTTAATCGGAGCTCAAAGATACCAATATAAATTATTATCTCAACTATAAATCTTAGTCTTTTTACAGATTTGCATTTTTAAGCTCTACCCCTAAGTTTAACTTGTAATAATTGCTGCCTTCTTTTAGTACCCTAAGAAGCATTCAGTAAAGCGGATTGCCAGCTCCACAATATATTAGCCTTAGTGGGATAATTTTTAGACATTCAGAGAAAAATAATATATTTCCTTGATTTTATTGATACAGTTTACATGATTTGTTAACTCATTTATTTATTTTATCAATTTTTATTTTAATCAGTCTATATCCACTGAGAGGCTTCATGTTTTGGAAGCTTCAGAAGAGACCAGGCATGATTCCCTGCTCCAACAGCAAATAATTTTATTGTACTCACTTACAAGGAAAACTAATGCATTTGATTATTTTTTACAAGGGCTGAATACTTCCTTTTATTCATAAAGTAAATTACCTGATGCTGCTTTCCTAAATCTTTAGAAAACATTAATTAATATCAGTCAATGACTCTTTCCACACATATTTCTTAAACACCTACCACGTTTTGGCACTTTTTAAAGATCAGACAAAATAGTGATAAATGAGGAATGTTCAATGCCCAGCATATGTTTCCTTAGGATCTAGAAAAAGAAAAAAGTAGAGAGAGCCCTAAAATATAGTGAGATGGTTACAAAAGAAACTAGAATAGCCAGAAACAGTTAACCTGATATAAACACTCCTTTCTACATAGTTTCATTTTGCTCTACCTATTCTCTCAGTGGGTGAAGTCTAAGGGATTGTTGCTACTCATCCTTCAACTACACATTATCCAGTAGTAGATCTCTTTGCTTCCAAGAAGTATACAATACAAATGCAGTCAGCTGCCTGCCTATTAAATTGGCATCAAGTAGAGTTAATTACATTAGTGTTAGATATAAAAGCTTTCAAAACATAGGAAGATGTGCATTAAGAATGCCGTCTCACCTCCAATGTCCTTTCTCTATTTTTTTTTTTTTTTTGGATTCTCGCCTTTAATCAACTCTCCTCTTCTCATTTCTGACAGTGTCTGCCATTCATCCCTTCCAAAGATGCCCCAACACTCTCTAGAGAATAATGAAATGCACTTTTATCAGTCTTTTTTTTTTTTTTTTTTTTTTGGTTTTACCAACATCCTAGTTTTCAGTACTTGCTAGTTCCAACCGTTTTCTTGCTGCAACTTAAATGGAAGGGAAGAAGCACTTATATATCAATGAATGGCTCCCCAGGCAAAAAGTTCTGGCTTTTTGGATGATAGAGGGAAAGTGTTGGTGACTTTCATTTTCTAGGGAGGGTATCTTTTCTTCGTTAATTTATATAATGAAGCGCAGTGTCATCACTATGAACACATGACTTTTATTTTCAAGAAAAATATAGAAAAGTGATCTATATCACAACAGAAAAGGAGCATGACATCTTGGACATTTCACGGATTTGTAATCTAGGTCAAGTTACTTAAAATCTGAAAAATTTGCTCTTTTATCAGTTAAAATAGGGTCAGTAATAATCTTAGGATAAGGGTGGAAATGAAGTGAGATAATTTCTGTCAAAAATGTCTGAAATATGGTATACTCAATGCTATCCATAATTATTGATAATTTTTCCTGTTAAAAAGTGATAATCTTGCTTTCTAGTCTTAAATGCTAACAGAACCTCTACCATACCCTCACATAAACTAGACTTTCAAGCTTCTTTGGGCCAAAAAATTCATATATTGAGGATTTCACGTAGTTCAACTTAATATTATCTATAAATGAATACTATCAAGTATTTGACCATGAGGTGGAGGCAGGGAGGGATATATTTCCATTTTCCTGTCATATTTAGACAGGAATTTTTATTTATTTATTTATTTTTTATTACGGAGTCTCACTCTGTCACCCAGGCTGGAATGCAGGGGCGTGATCTCAGCTCACTATAACCTCTGCCTCCTGGGTTCAAGCAATTCTCTGCCTCAGTCTCTTGAGTAGCTGGGACTACATGCACATGCTACCACACCTGGCTAATTTTTGTGTTTTTAGTAGAGACGAGGTTTCACCACCTTGGCCAGGCTGGTCTTGAACTCCTGACCTTCTGATCCACCTGCCTTGGCCTCCCAAAGTGCAGGGATTACAGGCATGAGCCACCATGCCCAGCTGGGAAAATTTTTATAAAAGGAAAACAAGAGAAAAATATATTTGTTAGTGTTATGAGGGTAGTAGCCAATTTTTAAGAAATTGTTGAGTATTTAAATTATAGTTTTCCAATTTTAAAATTAGGTATATGAGTTTATTTGTGTTTGAGTGTTAATATTAAGCATTAATATAATTGTTAGTTTGTAGTAAACTCTTTTTCTTGTGCATATTTTTATTAATTTAGTGTTATTATTAGTTGATATTAACAAATTTTTTAAGCATCAGTGTAACTTTTCTGGGACATCCTGTCTTTTAATTATGCTAAGCTTCATTTTAACAATGCCTGAGATGGAACTCCCTTTTTAAAGCACTGGCATGCAATGAAATATTAAATTGAGTAATTGTAGAAACAAGTTTCTAATTGTTCTCTCTGAGTATAGACTAAGCACTCAACTAGGCATAACATTTTTAGGTATAATTGAATAGGAACTGTAATTTTCAATACATATTTATCTGTGATTACAAGAAAGAAAAAGGAGAAATAAATGATCTCCAGTCAATGACTGATTTTTTTTTTTTTACTGTTATTACCCATAATTAATTTGAAGTTCCCAGATGATATGCCTCAGCTACACAGTACACTTCTGATCCATCTTTTCCTGCAGTCTGTGAGTTTCTGTTCAGAAAACAAAACTATTATTAAAAAATGCAAAGCAAACTTTTAGCCCACATGTACTATTCTTGAAAAGAGAGAACACACAAGAGAAGGACGATGCTATAATTAAATTTAAACTCAAGTAGAAAAATCTATGGAATTATCTAGCATTACGTAGAACATTCTAGTATTTCTTAAGAATAAGACAGCATATTCAGAAAGGAAAACACACACACACAACTTTCAGCTATCAGTTCTGCTCCCTTTTTGACCTCCAGCAAGTTATTTGATCTATTTGGTTCTCCATTTACTCAGTTGACTTGTATCATGAAAGGATTTATAGTGCACCCTCAGACTTCATGGCTCTGTAATCTAGGGATTCTTACAATAAAGACATATTCTTTATGATCAATGTTTAAATAATGTACATTTTTTGGGTGACAATTAGCTAAAGGGTAAATGCCCTAAAAAACAGGGAAGAATAACATGGAAGAGTAGTAATGAGTGGATAAGTGCAACACTGTTTCTCAAATCACAATGCAAAAGTTTGGGTGTTATTTAATGAAAGTGTAAGACAATGGTTATACAAGAAATTGGAATCCATTACTTTTTATGCAAGTGTACACCTGCCTCTTATTTGAAAACTTGTTTAAGTAAAATTTAAAAAAAAATAAAGCTATGAAAGTGTTGCAAAATAGGGTCTCACTGAATGAAAATATAGACTAAAAGTTGTGATATGAATGAAGGGCCAGAAGAATCTTAATTTCTGTCTGCTGACTGCAAGGACAGAAAGGTCTCAGTTTTCTCCACACTCAGTGGATAAATCAACCCCAATTTTAAGAAGGATTTTTTTAACCTTAAAAGGTCTATTTCTATGCCACAATAAATGGTTTGGGGATTATCTAACACTTTGGATTATCTGCACCATTAGTGAGGATAATAAAGAACTGACTGCATTTTGCATTAAAATAGCACGGTCTATTATGCTCATGAATAGTCTGAGAAAGAAGTATTGGAAAGAGTCCTTCTTGCTGCATTTATGCACAATGGTTTAATTGACTGCAGCGTGGCTGATGGGATTTTTAGGTTGTTTACAATTGGTGGTACATCTATCACTTTTTTCCATTTTTAGTTTTAATTATTAAAATTGGTTTTAGTAAATAATTATGTAAATGTGGCCTTAGAAGCTTGTCATTTCTATTCTTAAGAATAGCCTAGACGTATTTCACTAATACCTTGAATGGAGTTTCTCTGTTTCAGTTGTCTTGACAAGTACTAGTTGTCATTTTTGTGCTGCTCCCTTTACTAATAGCATCAAAAGGAATTATCAAAATATTAATAATTTTCAGAAAATATATTTCAAGTAATGCAAAAGAAACCAATCTTAGTTACCAGAGCTTAAAACTCTGATAGATTAGCAGAAATTCATTTTCCCTAAAAATATTCCAAGCATTTCTACTTATGGAAATCATAAAACCTTAAATTTAAGTTTTTTTTTTGCCCCTAAACATTACCACATGTCTGGGACTTAAATATTTCTATCAAACTTACGATAAAGATAAAATTCCTTTGTGTTCCTCTCCAAAGCTATTTTTGTTATTTTTCCATGCTCCACAAATCATAGGGATGCTGAAGAAAATGGCATTCTTCACTTACTAAATCAGGCATGAATTTGCAATGGTATTTCATGCAGAATGTCTGGCATAGATCATATTGCTCTTTCTAATTCTGAAGCTTTAAAAATAACTGTACAGTTCTGATTTCTGTTAAGGAAAATAACTCAAGTATCAGGAAATCTTGAATGGTAATATCAACTAAATCATTACTATTTTACAACAGTAATATTTAATTAGAAATTGTCTTTGATGCTTTTATTGGATATATTTATTAATAAGGAAAATAATTTTAAAAATTTGATGCTGCCATCACTAAGGAGATTAGGATATATAAAGGACACTTAGGTAGAATTTGCCCATGTGACAGCATTCATTCATTCATTTATTCATTCTAGTGCTTGTTTTTTTGTTTGTTTGTTTGTTTGTTTCTCAGTCCATAATATGACTCTGTTGTAATTGCTAGGGATACATTTTTTGGGAAATGCAAAAAAAAATAAACAAAGTCTCTTTTCATAGAAACTACATTCTAGTGGCAAACACATAAACAAATAAGCAAATGAAATTTTTAAAAGATGAGTTAGGAGAAAAATATTATTGCTATGAAGCTAAAAGACGCTGTGGGATAATAGAGACTTACTAAGTCAGGCAAGGGACAGGGAATACTTCAGATAGGGTAGACACAAGGCAGAATTCCCTGACATGTTGGCATTTAAAGAAAAATTTTCTTGACTAGAAAAGCCAGCCAGGGCAAAGGAAGGTATGCAGGCCCAGAAAGAAGCAAAGTTGTTTTTCTTTTCTTCTTTCTTCTTCTCCATACCACTCTCCTCCTCCTTTCTTCCTTTCATCTCTCCTCCCTTTCTAAAAGAAGAAAGGAATACTTGGGTGGGGAAGAAGTTAGTAGGGTGTAGAAGACATCTTCAGAGATAACTAGGCATAAACCATAATAAAGTCACAAAAAGTTTAAAATGTATTCCGTTCAGAAAAGCCGGTGGATTGCACTTTAAATGTATTATTATGATTATCATTACTTTTGTTGTTGTTAATCTGTGGAGAATTGACAATAAGTAACAAGAATGGATGCAGAGAGAGCAGTTAAGACGCTATTGCATGAATCCTGATTAAGAAATGATGGTAGCAGGGGCTGTGGCAGTGTCAACAGAGACAGAGAAGTGATTGGATTTTACATACATTTTTGTTGGTAGAGTGAGATGTGCGAATGGCTTGGATGCAGGGAGATGACTCTTATCGTATCCTGAAGGAAATCAATACGTTTCACTACAAAATATGGCTCTCTGGTGTATGAGTATTTTAAAAAACACTTAGAGATCATCAGGTGCTGAAAGAGACTTTTTTTCCCGTCTACATAATGATGGGACTGACCCACCAAGCAGAAGATTGTTCTTTGTGCCCCTCCTTGTTATCCCATGGTCTATTGCAAAAAAGAAGACCAAAAATGTAACCACACCTGAACTGACCCTTTGTCAAGAAAATTACTGAGACCAGGCACAGTGGCTCCTGCCTGTAATCCTAACATTTTGGAAGGCTGAGGCAGGAGGAACACTTGATTCCAGGAATTCAAGACCAGCCTGGGCAACATAGTGATACCATATCTCTACAAAAAATACACAACAATTAGCTGAGTGTGGTGGTGTGTGCCTATAGTCACAACTGTGTGGGAAATGGAGGTCAGAGGATTGTTCAAGCCAGGAGGTTAAGGCTGCCGCAATAAGGTGAGATCACATCACTGCACTCCAGCCTGAACTGGGGTCTAAAAAAAAAAGAAAAAAAAAAAAAGAAAAAGGAAAGAAAGAGAAGAAAAAGGAAAAAGAAAGAAAGAAAATGACTGTTCCCAGATCTAATCATAGTTTATATTCATCATTTATTTATTGCCCCTCACTAGAATTCCTCTTTTCCCATTTCCCATAACCTGTTTTACCAAGATCCAAGTCCCCGTTTTTCTCTGTAACCTGAAGATGGCATATAAGCTTCTGTACCTTATTGGGAAGTTTGTCTTCATGCTGAAGGTCCCTGTGTATACACGTTAAAAAAAAAAAAATTGCATGTCTTTTTATCTGTTAATCAATCTGCCTCATGTTGGTGATTTTCCATGAACCTGTAGAGGGCCAAGAGTCTTGGCCTCCAAGATCCCTTAACAATTTAGAAGATTATAGTATCTCAGATGTAGAAAAGTGGAAGATAAATAGATTGAGGAAGGGACAGGAGAATTAAAAGTTCTATTTTGATCATGTTCAGTTTGATTTATCTGTTATATATTCCAATGGGAAATGCCAAGTAAACAATTACTTTTCCAAATTTGGACATCAAAAGAGAGATCATGACCAGAGATATGCATTTTTAAATCATCAGTATGTATCAGTCACCATTCTCAATAGGACTACTTACATTCCAGGGAGAAAATGTAGCTAGAGAAAATTTTAAAAATAAGTATTTTGCAGAATATAAACTCAGTTAAAGGGCATGGCAATGTATTCTTCAGCTGAATAAAAGGAAAACAATACGGTCAGGCACAGTGGCTCACTTCTGTAATTCCCCCACTTCGAGAGGCTGAGGCAGGGAGATTGCTTGCAGCCAGGAGTTGGAGACCAGACTGGCCAATGTGGTGAAACCTGGTCTCTACTAAAAATATAAAAAAATTAGCCAGTCTTGGTGGCACACACCTGTAATCCCAGCTACTCAGGAAGCTGAGTCACGAGAATCACTTGAACATGGGAGGCAGAGGCTGCAGTGAGCTAATGCCACTGCACTCCAGACTGGGTGACAGAGTGAGTCTCTGTCTTAAAAAAATAGTAATAATAATAAGGAAAACAATATGACTCATATATAGCTGGTGACTTGTTTTATCTTTTTTTTCCCACAATTACCTTACAGCAGTGTTGGAGACTGGATCACAAGTGTGTTGTTTTTCTTTCTTTACTCCCTTTTTGATTCTCAAGGAACTTCCCATGGGTGGATATAAAACCACTTTTACAAAAATTACAACAATGAGAGAAGTTTAGCATGGCTGGCTGCACCTTGCCTCTACCCTCATAGGTTGGTTGTCCTAGCTCATTTCTGGGAGTCGGCCAAGCAAACCATGGGAGGAAATTAGTTTATAGTTTAACTTTGAAGCAAGGATCATAATAATCCCTCCATAAAACTGACCCTTTCTTTGTTTGGGGACTGAAACAGCTTTCATAAGACTAATGAAAGCCGTCAAGATCAGGACTATGAGAGGGGCCTGAATTCTGCTAAAATGTAGGCATAGTTAAATTATAACCAGCCATTATTTCCTGGTTTATTCTTCTATAATCTTTAAGTGCTCAGGAGTCATGTGGCCAGAGATCACAAGATCACTTCCCCAATTACTTCTATTGCTAAAATATCACTATTGTAGAACCTATGATTGGTCTTTTCAGATGCTTTTTCAGACATTTCCATTTTGTCAACTGACTCCACCCGGAACTATGACTCATGACTCAACTGGTCCTGTAGTCCCTACCCAGAGGGTGTCTCACTGCATGAGGACCATTTTTTACACTCTTATGATTTCATCCCCAACCAATCAGCAGCACCCATTCCCAGGTGCCCCATGACAGAGCAGGAACATCACCATCTTAGACAAGCACTGCCATTTTAAAGTTCACCTTGATCAAAAACTGCCTAAAGTCAAAGGGCATCAGCCTAATGGCTAAGGTCAACATGACCATAAACCACAAATGACACCTCTGACCAGAAACATTCCAACCATAAGATAAACCCCTCCCCAACCAGAGACATGCTTGACCTGAGATAAGCTCCCCTCCAGCCAGAAACATGTCAGTCCCAACATAATCTCCCCAGGACCAGAGGCATTCCAACCCCACCATAAACTTCTCCCAAAACATTCCAAGCTTGTTATAAGCTCTCTCATCCTGAAACCAGGAAATACTCTTAGTCTGTAAGAGAGAGTGCTCCTGACTGAAATTGTCCAAAAGCTCCTCTCAGATTTATTCTAGAAAATAAACTTGTCTTTGACTGTTGAGCCACTTTTCATGTTTCTTTCCTCTTTTTTTAACTCTTACATCCTGCCTGCCAAATTATCCATGAAAACCATAGCCTCTGAGTTACCAGGGAAACAAATTTGAGAATTAATTTCTGTGATTCCTCTTGGCCAGTGCTGTGATTATTATTATTATTATTATTATTATTATTATTATTATTTATTTATTTTTTTTTTTTTTTTTTGCTACAAAACCCTGCTGTTCTCCAAGCATTGGCTTTTCTGGACAGATGGCAAGATGAATCCATTGGGTGATTATAGGTATATGATACTTTACACATGTCTGAATAGCCACGTTATTTTATTACTCTTGACACATAATTTGTTTTTGTTTGTTCTTTAGATAAAAACTGTCACATGCATCTGTGTGAAGAGACCACCAAATAGGCTTGGTGTGAGCAATAAAGCTGTTTATTTCACCTGGGTGCAGGTGAGCTGAGTCCGAAAAGAGAGTCACAGAAGGGAGACAGGGTGGGGCCGTTTTATAGGATTTGGGTGGGTAGTGGAAAATTACAGTCAAAGGGGGTTGTTCTCTTACGGGCAGGGGCGGGGGTCACAAGGTGCTCAGTGGGGGAGCTTCTGAGCCAGAAGAAGGAATTTCGTGAGATTAATCGCTCAGTTGAGGTGGGGCAGAAACAAATCACAATGGTGGAATGTCATCCGTTAAGGCAGAAACCGGCCATTTTCACTTCTTTTGTGATTATTCACTTGCTTCAGGCCATCTGGATATATATGTGGAGGTCACAGGGGATATGATGGCTTAGCTTGGGCTCAGAGACCTGACAAAAACCATTTTCCTTGCCGGGCGCGGTGGCTCACGCCTGTAATCCCAGCACTTTGGGAGGCCGAGGCGGGCGGATCACAAGGTCAGGAGATCGAGACCACGGTGAAACCCCGTCTCTACTAAAAATACAAAAAATTAGCCGGGCGCGGTTGTGGGCGCCTGTAGTCCCAGCTACTCGGGAGGCTGAGGCAGGAGAATGGCGTGAACCCGGGAGGCGGAGCTTGCAGTGAGCCGAGATCGCGCCACTGCACTCCAGCCTGGGCGACAGAGCGAGACTCCATCTCAAAAAAAAAAAAAAAAAAAAAAAAAAAAAAAAAAAAAAAACCATTTTCCAGCAGATACTGTATCTGTGATACTCAGGTCTTGATCATGAATCATGTGATGCCTTATTCCTTAATAGATATAGTAGATAATCTTGTTTTCCCCTATACAAGATGTTACAAGTTTAAAAAAAATATATTCTTATCATTTTTTTTTCTCTTTAGAGTTCTAAAAAGACATCTTGGTATGGTTTGTTATTCTTCCTTCTCATTCACTCTGTCGAGAACTTGGAAGGCACATGGCATTTGTCTGACAAATTATATCTTATATCATCTGCTTTATACATGTTTAATTATTTCTGGAGCTCTTATTGGTTGGATATTTGCCTCCTTGGATTGATCATTTATGTTGATTTGTTTTTCACAATTCTCATGCTTTCTACTTTTTTTCTTTATTCTAGAAATAGTTAATTTATTGTCAACCCCTCCCCACTACCAAACACACGCACAAACAGTGTACAGGTGAAGAGAATTTTCCCCTTCTCTCTGAAGGTTCTAGTCTGCTGAAGTAAAAGGACAATAAATTAGCAGGAGAATAGGCATGCAAATTTCTTAACATTGAGTATGCACAGGAACCATTTAAAATGTGAGACTCAATGAAAAACCATATGGTTAAGGCTTAAATACCATCTTTTATAGGGGAGAGGGAAATAGAGTATGAAGGCAATTTTGAGGGGTGGTAAATAATTTCCATAGGAATTGAATAAGTCCAGAGAACAGACAATGGTCTGGGACAAAGTTCCTATGAGTTCTAGTGGAGATGGTGACAAATTGCATGAAGGTGAGGGATGGAACTTTACTGTGAACAAAACCTTATTATGCAGATAAAGCCCCTCAGGTAATCTCTTGGAGCTGCCCTCAAAAGAATAGATGAAAAGTCTATCTGGGCATGGTGAAGACTTATAGTTTTTTCTCTTTCTTCAGTGGTTACTGTTTTTTCTTTATTTGATGATATTTCTAGGGAGGGAGTTTTAAGACAATCACATTTCTTTTTTTTTCTTTTTTTTTTTTTTTTGAGATGGAGTCTCACTCTGTCGCCCAGGCTGGAGTGCAGTGGCACAATCTCTGCTCATTGTAACCTCTGCCTCCCAGGTTCAAGCAATTCTTCTGCCTCAGCCTCCTGAGTAGCTGGGACTACAAGCGTGCACCATCATGCCCCGCTAATTTTTGTAGTGTTAGTAGATACGGGGTTTGGCTGTATTGGCCAGGCTAGTCTCAAATTGCTGACCTCGTGATCCAACCACCTCGGCCTCCCTATGTGCTGGGATTACAGGCAGGAGCCATCGCGCCCAGCCAGCCAATTACATTTTCTTGGGAAGAAGTTTTTCTCAGTCTGATAAGGGAACTTAGAAAGAGAGCCCCTCCCAGAGCTTGGCAGGAAGAAACAAGAAAAGGTTAGAAAGTCCTTGGCTTCTAAGCACTTCTAAGGCCTTACAGTTTCTCTTAATTTAAATGTGTTCAGCACACCAAAGCATCACACTTAGTTATATCATTCTCTGTGCCCCAGAATTGCCCTGACTGAAATTCTCCGAGAAGTTTCATATACTAAAAGCTGAGTTGGTGCATGCAGATTGAAAAAAGAAAAAAATAGCTTAGTAGCTGAGTGGTAAAAGATCTCATGAAACCAGTCTTCCATTCCTGCGAATATGTCAGTCCTATTAAACAGTTGTGTCTCATTTCAGGAAGTGGCGTTTGCAGGAGTCCCATCAAAGACTTTATATCAAACAGGAAAATGGTTCTTTATTAAAAGGCATTCCTATGGAAACAGAAAAATAAAATAAAAGTTAAGGTCTGAAGCAGACTATAAGCTAGTTTCTTATAGAGTTTGAGGGCAGTCGGTTGAGATGGGGTGTGAAGCGTCTTCAGTTGGAGGGGAAGAAGGTAGTGGCAATCTGACAGGCTTCTAGTTTGCAGTTTGCATGGTACAAAAAGTTGTCTACACATAAACTGTCACGGTCATTTCCTCCTAGATTATATGAGATTGACCAGTTTTAGCTTATAGGGCTTCAGGGAAAATGACAGTTTTAATTTCAGTGGTTCCAAGTCAGAAAAATCGGAGAAAATTGGGAATATTAGTTTGTGGGTTCACATCTAAATATTAGAAGAAACTGTAAGAAATTCAGATTCATTCCAAATTTCTAACAAGGAATACAATCTCAAAAATAATGAGCTAGAATCTAATAACAGGTGTACTATAGTTTTCTTTTGAAATGTAATTTCTCTCTCTCAAGTACCCCAATTCTATCAAAGACAATCTAAATAAGTATAATTTATATGTAAACTAAGTTTAATTTTATTAAAATTGGCCTGATCATTTACATAAGTTCAGCAAGAAAAATGACTGTTCATATAGGTTCCTTTTAATTCTGTTGGAGTTTTTCATTAGAAATGTCAGATTAGAGTTTTAATTAATGTTTTTCTTTTTTTTTTTCTTTATTTATTATTATTATTTTTTTAATAGAGACAGGGTTTCAGTATGTTGGCCAGGCTAGTCTCTAACTCTTGATGTCAAGCAATCCTCCTGCCTCGGCCTCCCAAAATGCTGAGGTTACAGGCATGTAACCACTGCACACAGTCCAGATTAGACTTTTAAAAGTCTCTGAAGGCTAGGAAGCAAAGCCAAGGACTCTTCCTTAAATTGTGCATGTAGATTAGTTACTTGCAGACTAGTTGAATACCTCTCTTCTCAAAGTCTTCAAAATACCTTATTTCCTGGCTCTGTCAGAAAGTGGGACCATTGATTACTTATGCACAGGCAAAATCGACCCATTTATTCAAAGTACTAGGTCAGTTTTTCCAAGGGGCATTTTATTGGCTTCATAAAGTTATTTTTAGTTATTTGGGTAAATGTCCCATCCGTGACACAAACTCTTCTCTGCTTTTGACTACAAAATACCACAACTTGGAATGAGAATCTTATTTTCTGAGTGGCTGATAAATGATAGAATCCAGAAGTCTTGGGGGAATTAACTCTCTGAGGAATAAACTTTAGTTGGTGGAGATTAGAGATGGTAAAGCCAGGCAAATGAATTCCTTCTCCTTCCTCTTTTCCATGTATTACTAAAGAGAGCTAAACTATCTTTAGATTAATGTGGAAAACAAATTTTAGACAAAAACAGAAAATTTACTGTCAGTATATTCTGACTAAAGAAATTGCCAATGTGTGAACAAAGGAAAAAATGACAAACATAAGGACTAATCTGAAAAAGTAAAATAAAAAAAAAAAAAAAAAGGAAGGCTTTGTAGTATGAACAACCTCAGGCATATTCTAAATGGTAAAAAACTATTACAACAAATTCTCATATCTGTCCTTCAGTTTCGACAAGTATTAAAACATAGCCAATCTTCTTGGAATTATTATTTTACCTAATAGATATCCCCTATAATATTAATTTAAAATAAATTCTAGCATCTGTGCCATTTAATCCAAAAGTGTTTCAAGAGGTAAGAATTCTTTAAACTAACATTGTAATACTTAAGAGCAGAACAATGATTATTAGTAAATACCAACAAATTCCCACGTTTTTCTAATTCATAATTTTTAAGTTTATTTGCTAAATAAAGATCAAAACAAGGTTCATGCATTTCAACTGGATGATACATCTACTATGCTTTTTAACAATTAAATTATGAATTTAAATCGTAGCCCTACCCCAACTTTCTCTCTCCCTCCCTTTCCCCCACCCATTTCTCTTTCTTACTCTCTTTATGTTATAATTTTCTTTTTGGATAAGTGGGGTCATGTGTCTTACAGACGCTCTCACAGTTAGATTTTTGCTATTTTAATCCCATGCTGTCATATAATGTGTTTAAAATGTTTCTCTGTCTTGATAATTTGACAAGTTCAATTCAAAATACTATTTTAATTTCAGTTGGTTATCTCATGGTGATGTTAACAAACACTGATAATTATTGCTTAGATCCATTATTTAACTAGAAGCTGAAAAATTATGATGTTCTAATTCGATAATTCCTTTGACACAATATTATTTTCATTAATAAAATTAACTGGTTTTACCAACTATTTGGTTACACTACAATGATCTTTTTGTAGGAAAGGCAGAAAAAAAAATAGTATCAATTTTTAAAATAAAACATTAAACATTTAGCATCTTCCTAAAGTGACCATATTTTCTAGTATTATTATAAACTCATTAAAACACATTTGATATTTTAAAATTAATTGCAGTTATCATTCTTATTGATGATCAAATTGATCATTGCTCAAAGGAAGGTGTGACTTCACTTTTGTTCTTTAATCCTTCTGATACAATTTAGTACTCTGTAAAATTTTTAAATTTAAAATTTAAATTAAATTTAATTAAATTTAAAGAGCACTAAATTTTAAAGAGTACTACATTTTTAATAATTTTAAAACTTAAAATTTAAAAATGCCCTGGAGACATTTTCCCCATTATCTTGGCTATTAACATTTGGCTCCTTGTTACTTATGTAAATTTCTGCAGCCTGTTTAAATTTCTCCCCAGAAAATGGGTTTTTCTTTTCTACTGCTTAGTCAGCCTGCAAATTTTCCAAACCTTTATACTCTGCTTCTCTTTTAAACATAAATTCCAATTTCAGACCATCTTTTCTTCACATATACAAATGTACACTTTTAGAAAAAGCCAGGTCACATCTTGAATGCTTTGCTGCTTGGAAATTTCTTTTAGCGGTTACACTAAATCATCTCTCTTAAGTTCAAAGTTCCACAGATCTCTAGGGCAGCAGCAAAATGCTACCAGTCTTTTAAATAAAGCATAGCAAAATTAACCTTTGTTCCAATTCCCAATAAGTTCTTCATTTCCATCTGAGACCACCTCAGCCTGGACTTCATTGTCCATATCGTTATCAGCATTTTGGTCACAATCATTCAATAAGTCTCTAGGAAGTTCCAAACTTTCCCTCAGCTTTCTGTCTTCTTCTGATTCCTCTGAACCATGCCAGGCTCTGCCCATTACCCAGTTCCAAAGCTGCTTCCAAATTTTTCGATATCTTTATAGCAACGCCCCACTTCTCCAGTGCCAATTTTCTTCCCACAGACTCTACTAGAAGCATGTCTAGGAGGCCTCAGGAAACTTAAAATCATGGCAGAAGGGTGAAGGCGAAAAAAGCATCTCTTCATATGACAGCAGGAGAGAGAGAGCAAAGGGGGAAGTACAACACACTTTTAAACAACCAGACCTTGTGAGAAGTCACTTACTATCATAAGAATAGCAAGGGGAAAATTAATCCCCATGATCCAATCACCTCCTACCGGGTCTCTCCTCCACCACTGGGGATTACAATTGAGCATGAGATTTGGATGGGGACACAGAACCAACCACATCAGCTAAAATAAATATTTAAAATGATAATTCAATAAATCATAATCGCAATAGGTTTTAATGGACCACTTTTAGTGAATATACATTAGGAGAAAAATGTCGGTGAAGAGAAGATCAATTACATAAATCTATAGAATACTCTACACAAAATGGAGGAGATACTTTTAATTTTTAGGCACATATAAACATTTTATCCCTGAAAACAATCTAAATAAGATAGAAGTTCATCATCAAATAAAATAATTCTCTTAAAAGACTATATCTTTGTGAATTAAAATTAATTGCTCAAGAAAGAAATCATGAGAAAAAGTTGAAACTATTAGTAAGAGCAGCCAAATGTGGGATATAGCTGAAGTGACAATAGAGCAAAGTTTAGAGCCATAAATCGATACATTAAAAAAGTATAAAGGCTGAAGTTTAAAGAGATTTATGTTCAATTTAAAAGAAGTTAAAAGAAGGATATCACAATGGACTCTAATATATCAAAATGACAAAAAAAAAAAAAACCAGAAAAGATAAGAAATTAAATATAAAATGATGAACTATCACATAGAACCAGAATATAGTGAGTTGATTAAACTAAAAAAAAAAATGGTCTTATCTCTAGAAATATTGACTAAGAAGAAAATAAAAGACATACATAAATAAAATTTATATTGAGGAAATAATCATATTTGCAAGTGTTATTAGAAAGATGAGAAGTAAATATTATGAACATTTTCATGTCAACACCCAAACTTGAAAAATGTGTCTAAATAAAAAATTCCTACAAAAAATTTATATAATCTTTCAACATAACTCATTCATAAACATTTAGAAAATTAGAATTTTCTCATAATCTTTGTATAATTGAATCTATAAGTTAAACATTTCATACCCACACACAGACTCACACATATACAAACACTTAAAAATTACTACTCCCAAGTAATTTTACAACATCAACCAAACATTTAAGGAAACAATTTAATTCTTCCAAAAAATCATCCAGAGAATGTAAAAGAAAGTTTACTTCTTAACTATTATGACAATGAAATAGCTTTGAAATTAAGTATAAATAGAATTGAGAAATTTGTAGTACACTATATACTGTGACATATTTAATTGATAAATTTCAAGAGGGGGCAATGGATATATTGAGGCATCTTTTTTCCCCCCTTTTCCTCTTGCTCTTCTGAACAAACCAGCCAGAAGGTAGCATATATTTTTCTTCTTCTTGCATAACTTTGCAGAGGGAGACTACTTCAGATTTGGGAGGAAAATTAAATTTAAAATAGTGTTATAAAGGATGTACCTTTGGAGGTACAAATTATACAGACTCTCTTAATGAGAACAATGCACAGCTTTCACCTTTAAACTGTAGATTTTTGGCAGTATTTTGTAGTAATGATTCTGACTTATATGATTATGCTTATATGATTTGGTTGTTACGATTAGATTCTGGGCAGGTGGCTTTCAGCAATAAATGACAGCTAAGTAGCATTTTCAAGTTGGCAAATTGGTGCATTTTATGTTTTATTTGGCCATAGGCTAGTAGGTATTTCAGATAGCTGCAGGAATAAGACCTTAGGTATTGGACTTTTTTTAAAAAAAGAGCTGAAGACCTCGCTTATATTAAACAAAATCTAGCATCTAAAAAAAGATAAAGAGGTTATTCATTTCAGCAAATACATAGGGAGAGTGATCCTGAGTGTATATTTCTCAGACCTTATGGACCTCAAAGATGCGTGCTGCTTATGGGAAAATGAGCATATGCCAGTCACCCTGACCTCAGAAAACATGTGGTGCATGGAGGCTGGCTTAGCCAAACGGATGAGACTTTTCTGGAACATTAGTGGTGTGGAACAATGTAGGTGCAGCTGTGTCTGGAATCAAAAGCTTGGAAAGATGGGGTCATATTTTTTAGTCATTGTTGGCCAAAAAATAGTTGAGACTCTGAAGTTGAATATACCTGGGTTTTGCCTGTACTGATAGCACTAGTACAGTTTTAGCTGTAAGTTCTCAGTGGCTACAATAAGAGGGCTTTCATCTTACATTTCATTTAGTAGGTTGAATAATAAATGAAGGCACTTCACACAGGACCTGGTGACCAGGACTATCACGACTCCCTCACCACGCCCTGGGCCTTTCTCTGAAATACCTTCTCCAGAATCTAAGGACTGGCTTTTTATCTAAAAATAGTGAATATGGAGCTAATGATCTGGTTTCTGACTATCTTCGGTGCCTTATTTTCTTTTTAGACTATAAGAAGTAAGGTACAGATATATCAAGTTCTAGGTACAGTTGAACTGCTTAAGAAAAAAAAAAAGCAGATAAAGTTCAAATGCAAGTGTGTGTGTGTGTGTGTGTGTGTGTGTGTGTGTGTGTATGTGTGTGTTCCTCCATTTGGCTAACCAAGCCTCTGAGGCCAGAATGATTGGCTTATGCTCATTCTGCCATAAGCAGCATGCATCTTTGAGATCCACAGGGTACAAAAATATACACTGAGGATCATGTGTACACACACATGCACACATATATATATAGAGAGAGAAATATAAAATCTATCTCACAAATCATGTTCCCCAGGAATTAGATCTGGGAGAACAGCTGTGGGAGAGTGAAAGAGTTACAATTGAACAGAAGAAAAGTCTGACTGCTATGATGTCACAACAAATACCTCAGCCAAAATAGAGATCTCTGGAGCTGGGATTATGCTCCAGAGATGTTCTGAATTTCAGCAAATTTGCCTATAGACTAAAATGTTAAAATCATATGCATGCATATATACATATACATGATGTGTAATTAGTAATATTTTTATATATACACAGTGTGTGTGTAAAGCATCTAGGACCCCTAAAGCAATCAGGAACAGAAAAGTAAAAATTGAAGAATTCTAGAAAAGGAAACAACTGAATAGAGGAGAGGTAACTAACTTCCACTTCCACTGAAACAGTTGCCATTTCTGGTTAAAATAACAGACGGAGACAAATAGAACATTGGAATAAACCCATGCATATATGGCCATTCAATTTATGGCAAAGGTATCACTGCAATGCGTAGAAAGGTATGATCTCTTCATCAAATGGCATTGAGTCAACTGGACATTGATTTGGGACGAGATGGTGAAGTTAAAGCTGACTGATTCCACTCTTATTCTTGCATGTGTGCATCATAAAACAGGTACAAGAATATTCATATCACTATAATTTGTAATAACAAAACCCTGGAAACAACCCAAATGCCAATCAAGAGCAGACTGGATTAATGACATAGAGTCTATCAATTTAAAGAAATGCTATACTGAAGAAATAATACTATATAATATCATTATTATTTATCCCAAAGTGCTGATACTACAGGTGTGAGCCACCATGCTCTGCCAGAAGTCTAGTTTTTATATCCAAAAGTGTTTGTTAATGTTTTCTCAATTTAGACATATTATATTTAGTAGTATTTAATAGCATTATTTCTTCAGTATAGCATTCCTTTAAATTGGTAGACTGTATGTCATTTATCCAGTCATTAGTGGACTATTACTTCTTACAAGCACTTAATCTTATACATATAATTCTGATATTTATATTAAAAATAATCAAGAAAATGATTGGGAATAAATATAATATGTCTAAATTGGAAAACATTAAAAAATACTTTTGGATATAAAAAATAGACTTCTGTCAGGGGACAATGGCTCACACCTGTAGTGGCAGCACTTTGGGAGGCGGAGGTGGGTGGATTGCTTGAGCTCAGGAGTTCAGACCAGCCTGGGCAACATGGTGAAAACCCATCTTTACTGAAAATACAAAAATTAGCCAGGCATAGTGGCATGTGCCTGTAGTCTCAACTACTTGGTAGGCTGAGGTTGGGAGGATCACTTGAGCCTGAGAGGTTGAGGCGGCAGTGAGCCGAGATCTCACCACTGCACTCCAGTCTAAGTGACAGAGTGAGACCCTCTCTCAAAAAAAAAATAAAAAAAAGTGGGTTTCTACAAAAGGAAATATAAAAGGAAATATAGATTATTATCTTGGATAAGGGTACACAGCATAATTGAGACATCACATTTACCTATATCAATTCATATTTTAATATCAACACAATAAATACCATTAATCACAAGTAAATTTACATACTCTTTGACTGTTTTAGGCATCCTTTAAGGTTTTAACGTATATTAATTCATGTAATCTGACAAGTAATTCCAAGAGGTAGGAAGTATTAATTCTATTGCTATTTATAAACAGGCAAATTGAAGCAGAGAAGTTAGATAACTTGCTGGAAAGTACAAATGTCAATATTGAAATTGATTTTAACCCATAGTCGGTGTTCTTAACCACAACAATATGCTAAGTCTGTGACTAAAAATAAATAAATGCTATTTTTTTTCCTTCCCAGAAGTAGGCTAAGAGCTCTTAATGTATATATTGCAAAATGAAGAATTAAGAATATTCAGAAAAGCTCTGTAAAAAGGAGCAAAGAGGATGGAATAACTTTACCTAAACATATTATAAATCTTCAATAAATGAAATCTGAATTTGGCACATGAACAGACAGAAAAAATTAAACAGAATAGAAAATTCCAAAAGCGACACACTTATACACAGTGTTTTAGGATGTAACTAAGGTCCATCAGAAACCTGTAGGCTAACGTTAGATTTTTTTAATACATGGTATGTAGACATATGGTTTGCCATATGGAAAATATAAGTTTTGCTTCATATTGATCACATTCTACTTTAGAGTAAACTCTATAGATCAAAACTTATAAAACACTAAAAGTAACAGGCAAATATGTGCATATATTTTAGGGGGTGAGGGGGACATACAAACAAAAACTTTGAAACAGCGTAAGCATTTTTAAATTACAACAGGTGGAAAGGTTATTAGAAATAAAAGTATCACTGAATTGAAACAATCATGTAGACATCAACTATTATTCCTTAGGCACAGAACAATTATGAAGACTATCTGTTTCTTTTTTTTTTAAGTAAATGGCAAGCATGAGTATTGTACTGCTTTGATTCACCAAGGTACTTCTATTATATAGTTATTTTACCTAAATCTTGAAGATAAACTCTAATTTATTTTAGAATTGAGAAAGATATAGTTTTGATCACATCACTTACTCTAATGAAATACAGCTACTTTCTCCTTTGGCATACCTATGTAAAACAAATATTTTCTTGCTTTATGATTGCCACATGATTATGAACAGATTAGTCCCATCTCTTGAATTACATGTAATATCGGCCTAACTTAAAGATGGAAAATATTATACTTTTACATTCATTGTTCTCCACAATATGACATGCTGTTTTATTTTGATTGGAAATGATGCCCTGAAATTTTCAAATTACCTTTGCCAACATCAATCAGATGGATATACATGAGAAGTTAAGTTAGCAATGGTCAATGCCCAAGAATATCTCTGCTTCTACAATAATTTTGAAAAGAAAATCATTAGAGATTCTGCCTAATGTTGCAGAAGTTCAGTGAAGTTATTTCAATAGCAATGCAACCAACCACTACAATCAAGACTTTGGATTGCTAGTCACATTTGATACCCAAACATGAGCCTGTTATCTTCTTATATTGTTGATAGAACGTAATGAAAAAGTTTGTGTATCAAGTGATGGCTGTGAAAGAGAATGCATTTAGTCTGTCTTATCCTTGTCACAGATGCAATGCTGAGAACATCAGCATCTCCTTTTTAGGTAATTGCATCAGTTTTTGCTTTCTTATGGTACAGGTTCAAATGGCAGTCAGTTTGTAATTCTAGAATCAAATGCTTATAGATAGGGAACCTTGCCATCACCCTGGAAAATCACCTGCCTTTTATTATCTGCCACTTAATTAAAACAGCATCTGAAATAATGGAAAGAGGGTGCTAAACACACTCTAGGAAACAAATGCTGCAGAGAAGCCTTGGTGCCTGTGGTTAGACGAGCATTATTATTTATTAATTTATGAATTGCAGTGCCCATGTATCAGGGTACTTTATGACAGCAGAATCAACAATATAGCCTTGAGAACAATAAAGATCCAAGAAGGCATGCACTCCTCAAACAAAGAATAGCAGTAATGCCCTTTTGATTTGATAGAGAGAAAACTGCAGGCACTCTGAGCTGCTTGACAAATACCACATCCAGGATTTTAAATTCCCAGGGAATTAAATTGCCTGAGATAACCTCCGATCAATTTTAAAAGTGGAAAAATTCTAATGCCTTAAGCTACAGTCCATTTTGAATTAGCAGTTTATTTTAAGCCTAATGATTCTATTTCCTATATCGATTTTATAAATATGTCTAATATTTCTATAAATGTACCTCTCATATTTGTCATTACTAAATAAGGATTGAGAGTAAATTTTATTATATTTAAATATGAGGTAAATAATATATTTTGGTTTAACTTTGTAAACTGTGTGAATATATTCAAAGCCTAGAGAAAAATAAAAATGGAAAGAAATGTATTGTTTTAAAAATAATAACTCACAGAAAAAACCCATTTAATATGAAAGTTATTTAACTCTGTACAATAGCTATAAGTGAAGACATTTCATTATTTTGTGATATATTGGGGTATGTAATTATTGTTATCACCACAAAGACTATTCATGAAGTTGTGATACATCTTTACTCTCCAGGTGTCTAAAAATACAATCCAGAGAATAAATATATTTAATAAAGCAAAAGAGGAAAGAAGAAAAACAGCTATGTGGACTCTTAAGGAAAATAAAAGTATTATTTTACAGAATAGATTAGACTGAAATATCAATTCAAATTAAGTGAAATTATTCAGATTAGCATTACAATAATCCCTATACATCAAAAGTTAGAGAGGAGTTAATGCCAAAGAGAAGGTGAGAATGTGGGAAAACAAGAAATAAAAGAAGCTAGAGTTGAATATATTGAAATAGCAGTATTTGAATTTTTTTTTTTTTTTTTTTTTGTTGAGACAGTGCCTCATTCTGTCACCCAAGCCGGAGTTCAGTGGCACAATCACGGCTCACTGAAGCTTTGACACCCCAGGCTCAAGTGATCCTCTGACTTCAGCCTCCCAAGTAGCTGGGACCACAGCATGTGCCACCACACCCATCTAATTTTTGGTTTTTTTTTGTAGAGATGGAGTTTCACCATGTTCCCCAGGCTGATCTCAAACTCCTAGGCTCATGTGATTCTCCCACCAAGGCCTCCTAAAGTGCTGAGATTACAGGTGTGAGCCATGGTGCCCAGCCTTGAGAAGCACTGAAGTTAACTAATAAATATACATACATTTTTAGAAAGTTGGTTCAAGTTCTTTGAGGCATTTTTCTTATATTTTTATTTTTTAATTGATACAAAATTACTCTACATATTAATGGAGTACATGTGATGTGTATATATATACATTATATATATAATATGTAACATATTGTATATATTTTTTATATATATAGTCTAAATTTACTCTGAAAAAAACATAATATACATAAAATATGTAATGATCAAATCAGGGTAATTGGGATATTCATTGGGATACCTCAAACATTTGCAATTTCTTTGTTTTAGGCATCCTTTTGTGGACAATCTTGTTTAATTAAAATATGCCATTTTCTTAAGCATCAAAGTCAAATTTTATATTTAAATGGATAAGCAGCATATATGCTCTTGTTTAACTTTCTAATTTCTGTGCACTGTGAAAATTTTATGAATAAATTGGAGTTAAAAATAAAAACATTTGCAAACAATAGTAATATAAGTTGATTTTATTTAAATTTCATTGTCAGCTTCTTTATTTTAGTCTTATTTAAAAATGACTTGCAAAATAGAAATAAAAATATTGGGTTGTGTTTTAATTTTATTGTGAATTTGACAAATAAAATTGCCTGTATAAAAATTAATTAAATTCCATTTAACAAATATTTATTTTGTTTCCCCAAAGTTTAAGATACATTGCTAGACCTGGAAAAGAAAGAAAGGGAGAAAGAAAATCAGATATGGCCATCACTTTCAAGCTCACTAGAAAGGTTTTACAATATTTTTTAAATGATGCAATAAATAAAACTTTACAGTCAGTCTACTTCCCTCACCATAATCCATAGTGTTGAATAGACATTCTAATTACCAGTTAAGTATGGATAATGACACTTATCTTTATGGATGAAAATCTTCATAGGAAAAAAACTAAAAAATCACCTGGAACCAAGTCCTTCAAAAGGAATGGAAGCAGAACTTCTAAGGCATTCCTATTCGAAGTAGAAAATATCAATTTTATATGTAACTGAATAAGTAGAAAAGTATATCTACTTAGAACCCTTTCTTTTTTTAAAAAAAGAAAGCTTCATCTAAGATCAAATTCATAAAAATAGAAAAGTCATATGGATTTATTAAATAGCATTGAAATATCCTTGGAGAATGTTGTGCAGAGGGAAGAGCAGGCAGTGCTCTGGGAGTAAGCAGACTAGGCTATTTTCTGAATCATGCACTTGCCGTCAAAGTATTCCTGATAAACCCTCTTATATCTCTGCTTACACTGGTAGTAAGACATAGACATGGATTTCTATGTGTTAAAATATAGACAGCTAAAGACAGTACATCTTCCTACAAAGTAAAGACAGAAACATTAAAATGTTAATGCTTATCTCTTGATAAGTAGATGCTCCTCAACTTACAATGGAGCTTCACTCTGATAAATCTGTTGTAAGTTGAGAATATCATAAATTACAAATGCATTTAGTAGACCTAACATACTCAACTACATAGCTTAGCCTAGCCTACCTTAAACATACTCAAAACTCTTATATGAGCCTACAATTGGGCAAAATCATCTAACAAAAAGTCTATTTTTTAATGAAGTGTTGACCATTTCATGTAATTTATTGAATACTGAAAGTGAAAAATAGTTTGGCTAACGGGTACTCAAAGTCCATTTCTACTGAATATCTGCGGCTTTCACTCCATCATAAAGTGGAAAGATTGTTAACTTGAATGAATCATCCTGACTGTCGATATTCTTCATTGCAGTTTCTGCATTTTTTATTTTCCTATAAGAAGTATTTACTGGTATTATTTTACAGGGAAATAATGATTAATATTTTAGTCAATATTTGAAATTTTGAACATTTGCGATATGCAGATATTATGGGGGTTCTATATGTACTCTTCTACAACTAACTATGATGTGTAAGGCTGAGTAAAGAGAGGCTTAAGAAGGTTGTTCTCATTTATATGGAATGGAATAATGTCTATCTTTTTAATTAAAAATTGGGAGAAGTTCCAGTATAATAAAAAGTGTTTAGTATGTAAGTAGTAAGCATCCGTAACTAGAAGTAGTAAGTAGTAACTAGTAGTAAGTAGAAAGCATATGTAACAATATGCTTTCTTGTAAAAAATGTAATAATATGTAATTCATTACATTCTATAGCTCTAATATGTAATATATCAATAAGGTAGCAAGTATTTTTGTATTTTCATAAAAGTCATTTCTATTTAAAAAGCAAATTGTATTGTAAAAAGAATGAAGCTCTGCATGAATCAACTGTGAGATAGTATAAAAAGAAAAACAAATGGTTTATCAATGTAGGGTAGAGAACATCAGAGGGGAAATGATCATTTGTGGAAGAAAGAATGGCAGTTGAGGTCCAGTTTTCACATTACTGTGTATGATGGATGAGTTAATTCCTCTGACCAATGAACCAAGTCTTTCTCTTGGCCAAAACTAATGAACTAGGATGTTTTGTAGATTCGATATTGTATGGCAACCACTACTCTGAAATAGACATGTGCCTTATGACAGCAATCAGATGTTAAATAATGATCATGTGAAGCCTTACCTGAAGTTGTTCAGTTTTTTTTTTCTTAAAAGTGTTTAGAAGATCATGAAGACAGGGAATAAGTAGAATATAGCTAGTCAAATATAATAAATTACTTAGTTTCATAAACTTATGGGAATTTTTTGTCATTGGAGAGGATTATAGTTAAAATCATGAGTGCACCTTAGTAATATTATTTATATAATTTGAATATTATTTTAACAGCTTTTATTCCATCTTCACTTCTATTATCTCAAGTGCATACTGTAATCTAATGAGGATAAAAGCACAGGAAATACTCTTCTATGTGATGAAGAAGGTAGCATGGTAGAGTAATCCTGAATGATAAAGAAGTCCCTGAGAAATATAGAACAGGAAGAGACACCAGGATATCTGATGAATCAGACCCTATTTGTATCTTAAACATAATTCTCAAAGTTTTCCTGGCATTCTCGAGGGATATTTAAATATCAAACATACCTGGACAATGAAGATCACTTTTGTTAGTAATGTGTTGTATTATCCCTACACAATTCATGAACTATAAAACATACAAAAATAGGAAGAGACAGAATGAACAATGCTATGATGCTACAAAACATTTCTTGATTTACTATTGCTTATTTATAATTGACCAAGGCTTCCAGAAAAATGCATTTGCTTTAAATTATGCCTGAAATTCTTAGGTCAAAATCCAAAAGACTTTCTAAGCATATGTATTTCAGACCATATAGCAATTGGTCAATAAATAAATAAATATAATTTAGTTCATGCAGTACAGGCCAATAAAGTGTTTAAGGCAAGCATTCTGAAAATTGCTTTCCATCATATGCAAATAACCCTTCCACAGCTAAGAAGATGAAAAGTTATTTAACAACCACATAGAGAACATTCCACAGGTAAAGTTGGGCAAAGTTGATTCAAATTTCACAGTTAAATGGAATTTCTGTCCAGCTTTCAATTATTCACCCACATATTCATTTTATAAAACAACTCACGTATTCTTTATAAAAACTCCCTAAAGTAGTACAATTATTATGCCCACTTTATAGATGAGGAAAATAAGATATATGCAGAGGTTTAGAAACTTGTTAAGTTACACAGCTAGAAGTGGCTGATCAGGATTACAAACTGTGCAGTCAAGTTTCAGAGTCAGTTCTTTTAACCACTAGGCTTTTCTGTGTCTCCAAGGGCTTGATAACAACCTGGTTCCATTCAAGCACCAGCAACACCACCTTAGTTTCAACCCCCGCTCTACCATTTACTAGCAGATACTGGACAAGTTACTTTAGCCTTGACTAGTCCCAGTGTCTATATATATAAAATGGATGGAGATCATAACACTGATGCAGTTGTACTGCAATGGAGATAAATAGAACAACATATCTTAGGCTCTTGTTTTCCTTTTCTTTTCTTTCTTTTTTTTTTTTTTTTTTTTTTTTTTGTTTCAGGATTAGAAGGACTAGAAGAAAGCAAATTATTGTTATGAGTCTTGGAAAAACACATCTTATCATCTAGATCATTCCCAATCCCTTTCTCTCTCTCTCTCTCTCTCTCTCTCTCTCTCTCTCTCTCTCTCTCTCTCTCTCTCTCTCCTGATATAGGATCTCAATCTATCTTCCAAGCTGGCATGCAATGGCACAATCTTGGCTCACTACAGCTTCGAACTCCTAGGCTCAAGCATTCTCTCATCTCAGCCTCTTGAGTAGCTGGTACTCCAGCCATGCACCACTGCACGTGGCTAAAGAGATGAGATGGCACCATGTTGCCCATACTGGTCTCAAACTCCTGGGCTCAAGTCATCCTCCCTTGACCTCCCAAAGTGCTGAGATTCAGGTGTGAGCTACCATGGCCCCAATCCCATGTCTTGAACTGTAATTGTTTTCTTTCATTAAGCCTATTAAATAATTTTCTTAATGGGCATCTCTCACTAGTATGGGCTTGTGAATTTTTCAGAGTGAACAAAATCACATCATTCTAGTTATTATGACATAGATTCACGACAACAAATATATGCAGAAAACTTACTCTGGGTGCAAAATGACACAAGAAGGGTATGGCTGGATGTGATTTAAGGTGACTTTATCGACACAGATGATCAAATTCTGTCACCTGATTCCTATTCTCCTTGGGATGGAGACTTCAGTTCTTTTGCATGTCTTCCTAGAAAAGCGGAGGATGTGCGGTCCACATTTTTTCCTATGGGCAATGTCTCTTACTTAAATATAAAAAATAATTACTAAAGTGATCAAATCACTAATTTATCCAGCTTACCCTCCCAGATAGGTTGAAAAGGTCTTCAGCTGAGCCATTGCTGGACACATGAGGGAAGGACATCTTTGAGTTTCCACAGCCTTGACAATTGTGTTTCACTTTTCAGTTTCATTTCTGAACTTCCCGATTTTCTTTCTAATTGAAGAATCTCTCTCATTATTGAGAAAAGTCTAGGGATTCCTTCATTTTCTGTCTATTTTTTACTTGCTTTCTGAACCAATTCTGGCCTAATTGATTATGTATTTGCTGCTGTTGATTTAACATTGTGGCTCTTCTTTTAATAAACTAGTTCCTTCGAAATGCTTCTTTATAAAAATAGGTTGCAATAACTTATCTCAATTGTAACCTGAAGTTTTAATAATTTATCTCATACTTACATGAAAGATAGGCTTCTTTATGTGTTCTCTCTCCAACTTGGCACATTTCCTATCACTATTCATCTATTTTATTGATGCATTTTCTTCATTATTTCTTAAAGGAAATTCATTCTTGGTCTCTAACTGATGATATATTTAGAAAATTTATATTGCTGTTTGCCTTATTGACTGGTGTATTTCTTCTTTCGTGCCCTATTGGGTAGTTTTAAAAAATTATATTCTTATGTTCTCCAATTCTACAGTATAATATCCGTTGCCAGAAACAGTAACCCAGCTGATATACATATACATATATGTATATATTTCATAAGCTTCATCCTTTTCCTGATTTTTGTCTACTCTTCATGTAAATCATATCTGCATACACATTGTCTCAACTCTTTGTACACTTGCATTTCTGTTGTTTGTCCTTCTCACTTACGACAATGCCACACATATATCTTTTAAATATATGCACATATTTCAAAATGGGGTTAAGTTTTTGCCTCAGAATTTACCTTTAATTACCACCATGATTCTTAAAATTAATAACTTAAAATGATACCATCTCCCTTCATTTTTAGATATGCCTAACTTGCATTTATTTTCTACTGTGAGGTTTCTAGCATTTTTACTTTATTTTATGTGAAATATACACATATCCAATTTCATAGAGTCCCCAAATGGCATGGAATCAGACGTAACACATTTGGCACTGGAACTTGACAGTGAATTTCTCGCTGACCATATGTGTAGGCTCATCCTGGCCATTCACTAGTTGTGAATGTTATGTTATTTTGTTCTACTTATTAAGAAAGCTATTGATTAGGATTGGGCAAAGTTGATTCAAACATCAGAGTTATTTAGAATCTCTGCCCAGACTTCAATTATTCAACTACATATTCATACTCTTCTACTCAAGTATGAAGAGAAGGCCTTCAATCATCAGAGAACATTTTCTCCATTTTGTACTTCCCTGGTGTACATGTAATAAAGTGTCTCCCTGGAAAAGTCCAGATGTATGTGGTTTGCCATATCAGTGAGTTAACCACAATTCTGTAATTAATCACGTCTTTACTTTTTTTTTACAGTTTGTATATGAATGTTCTATCTTTCAAAAAATATACAGCATTGGGAACAATAATGACTTACCGTTCAAAATTTATTTTATCATTATATAATATGACATTCTTTGGAGACTTAATAATTAATTCATTAAAGGAGGGTCGCACAGCTGTAAAAATATTCCCTCTGGCACACTATGAAGTGAATTAAAGTGGAGAAAATCAGTGTGTTCAATGGGTCAATGAATTTGTGACCACTCATTTTTTGTAAAGAATGATGTCTACTAGTAAGGGTAAAAACAAGTGACAGTAACAACTTTCAAAACCATTTTTGTGGAGCTCTATGACTCCATTTTTATTTCTGTTATGTAGATATTTCTTTCTTTGATGTTAAGATTACATTAATTACTGTAGACTCTTAGATATGCTTTGTTTCCATTGATGAATGACTTTGTGAAAATCCTTGCTAGATTAACTAGAGTAACTAGAATATGCAAAACTTAAGTTACAAAAACCCAGTCATGCCTTGATCATCTGAAGTTTATACTTTCCATTAATAAGTCTTAGTTTTCTTTTCACCAGAGCCTTAAGTAACAACCAAATACACTTTAAGTAGTTTTTCCTTACCCATTCTTAATATAATGAACACTGTCTTTAGATGTTTGTAAGTTTTATCTTTCTTTCTTTCCTTTTTTTTTTTTTTGTTTTGTTTTGTTTTGTTTGTTTGTTTGAGACAGAGTCTTAATCTGTTGCCCAGGCTGGAGTTCAATGGCACGATCTCAGCTCACTGCAACCTCCGCCTCCTGGGTTCAAGAAGTTCTCCTGCCTCAGCCTCCCGAATAGCTGGGATTACAGGCACCCGCCATCATGCCCGGCTAATTTTTTTTGTAGTTTCGTAGCGACGGGGTTTCACCATGTTGACCAGGCTGGTCTTGAACTCCTGACCTCAGGTGATCTGCCTACTTTGGCCTCCCAGATCACTGGGATTGCCACCGCACCCAGCCCTAGTTTTATTTTTCTTAATGTGGCTCTTCTCACATTCTGTGATTTGGGAAAATTTAATCACCAAAAAACACTCAGTTTATGAGTAAATCATGGCAATAAACATTTTGATAGCTTTCTTTATGTCTCAGTCTCTATGCAGATGATACATATGTGATCAAATAGAAATGGTATCTGTCCTCTCAAAATGTAAATTTTTGAATATGGTATTTTCTTTAGTTGTCTCAATCTTCAACTATTTTCTCTGTTCTTTAATGACTAGAGAAGAATGCACTAGCGATGCAATCTTTGTTTAAAAACAAAGTTATCAGTGGAAAGATAATCAGAACTAGTGCCTTTTACAACTCTTATTGAACTAGTGTCCCAACGTTGCTGCAATAAATGGTACAGGAAATTCTGGAATAAGAAATTTTCTGATGACATTAAACAAATTAAGAAATTATAGGATATATAAGATTATAGTTTGGATTATTGACCAAAAGAAAGGAGAGACAAAGTAATAGAATGGTATGTGAAACACAGAGAAATAAAATACTGTTGAAGTTAATAAGTAATATACTGGAAGAGTATTACTTTCTGGATATGATGTTTCAGCATTACCGTGATAAATCAAATATATTAAACACACAAAAATACACCTAAAAGTGTGTGTTTGTGTATGTAAACTTATCAAATCAGAGAAGAAAGTAAATTTGAACAAAATCAGTTTGCCTTTTAGGATGGCCAAACCATAGCTCATCACCCTTTTTGTACAGGTTGTGAACTAAGAATTGTTTACTTTAGCATTATAAATCGTTAAAAAAGAAAGAGAAAATATTTTTTCACCTTTAAAAATTATATAAAATTTAAATCAATTGATTATATATGTTTGAGTTTATTGCTAAACTTTCAAATTCTATTCCATTGCTTTCTGTGTGTATGCTTATACCAGTACCATACAACTTTTGGTAATTACGATGTGGGAATCCTATAACTTTATTTTTCTTTTTCAACATTCTTTTGGCAATCTGGTGTCCTTTGAAGTTTCAAATGAATGTGAGAACCAGCTTTTTCATTTCTGAAGGATCAGCCTTTCCATTTTGGGAGATATTTGCTATTACTAGGGTGGGGAACATGGGGCCACATCCTCTAACACTTTGGATTGTGTGTTTTGATTTGAGTGTCCTATTGCCACCTCTTCAACTCTCTCCATCAACAATTTTGAGCATTCATACATTCCTTCTTCTAAACCTAGGCTTGTACATCTAATTTTTGTTTTCTTTTGAGATGGGGTCTCACTCTGTCCCCCAGGCTGAAGTGTGGTGGTGCAATGTCGGCTTACTGCAACCTCGGCCTCCTGGATTCAAGTGATTGTCCTGTCTTAGCCTCCCGAGTATCTGGGATTACAGGCATGCACCACCACGCCTGACTATTTTTTGTATTTTTAGTAAAGACACATTTTTGCCATGTTGGCCAGGCTGATCTCGATCTCCTGACCTCAAGTGATCCTCCTGCCTTAGTCGCCCAAAGTGCTGGGATTATAGGTGTGGGCCACCATGCCCAGCCTCTAGTTTTTAAAATAGGTAATCTTCAACATCCAATGAACGTTTTCTCAGAAAATATCCTCTCTTGCTCCAAATATGTACCTAAAGAATTCAGTGGTGTTTGAAGTTCTTTTCTTTTCTTAACAACACAGTATTTGGAAGATATCTGTTTCCCCTGTCTATTCTGTCAGGGTAGCTCTCTCCTCACCACATTGCATGGTACTGTGTATTATATTCTGTGAACAGTTGATCTGAGAAGAATAATTTTAAGGGGAGAGGAATAATAATATTTTTTCTCACTTAACAGTTCCCATAGTTGGGAGATAGTCTTTAAAATAATTATATAAGTAAATAGTGACAGTGAGTATGATATAAAATGCTCCTTCTCTTGAGATAATTTGTTCAATTCTGTTTTAGAAGGAAGAACATGTGATAGACTCCTTAAAAATGAACTTCTGCTTCGATGATACACAATTAGTGAGAAATCTCCACATATGAGCTATGGTTTTCACTAACTTTCATTTGTTAATAGAGTTGACAGTATTTTCTTTTTATTAAAAATATTTTTATGTTTGTTTTCATGGGGAGTTTGAGAATTTATTTTTAGATTGTTGACATATTGAAACTAAAGTATATAAATATTTTCTTATTTGTTTCTGTAGGAGAGAAAACATATGTAACAAGGATATTTTTATTAAACTAGATATTAGACAACATAAGAATGTGAAATAGTTGTATAATACATGGATATTTAATTTATTTAATTTCAACTGCTTATAAGTAATGAAATTACCAAATGCTATAGTTATGTAGAATAATCATTTTATTAGCAACATTTTAGGTTAAATTATAACATTTTTGTCAGTTAAAAATTAAAGTTACAAATCATTAAGAAAAAAGCACACCATGGGCTCTAGAAACCTCTTTATCCTGAGAAAACTATGAAAAGAAACAGAGAAAGATTATTTCTTTTTTTGCATTCCAGGTAATTAGCCCTTAAAGAAGCTGAAATGAAAGTAGGTAAAAAGAAGGATGGAAGTTGGCTTACATATTACAGAGAAAATTATCTGATTTTAAAGTATATTAGAGAAATCATAAAATGATGACTTGGAGGATTATATTCTTGCTTATGTTATTGACACAGATAAGGGGTATAATTAAAGATAATGTCATCATATTCAAACAATTAGATAGGATTATTCTGTCACTCAAATACCTACCTAACCTATTTTATAGGCAAAATACCTATTTTATATATTTTATAGATATTTATACCTATTTATAGCTCACTTTACAAATACTTCTTAAATTGTATTCAAAAACTGATTTTATTAAAGATGATACACGTTTGTTATATTTAATTACAATTTATATATTCCACTTCATCCTTGGTAGTAATGGACTTTTCAGCTATAAGCAATTACTACCAATACTAGCTTTTGGTCTGATAATGATGTTACACATTATGTGCTCCTATTCCCTGAGTAAACATTGTTAAAGAATAGAATAAATCTTGGCATGAAAGTCCTATGTCCCTAAACACAAGCCATATTGAACTTGTGCCTTGCAGGTTTCTCTTTTAAGAAATTTTATTATATTGTGTAATAAAAGGAAGCACTGGCAAACAAATAATGAATAAAGACGAACCTAAATTCGACTTAATCTTTTTCTTTAAAATACAAATTGTTTTTAACATTTATAATCTTTTCACCCACCAGAGCTGAGAAAGCGAATAAACATTTGAAAAACAGGCATTATGCAGAATCATCAGTGCTTACTAGCCAGAGTAGGTAAATCCTCAAACAACTGGTATTGTCTGCAACTAACAGCCTGGTGTCCACTCATGAGTTTCTATGTAGAACACTATACATCCATTTGCTAATCCAGAAAGTCTGTTTCAGTTTATTTTTATTGTCTGTGTAATTGTCAATATAGTAACAACTACAGATGAGAACAAAACAGGATAGAAATGGAGTATACTTTGAATACAATCTTAATTGAGGCCTTCCTTGTTATGGGAACTGTGAAGAAAAACTTTAGGAGATGATGGAAGTCTTGATAGAACTTGCATATAACTCACGAGTTATATTTTAGGAATATAACTTAGGAATAATGTATAGGTATAATTTAGGAATCATGTGTATCTCTCCCTATTATTTAGAATTTTCCACCTATGAATATGGTATGTGTTTTCATTAATCTATGTCTCCTTTATGTCCTTAACTGAAGTTTTATAATTTTCATGAGTTTTATAATTTTCTAAATAGAGTATGCATACATAAATGATCTTATAGTTTACATTGATATTTTATATGGGATTTTAAAAATTAACTTTATTACTTCTGTTTTTAGTATTTGCAGTACTATTGAATTCTGTGTATGAATTATATTCTTTTTTTTTTTTTTTTTTTTTTTTTGAGACGGAGTCTCGCTCTGTCGCCCAGGCTGAAGTGCAGTGGCCGGATCTCAGCTCGCTGCAAGCTCCGCCTCCCGGGTTCACGCCATTCTCCTGCCTCAGCCTCCCGAGTAGCTGGGACTACAGGCGCCCGCCACCTCGCCCGGCTAGTTTTTTGTATTTTTTTTTTTTTTAGTGGAGACGGGGTTTCACCATGTTAGCCCATGTTGGGATGGTCTCGATCTCCTGACCTCATGATCCGCCCGTCTCGACCTCCCAAAGTGCTGGGATTACAGGCTTGAGCCACAGCGCCCGGCCATGAATTATATTCTTTAAGTTTATTTTTTTTTTTTTAATTTTGGTTTGTGGTTTGATCAGTGAATTATAAAAATTTGATTTCATTTCTTTTCAACCCATAATTATCACCTTTGTTCGCCCTATATTATTTTACTATCATTCTTATTTAAATATTAAATATAATCACAACAAATATGATTTTCTGTCCTTTTAATTTATATACAGAGACTCTACCTGTTTCCCTACTAAGTATAAGGCTTGGATAGATTTTGGAAAATAACCTTTACGTATTTAAGGAAGTTCTCTTTTGGTCTTACTGTTTTAATACATTTTATCATAAAAGAGTTTTTAGATATAAGAAATTTTTACAACTTTTGTGGGCTTTTTTATTTCTTTTACTTAACATAATGGCTGACAAATACAGATTTTTCCATTTTAAGTTATTTATGAAATTGGGGAATCAATTCTACTTGGTCATGATAGTTCTTCTTTCTCAATGATTATAACATGGCCAGCTAAGAGGATTTTCTATTTTTATACTTGAAATGATTGCTAATTAATCCACGGAACATTTTCTTATACTAAATATCTGGACTTTGTCATGATCAACCCTAAATATATCTCTAACTCCATGGAAGCAATCATGTGGAAAGTCTATTTTTGTCTTTCCGAGGTTCTGCCATTTTTTAGACCGGGGTTGGCAAACTTTTTCTGTAAGACCCACATAGTGAATATTTTAAGCTTTGAAAACCATATGGTTCTTGTCTCAAATACATAAGTCTGCTGTTATATCACAAAAGCAGCCACAGAAAATATGTTACATGAGTGTAACTATGTTCCAGAAATAATTTATTATGAACACTGAAACAAAGGTTGACAGAATTGAAAGGAGAACTAGACAGTAATAGTTGGTGGTTTCAATGCCCCACTATCAATAATGGATAGAACCTCTCCACAGAACATCAATAAAGAAATTAAAGACTTATCACTACAAACCAACTATACCTAACAGACATACAGAATATTCCACACAACAACAGAATAATATATATTTATCTCAGGTGCACAAACTTTAGGCCATACAACAATTATTGATAGATTTTAAAAGCAAAATCACAAAAAAGTACTTTTTTTCAATCACAATGAAATGAAATTAGTAATCAAAAGCAGAAGGAAGACTGGAGAATCAGGTAGAAATTAAGCAACGTACTCTTAAGCTATAGGTCAAAGAATGAATGAGTGGAGCAATTTGAAAATATTTTGAGATGAATGAAAACAAAACTACAAGATAGCAAAATTATGGAATGCAGGAAAAGCAGTGCTCACAAAGAAATTTATAGCTGTAAATGCCTATAGAAAAGCAAAAAGGTACTTAAATCAGTAATCTAATTTTATACCTTAAGAAACTAGAAAAAGAGGATAAAACTAAACCCAAAACAAACAAAATGAAAATGAAAAAAATTAGAGATAAACAAAATAGAAACCAGAAAAATAATAGAATCAATAAACCAAAAGTTTGTCTGTTGAAAAGATCATCAAAATGGATAAGCCCTTAGCTAGATTAAGAAAAATGAGTGAAGATACATAACTCAAATTAGAAATTAAAGCAGGGGCCGGGCATGGTGGCTCATGCCTATAATCCCAGCACTTTGGGAGGCGGAGACAGGTGAATCACCTGAGGTCAGGAGTTTGAGACCAGCCTTGCCAGCATGGCAAAAGTCCATCTCTAATAAATACAAAAATTAGCCAGATGTGGTGGCAGCCACCTGTAATCTCAGCTACCCGGGAGGCTGAGGTGGAAGAATTGCTGGAACCATGAGGTAGAGGTTGCAGTGAGCGGAGATCATGCCACTGCTCCACTCCAGCCTGGGTGACAGAGTGAGACTACGTCTCAAAAGAAATGAAAGCAGGGCCATTACTAGTGAGCTTACGGAAACTAAAATAATGATAAGGAAATTGCCTTACAATACTTTATATATTGTGCTTTTTTATATGTACAGAACGATTGCACATATGAAAATTATATTATCCACGCAAAATGGAAAAATTTGTAGAAACACATAAATTACCAAATCTAACTCAAGAAGAAATAGAAAATCAAAATAGGCCTATAATAAAGTAAGCAGTTAATTAAGCAATCAAACATCTCACTCTCCCAACAACAACAAAAAGTTTATGACCTTACTTAGTGGTGACTTCACTTATTGATAAATTCCTCCAAACAAAAAAGAAGAATCAACACCAATCTTATTCAAGTTGTTCCAAAACATGGAAAAGGAGGGGTCACTTTCTAACACATTCTGAGTCCAGCATTGCCATGATACCACAGAAAGATTTTACAGGAAAAGAAAACTACAATCAATATCCTGTATTAATACAGACATAACAATCCTCAACAAAATAATAGCAAATCAAATTTAAGAGCACATTTAAAGAATGTCATATGCTGAAGATGTGTGATTTACCTCATGAATGCAATGATGATCAACATAAGAAAATCAATGCACCAAAATACTAGGACAAAGGGGGAAAAAACATCTCAATAGATGCAGACATTTGACAAAATTTAATATCCCTTATGATGAAAACTCTCAACAAACTAGGAATAGAAGGGAGTTTCCTTAACGTGATAGAGGGTGTTTATAAAAAACCTACAGCCAATATCATACTCAATGGCAAAAAGACGGAAAGGTTTTCTCTACAATCAGAAACAAGATAAGGATGACCAAGGTTACCACTGCTGTTTCACAGTGTATTGAAAGTCCTAGCCAGAGAAAAATAAGCAAGAAAAATAAAACAGGGATCCAGTTAGGAAACAGAAGTAAAACTATCTCTATTCTTAGATGAAATGATTTTATAGAGAGAATATTCCATAAAATAGACACACATACACACAAACACAGAAACTCACCCACACAAACTACTAGAGGTAATAAGCAAATCCAGCAGTTGCAAGGTACATAGTATAATGATTAAAAATTCTATTTACAATCGTATCCAAAAGAATAAAATTTCTGGGGATAAATTTAACAAAGGAAGTGAAAGACTTGTATGCTAAAAGCTAGAAAACATTGTTGAAATAAATTAAACAAGAACTAATAAAAAAAACCACCCATGTTCATGAATTAGATCTGATATTATTAAGATGACAATATTCCCCAAACTGATGTACAGATTTACTGCAATCCTTTTCAAAATTTTAATAGTGTTTTTTTCAGAAGTAGAAAAGATCCCCACATACATATGGATTACAAGGGGCTTCATGTAACAAAAACAATATTAAAATAAAAAACATAATTACTTAAAATGGCTTACTATAATAAATCACCAATTACACAAAGAAATAACAGTAAGTATGAAGATTAACAAAATATAAAAGAGCACAGTACTTGTACAAAACCTAATAGATTGTAAAATATCTTTAAATAATTACTACATAATTCTAACTTGTCACTAGGCAATTATTTAAGGAAGAAAACTTTAAGGAAGAAAAATAATCTCAAGGAACACCCAGACACATATGGATTGGTAAATTATGTTAAACACTAAATGACATATTATTTCATTAATATATTATTTCAAATTTTATATAATTATGTACACTCTATGAATGACATTCAATGCTGATACTAAACTTTAAATGACATATTATTGCATTAATATATTATTTCAAATTTTATATAATTATGTTCACTCTATGAGTGACATTTAATGCTGACACTAAACTTTAAATGTCATATTATTTCATTAAAATATTATTTAAAACGTTACATCATTATATACACTATTTTATGAGTGACATTCAGTGCTAATACTAAAATCTGACACAGACCCTGACATAGAAAATAAATGAATTGTACATATAATGTAGATGTCAAAATATTTAATCCAAAATTATATTAAATATCCCATTACTTATGTAGAGATTATGATATCACTTATATTCATTGAAGAAATAGTATTATTTCATAAATTAAATAACTATATATTATTATATTCATTGAAAGAATAGTATTATTTCATAAATTAAATTTATAAATTAAAATAAAATATAACTATATATGGTCTCATACACACTATTTGATATTTTTATCTACTTTTCTGAAACTTCATGTCAGCTTGTGACTTTCAGGGTACTTTTCAAAAATTTGAGTGAAATTTCATAGTTATTTTCACAAAGGTTGTTGATGTTCATTAATCATAGTATTCTATAAATTTAATATTGATTTGATTATTACCTGAATATTAATAACTATCAACTTTTTAATATCTGTTGTCTCTGGCCAATTTACTGAACATTCAATACAGCTATAATCTTTGTAATCTAATTGCTCCTTTTCGTGTTGTTATTTAACTGTATTTTCAAGGGTGAATAATATATCTCTCCCCTTATGGTGATCAGACACTATATTCTGTGTTCTTATTACTGAATTGTCTATATTTCTAAGTAATGTAAAGTAACATGAAAGTAATATATTACAATTTTTGATGTTATACGAATGCCTCTAATGTTCACCATTTCATTGTGAATGGTCACACTCCTTTTCTCAGTTTATCGGTACTCTGTGCAGGAGTTTATTAAGTATCTTTTCAGAATATCTCAAATTAATTTTGTACTTCATTGTACTTACTGAAATTGAAATTATGGTCTGTATATATAATTGTTTTAAAAATCAGTAAGAATAATGCTAGATGTGGCATAAAACAAACTACAACGTTTCAGTAGATGTGTACAAGAGAGGTTTATATTTTATTCTCATAGTAGTCCAATACTGTTTTTCTTGTTCAGCAAGCTGTTTTCTTTTACATGGTGAATCAGGAAACCAGAATCCTTCTACTTTGGCTTTCACTAGACTCTCCTTTTAGCTAAAAGCATGTCTTAGTTACACATGTCACTTCTTTTCTCATAACAAGAATTCGTTACGTGGTTCTACCTACATTCAAAGGAGATGGGAATGGGGATAAGGAATGGAAAATACAGTTCCTGGATAGGCGGCTTCTTCTCAGCAGTAACTTTTTATAAAGAAATTAAAACATGGATAGCTAACAATTATCTCTACAAAAGTGACTGCCTGTCATTGCTGAAGCTATTTCATTTATCATCAGATTCATTCCTACCTTAATCCCTCTTTCAAACAGAACATCACATAATCTGAGTGGTACTCAGAAACAATATAACCACAATTTGCTCTGGTATTGTATTGATAACATTTTTTGTGAGATTTTCAACACAATATTTTCAGTGCCAGAGCAAGGGCAGAATCATTAAAGACATAATAAATACTTTTAGCTAGTATTAAATGTAGTTGATCTGGACAAGAAATAACATCTTCGGTTATGAGTGACATAATGCTCTTATATGTCCTTCATTTTGCACAAACGAACTACTAGCTTACCTTCACTGTTTACAAATCTTCATTAGTCTTAAATTCAAATAGCATTAATATTTTTTACATAAAAAAATCAATGCCTATTTCTTATAAACCAAAGCTCTGAATGAGTAAAATCATTTTGTATCATTTCAATTGCTTTCTCTGTTATAATAGACTAGGAAGATGAACCATGTAAATTTGCATATAGATGAACTAAAATGGTTTCAGACACCTCTATGAGTGGGAGACAGAGTGAAAGTGAAACATTTAGATTCTGACAAATTTACCTTTGATTATTTGAGACCTACTACTACTATGATACTTAAATAAAATAGTGGTCTTCAAACCTGGAACAGAATTGCCTGACAACAGGCCTATCAACTATAGGTGGTCCGAAAAATATGGACTTTGATGAGATTTATAAATATAAACTTTGATTTTTTTATTCTCAAAGAACAAATTTGCCTTGGGTATTATACACTTGCAGTGATGATCTATTTAATATCTTGGTTTTAAATTGCTGCTTGTATCTGATTGTAAAAGCAAATTACTCGCATAAAAGTGAATATGAAGATTGAAGAAAACACAGTATGGCAGCTATGTTAATAATTAAAATTCTAAGCCCTTTAGTAGGTGATTATTGATTTCTAAACCATTGAATATAATGGAGCCCCTGGATGATTCATTTCTTAAGAAAGAAAGAGGGAAATGGAATGAAAATCAATGAGATATTTTAGTGACTACCATGTGTTTACATATTTGCTAGCCCTGGAAGGAAACGGAATTTTTTCTGTATCTTTCTTGGCCTTAGTAATTTAAAAGGTTTCAAATAAATAAGTTCAGAATATCTTAAATATTGCAACTTGATTCTATATTTCTGTATTACATTTTCTGTGTCTAGTATCATTAGTTACAGGAAACAGAAGATAGAGAAATGAAGAAAGGATGTAGTAGTCAATAAAGGGACCTTAAAGAAGAGTGAAAAAGATAAGCGGGTGAACTTTTCAAAGAATAAAGAAAAGTCCATGGATTTTACTTTTTCAAAGATGTAGATGAAGATTTTACTTTTTCAAAGATGTACATGGTGTGTTGCCAGATTACTTTCAGTGTGAATTGCATCTGAAGGTAGAAATCTGGAAGGAGTGGAAGATTAAGTTGAGATCCATAAGAGAGTGTCAGATAGCAAAAGGTTCTTTTTTGCATTTTAATTTTTATTATGACAATAATATGCATATTAATTGCACAAAACTGTAGAAAAATGGAAGCAAAAGTAGTACTATATAAATCATTTCTAATCACATCATAAGTGTAATATTGTGATTCTCAAACATCATAAAACATTTTTTAGGCCAACATGGTGGCTCACGCCTGTAATCCCAGCACTTTGAGAGGCCAAGGTCAGATCACGAGGTCAGGAGATTGAGACCATCCTGGCTAACACGGAGAAACCCCGTTTCTTTTAAAAATACAAAAAAATTAGCTGGGCGTGGTGGCAGGTGCCTGTAGTCCCAGCTACTTGGGAGGCTGAGGCAGGAGAATGGCATGAACCCGGGATGCGAAGCTTGCAGTCAGCCGATATCACGCCACTGCACTCCAGCCTGGGCAACAGAGCGAGGCTCCATCTCAATGTGTATATATGTATATATATATGTATTTATATATATGTGTATTTTGATATATATTTTTGATATTTTAATATATATTTTGATATATATTTTGATATATATTTGATATATATATATATTGCTCTGCCTTCCTCTGCCTCTCCCTTCTCTATTCCCCCTCTACCTTTTTTTCTCTCTCTTTTCTTCCTTCTATATAATGTTAAATGTTAAAAAGATTTTTCTCCAATTTATATTGTTTTATTTATTTGGGTAGTCTTTGGAAAATAATAACTAGACAAGATATCTTGCTTTGCAGAGGACCCTAATAACCAATAAAATGACAGTGACATACAGGATGAATTGGAGGGAGCAAGGGTCCACAAGTAGGGATATAAATGAAGCCTGGGTAAGTCACAAACGAGGGGCAAATTTTGTCTTGGTTTTTCTTTCCCATGCCCCTAACTGAATTTTATCTTTAATTTCAGGCTTTTAGTATTTTTAAGATGAGTGTAGGTATACTTACAAAAACAAATTCTACACAAAAAATTACAGGAAACAATGGTAATAAACACTCAACTAAAAAGTTACGTTCTAAATGTGCTAGGTTAGTTCCTAGGGACTGCACGATATTTTTCATTTCTCTCTATATAATTGTAATATACAACTGATTCCATTTATATTGTCACTTTTTTTTAACTAGCACCTTTTGTTCTAATGGCCCTTCAATACAGCACTTAAAATGAAATATCAAGTCGCCGGGCGCGGTGGCTCAAGCCTGTAATCCCAGCACTTTGGGAGGCCGAGACGGGCGGATCACGAGGTCAGGAGATCGAGACCATCCTGGCTAACATGGTGAAACCCCGTCTCTACTAAAATATACAAAAAACTAGCCGGGCGAGGTGGCGGGCGCCTGTAGTCCCAGCTACTCGGGAGGCTGAGGCAGGAGAATGGCGTGAACCCGGGAGGCGGAGCTTGCAGTGAGCTGAGATCCGGCCACTGCACTCCAGCCTGGGCGGCAGAGCAAGACTCCGTCTCAAAAAAAAAAAAAAAAAAAAAAAAAAAAAAAAAAAAAAAAAATGAAATATCAAGTCTTCCAACAGAAAATGAATGTGAAAAAATAACAAATTATGGGGAAAATGTACTTTCATTGAATGTCCACAAATACAGTTATGACATTCATTACCTAGACTCTGTTTCTCTAATAAATTCTCTGCTATTAAACTCCATTCAATCTTGTTTTATAAGAGTAAAATGGAAGATAGTATTTGTAAAAGGGTTCTTTCTGATGTCCAGATACATGTGATTTTTATCAAACCTAACAAATCATCACAGGCTTGAAGATATCCACATGTAGAAATTCCACATACACACCAAATATATTGTTCTGTAGGGTCAGTTAACCATATCATGTTCCTCCTATACCAATGATTAATTCTGAACCTTAAAGTAGATTTTGTATAGACATCTTTAATTATTTGTATAGACCAACCTACTTTTGAATTTTCTTAATTTCTATTTTAAAGTATTAACACAGTATTAAAATATTAACACAGGTAACAAAAATGAATAATTCCATTTTGATCAAAAGACATGAATGGGCAGGAGAATAGGTAAGTTGTCAATATCTCTTCTGCCTAGGGAATGGTCATTTGGAAATATGAAGAAATAACCTTTCTCTTGGTTAACTTGTTGGAGAATGAATTCTATGGAATCATTTTTCTTAGACCTTGAAATATTTTTTTGCATGTGTAACTTACACACTTTCATTATTTAATTTTCCTCCTACATATTACAGGTAATCAGATACCTCTGATTGAAAAGACACTCTTTCTTCTTGGAACCTCCTCTTTCATCACTCAAGTGTCTGATTCTTATAAAATCTGCATTTATTTGAAAAATCTATGGCTCAGAAATACTTTGACAGCCAAGTCTTTAAGTACATCTTACAATTTGTTCAGTGGGGTGGAATCAGGACTTAGGACAAATGCATTTAAAGTTTCTATGTAAAATATGTTTACTTTTCCACACATAAAAGCTACTTGTTTCCTTTCCATTTTATGTCAAGTGTAAATCTTCCAAGGATATGATATTATTTTATCTGGTTCTTTTTTACAATCCAATTTGCTTCATTACACAGTAAGAAACATGATTCTGATATTCAGAGTAGCAAAAGAGTTCCCATTCCTGGCTACCACCACTAAATTTGTAACTTGGGGAGGAAGAAACAAACACACCAGCTCACTTCAACATGAATTTATATTTCTTGCCATAGCTATTGGGAATAACAAACTCTTCTTTTTACAAGAGTATCAAAACAATTATTCCGTTCATTTTTTTATCCTGGTGGAAAAATACCACCTGTGAGTAATCTGATAGTCACTGTGAACCAGTAATAATGCTTTAAAGTTTGGACTCTCCATTCTTCTTTCTGACACACATACTACCACACTACTCCCTCTATTCACACTACTTTTTACTAAACAAAGCTTTTTAACAATAATTTTTTTTCCTATTTCCTATTTTGCACAGTTCCTAACCTTTTGTTTCTTTATTAATTTTACCATTTTCCCATTTAGAAAAAAAATGCAGCTCGCTTCCCGGTCTCATTTAATTTTACATAAACACTCTCTTTGAGGTTGAAGCAAACTTGACTGATTTTCAATGTGAAAATAAAATATAAAAACTGTTTTCAGAGTTATTTGTAAACAGGACTAGCATCAGAATCCTCCGAATCATCAGCCTCATCTATTTTGGAAAAATCAGATTCATCAAATGAATCTTCAGCCAACAACAACTGTGCGAGAACGATGTTAGCATCACACGTAGGAATGCTACATTTTCTAGGATGTGACATTTTAAGCGATCAAGCATTACTGTATTATGTAAATGAAAATACCACTACTAAAAGCAGAATACCGTAAATAGAATGATATCTTTTGTTTCTAAAGTTAATATACTAGAGCGATGCAAAAATAATAATAGAAGCGAGCTATTTCCTAGCAAAGTTATCTCTGGGTAAACACCACCGCCGCAAGTGCTGCCACTAAGTATTCTCAGGGCAATTGGAAAGAGGATCATTTAAACAAAAAATACTGTGTTCCATGCAGTGTCGAATGTTTGGGAAACAAAGATAAATAAGGAGATGAATAAGAAGGTAAATAAGAAACAAAATTCATCCATAAACATCCATCCCATTTCCACAATTTCTTTCCTCACTGAATTTTTACTGCACCATCTCCTAAAAAAAAAAAAAAAAAAAAAAAAAAAAAAAGCCGGGCGCGGTGGCTCAAGCCTGTAATCCCAGCACTTTGGGAGGCCGAGACGGGCGGATCACGAGGTCAGGAGATCGAGGAACACGGTGAAACCCCGTCTCTACTAAAAAAATACAAAAAACTAGCCGGGCGAGGTGGCGGGCGCCTGTAGTCCCAGCTACACAGGAGGCTGAGGCAGGAGAATGGCGTAAACCCGGGAGGCGGAGCTTGCAGTGAGCTGAGATCCGGCCACTGCGCTCCAGCCCCGGCGACAAAGCGAGACTCCGTCTCAAAAAAAAAAAAAAAAAACTAGAAAAGAAAAATCTACTCTAACACCAGATTTTTGAATTTTGTCAAACTCTTGCTCTTGACTGGTTCAAATCATTTTCAGCATGACTATCCAGAGGCCCTGCTTCTGACTCTACTGTAGTCTCCTGAGACTTTACACTTCACAATTCCCATGTTAGAACAAAAAATGAGTATATTTTCTCACTTTGTCTATTTTATGCCTCATTGCTCCTGGCTTTTGTCCCCCAGAAATTCACTTTCCACCTTTTTAAAAAGTATTATTATTATTCTTCCCCAGGTCAGGAGACACCTCCTCCTGGCATCTTTATTGAATTCCAGATGGAGACAGGGTTTTTTTTCCCTGTGCTCTCATGGCACTTCTTTATATATGTCTCTATGCATTAATGACTATATAGACATTGCTCATTGATATTTCTGCCTATCACTGTATACTGAAGCTACTTGAGGACTGCGATCAGTCCTTCATCAGCAGCATTTTTGTGCCCCCATCCTTTAGCTCAGGAGCTGGCAAATTATCACAACTACTAAGCTGTGCTATTGTAGCATCAAAACAGCCACTGGCAATACGTACACCAATGACCATGGTTATGTTCCAGTAAAACTTTATTTACTGTGATAGGCATCAGGCCAGATTTGGTTTGCTGGCCGTAGACTGCTGACCCCTACTCTAGCATGTTGTTAATTACATAGGGTCGAATAAATGTTGTGGAGTGCATGAAGGAATGACTGAATCTTCCACTTGTTTTTGTGCTTAAATTCCAAGTGGATAAAATGCCTAGTACTTGTTCCCTCTAGAATAGGCCTGTTACAAAACTTCCTTCTCCACTAGACATTGGTATCTCATCCTAGATTGCCAGAGAAGTATTTGGAGCACTTTCCTTTGTTAACAAGTTTCTTAGTATCTGCTGCCTGTGTAACAGCATTCTTTTCCATATATCCTGCTTTTTTGTTGACTTTCTGACCATTTGTCATAAAGTCCCATTATCTCTCTGTTGGTAACATCCTGCATTGCCCATGATTTAGCAATAAGGACTCCATATCTTCTGTGTGCCTGGCATTGTGAAGCAGAAGTGAGTCAGACATAGTCTGTTCCTCATGCCCCGAAGGTCATGTGTGTCAAATAGAATTACAATCAGTTGTGAGGAATGAAAAAACATATTCCATTCACTTAAACAATCATGGAGTTTATTTTTCTCAAACATCAATAACAGTCTGGAATTGTGCCAGGTTACTGACATTTTTAAGGAGTCTTGTTCTTCCAATATTCTGTTTTACGCTCCTGAGGCAAGGCCTTTGTCCTCATGTTCACAAGAGAGATGCTGAAAATCGAAGCATCATATCCACATTCCAGAAAGGGAGAAAGAGGCTAGAATACTCATTCATTGCTACATAAGCCTCGTGTGTGAAATTTGCATCACATAACCATTCCTAATCGAAAGGCAGATTGGGAAAGAGTGGTAGCATCCTTTCAACTTCTATGTTGAAAGACATCAGGAACAAAGGCTTAAATGGATATTGAGTGAATTTACCTGCAGTATGTGTCACATCATGCAGCCTCTAAATATTGTTTTGCGAGACTGAATGTTTTATTAGACTTGCAAATTGTTCTATAATCTCCAGCTTTGACTAAACAATTTTCAGAATTTTCTTAAACATCATAAAATTTAATGTAAATTCAAACTATTTCATGTGCAAATGATCATTTTGTGTTTCTAGCTCTCCCTTTCTTTAACATCTTCACTGTAAAATCTCTTGACATTGAAACAAATTTCTCCTACTTGATCTAAATATTAGTACATTTTGTGATAAAACTCTACATGGAGGAAAGTATATGTTATAATATTTGATATTTGAAGAGCAATTTATATTTTCAGAGTACTTTAAAATCACGTATCCATTAATCTTATTTGAATATTATATTGACCCACTTTTCCTTTCATTATGGATAAAAGGCTTTTAGTAGAGAACTGCAGTAATTGAATGTTATAGTTAAGGAGATGAAACGTTTCACATTCACTTTTCTATAATAAAATCTATTGAAAAATAACATGGTTGGGATAAAGTAGAAGAAGCTAAAGGGCAAAGGGAAATTTTATTTTCTTTTAGGACTAGAACACCATCCTTTCTATGATCTGCACAGATATTTTAAAATTTCTGTCTTAGAGATTTTATTTTTAGCTCTATACAGATGTACAAGAATTTAATGTTTAGAAAGGACTCATCAAATGGGGAATGATAAATAAATGCTAAGCAATATCCCTTCACTTTCAAGAAAGTTATCAAAGGTGCTTGCAATTTATTATAAAAAATCTCCATGATAATTTATAATAAATCCATTTAACTAGTAAAGTTAAAGTTATAGTTAAGAGCAAGTTTTCAATTTTTTGGTAATAACAAATACAACATTATGCATTGTTTAGTCTGTGTAAACTCAAAAACCTACAAATAACATATGAATATATATTATGGACACTATCCAAAGGTTCCCTTCTTCCCTGGTAAGATTTTTTAAATTCCCTCTTTTTTTGAATCTCTCCTTCCTTGTTCTATATAGTTTTATTATTATTATTATTATTTATTATAGAGTCAGCCTGTGACCTTGAATCAACATCTTGTCTAAATGAAAAATAATCTCTGAAAATGAGGTCTCTGATTGTTCCTTTAGATTGTTGCAATCAACTTTGGTATTAATAAAACAAGTTTCTCAGTAAGATTTAGTGGACTTGAAATTAATCTCTATCATTACTTGATCTCTTTTTAAATTTCAAAATAATTTTACACTTAAAGAAAAGTTTCACAAATACACTTCACTAGCTTACCCTTATATTGGTATGCTGCAAAATTATAGTATAGAGGCATAACTCATTTGATAGCACTCCACAGATAATGCATTTCTTTTTTACAAATTGAATGCTTATGGCAACCCTATGTCAAGCAAGTCTATCAGTGTCATTTTTCTAACAGCATGTGCTCACTTCATGTCTGGGTCATATTTTGTTAATACTCACAATATTTCAGACTTTATTATTATAACTGTTATGGTGATCTATGATTAGTGGTCTCTGATGGTACTCTAGTAATTGTTTAGAGGTGCCATGAACCGCGACCGTATAAGATGAATAACTTCATAGATAAATGTGCTCTGACTGCTCTAATGGCTAGCCATTGCCCCATCTCTCTCCCTGTAATCTGGCCACCATATTTCTGGAGACACAACAGTACTGAAATTAGGCCAATTAAAGATTATCCAACAGCCTCTAAGTGTTCAAGTGAAAACAGAGCCACACATGTCTCACTTTAAATCAAAAGTTAGAAATGATAAAGTTTAGTGAAGAAGGCATGTCAGAAAATGAGACAGGCCAAAAGCTAGGTTTCTTATGCCAGTTAGCCATGTGTGAGTGCAAAGAAAAAGTTATTGAAGTATATTAAAAATGCTACTCCAGTGAACACGTGAATGACAAGAAAGTAAAATAGTATTATTGCTCATATGGAAAAAGTTTGAGTGGTCTAAACAGAAGATCAAACTGATGTGGGGCAGGCAAGCCCCAGAGTGGGCCTTAGGCTGTGAGTGTTCTTGGTTTTGCCCAGGAAAGAAATAAAGGACAAGCTGGAGGTAGAAGAATCAGCTTTATTAAAGCAGTAGTGTTATATTTCCTATGGTTGTAGCTCTGTGACTGCTCCTGCAGAACAATGCTAACCCACAGGCAGAGAGTAACAGCTCAGAGCAGTTTTGCAGTAACATTTATAGCCACTTTTAACAATATGTAGATTAAGGGGCAGTTTATGCAGCAATCTCCATGGAAGGGGTAGTAACTTTTGGATCATCATGTCATTGCCATGGAAAGGGGCAGTAACTATGAGTGTTGCCATGGCAATGGTAACCTGACAAGGCACACTTGTGGATGTGACTTATAGAAAACTGCTTCTGCCCCAGACCTGTTTTAACTAGTCTTCAGTTTGGTCCAGTATCTGAGCCCCACCTCTGGAGTTGAGTCCCACCTCCCATATAATTCCACTCTTAGAGATTAGATATTCCTCCTCAAACTTAAGGGTCTATTAAAGGGTGGAGGTCTGTCTTCTGTAACTGCTTTCTGCTGAGCTTATGGGCATAGGCGCTGCCTAGCACTGGAGAAGTAAAAATCTCTGGATAGCTGATATAAAGAGCTCAGAAGCAGGATACATTTATTCTCCAGGTCAGTAGACGGGCTGGGTTGGAAGACTTGTACCAGCATTGTCTTTACCTGGAACTGTTGTGGCCTAAAAGACACAAATTTTACTAAGAGGTTAAACAAGCAAGGGGCCCAAATTTAGTAACAACAAAATAGCTATCAAAGGTCCTAGGAGAGGAAAAAAACTAGGTGAGACATGTGAAGACTTTTTTTTATAGTTGACCAGATATAGGTGTGGTTAGTGCCATGGTTATATCTATGCAATCAAGTAGCTTACTTGCAAATCCTTTGATTGTTAATCTTAACTTGTCCAAAGTTGTTAATATATGTCCAGCAAATTTTATTAATCACTGCACAGACTCCCCTTTATTCAGTGATCTAGTTTGGCTGTGTCCCCACCCAAATCTCATCTTGACTTTCCACATGTTGTAGGAGGGACCTGGTGGGTGCTAATTGGATCATGGGGCAACTCTTTCCCATGCTGTACTTGTGATAGTGAGTAAGTCTCATGAGACCTGATGGTTTTATAAAAAGGGGAGCTTACCTGCATAAGCTCTCTTCTCTTATCTGATGCCATATCAGATGTGTCTTTCAACTTCCGCCATGATTGTGCAGCCTCCCCATCCATGTGGAACTGCAAGTCCATTGAACTTCTTTCTTATGTAAATTGCCCATTCTCAGGTATGTCTTAATTAGCAGCATGAAAATGAACTAATGCAGTAAATTCATACCAGTAGAGTGGGGCACTGCTGAAAATATACCCGCAAATATGAAAGCAACTTTGGAACTGGGTAATAGGCAGAAGTTGCAACAGTTTGGACAGGAAACTGTGGAAAATGTTGGTGCTCCCTAGAGACTTATTGAATCACTTTGATCAAAATGCTGATAATGATATGGACAATGAAATCCAGGCTGGGGTGGTCTCAGATGGAGATGAGAAATTTGTTGGGAACTGGAGCAAAGGTAACTCTTGCTATGCTTTAGCAAAGAGACTGGCAGCATTCTGTTCCTGCCCTAGAGATTTGTGGAACTTTGAATTTGAGAGAGACGATTTGGGGTCTCAGGCAGAAGATATTTCTAAGCAGGAAAGCATTTAAAAGATGACTTTGGTACTGTTAAAGGCATTCTGTTTTATAAAAGAAGCAGAGCTTAAAAGTTCAGAAAAGTTGTAGCCTGACAATGTGATAGAAAAGAAAATCCCATTTTCTGAGGAGAAATTTAAGCTGGCTGCAGAAATTTGCATAAGCAATGAGAAGTTGAATGTTAATCCCCAAGACAATGGGGAAAATGTCTGCAGGGCATGTCAGAGGTCTCCATGGCAGGCTCTCCCATCACAGGCCCGGAGGCCTAGGAGGAAAATATGGTTTAATGGGCCAGGTCACGGGTCCCCATGCTGTGTGCAGCCTAGGGACTTGGTCTCCTGTGTCCCAGCTGCTCCAGCTATGGCTGAAAGAGGCCAACATAGAGCTTGGTCCATGGCTTCGGAAGGTGGAAGTTCCAAGCCTTGGCAGCTTCTACATGGTGTTGAGCCTGTGGATACACAGAAGTCAAGAATTGAAGTTTGGGAACTTCCACCTAGATTTCAGAAGATGTATGAAAATGCCTGGATGCCCAGGCAGAAGTTTGCTGTATGGGTGGGGCCCTCATGAAGAACCTCTGCTAGGGCAGTGTGGAAGGGAAATATGGGGTCAGAGACCCACACACAGTCTCTACTGACCACCTCCTGGGGGAGCTGTGAGAAGATGGCCACCATCCTCCAGACTCTAGAATGGTAGATTCATCAACAGCTTGCATCTGGAAAAGCCACAGACACTCAATGCCAGCCCATGAAAGTAGCCAGGAGGAAGGCTATACCCTGAAAAGCCACAGGTGGGAGTTGCCCAAGACCATGGGAACCCACCTCTTGCATCAGTGTCACCTGGATGTGAGATATGGAGTGAAAGGAGATCATTTTGGAGCTTTAAGATTTTACTGCCCTGCTGGATTTTGGACTGACATGGGGTCTGTAGTCCCTTTGTTTTGGCCAATGTCTCCCATTTGGAATAGCTGTGTTTACCCAATGCCTGTACCACCATTGTAATTAACTTGCTTTTGATTTTGTAGGCTCATTGCCTTGTCTCAGACGAGACTTTGGACTGTGTACTTTTGAGTTAATGCCAAAATGAGTTAAGATTTGGGGGGATTGTTGGGAAAGCATGATTTATTTTGAAATGTGAGGACATAAAATTTGGGAGAGGTCAGGGGTGAAATGATATGGTTTGGCTGTATCTTCACCCAAATCTCATCTTGAATTGCCATGTGTTATGGAAGGCACCCGGGGGAGGTAATTGAATCATGGGGGCAGGACTTTCCAGTGCTGTTCTCATGATAGTAAGTCAGTCTAATGAGATCTGATGGTTTTATAAGGAGAAGTTGCTCTGCCTGCAGCCATACATGTAAAACATGACTTGCTCCTCCTTGCCTTCCACAATGATTGTGAGGCTTCCCCAGCCAGGTGGAACTGAAAATCCACTGAACCGCTTTCTTTTGTAAATTGATCAGTCTCAGGTATGTCTTTATCAGGAGTGTGAAAATGGACTAATACACTTGCTGTTGTCTCCATATATCATGAGGATCTCTATAAGTGATTTCAGTTATCCCAAGTTTATCAAATGCCTAGTGTCCTTTCCCTTTTAGTTTCCCACTTTCTATAGATATCAAGGTGTTATAAAATATAAAAGCAGGTTACAGGTTTCAAGTGGGCAGTTGGATGTTGAGGCTAAATTCTAAAGAAAGTAAGGGTTGGGCAGAAAGGGAGGAAACAGCATTGCCCAAGGGGAGACCTCAGAAGCCCTAACTTGGTAGGGAGCATACCTAGTGGCAGAGACACTGAAAAAGATATTCAGGTGAGCACTTGTTCACTGCTTCAGGTGGCAGTTCATCAGGCCAAGAGCCTGGAAACTTCCAGTCTTTAACAAAGCGGGTCTTGAGCCAGGCAGTTATAAGATAGCTCTCAAAAAGGGACTAGGAAAATACTTCTAACAGGGCAGAAGAAGGCAAGACCAATATTTCCCTAGGTGAAGGGGTATAACCCAAATCCGAGAGGAAATGTCAACACCAAATACTGCAGAGCATCTGGGGGGCTGCCAAAATACCAATGCTGAAAATTCAGAATGCCTGAGTTTCAGCCAACGAGGATCTCCTCGTCAATGCGGAAAACCCTGGAGTACCCAGGGAGTGGCCAACAGTGAACCAAAGACCAAGTAGGGGTCACAGAATAACGTTACTCTGGCATTCCAGAGTAAACACAACGTAGTACCTCTCACAACCAATGGTCTTGCCTCAAAAAATTGCTCGCACACAACAAAAAGTTAAAAGCAAACATAAGAATGCACACATTTTAGGACTGAAAATAATATGACATCAGAAGGTGAAGGAGTGACAAAGATGTCCTTTGGGGCAAACAATGAAACTGATCACCTAGCCAAAGACTTTTATTTTACTTCCTAGTTCTCCCTGTACTATAAGGTGTGGGCAGAAGGGGCTCTCACCCAACTACCAGACCAGTCATAATGCTGACTGATCTTCCACATGGGACCCAAGTGTATATCTCCCCAGAATCCCTCAGCTCAGGTGAGCTTGGCTGCCGTGGTAGGAGGGGCCTGTGTGGGGCTGGTAACCCACTCTGCTGATCAGAGTGGTGAGTATCAGGCTTACCTGTCTTATCAGCTCCACTGCCTGCTAGGGAAAATGATGGCTCTTAAAAGAACCTTAGGTTAGTGTTATAGCTTAATGCTACAGCTCTGCTTGGCTGCCTCTCCAGTCGTCGTCCTGCTTACTGCTGTTGCATGGATTGCAGTCGTGTTGACTGATATTCCACCAGTCCTCATCCCACTGACTGCCATCATGCCAATCAGTGTCCAGCTGATCCCCAGGTGCCACTAGCCACTTGTTGACTGCTGCCTCACTGACTGCCACTCACCATCTGCCCCTTTGCCACTGGCCACTCTCTGACTGCCACTTGCTGATCACCAGTTGCCGCCTCATCATTGCCTTGTCATCTCTCATGATGCTATCTTCTTTCTTCACCTCATGCCAGGTGAGGTGCTATAGAGACATACCTGAAACTCGGTAATTTTAATAAGCTCATGGTTCTGCGGGCTGTTCAGACTTCTGCTTCTAGGGAGGCCTCAGGAAACTTGCAATCATGGCAGAAGGAGAAGGGGAAGCAGGCACAGTCATCACATGGCTGAGAGGAGAGACAGAGTAAAGGGAGAGGAGCCACACACTTTCAAACAACCAGATATTGTGAGAACTCTCTCACTATCATGAGACCAGCAAGGAAGAAATCCACCCCCCATGATCAAAGCACCTCCCACAAGGCCCCTCCCCAACATTGGAGATTACAATTCAACATGAGATTTGGGTGGAGACACAGAGCCAAACCATATCAGATGCCAAGCTGATGCAGGGCAGGGGAACTCCAAGGTGGGGCTTAGCGCCTGAAAGTTCTTGGCTTTACCCAGGAAAGAATCCAAGGGCAAGCCAGTGGTATTAATAGAAAAAAATCAACTTTATTAAAGCAGCAGTGTTCCAGCTCTGGTGGTGTTACAGCTCTGTGAGTGCTCCTGCAGAGCAGGGTTACCCTGTAGGCAGATAGTAGCAACTCAGGACAATTTTGCAGTCACACTTATACCCACTTTTAATAACACACAGATTTAGGGGTGGTTTATGCAGAAATTTCTAGGGAAGAGGCAGAAACTTTTGGACCATTAACTTATTTGCCATGGAAAGGGGCGATAACTCCTGAGTGTTGCCATGACAATGGTAAACGGACATGGCACACTGGTGGGCATATCTTATGGAAAATTTCTTCTGCCTCGACCTGTTTTAGCTGGTCCTCAGTTTGGTCTGGTGTTGAGTCCTGCCTTCTACCTCAACCTCTGTAGTTGAGTTCCGCCTTCTACCTCAAAACCAGCCATAACATTCCCTTAAGCCAAAGCCTAACCTAGAGCAAAGTCCTAACTCTCTTCAATTTTATACAGGCTGACAGAGGAAAGGAAGCTGCAGAAGAAAATTTTGAAGCTAGCAGAGTTGGTTCATGAGATTTAATGAAAGAAACTATCTCTGTAACACAAAAGTGCAAAGTGAAGCAGAAAGTGCTGATGTAGAAGCTGCAGCAAGTTAGCTAGAATATCTAGCTAAGATCATTGAGGAAGGTTGGCCACAGGAGACAACAGACTGTTAATGTAGATGAAACAGCCTTATACTGGAAAAAGATGCCATTTAGAACTTTCATAGCTAGAGATGAAAGACAATGCCTGGCTTCAAAGATTGAAAGGACAGGCTGACTCTTTTATTAGGGGTAATACAGCTTGTGAGTATAAGTTGAAGCTGATGCACATTGACCATTTCAAAAACCTTAAAATTTTAAAATTATGCTAAATCTACTCTGCCTCTGTTCTATGAATATGATAACAAAACCTGGAGGACAGCACATCTGTTTACAGCATGTTTTACTGACTATTTTAAGTCCATTGTTGAGAACTACTGCTCAGAAGAAAATATTGCTTTCAAAACATTACTGCTCATTAACAATGTCCCTGGTCACACAAGACTTCTGATGGCAATGTACAAGGAGATTAATGTTGATTTCATGTCTGCTAACACAACATTTTTTCTGCAGCTCATGGATCAAGAAGTAATTTTGACTTTCAGATCTTATTTTAAAAATATATTCTGTAAGGTCATAGGTGCCATAGTAGTTGTTTCTCTGATATATTGGGCAAAGTTAATTGAAAACCTTCTGGGAAGGATTCACCATTCTAAATTCTGTTAAGAACATTGATGATTTGTGGGAGGAAGTTGAAATAACATTAGCTAAAGTTTGGAAGATGATTTCAACCCTCTTGGATGACTTTGAGGGTTCAAGACTTCAGGTTAGGAAGTAACTGCAGCTGTGGTGGAAATAGCAAAAGAACTACAATTTGTGGGACCTGAATATGTGTCTGAGTTTCTGCAGTCTTATAATGAAATATTAATGGGTAAGGCGTTGCTTCCTGTGGGTGAGCAAAGTGGTTTCTTGAGGTGGAATCTACTCCTCATGAAGATCATTGAAATAAAAACAGGCCGGGCACAGTGGCTTGCGCCTGTAATCCCAGCACTTTGGGAGGCCGAGGCAAGTGGATCACGAGGTCAGGAGATCAAGACCATCCTGGCTAACACAGTGAAACCCCGTCTCTACTAAAAATACAAAAAAATTAGCCAGGCACGGTGACCGGCGCCTGTACTCCCCAATACTCAGGAGGCTGAAGCAGGAGAATGGCGTGAATTCGGGAGGTGGAGCTTGCAGTAAGCCAAGATCACGCCACTGCACTCCAGCCTGGGCGACAGAGTGAAACTCCTTCTAAAAAAAAAATAAATAAATAAAAAGGAAAACATTTAGAATATTCTATAAACTTAGTTGATAAAGCAGTACCAGGGTTTGAGAGGATTTATTCCAATTTTGAAAGAAGTTCTACTGTGAGTAAAATGTTATCAATCACATGCTACAGAGAAATCTTTTGTGAAAGGAAGAGTAAATTGATTTGGCAAAGTTCTTTGTTGGCTGATTTTTTAAAAAATTGTCACAGTCATCTCAACCCTCAATAACCACACTCTGATCAATCAGCAGCTATCAATGTTGAGGCAAGACCCTCTACCAGCAGAGAGAGAAAACCTGACTGAGTGCTCACATGATTTTTGGCAATTTTTCACAATAATTTTTTTTTTTTAATTACAGTATGATCTTTTTTTAATCTAATGCTTTGTGCACTTAATAGACTACATTGTAGTGTAAACATAAATTTATATGCACTGGGTAACCAAAAAAATTTGTATGACTTCCTTTATTGAGATATTCACTTTATTGCAGTGGTCTAGAAAGCAACCTGCAACATCTTGGAGATATGCCAGTGATTACCCAAACTAAAAAATTAACATTCATAGAATTCCATTATCTAAACTAAAGGCCTTTTTTATTATACCAGGATCATGCATTCCATGAGCCCACATTATATTTTTTAGTTGCTTTTCTTATCCTCCTCCAATCTGTGACAGTTTCTCAGTCCTTCCCGTTTTTTTTTGTAGATAGAGTCTCACTCCCTCACCCAGGCTGGACTGCAGTGGGGTGATCAATCACAGCTCACTCCAGCCTCCACTACCTGGGCTGAAGCCATCCTGCCTCAGCCTTCCAGATGCCACCACACCTGTCTAATTTTTTAATTTTTTGTAGAGATGGGATCTTACTATGTGCCCAGGCTGGTCTGAAACTCCTGGCCTCCCAAAGTGCTGAGATTACAGGCATGAGCTACTATGCCTGGCCCTAGTTTTCTTTAATGACCTTGGCACTTTTGATGAGTAGTCATCAGTTCTTTGTAGACTGTCTCTTCATTTGATTTTATGTAATATTTTCTTGTTATTAGATTAAGGTTATATATTCTTTGGCCAAGATTACTGCATACGTTATATACCTTTCATAATGCATGATATCAGCAGGTACTTGATATTAATATATCTTAGCACTGGCAATGTTAACATTGATCACTTGGTTTAGTTGGTATCTGCAAGACACTCCACTGTAAAGTTACGGTATTCTTTTTTGTCATTAATAAATGTTCTAGGAGAGATACTTAAGACCATGCAAAAACTCGACTTTATTTTTACCCATTAGCTTTAACACCCATCAGTGAGCCTTAGCTACAAGTGTGATCATAGTGTTCTAAATATTTTCTGTTGTCTTCATTTCTTCTACATTTATTAATTGGAATTCCTTGGAAGGAAGAGCTAGTACTTTTCCTTTATTTACTTACTTATTTAAGACTTTATTATGCTTTCGTGTATATATATTTTATTCTGTGGTTTGCATTCTGCTACTGTTATTATATTGTTAGTAATGATTTTTCAACTTTGGCTATTGGGAACCCTTTCATGTTGATTCCTGTGCTTTTTGGAATGCTCCTATACATTTTTGTGTACTTTCTTTTTGATATCACAAGATTCTCCAGGATATCTTATATTTCCCTGTCCTAGCTTTGAAACCAACCAGTTCTCTAAAGATCTTGTTTATTTTTATTGTGGAATAATATTTTTTTAATGAACATTTACGTTCTGGGTGTGCCCATTGCTACTGGGATATCTTTGCGTCTAGAATTTCTCAGTGAATAGAGCTTGGAAATGCATGTATGTATACTAAACCCATGCATACATACATCTATATACTTCTTTCTAAATCTATCTTCCTGTATATATATTTTAAAGCCACAAATTCACATTAATACCTCGATTAAATGCAATGTTACAAGATGTTTTTTAGCTGTCCTTCTTTCCTTATTTGCCACTTTTTTTTCTAACAATGTGAAAACCTGACTCTCATGATAAGATACATTTACTTATTTGTTCAACTCTAGCATATTCTTAACAGAGTTTCAGAATTCTAATCCTTACCCCAGTGAGAAAAAAATTTACAAACCCTGAAACCATTTCTAATAGAATATTTTATCAGGTAAGTGCAGTTAGTTTACTTTTGGTATTATGCTTTAAAATCATCACAGAGTAATCATTAAATGTGTAGGGAAATAAACTTTTTTGGGTTTTTTTTTTTTTTTGCTATTTTAAAATAATATACTCTATTTTAAAGGAAAAAATTTAAAGCTAATTGTATTCTTATGTGTTACACATTTTGACGTAAGTACAATCCCTTTCCTATAGATTTTTCAGCCGAGAGAGGAAAAGAGCCTTGAGTATGTTATAACATGATTCTTTTCCACATTCTAATTTAGCTCCTACTAAGGTAGAGTAGAAATGCCCTTGATTAATTTCAGTGAACTTTCAGGCTCGCTCCATGGGAAAATCTGAACAAATGAGCATACCTTTAGACTCTCAAGCACAATGGAGTATAAATGTACAAATCATTGCCATTATTATAATTGCACTACTATGCCATATCGAATGATGTTGGTGAATTAGCATTACATTATAAGGGCTAACTTAGTGTATGAATAATCTATTACATTTTTACAGAATAAATGAAAATGGAAATAATGGGCAGCATTAAATTAAAAATGCAGTGCATGCATACATTTAAGTATTATATACTAATATTCAGATAGATGCTGACACGTTTTATTGATTTTTGCTCATTTTGTTCATGAAAGGTCAATTTTATATGAACTGTTTAAAAAGAAGCTTTTCTTTTCCTAGGCAAGACATAGATTAGAGAAATTTTCACATTCTGATGTCTATATAAGCATATTTATTTTAACTTCTAATAATATACTGGCTTAAAAATCTAGTTTTCAGCATATTTCTATTTCATTAAAATAGAAGTTCTCTCACAGACAAGAGTTTATAATAAGAAAACAGATTATAGAGGGAGAAAAGCACAGCTTCCCCTACATATGTAAGATGAGATGGCAGAAATGAATGACCAAATATGTAGAAAAAATGTTTTGTCTGACAGCATTTTGTTCCATTGCTTTGTGTCCCAATGTGTCTTAGGCACCATTGCCAATTCTTTCTCTTAAAACTGATACAACAGAAGGTAAATCACCAGTCATTAAACTCTGAGACAAAAATCTTCTTGAAAGTCTCAAACGCTGGAAAGAAAATGTTAATAAATTCAACCCATCAGTTAAATTTTAGTTCTAATAATGTGTGGAGAAATACATCAATTATTACTTCTCTAAACAAAAATAAAAGTGATAAGATATAATATTAATCTAGTACATTTTGGTTATTTAAAATCCTTGAGGAAACTTAATCTGAAATGTCAATTAAAACATATTATTTTTATATTTTTGAATTGAAATAATCCTAAAATATTCTTACCTAAATATCTTATGAATTCTCAAAGACAGAATGTAAAAATAATCTCAACATTAACCATCCTAATTTATTTACAATTTTGTATTAAATATCTACTCTGTAGCGGACACTTTTCTGGAGGGGCGGAGGGTTGCTGGGAAGTTTCTTCGGCTAAGTAAGGAATCCAGATACATTCCTATAAGGCAGTTTAGTAACCACAGTCTATCAAGAAGCTTGTACATTTAGAAGGAATGTCTTTGCATTCAGTGAGGTAGTAAATTGCTAATCCAGCAAAGTCCATCAAATGAGAGACTACTGGCTTAAGCAAACAATGCCAGAGAGTTTGGTAGGGCAAAACCCAGACAAACACCATCTATCCCAAAAGTACGCTGAGGTCCTGGAAGTGAAGTATCCATGACAGAGGGATGCTCAAATGACCAAAACCTTGAGGAGGATCACAGATAGGTTTAGAAGAGGACTGGGGAAAAGGAGTACAGCTGAGGATGAAGACAAACATGAGACAGTAATAAGAAAAAGGAAGTTTTGCTGGGTTTAGAATCTGAGAGAAGATGAATGTTTTCAAGGAGACAATATTGATTTCAGACTTTTTATGTATTTGTTCTTTCCTGAAAAATAATTTTAAAATAATATTTGTTGCTAATGCTTATGTAGTGCTTACTCTGTACCAGACACTAAGAACTTTAGAATCACAGGCACAGCAATCCCATGGAAAATTAATATTAGCCCTAATTTAAGGAGGGAATGCATGGACATACACGAAATGTTTGAGTAACTTGCAGAAGCCACATGATTAGCAAATCGTACTAGGATTCCATCTCATGGTATCTAGCTCTAATCTTTTCTCTTGTGTACTGTGATATATTATTTTTCAAATATTTGGCTTTAACTTACTGTTATTTCCACCATCAAAAGTGCAGAAAAGTTAAATTGTGCTGTTCTGGACACTAGAAAGGATTTGTTCAATAGCTATAAACTTTATTAGAAGTTTATTTTAGTTATTTAGTTTTTTATTAGTTATTTTATTAGTTATTAGTTTTTTAGTTATTTATTTAAGTTATTTAGCTATTAGAAGAAACTATTTTCATGAGATAAAAGTGGATACATATTAATCACCATATCTTCCTTAGTTCCCTTCTTCTTTCCTACCTTCCTCCATTCTTCATTTCTTCTTTCCTTGTTTTATTTCTTTTTTTCTCAGATAAGTTTTCCTTTTGCTTTTAGCTGTATTTGCAATAACCTGCAAAAAATATGAACATGGGAAAATAAAAATGTCTCAATGATATAGTCATTCATTAAACTTATTAAGCTGAATGCTTCCCAAAAAGGATCTATGTGTGTATGATAAACAGATTTATAATCCAGGGTGGCTTACCAATAAACTCTTAAACCCCCAGAAAATATCTAAAAACTGCTTCAGTTAGTCTGAAATGTGAAACGTGAAGTATTTGTTGAGTTCTGGTTGGAGCCCCTATTGGTGATTCTCTCCGTAACAGTGGCCATAATTCCTACTTCTGAGTCATCTGCATTTTGCTGTTCTCTGTGTGTGCACGCGTGTGTGTGTGTGTGTGTGTGTGTAATAGCATTTAAAATAGATAGATTAAATTTCTTTCAAAGATTAGTATATACAACGTGACTATTCAAATACCAAGTCAGTGTGGAGTCTATAATCTTTGAATCATTGAGTTCCTGAGTTTTAATTAAAAGACCAAGAAAATATTTTCTTCTCAGTTCATTCATTTTTATTTGCAGCCAACCTCATGCCTAACTCTTTCTCAATATATTTTACTAATGATACAGGCAATTCCATAGAAAAAATTATGACATACTTTTCTATAAAATCTCACTCTTAAAATAAAATTTCTTCTCTTTGCCTATTGCGGACAAATATTACCAAAAATCTTTCCTACCTGATTGATTCTTCCCTGCATAGCTACAGCAAAGAAATGGGTAAAAAAGACCTTCTAACAGGGCTGAGACATTTGATCCACTTCAGCTGTGCTCTGCCTCGCCTCATGATTTAAAAAATCAATGGTATATCAGCTTAGTAGTCACTGATCCACGAGGTAATTGCACCTTCTAATGTCTTCAGCACAAAGCTTCTGAAATGGACAAAGCCAATGACCAGAGGGTAAAAAACATGTTTTGTTTGTCTTGTTTTTTTCAACTTTGTGACCAAATTGAGAAATAATAATCTCTGTATTTCTGAAGGAAAAATAATATTTGCCTTGGAGGTATAAGCCGCTATGAAAAAACTTTTTATTATACTAAGATTATTATTCTTTTAAAAAAACTGGCTTTATTGTCCTACATATTATAGTTACCTGCACAACGTGTGTGTAGGCTTCTAACCTATTTCATTAAAAAAGTACTCTGGATTTCATTACGGAGGACTGAGCACTTCATTTGTTTGTTAAATATGGTGGGAAATTATCCCCACTGCTTTTGTTATGCTGCTTAGAGACATCTCAACTAACTAGATAGGAATTCTTCTTTAGGAAAGAGATGTGGGCTTAAGTAAATATTAAACAAATTGAATATTAACACACAGGGAGAAAGTAAGATTGATGATCTGACAAAACATTAATTAAAAGAAGGAACATTGCCAAGATTTTCTTGTATAATTCAATTCCACATAATTCAAAAGCAAAATTAATTTACTGTTCCTTATTTGACAACAAAGAGTGAGTTTCGTACTGATTTTTTTTTTTTAATGTGTGCACACATGACATGGTAAAACTCTATAATCGGAAACATGGTTGCTTAACCTCAGAGGTTTGCATTTAAATTCCAGAATTCCATAGAGACAAAACATTTCTTTGAAATGAAATGAGTTTATACTTATTTCTACAGGTTCCTGGGCATATGCAAAAATCAAATACCAATTTCCGTATTAATTAAAGGAAATAACCCTAACATATTTGGCAGTTTTTATGTTGAGCAGTTGCCAGTTTGCACAGCCCAACATATGCTGAATTTTTTATATAAAGTGATTTATTACAAAATTTACCAATGATGGCTGACACTATTTTTAAAAGTTTATTTGCCCAAGTATTAACAGTTTGAAAGATTAAATATCATTATGTATTATAATGCTGAGTATACTTACTAATTTAATACTGAGAAAACTTGAAAATTGTTTCACATCACTGTCATTTCAAAAATGTTATTTCCACAATAGAGACATAGATGATTATTTTATTAACTTCCTGTCTTTATCTCTTTCAAGTATAGTTAAAAGTAATGAATCTTTTTGGGTTTCCAATGTTGATACTCAACTAAAATGTAAATAAATATGGCTTAGTAGGCTGGACGCGGTGGCTCACGCCTGTAATCCCAGCACTTTGGGAGACCGAGGCAGGTGTATCACGAGGTCAGGAGATCGAGACCATCCTGACCAACATGGTGAAACCCCATTTCTACTAAAATACAAAAAATTAGCCGGGCACAGTAGCACACGCCTGTAGTCCCAGCTACTTGGGAGACTGAGGCAGGGAAATCGCTTGAACCTGGGAGGTGAAGGTTGCAGTGAGTTGAGATTGTGCCATGGCATTCTAGCCTGGCGACAGAGCAAGACTCCGTCTCAAATACATATATATATTATATATATTTATATATATATTATTTATATAAATGACTTAGTATATTGATCTGTTAAAATTTCCTATGATTCCATTTGAATTGTATAACTTAACTGAAATTTAATTTACTCATCTATAACAAAGGAACATTTTATCTCATTCATAATGTATATAGTTTTCTTACTCTTTCTTTTCACATTGAGAGTCGTTTAAGCCTGACTTGTAACAGCCATATAATGGAACATTATGAAGCTCTTGTACAGTGAGGCATAGCTGCATATCCTCTTCAAGAACACGACCAAGATATATTAAGTGGAGCAGATGAAGTGCTACATAGTATGTGTGGTAGAACAATATATGTCAGTGCTGTTGAATATGGTAGCCACTAGCCCCATGTGGCTTCTCAGCATGTGACATGTGGCTAGTTCAAATTGAGATGTGCTCTAAGTATGAAATATACCGAATTTGATGACAATATTCAAAACATCATACACCTCGATGATGCCTTTTGACAATTTCTTGTGGAAAATGTAATATTTGGGATAATTGGGTTAAATAAAATACATAGTTAATTTTTTTAAATGTTATTTCCAAACAATCTTCTTTTCTGTGGAAGACTTCAGACAATAATTTTTGAAAACATTTAATTCTTCTGTATGATAAGTTTTTATTCCAAAGTCATGGCTAAATGTATAGCAATTAAGTGATGCTGAAGCGAACACTCCTCAAACTTCTAAATATCTAGAAATAGACCTTTCTGCAACAGACGTTTGAATTTTCTAAGAAACCAGTTAAATAGCACTGATGGAGATTAGAAGATGTAACATCATGGCAAACTTTTGAACTTTAAATTTCCCACCCTATCAATCAGAAAAACCCCAGGACCGGATGGATTCACTGTCGAATTCTGCCAGATATATATAAAAAAGAGTTGGTACCATTCTTACTGAAACTATTTCAAAAAACTGAGAAAGAAGGACTCCTCCCAAACTCATTATATTAGGCCAGTGTCACCCTGATACCAAAACCTGGCAGAGATACAAAAATAAAAGAGAAAACTTCAAGACAATATCCTTGATGAACATAGGTGTAAAAATTCTCAACAAAATACTGGCGAACCAAATCCAGCAGCATATCAAAAAGTGAATCCACCGCAATCAATTAGGCTTTATCCCTGGCATGCAACATTGGTTCATATTACACAAATTAGTAAATGTGTTTACCATATGAAACTAAAAACAAAGACCACATGATCATCTCAATAGATGTAGAAAAGGCTTTTGGTAATATTAAACATTCCTTCATGTTAACAACAACAACAAAAAATCCTCAACAAACTAGGCATTAAAGAGCATACTTAAAAATAATGAGTCATCTATGCCAAACCAACAGCCAAAATCATCCTGAATAAGTAGAAACTGGAAGTATTCCCCTTGAGAACCAGAATAAAACAGTGATGCCCACTCTCACCACTCCTATTCAGCATAGTACTGGAAGTTATATCTAGAGCAATCAGGCAAGAGAAGAAATAAAAGGCATGCAAATAGGAATATAGGAAGTCAAATTATCTCTGTTTGCAGATGATATCTAGAAAACCCTTCAGTCTCTGCCCAAAAGCTCCGAGGTCTGATCAACAACTTCAGCAAAGTTTCAGAATACAAAATTAATGCATATAAATCAGTAGCATTTCTATACACCAATAACGTCTGAGCTGAGAGCCAAAGCAAGAATGCAATCCAATTCACAATAGCCAAAAAGGAATAAAATACCTAGGAATACAGCTAGCCAGGGAGGTAAACAATCTCTACAATGAGAATTATAAAACATTGCTGAAAGAAATTAGATATGACATAAACAAATGGAAAAACATCCTATGCTTATGGATAAGAAGAACCAATAATTTTAAAATGACCATATTCCACAAAGCAATTTGCAGATTCTATGACATTTCTATCAAACTACTAATGACGTTTTTCCAAAATTAGATAAAAACAAAACTATTTTAAAATTGATATGCACCTTGAAATAGCTTGAATAACCAAGAGAATTCTAAGCAAAAATAATAAAGCTACAGGCATCATGTTACCTGACCACAAAGTACACTACAAGGCTATAGGAACCAAAACAGCATGGCACTGGTACAAAAACAGACATATATGTCAATGGAACAGAATAGAGAGCCCAGAAATAAAGCTGTACACTTATAACCACCCGATCTTTGACAAAGTCAACAGAATCAAGTAAAGAGTAAAGGATTCCCTATCTAATAAATGGTGCTAGGATAACTGGCTGGCCATATGCAGAAGATAAAAGCTGGACCCCTTCCTTATGCCTTATACAAAAATTTACTCAAGTTGGGTTGAAGACTTAAACGTAAAACCTAAATCTATAAAAACTTGGGAAGATTACTTAGGAAATACCATTCTGGATATGAGCCCTGGCAAAGATTTTATGACAAAGACACTAAAAGAAATTGCAACAAAAACAAAAATTAAGAAATGTGATCTACTTAAACTAAAGAGCTTTTGCACAGCACACAAAAAAATTCAAGAACAACAACAACAACAAAAAAACCTATCAGCAGAGCAAACAGGCCATCTACAAAATGGGAGAAAATATTTGCAAACTATACATCTGACAAAAGTCTAATAGCCAGAATCTATAAGGAACTCAAAAGACTTAAAACAGAATTACCATTCAACCCAGCTATTCCATTATTGGGTATATACCCAAAAGCGTATAAATCATTCTACCATGAAGACATATGCATGTGTATGTTTATTACATCACTCTTTACAATAGCAAAGACATAGAATCAACCTTAATGCCCATCAATAGTAGACTGAATAAAGAAAATGTGATACATATACACATTGGAGTATTATTCAGCCATAAAAAGAAAGATATCATGTCCTTTGCAGCAACACCGATGGAGATAGAGGCTGCCATGCTTAGCAAACTAATGCTGAAACTGAAAACCAAATACCGCAGTTTCTCGCATATTGTGAGAGTGAAACACTGAATACACATGGGCACAAAGAAAGTAACAACAGACACTGAGGTCTACTTGAGGGTGAAGGGTAGAAGAAGGGAGAGAATTGAAAACTACCTATCACTGGAATAATAATGGAAATATGTAAGGAGCTCAAATAACTGTATAGGAAAAAAATCTAAAGATTCAACCAAAAAATGGACAAAAGATTTAAATAGATAAAAAGAATACATACAAATAGCAAAAATGCATATAAAAAGGTGCTCAACATCAGAAATGCAAATCAAAACTGCAAAGGGGTATCATCTCACCCCACTTATAATGGCTTATATCCAAAAGATAGATAATAGGCTGGGCGCGGTGACTCAGCCTGTAATCCCAGCACTTTGGGAGGCTGAGGTGGGTGGATCACGAAGTCAGGAGTTTGACAACAATCTGGCCAACATGGTGAAACCCCGTCTCTACTAAAAATACAAAAACTTATCCGGGTGTGTTTGTGTGCACCTGTAATCTCACCTGCTCGGGAGGCTGAGGCAGGAGAATCACGTGAACCTGGGAGGCGGAGGTTGCAGTGAGCCGAGATCGCACCACTGCACTCCAGCCCAGGCAACAGTGCGAGACTCCATCCCCCCCGCAAAAAATAAAAAAAATAAAAAAAATAAAAAACAGAGAGAAAAAAAGATAGATAATAACAAATGGAGAGACGTGGAGAAAAGAGAATCCTTGTACACTGTTGGTGGGAATGTAAATTAGTACAGCTGCTATAGAAAACAGTTTGGAGGTCCCTCAAACATCTAAAAATAGGAAATCATATGATCCAGCAATCCCACTGCTGGGCATTTACCCCAAAGAAAGAAAATCAGTATATTGAAGTGATATCCGCACTCCAATGTTTGCCGCAATACTGTTTACCATAGCTAAGGTTTGAAAGCTACCTAAGTGTCCATCAACAGATGAATGGATAAAAAGAAATGTGGTACTTATACACAATGGAACACTATTCTAGCCATAAAAAAGAATAAAACCCTATTACTTGCAACAATATTGATGGAACTGGAAGTCATTATTTTAAGTGAAATAAGCCAGGCACAGAAAGAGGAACATCACATGTTCTCACTTATTTGTGGGATCTAAAAAATCAAAGCAATTGAACTCATGGAGATAAAGTATAGAAGGATGGTTTCTAGAGTCTGGAAAGTGTAGAGAGAGCCTGGGATAATTATGGGGTACAAAAAATACAAAGAATGAGTAAGACATACTCTTTGATAGCACAACAGGGGATTATAGTCAATAATAAGTGTACATTTAAAAATAAAAGAGTGTAATTGAATTGTTTTAACACAAAGGATAAATGCTTGAGGGGATCGATACCCCATTCTCCATGCTGTGATTATCACACATTGCCTGCCTGTATCAAGGCATGTTATATACACCATAAATATACGTACCTATTATGTACCTACAAAAATTAAAAATGAAAAAATTGATGTGAAAAAAAAGAAAAGATAAACTACCTATGCGGTACTATGCTTACTACCTGGGTGTTCAATAATATGTACACCAAATTCCTATGGTACACCATTTACCCATATAAGAAACCTGCACATTGAACCTAAAATAAAAGTTAAAAAAAAAAAAAAATCCCAGCTTGGAAATACTGTTCTTAGAAAGAGAACGTTAGAATGGAAAAGGAACTTTGAAAAGTTGCTTAATTTGGCTCCACCAGAAATCAGAACTGGGGAGTAAACTCAGACTAAAATAATTACTAAATTAGGGAGTGCAATCCCAGGGAAACAGAATACAAGAGAAAAGAATGAAGCACGGAAGAAGGAAGTCAATAAACAGATGTAGTACTGAGCTGCTACCTCATGGGGCTAAGTGAAAATGATTTCTAAGTGGCGATATAGGTAGGATTTGTGTCCCCACTCAAATCTTATCTTGACTTGTAATCCCCAGATATTGAGGGAGAGACCTGGTGGGAGGTCATTTGGTCATGGGGGTAGTTTCCCCCATGCTGTTCTTGTGATAGTGAGTGAGTTCTCATGAGATCTGATGTTTTTATAAGTGTTTGACATTTCCTCCTACACATGCACTCTTCTCTCTCCTGTCACCACATAAAGAAGGCCCTTGCTTCCCCTTTGGCTTCCACCATGCTTGTAAGTTTCCTGAGGCTCCGTGACATGTGGTACTGTGAGTCAAGTAACCTCTTTTCTTTATAAATTACCCAGTCTCAGTTATTTCTTTATAGACTAATGTAGCTAGAGACCTCTTCTGAAAGGCTGTAGGATTACTGGTCCCAGGGAAGTCCATGGTGAGGCAGGCAGAGAGTAAGAAAAAATTTATCTACCAACTTTCTTGATCTAAATAGGGAAATGTTTGCCCTGCAGGGTGTTAATTCCATACTGCTTATTTTTTTGTTTTCCACAAGCATGGCCTCCAGCCAGGTCTGAGAAGTCTCAAGCTTTGCTCTGTGTCAAAGAGAAAGTCTCAGGAAATAACTCAATAGAGGTGTGCACCCCGGCACCCAGGCAAAGTGCTATTGTGTTGTGCCTATGTGAAGTTAAGAGAAGTCATGCAGAGTTGCTCATAACAGTGGTTAATGAACCAAAAAGTGACCAAAGCTCCAGAAGGCAAGTGAGGATAACAACAACTAAGCAGCATATAAGAAGATATTTGTAGCAAAAGCAACTTTTTTATTCACACTAGAATAAAATTTAACATTTGGGACTGATTTATTAACCAACACTTCTATAATTCAGAAGTGTAGCACCAGCTATACATGTAGGCACAATTTCTGAGTGAACCCCTTAAAGTCAGCTATGAACATTGTCCTTTATTTCCTTTATGGTGCTAATATTAGTTTAAAGAAGATCGTAACCTACCTTGTAGGGGAGTTGTACATGTGACTAGTAAGATAGTTCTGAAGCTATTTGGCATTTTGAGATAGAAATAACATTAGATTTTATAAGCTTAAGATTATAGAACATTTGAAATTGAAGCAGGAAATTTTCCCTGACCTCTTCATGGGCAGAAACTGGAGTGCACAGGCACTAGAACTAGCCGGCCACTTCAGTGCCAGCAGGGGTGGACTCCACTTGCTTGGTCCCACTGCCTTCCATCCCTTGCAAGAGGGGGAGTGTAGCTGAGTGGGGGTAGGAGCCAGGGCAAGCGCCTTTGGGCACCAGCAGGAGCAAAACTCTATGAGGCCCCATGGCAGCATCTAGAGAGATGTCCACAACCCCTGAAACCCCAGAAAGAGTGTTACAATCAGTGTTCTTTTAGCTTTGCTGTCCACGGTTGGCTTAAGTGTTCACAGATCAATGGAGGGTCAGTGTGACAGCCTTTTGTACCCACACCCGAGTTCCTATCTGGTGTCCAGGAGGAATGAGGTCGCATGAACAAATTGGAGATGGTAAATGCGAGGGATTTTATTGCCGATGACAGTGGCTCCAGCGGGAAGGGGAGCTAAAAAGCGGACAGAGCAGGAAGATAATCTTCCCCTGTAGTCCAGCCATCCCTGAGGGATTTTTATGGGCACAGGATAGGGTTTTATGGGCACAGAATGGGGGTGGGACAGGCCATGGGGGGTTTTGGAAAAGGCAACATTCAAGTCAGAAAGCAGGAGTATATGTTCTCACTTTGGGTGGCAGTTCCAGGATTGAGGGCAGGGCCATCACTGGGGACCTGCCCTCTCTGCCCAGAATTTCCCTGACTCCTGTCCCTATCAAAATTACTTTGACATTTTCGAATGAAGAAAATTAATTATGCTTTTTAAAAATATAACTTAGCTGTCTTTATTTTCTAAGAAAAAATGTAGTTTTTACTCAAAATGGTGCTTAACTGTGTAGCATTTATGCACAGTGACATCTATAGATAAGGACTAGCTGTTTCTAAAATCTAAAATCAAGTTTATTTTTGAAGATAGTTATCATTTTTGGCAGAGCAAATGAGGGTGAATATATATTAGAAACCATGAAGAATAAGTAAATAAATACAATAAATAAATTTACTTCTTAGTTTGCATGGTGTATGTCAACTAATCATACAGTTTTCAGAAATGGCATTGTTTTATAATTTTATATATATAATTCACATTGTTGCAATGTTTCTATTTCATTTTTACTTTCATCAGCTCTTAAGACTCTCTTTGAATTTTACAATAATTTTATAGTTTAATTCATAAGCATTTTATTTATAAAATACATATATATTTCTATTATATAAATTATAAATTATATTTACATAATTTATATAAATTATATTTACATAATTTATATAAATTATATTTACATAATTTATATAAATTATATATAATAGTATAATTGTATAATTATATAATTTATATCTTATATAAATACAAATTATATTTATATGATTTGTGCCTTATAGAAATATAAATTATAATATATAATTTTTTATTTTAGAAAAATATTTAGATTCTAATTGGAGTTCCTTTCTTCTTCACTTCTTAAATATTAGAGTACAAATCAAATATAAGTGAGAAAATTACATGACAATCTTCTAGTGTTTTGAATCCTCTCAATGTTTAACTTTCTCTATATAGTCACATTTACTGAGACCATATTGGTGACCTTTGCTTTTCCTTAAAAGAAATATCTGTTGGCCATGTGGATTTCTGCCAAACAATTCTGAAGGAATTAAGAATCAAACACAGTACTGGAGCAAAACACTTACTAAGTATTTTTTTACTGCAAAGAAATTCCAAAAATCAGAAAATGAATTTAAATATGTCGAATATCAGCATTAATATATAATTTAGATAATTTAAAATTCTTCAAATAGGCAGATTAGGGGAAAACAAAAATGCCAAGTTTGGGTTAGATTTTTACAAGAGAGCTCCAATAATGGCTTTCTGAACATTAACTTATATAACCAGTTCATGTATATTTCTGGAGGATATTAAAGGAAAGATAAACCATAATTGCACTCACATGTATTTGAATAACCTGCTTATGTAAGCAAACTCTGCAAAAAAAGTTTATTTGAACTCAAGAAACAATACTAAATCTAATAATATGTCTGAATTTAATTTCAAATAATATTTTATATTATTTTAGAGTACTTAGACCCGAACCCTCTGTAAGCTCTGTGAGACTCTTTCAAAATTCATGTCATTCACATACCCTTAAAACTTTATATCAATAAAGTAAAATAATTTATCAAAACAGAAAAAACTTTATTTACAAAATTGCTTTTGATTTTTTATAATCTAACCTCAGAAGAGACATGTATTAATGCACTTTCCAAACCTGTCTCGTAGTGTCTTATTGACTGAGGATTACATAAAATAGACTAATGCATTGTGATGGTAATTAACAGCAAAATGGCAGCCTGTAGGTTTTATAGAATAAAAATCCTAAACTAAGCTCCCCAAAGAGTAATGATTAAAGGAAATTATATTATTTATTTTATTTTCCTTTACAATTTGACAAAGTTTCACTTTAAACTAAGATTTCAAATTGCCTTTATTTAAAAAACAAAACTAAGCAAAAAATAACTTAGCAGATTCATGCTACTGTATCAGCAAATTAACTTAATGTTTAATTCTCAGCATATTAAAAAAAATGAACGGGAATAATTGATACAGGCAAAACGAATCACAGTATTGGTTTAATCTGACAGTATAACCAATTAAAACTGGAGCAAGGGGAATATTTTATTCTAGGTATTATCTGACAGTTGAGGAAACCATCTTTTTACAACTCAACCCTATTGCATTGACAGTAATAATGCAAGTCTGATGACAGATTGTCTAAATTTGAGAATGTTATTTAAAGGCCACAGGTTTTTTTTTTTCTTTTTTTCATAAAATGAGTGTAAACAAATGAAATGCATTTCTGGATATGTTGATAGTTTAAAATTGCAAGTATTCAAAATAGGTTAAGCAATCTGAATTATAACTCATTTTATAAAGCTTATAGTGCTTTAGAGAAAAAAAAGTACCTGTATTCACAGCTAACATGAGATTTGCAATACAAAATAAGTTAACAAGGAAACGAATGACATAAGCCCTAGGGTAATGCTACATGGTAGAACAAAAGAATGCCACGTAATAATTCCAGAGAAGACTGCATCTACACAGAACATACATTTAAAAGAAAACAGTAACATCCAGAAATGTTGCCACGTCACACAAAAATTTATCATCAGATTTAGCACATTTCATGCATCAGAACAATATATGAAAAACAAAGATATTTATCATTTAAGTGACTTAACTGCTCCTCAATTTGAATAAAAATAACTTAAGTTTACTTGAGAATTTCCTAGTACTTTATAATTTCTAACACCTAAAACATAACCATTAGGCATTATTTCTCCAACTCCACCACAATCACATGCCTCATTAGTTGAGAAATGAATCCTATCAAATCAGTATTACAGTCAATGTCATTAAATCCTTTGCTAGGAATGTGACTTTTTGAATTTGTTTTCAAAACACGATCCCTTTCTTGAGTACGTGCTTAAATTTATCTTTGCACTGTTGTTATAAACTGTTCTGCACTTCACATATTGTGAAGAGTATGTTTGTCTGATTAACTATTTTATTTCAGCACTGAATGATCAGTTCTAGACTAGTAAATGATGCATAAAAGTAAAAATGAGTGTAAATACCCTATAGTATATTCTGGCCACTTCCTTGAAAACAGAAAAAAAAATAAAATTATTTAATCTGTTTTTTTCTAGTGATTGCTCAATGGCCTTGTTTGGCAGTTTCAAAAGTAATACATCAATCTATTATGAATTTTAGGAATTGATGTTTGCATCTTAGAACTTATTTTAATCACAGATATTCCTTTTTCATGCCTACGAACACATGTATTCTCGTAGCAACATTCCACATTATAACAGTGGTAGAAAAGGATATATTAAATTCACAACATTAATTATCTCAGGTAAATAAAACATTCAATAATGTCTTGTGTAGCATTTATTCTGCTGAAGTTGTATTATATGAAAGTACAAGTATTATATGAAAGTATTTGTATTAAAATACTGACTGCATGCAAACATAAACATTATTAAACCATGTTATCGTTAAAATTATGTTAACAATAGTTCAATAAAATTATTCATAAGCAAAATAGTCAAATTGCCTTTATATAGGTGGTCAATTAGCACAATGAGCCAAACTGAAAGTGGCAGCCAAACATTTATTTATTATCTGTGACAGTACAGGAAAGGTGCAAAACTAAAAGTCGCTAGCTTCCCAGCGTTCCATTTTCCCACAGAACCCTGTGGGACTCTGAACAGATGACATCCAGGACAGATAGGGGCAAATGCCTCAGTCAGGGTTTTTCTACAAAGACATCTCTGCAAAGGCAGCTTAGAAGTCTCAGCCAATGTCCCTGATGAGGAAGCTTCCAACAGGAACTGCCTGGGCTAGACACTTAGATATGCACATGAGCTTCATTGGTCTAGAAGTGCTGGGTCCTTGACAGGAGCTCTTTCTGGAAAAGTATAAGCACTGACTGTACTCCAAGACTGGTGAGGGAATGGTAGTTTCTAATTAGGCCTGACAAGCAAAGCCTTATGATATTTCTGAACAATATTGCCCATGGTTAGGCTTGAAAGGTCACACATGGGATTTTGACCTGGTCCTGGTCTTTTTAAAAACAATTGTTTCTTGCGAATGACAAAGTATAATCTGATTCATCCGTTAATCCTTTAAACACATTGAAAACTAACATAACAAAATTGTATGGTAATACAAAATTGTAAGGTAATATTAAGCAATATTTTTAATTTGTCATTCATTTTCAAATATATGGCTTAGAAGAAGCGTTATTTGTTTGCTGTTTCTATTGTTCAGAAACTTTTCACCTTATGATTAGCAAATTCATAAAACTCACTTTCTCAGCTTTCTTTGCAATTATGTTGTAAACACATGACTAGACTTTTCTAACTTAGAGTCATATTTGAACTGAAGTGAAAAAGAAAGTACCAGTTTTGACTTCTGTCACTATGAGCAGTTAGATATGCTGACAAAACTGTTTCTAAAACTAACGAAAATGTTTAATGAAATATTAAAAACATAATTTCAAGTGAATTGTTGTTTGGACCAGAAAATAAGAAAAATCTCAAAAGCCACAAATGAATTAATAGTTGAAAAATGAAGTAAAAAAGAAAGCGAGAGAGAGGTAGAAAGATCCCAGGAGGAAAAGAGGCAGGTAAGGAGAATTGAGGAAAGGAAGGAAGAAAGAGAGAAAGAGAGAATGCAAGCATTGTCAAAGTCAAATAAAGTTGAATCACTCTCTCAATAAATCCACGAAGTTACAGTTAATACAAAAAAATCTTGTCAACTCTATACTTTGTAGCCAATTTTCTCTTTTAAGATCTTACATCATCACAGTACATTTGTCACAACTAATGAAACAAAATTGGTACATTATGTTTAACTAAATTTCACAATTTGTTTTCCATTAGCTTTTACCTAGTTTTGTCTATATCTATATCTTATCCAGGATACCACATTATTTTAAGTTGGCATGCCTACTAAAGTACCTCTCTATATTAACCATTTCTTAGGCTTTTCTTGTTTGCAATGATCTTGAAACTTTTGGAGATTACTGGTCAAGTGGTGTGTAATGTCCCCGCAATTTGGGTTTGTCCACTATTTTTCTCATGGTTACGCTGATGAGCTTCTTTATTGAGGCTTATGAAGGAGGTCAGGGGGCAGATAGTAAAGCCAAAGGCCTATCCAGGGTGTGAGTTCCAATAAGCAATGCTTGCATATAGCTAAGTCTTGAAAGCAATACATTCTCAATATGAGGATAAAATTGAACCACATAAAGCATCTCAGAAAGAAACTGAAAAATCTATATTGTCTTAACATAAGGACCGAGTAGAGATAAAAAAAAAAAAAAAAAAGTATCTCCTGAGATTACATGATTAAAACCTTGACCTTAAGGAGGTTTGCTTCTCACGTTCACAAACCTGTTGCATTAAAAAGAAAAAAAAAAGTCTCAAAGCAAATATGTTTTTAAATTGGTTCTAGTATAATTGTTTTCCAATTACGTGGCAAAAATGAATGGGAAAAACCTTTAATACCATTCTTTAACCAAGACCCATATAAAATAGTCCTAAGTGGCTGAGTTCACCTGAACAAATAAAATAAAATTAAAACAAAACACACAGGGATAAAGGCACCATGAGCAAGACTCAGCAGAATGAGGAGAGACAGCCAAATCATATCTGTAATGATTTCTAATGTCTTAGTTAACAGGCACAAAGCACAAAATACGTATGTTGAATATGGTTAAAATAAACTAAAATAAAAAAGAGGAAAGAACAAGAAACATTTTGGTTAAAAGGGAGTACTTTGTGGCAGATCAACATTCCTGCTGAGAACAATCAGAAAAACTGTATAAAATCCAAAAATTAACAATCTGTGTAGCAGAATCAGAAAGCAATAGAAGAAAGCAGCTAGAGAATTGAGGTTCCAGGAAAGAGGAAGACCACAAAGACAAATGCGTGCTCTCTGTTGTTGTTGTTGTTGTTGTTGTTCCTGGGAAAATTTGTCAATTCCAGACCAATTAAAAAAAATGCACAAATAGAATGAAATAGGAATCCAAGAAAAGACCAATTTTTACATGAATTTTATATGGCTTTATATAACTGTGAAAAAATCGGTTATTGTGTAAATGGTGGTTAGACAATTTACTATCCATATGTTTAAAAAATAGTAGATTACTTCCTAAGAAAATATATAAAAACTAATCACTGGTAGATAAAATAAAAAATGTAAAAGCAACAATAGGAAAATTTAAAGTAACTATATTGATAAATATATTTATGATTCAGAAAGCCTCATTCTGTAAATAATAAAACATTTTATATCTTTGTGGTTTGTGTGTAATATCAGCAATCTCAACCTCTGAACCAAGTTAATGATTCAGAAATAGCATGTTAGGATTGACCCTGTTTCTGCTGTATGGTCACAACAGAATAGCTTTAAAAGTTTCCTAAAGCACAAACAACAAAGAAAACTTTTTGCATTAAAATTATAACTCTATTAATTAAAAGGTGTAGAATGGGAAAAGACAAGTTATATCCTAGGAAAATATATTTACAATTTTGACACACTTGAAAAAGGAAAACTGTTTGTAAGCATAAATAAATTTAACATACAGTTTTTTAAAAGCCCACGTGCTGAAAATAATAAATGAACAATAATTTAACTAGCTATTTCACAAAAGAGGAAATACAATAGATAAAGAAAATTAAAGGAAAAAAGCTCAACTTCATTAATAATGGTGAATATGTTAATTAAAGCCACAATATGAAAAACATTTATATTCATCATTTAGCATAAATAAAAATCTCACAATAATAGGTGTCATTGGTTATAGAGCCACTGAATGTGCTTGTGGAAGTATATATTAGCACACCATTTTAGAAATTAATTTTGGATTATTTAAAAAATTGAATATATGTATAGTTTTTTTGCCTAGTAATTCTATTACAGAATCTTGGTATAATGTTCTGCCTTTTCTCATTTCTGAGGTTGTCACCTTAATGAAAACCCAACATCAGTCTCCACCCAGTCATTCTCCATCTTTTCATATATCTTCTTCGTGTTTACCTAGTCTATGTTAAAATGTTATGTTTATTTACTTGCTTTCATATTTATTATATGTCTATAACACTGGTTATAAACTTATAAATTTATTCAACATCACAAACATCAAGCTAGAAAGTATCTTGCACAAAGTATTTGAGCAATAAAATGTGTTAAAATTACTTAAATGAAAGAAGAAACTAGCTCCCCTCGTTTGTCTGAAGATGCTTTATTATCTCATGTATTAATATGCTCAAATGTTTTGAGGATTTACTGAGATAATATATGCAATACAGTACAGTGTCTAGAATACAGCCTGTCCTCATTAGATAGGGGCTGTTTCTAAATGGAAATTTACAATGAATTTGGATGCTTTATTTCCTTATGATGGGTAGGAACAGAAAGTTAATTGGACATAGGTTTTAATTTTGTTCCTTTATCAACCTTTAAAACCAAGATTTACATGTTTTATACATATTAGGTATAGGAGCATATTTATAAATTTTGTTTTGTCAATGAGCATTAAAAGAAACTAGTATAAATAATAATAGTTAAAAATAAATCATGTGTCACTTTGAATTGCATTTTTGTAATGTATCTTACGTTGTGTTCTCTCCTCAGTGTTCAGATTTTTAACTTGTACAACAGATCAAACACTAGATACCTATTTGGAATTAATGTAAACCATGGACCCATTGAAGACACTTCAAAAACTATTTCTAATTTACCTATAGAGTTGACCTTATAATTCATTTTTGTAAAATAATTTTGTTTCTTTCCTTTCTTGGATAAAAACATAAGGCCAGAATTGCCATATGTCTCTAATTACATTAATTATTTACTCAGCATTAAATGTTATCCTCTTAACTACTTACCTAATATAATCTCTCACATGCAATTTGCTCTTTATAATCTGCAAAAGAGAGGATAGCTAATGTACAAATAATCCCCCCAAAAAGGGAAATCTGAGAAGGATTTTTGTTTGTCTTGGTGCTGTATCTTGATGATTTATTTTTCGCTATTTTTTCATCATAAGTTGTTGGGAAAATAATAACATTTGTATAGTGGACTTTTGCTTATAACTTTTCAGTATGTATTTTTTGTTGTTTTTGTCAGTAACTCTTGAAAATTTTTTTGGAAAGTCACCTCTCTGCCAAATCTCAGCCCAGTTTTAGTAGAAACGAACTCACAACCAGTTCCAGAGAGTTAATGATTCAGAAATAGCATGTTATATAACAAACATGACACAGAGAAACATTTCCTGGGCACTGGGGAAAATTAGTTTGGACCATTTCCTACTGGTCTTGGTAGGCTAACATAGCAGCATGAAAGAGTTAAAGCTATCTTCCTAAAACAGCCTGAGTAGGAAGCTAACTAAAAATAAAACAAAACAAAAATGCAGTACAACCCAGAAATGTGTTCTGGTGATATCATTTGGGCTCTGAATCAAACCACATTCAGTGTAAACCTTATGTATGTATTTTGCAGTTACATAATCCAATAAATTCATGTGTTCTCTTTTCATTTTGTTTTGTTTTGTTTTTTTTAGTGTGTTTACATTCCATTTTTATTCATTTATTCTGAAAAGATTCCTAATTTATGAAGTTTTTAATTCTAAACTAGATAGCCTTTGAAATAAGTAGAAAAACTGAAAAAAAATGTAGATGGCAGGAAGAAGTTACTGTTAAATATATTATTTCCGGTATTTTATAGGCACGATACTCGTGTGATAGTGGATGATTGTACACTCACTTGCAAGAATAATTATGTGATAACCATACCCAGTAGAATTTTGGATAAAAATGTAGCAAAAGTCTTGCCCAACCGAATATTTGGAGGAAAGAGCTTATATGTACATACATATTCCCATTGACTCATCTCTGTATCACTCTTTTTCTCTCATAATATTTACTTAATTATTTTCTGTTTGTAGACTATTCTTCATGATAGACATGTTGAAATAAATTAGCATTTTCATAGGTAGATCTTATTTTATCATCTGTTTGCCATAAAATCTGAACCAGGAGCCTACGATGCTCTTATTCTTATTGTTGCAGTGATTAGCCATAAAGTTGAACAGAGCACAGAGGTGTTCTATTTTTCTACAGAAGTTTATTCTTATAATATGCACTCAATAAGCCTGGAAGCCTAGAATATGCACATTTCAGACCTGTTATAAGCAGCATAATTGACTAATAGCCCCAGCTGCTGTCCTGGATCTACCACTGCATTTGTGTAGATGTCACACTTCCCAGCTGATTACTGATTACAGTGAGCGCACTAATGAAGGCCAATTGTAACAAGGAACCTCTCAGTCAGCAGGTTTCACACAATAACTGCCCAGCAGTCTTGCCAAAATTAGAACTGCTGTTCTTACTGGACTTACCCTTCCTCACTGAAGTCTTCAGTATGCATACTTCCAGTTTTAAAATTGATCGTCACAGGATGTTTCCATTAAGATAATTCAGCAATATTACATTCCTATATAACAAACCCAATTATCTACTTAAATTATATTATGAATCTGTGTGTCTGAATTCCTGAAATGTCTTTGAAAATTTTATGCCGAATTTAAGAACACCTAAGTCCTCAGCTGGGTAAAAAATCTGCTGCACCTGCCTTTGATGCTCACATATGATGTTTTTTCCCATTTTTTTTTCTAGTCTATAGACGTGAGTATTTTAACACATCCCCTAAACTAATATTTATTAAGTGTCTACCTTATATGGTACTCTGCTTGATTATAGGGTTAGAAAGACTAATAAGGTATGACAATACCAGTTGATTAGTAGAGTAGAAAGTCATTTCAAATATTGGCTTATAAAAATTCAAATGCTATAGTAGAGGTCTGTACATGGTAATGCTATGAAAATCTAGAAAAGGTAGTACAAACTTACCTTGTAGATTTTAATAAATAATGTTAACCAAAAACAAACCAAACAAACGAAAAAAAAGCTTGTGTGATAGCTTGGAGCAGTATTTTAAGTGATCACAAAATTACCATTTATTTTTTAAAAGGTTATCTGAACATAACGATCTAAGTGAGAGTCAGGTATCTTTTTAATTGAAGCACCACTAATTTTTCCTATTAATTGCAAGCTATTTTGGCAAGCATCAAAAAGCATCTCTATGTTTAATATATGTTAGTATCTTTTTTGTCATTCAGATTAAAACAGTTTATGATGTCTGTTTTGATGCCCTTTCTGGCTCACAGGTTATTAAAATTTTTCTTTAATTTTATGTGTTAGTCTTTTTTTCTAGTTATTTTTCGTTGTTGGTATCTTAGTTAATTTTCTCACTGTCAGAGGTTATAATCTGAATTACTGACATTTTTAAGGTTGTTTAAATAATCCAACAGTTTTAAAATATATTACATGTGCACTTGAAAATAATGTAAATGTTGCCACTTATAAGTGAAGTTGTTCTAAAATTGCAAATTAGGTAAAACTTGCCAATATTATTGTTCCAATCTTTTATATTCGTATTAGAAGAATGTGTGCTTATTTTATCATCTATTGAAAGAGATACATACTTAACTTTTTTTTGAGGTGGAGTCTCACTCTGTCACCCAGGCTGGAGTGCAGTGGCACAATCTCGGCTCACTGCAACCTCTGCCTCCTGGATTCAAGCAATTCTCCTGCCTCAGTCTCCCAAGTAGCTGGGATTACAGGGGCCTGCCACCACGCCCAACTAATTTTTGTATTTTAGTAGAGACAGGGTTCACCATGTTGGCCAGGCTGGTCTGGAACTCCTGACTTCAAGCAATCTACCCTCCTCGGCCTCCCAAAGTGCTGAGATTACAGGCGTGAGCCACCATGCCCAGCCCGAGATATACTTAACTTTCTAATCGGATTTTGAATTTGTAGATTTCTCCTTATTTCGTTAATTATTTTGCGTATGTTGAGTCTTCACAATTTTAGGATTATTATATTACACTCTGGATTTACCCTTGTGTCATCATCAAGTATTCTTTTAATACTTCTTGTCTTAAAGTTGGCTTAGTGTTTAATATTGGTGTGGCTACACTAACTTTTCTTTGCTTAGTGTTTGCACAGTAGCCAATATCATTTAAAATTAGTTTGAAAAATATCAAATATCTCAAAATAAATCTAACTTAAAGTTATAAGGTCTCCACAATAAATTTCTTTGATTGCCCAGGGAAATTAAAGAAGACCTAAATAAATGCAAGAGTATACCATATTCATGAACTGTCAGACTCCATATTATAAAGATGAAAATTCTCCTCACTATAATACATGAATATATAATATGTAGATTCAATATGATTCCATTCAAAATCCTAAATTTTCATTTTCTTTTGCATTGTTTATCAGATTATAAACTTTACATAGTCATGCAGATACTCTACAATATTCAATTGAGCTTTTCAGAAAAAGAACAAAGCTGTAAGACTTACGTGACCACGTAGTAAGATATATTATAAAACAATAGTAATTACAGCAGTGTACCATTTATTTAATTTATCCAACCAAATGGAATCACATCAATATTCTATAAGTAATACCATATTAATTTGAATGGCACAAAACATGAAAGCCACTGATATAACTCAATTTTTTTTAAAGTTTATATAATTTGTTCGCAACAAATGAGAAATTTTTTGAGTGGCATGCTTGAGTTGTGTTAAATAGTGCTCTTCAAACAGTTTTTAAAAGTGTGCATTTTATTCCATCATACATTCTTCTTAGAAAATATAATAGTTATAAATTGAAATCCAAAAAACCAGTTAGCAATCTAGTAAACATATACTGAACAGATCTTATAAAAATGAATATTAATTAGGAAGCGTAATGAGTGGATTCATGGTTTCTCATGAAACGAACTATCAATATAATTCACCAAATTCACCAGTTAAATTGCTTAGTAAAAAAATGCCATGAAAGCATGAAAATATGCTCCACAAAAATTTTGGTAAAATTTAATAGGCATTAACATCAAAAGAAAAAAAAACCCTCAATAATATAAGAATATAAATAAAAATTTCTCAGCCTAGCAAAAAGTATTTCTCAGAAACCTAGAGTTAATAAGGATGCACAGAATGAGGTATATATAACCTGTGACTGGAAGTATAAATTACATATTTCTTTCTGGAAGAGAAATGTTCTGTATATGCTGACCTAGAAGAATCAATGAGAGTTATGCAAATGGCCACATCCAACTGTCTGTCAACATTATTTTTAACAGTTCTCAGTTGCTATATTTATTCCTTCATTAACCTCTTGTCATTGTTTCAAGGAATACTTAGCAATAATTAATTTTTTGCAATATATCACAATAAATATAGGTGCAGACAAAAGACAAGTCAGATATAGAACTTGCTTTCAAATAGGTTGTAAATCATTTGATCTGTATATCTGTGTTTCATAAGTACCTATTTTTGTCTACATTATCTGTATTCATACATAGTTATATCAGGTTGTTTATGATAATTTTGATACTTTTATGGGTGTACGTGTCTGTGTGCATGCATAGGCAGATAGAGAGAGAGCAAGTAGGAATAACTTAATTGAATTGGCATACAAAGCTAAAATTAAAGTGACCCATCTAAAACCGTAAATGTAGGTGTTTATCTTAAAAAAGAATTTACTAAGTAATTAACCTTATATGTTAATTACTAAATTCATTAAAAGAATATATGAAAATATGTTACAAAACACAGTAAGCATGTAAACTTTATTGCAATAATAAATTGAAGCAAACACTGGGCTTCTGAAGTTGAATAACATAATTTAATATTTTCTCACTATGGCAATAAAGATAATATGTATGTGAAATGTAATGGTACTTCCAGAATGCACAAAGTATAAAATTTCTTAGGATCGTCATATGCTTGTAATTATTATTTTATCAATCTGTCCCTTTGGGTGAATGTTTTAACTTAATTTTGACCAAATTAAATGCCAGAAATAACATATTATATTTCATATGCTACTACCTACTAAAATCATAATGCTGATTTATTGCTGTGATCTCCTATTTAAAGCATGAACAAGAACTATTAAACTCTCCTTCCAGAAGGCAAATTTTTATTATTAACAGATGCAGTCTAACTGGGGAGTCTCACACTGCCGTGAAATATGAGTCTTACTTCAAGATGCATTTATTCATTATGTGTGTGTAGGGACCAAAAGGTGGGGCAGCTCCAGGCCCAGGCTGTAGTCTTGGCTCCTGTTGTCATCAGTTCCCTAAGTGATTCTACTTCCTTTATCCCCAGTGGCCTGTCCATTGTTGTATTTCTTCCTGAGTAAACACTGTTCTACAGGAGCAGATGAGCACTCTCTCCTCCTCCCTACTTTGCTCTAATAAAATCTCCATTTTTCACAAACAGGAGGACATTCATTTTTCCCGCCTCATTTTTCAAATACCAAATCATGGCATTTCAAATTTTAAGTAAACAAAAAGTCCAATTTTTCATAGTGACAGCAACTGCATTGATGTATGAACCTGAAACATTAAATGACTTATTCTTGATGATATTTGAAGAAGCCTCTTATATTTTTAAATCATGTCAGAATGATTTGTTTTGGCATTGCATTATGGCTCTTGTTTATTTAAGTTCATAATAGGCTATGTTTCATTATCCAGGGTGTAGGCCCTTCTTATAAATTAGATTATATCTGCTAAAATCTCCTCATTAGAGGTTCAAAAGACAGGTAATGCCATATACTCTTTACACAAATGAATCTCTTAAGCTTGCAAGCTGCCTGATTGACTTACAGAGATCTTGGAAGCAGTAGCAATAATGACAAACATGAAACTTCTGTGTTTTTTTTTTCTTTTTCTTTTTTTTTTTTTTTAACTTTTAGAGTGAACTGCAGTACAAGTATGTCTAACCAGTCTCCAAGATGGACAGAACTTATTTGCTTGTGTGGATATCCTGAGAGAGAAAAATAGGTGTCACAGCAATTGTCTTTTCATTTTTGTTCCCATCACAGAACCGTAGGGATGTTTATTGAGAAGAAAATACTTGTAGCGGTCAACATAAAGCTATGCCCATACCCTGTACTGCCACATGCCAGTGGACAGTGATGAATGGCAAGGGCTATGAGAAGCAAGTGCTCACTTACATCTGAGGCTTCCAATGTTTCAAAAGTGATTTTCAGTGGTTTATGGAGTGCCAAAAAAAAAAAAATACTTACTATTGTTCTTTCCCATGACTATAGTGGACTATAATGATATAGTTCAGTGGTTAAGAGGTTAAGTTAAAGAGTTAGAATGCAAGAATGTGAAGTCTTCCTTCAGCATCTTTTACTCCTGCAGTTGGTGGAGGGGTGTCTCTTGACCCCTAATTTCATTTTTACACTGATGTGTAGTTGACATGAAAAAACAGCACTGGGCAAGTGTGGTGGCTCAGACCTGTAATCCCAGCACTCTGAGAGGCTGAGGCCAGCAGATTGCTTGAACCCAGGAATTCAAGACCAGCCTGGGCAGCATGGTGAAGCCCCATCTCTATAAAAAATACAGTAATAAATAAACAAATAAATAAAAAACAGCACATATTCAATGTGCAGTTATTGAAAGTGTGGAATTCGTCATGTTTTGATATATTTAGACACCTATGAATCCATCACCACGGTGAGATAGTGAACATATCAGTCACCCCCCAAAGTTTCCCTTTGCCTTTTTGTACTTTCTCCTCCCTGCCCCTTATTGTCTTAGGCAACCACATGTTTGATTTATGTTACTGTAGATGAGTTTGTATTTTGGAAGCTCTAAATAAATAGAATTAGACTAAAATACAAAAAAATGTGCAAAAGATACATACATATGCAGACACCTGCACACACAGTCCCCGTTTATGATGGTTTGATTTACAAATTTTCAACTTATGTTGGTGCAAAACCATTGCACTTTGAAAGTAGTATACAGTATTCAATACAGTACATGAGATATTCAATACTTTGTTATGAAATAGACTCTGTATTAGAGGATTTTGCCCAATTGTAGGCTACTATAAGTGTTCTGAGCATATTTAAATTAAGCTAGGCTAAGCTACGATCTTTGGTAGATTAGATGTATTAAATGCATTTTATACAATAATATTTTCAGTTTGTGATGGCTTCATTGAGATGTAACCCCACCTTAAACCAAGGAAAAGGGGGGCCCCATCTTAAGCCAAGGAGAAGACCCCACTTCCCAACATTGTTTCATTGAGGATTAAGTTTCTGATACATATTTTTGAGGGACACATTGAAACTGTAGCAGGTTGTTAGTATTTTTCTTATTAGTATTATGTTTAAACATTATGTATTCTAGATCCACTGTTAGATACAATAAGCTAATGTTTTTTTCCAGTTTGTGCCTTGATGTTTCATTTAACAGTGTCTACCAAATAATTTTTAATTTTAATAAATTAAAATTTACCTCATTTTATGAATTCTGGTTTTAAAATCATATCTAAGACAGCTTTGCCTCATCCAAACTTTATGTAGAATTATACTGATTTAGTTTTACATTTAGGTCTTTGATTTATTTTGAGTAAATGTTTTTTATATGGTGTCAGAATGAATAAAAGTTTATTTTTTAAATGTATGGATATTCCATTTTTTGGCATAACTTGTGGAAAAATAATAGGCATTTTCCACTAAATTACCTTTATAACTTTGTTGAAAGTTATAAACTGACAATTGTCCATATATGCCATACATGTGCAGATTCATTTCTATATCCTCCATTCAGGTACACTGATGTAATTTGAGTATCTTTAAGACAATATAATATGTTAGAATACATTTTATAATAAGCAAAGCCTTATAATATAGCTGTATAAGAAGTCTTAAAATCAGATGTCTTTGAGCCTCTTATTTTGTTCTTTTTTGAAGTATGCTTTGAGGATTTCTAGGTCTTTTATATTTCAATATAGTTTTCACCTGGGAATTAAAAAAATTGCTGAGATTTTTGTTGAGATTGTATAGAATATATAGATTATTTATAGGAGAATCTTAAAGCAATTGAGTCTTTAGTCCCATAAATCAGTTACATATGTCTATATACTTAGATCTTTAGTTTCCTTCAGTGATGTTTTGTCATTTTCTCTAAAGAGGTCTTACGTATCTTCTGTCAAATCTATCCTTAATTATTTCATACTCTGTATTATAAAATCAAATTGGAACGAATTTTGAAATTTTTGTATCTGATTATTTTTACTAGCATATAAATTTTTTTCTACAATGTTGATCTTATATTCTACAACCTTGCCCAACTCGCTTATTAGTTCTGGTAGACTTTCTATATATTCCATCAGATTTTTTTATATAGATGCTCATATTATCTGTGCATAAAGACAATTTCACTTTTTTCCCCCAATCTGCATTCATTTTATTTGTTTGTTTGCTTCTTTGTTGTTGTTTTTGGTACTGTCTAGAACCATGAGGACAATGTTTTTTTTTTTTTTTTTTTTTTTTGAGACGGAGTCTCACTGTGTCGCCCAGGCTGGAGTGCAGTGGCCGGATCTCAGCTCACTGCAAGCTCCGCCTCCCGGGTTTTTACGCCATTCTCCTGCCTCAGCCTCCCGAGTAGCCGGGACTACAGGCGCCCGCCACCTCGCCTGGCTAGTTTTTTGTATTTTTTTAGTAGAGACGGGGTTTCACCGTGTTAGCCGGGATGGTCTCGATCTCCTGACCTCGTGATCCGCCCGTCTCGGCCTCCCAAAGTGCTGGGATTACAGGCTTGAGCCACCGCGCCCGGCGAGGACAATGTTAAATACGATTGTAAAAGTAGATTGTCATGCTTTATTCCTAATTTTAGAAAGAATGTATTCAGCAGTCTACAATAAGTATAATAATATCTGTAGATTTTTGGTACGTACTTTTATCAGGTTGACAAAGTTAGCTTCTATTCCTAGTTTGCTGAGAATTTTTATTACAAATAAATATTGCAATATATCAATTGTTTTCTCTGTTGAGATGATCATATATTTTATTTATAGTTTTTAGTCTATTAATATTGTGAATTATGTAAATTTTTAATGTTAAATCAACCTTAATATCCTAAGATAAATGCCACTTGATTATTATAATTTACCCTTGTCATATATTGTTGGATTGGAAGTGCTAACATTTGTTTAGGATTTTTGCAACTAAGTTTATGAAGGAGAGAGGTTTATAGTTTTATTGGTTTTTTCCTATATGTTTATATAATGTTAATATCAGGATAATGGCTGCATAAAATTCTTCAACTTCCTGAAAAATCTTGAGCAGAATTGGTATTATTTTTTTCTGAAACATTTGTTAGAATTTACCAAGGAATTCATTTGAGCCTGTCGTTATTTTTGTGGAATAGTTTCTAACTATACATTTAATTTCTTTAAAATATATCATGTTATTCAGGTTATCTATGTCTTCTTGAGTGAGCTTAGGTAGTTTATTTCAATGAATCTGCCCATTTCATCTACATTGTTAAGTTTATTAGCATAAGGTTTTTCATAATATTTTTAAATTTTCCTTTTATTATTTGTGTATTTATAGTGATATCAACACTCCCATTCCTGATTTTGTTACTACTTGCTCTCTCTCAGTTTTTCTTCATGAGTCCCATTAGAATAAAGGTTCACATTTTTGGGTAAGAATCAGATAGTAAATATTTTGAGCTGTGGCCTACATCAGGTCTCTGCTATACATCCTTCTTCACTTTTATTTCTTTTTTCTAAGCCCATGGAACTGAGTTGAACTTTCTTCGTTTTTATTTTTTTAACAACCCTTTAAAATATATGCCTGGAGAGAGGACAAGATGGATGACTAGCCACAGACAGGAAGCATCACTCCCACTGAGAGAGACCAGAATATTGAGTAAACCAATATACTGTGAACAGACCTTTGGAGAGAAAACATTAAGAGTTGATAGAGAGGCAACACAGATACCAAGGCCAGAGAGGGAGGAAGCTGGGAACTCTGTGCAGGGTTGCCAAGTGTTAGCCCCATGAAGAGCTCCTAAAGAAGGGGTGATTGAAGGGGCAGCAGGGAAGCCCACTATTGCTGCTGGCCCCTGGGATCCCAGCTATAAGAGATCTCATGACCCCTGTAGACATTTGAACTAGCCAGGGGATCTTCCCAGAGAGTAGGCAGAGACAGACCTCCAGCCTGCACAGAACCAAGGGGATTTTGCACAGAGGAAAGTTGCAGAAGAACACAGCCACAAGGACCTGTTCCCAAGGCTCCCCATCTTCCTTCCAGTTGTTCTAACCCCAGCTTACTGCAGGGCCAAGAGTGAGCAGGGGTGTCTTTCCTATGGAACTGGGGCACATCTGATTTGCAGGTCCTCTATCTGCAGGCTATCCCAAGGCTTCTGCTTCGTTCCTTTTGCAGAAATGTGTATACAACATAGCCTCCACTGCCCAGCCTGGATGCCAGTAGCCCTGCCTGAGTACTTCCTAGAGGCCTACAGGCATTTCAGATCCCCCAGCACAGATGGTGCCTGACTCCAAGGGACCGGAGGATGGAGTCCCAGGGCTACAGCATGCAGCTCAGCACTGCCAAGCAGAAATCTTTGTCTGGCACTCACACAGAGGAGGAACCCGCATTCTCAGGACACTGAGAAGGGTGAGACCCATGGGCTTATGGGCTAACATGGGAGCAAGGCATGCCTTCCTCCATAGGGCCAATCTGGGAAGGCTATGGCCTGTCTGCTAGTCATGGAGTCTGCCCGAGGGAATCCTATGTCCAGGAACAACTAATAAAGATAAAGTGGGTATGGTGGCACTTAACAAAGGAGCACCCCCAAGGCTCAGGGGCAGACCTGATGAGGGGGTCATCTCTACTCCTACCTGCTACTAGAGAGCACTACTGTGAATGCACAGAAATATAAAGGAGCCACATGGCTAAGCAGGAGCCTATCTGCTGGTCATTACTCTTTAGCACTGTCTGCTGCTTCATAGCCCAAATTACAACACCAAAAATATTCTGCCAATATACATAACCTGTAAAATTCAGGGCAAGGACTTCTAATACTATGTTGAATAGAAGTGGGGAGAGAGGGCATCCCTATCTTGTACCAGTTTTCAAAGGGAATGCTTTCAGCTTTTGCCCATTAGGTATAATGTTGACTGTGGGTTGTTATTGATGGCTCTTGTGTTTTGAGGTATGTTCCTTCAATACCTAGTTTATTGAGAGTTTTCAACATGAAGGATGTTGAATTTTATCAAAAGCCTTTTCTGCATCTATTGAGACAATTATGTGGTTTTTGTCTTTAGTTCTGCTTAAGTGATAAGTGACATTTATTGATTTTCGTATGTTGAAACAACCTTGCATCCCAGGGATGAAGCCTACTTGATTGCGGTAGATTAGCTTTTTCATGTGCTGCCGGATTGTTTGTAAGTATTTTGTTGAGGATTTTAGCATCAATGTTCATCAAGGATATTAATCTGAAGTTTTCTGTTTTGTGTGTTTTTCTGCCAGGTTTTGGCATGGAGATAATGCTGGCCTCACATAATGAGTTGGGGAGAAGTGCCTCCTCAATTTTTTGAGATAGTTCTGTAGGAATGGTACCAGCCCTTCTTTATCCATCTGGTAGAATTCAGCTGTGAATTCATCAGGTCCTGGGTTTGTTGTTGTTGTTGTTGTTGTTGTTGGTAGGCTACTTATTACTGATTCAATTTTGGAGCTCATTATCGGTCTGTTTAGAGAATCAATTTCTTCCTGGATCAGTCTTGGAAGGGTGTATGTGCCCAGGAATTTATCCATCCTTTCTAGGTTTTCTAGTTTATGTGTATAGAGGTGTTCATCATAGTTTCTGATTGTTGTTTTTATTCCTGTGGGGTCCATAGTAACACTCCCTTTGTCAGTTGTAATTGTGTTTATTTGGATCTTCTCTCTTTTATTCTTAATTAGTCTAGTGGCCTCTCTATTTTGTCATTTTTTTCAAAAACCAACTCCTGGATTCGTTGATCTTTGGAATGTTTTTCTTGTGTCTTGATTTTCTTCAGTTCAGCTCTGATTTTTGTTATTTCTTGTCTTCTGCTAGCTTTGGAGTTGATTTGTTCTTGCTTCTCTAATTGTTTCAGTTGTGAAGGTAGGTTGTTAATTTCAGGTATTTCTAACTTTTTGATGTGGACATTTAGGGCTATGAATTTCCCTCTTTACAGTGCCTTATCTGTGTCCCAGAGATTCTGGTGTGTTGTATCTTTGTTCTCATTATTTTCAAAGAACTCCTTGATTTCTGCCTTAATTTTATTTCCCCAAAATTCATTCAGGAGAATGTTGTTTGATTTCTGTGTAATTTATGTTTTTGAGCGATTTTCATTGTGTTGACTTTTATTTCTATTGCAGTGTATCCCAAGAGTGTGTTTGGTATGATTTTGGTTTTTTTACAGTTGTTAAGGATTGTTTTATGTCAAATTATGTGGTTGATTTTGGAGAATATGTTTCATGTGGCAATGAGAAAAATGTGTATTCTGTTGTTTTTGGGTGGAGACTTCTGGAAAAGGCTATCAGATCCATTTGGTCCAATGCTGAGTTTAGGTCCTGAATATCTTTGTTAATTTTCTGCCTCGATGATCTGTCTAATGCTGTCAGTGAAGTGTTGAAGTCTCTCATTGTTATTCTCTGGGAGTCAGTGTCTGCTTGTAGGTCTCTAAGAACTTGTTTTATGAATCTGGGTGCTCCTGTGTCGAACACATGTATATTTAGGATAGTTAGGTCTTCTTGTCAAATTGAACACTTTACCATTATGTTATGCCCTTCTTTGTCATTTTTTTATCTTTCTTGGTTTGAAATCTGTTTTGGCTGAAATTAGGATTGCAATCTCTGCTTTTTTCTGTTATTCATTTGCATGGAAACTTTTCTCCATCCCTTAATTTGAGCCTATGAGTGTCATTATGCATGAGATGAGTTGCTTGAAGACAGAATACCATTGGGTCTTGCTTTATTATCCTGCTTGCCATTCCATGTCTTTTTAGTGGGGCATTTAGCCTGCTTATATTCCAGGTTAGTATTGATATGTGTGAATTTGGTCCTGTCATTGTGCTGTTAGCTGGTTATTTTGTTGGCTTTTTTGTGTGGTTGCTTTACAGTGAAACTCGTTTGTGGGTTTAAGTGGTTTTGGTATTAGCTGGCAGTGGACTTTCCTTTCTATATTTAGTGCTCCTTTCAAGATCTTTCATAAGGCAGTGGTAATGAAATTCCTAAGCATTTGCTTATGTGAAAAGGATCTTATTTCTCCTTCACTTAGGAAGCTTAGTTTAAATGGATATGAAATTCTTGATTGAATATTTTTTTTAATGTTGAATTTAGCCCCTCCAGCCCCATCAATCTCTTCTGGCTTGTAGGTTTACATCTGAGAGGTCTACTGTTAACCTGATGAGGTTCCCTCTGTAGGTGACATGCTTTTTCTCTCTAGCTGCCTTTAACATTCTTTCTTTCATTTTGACCTTGGAAAATGTGATGATTATGTCTCTTGAGGATGATCATCTTTTGTAGAATCTTGCAGGAGTTCTCTGTGTTTCCTGGATTTGACTGTTAGCGTCTCTAGCAAGGTTGGGGATGTTTTTATGGACAATATCCTGAAATATATTTTCCAAATTGTTTGCTTTCTCCCCCCTTTCATGAGTGCCAGTGATTCATAGATTTGGAGTCTTTACACAATCCCATACTTCTCGAAGGTTTTGTTCATTCCTTTTCATTCTTTTCTCTTTATTTTTGTCTGACTATCTTATCTCAGAAAACCAGTCTTCAAGGTCTGAGATTCTTTTCTCAGTTTGGTGTATTTTGCTGTTAATACTTGTGATTGCATTGTGAAGTTTTTGTATTGTGTTATTCAGCTCTGTCAGACTTGTTAGGTTCTTTTATACGGGCTATTTTGTTCTTCAGCTCCTGTCTCACTTTATTGTGATGCTTATTTTCCTTCAGTTGGGTTTTGCAGTCCTCCTGAATCTCAGTGATCTTTGTTTCTTTGAATATTTTGAATTCTATTTCTGTCATTCCAGCCAGTTCAACCTGGTTAAGAACTCTTGTTGGAGAAGCATTGTAGCTATTTGAAGGACATCTGACACTCTGGCCATTTGAGTTACGAGAGTTCTTGTATTTTGGTTCTTTCTGCTTGTGGGTGTTCCTCTAACTGCATTGTAGATTGAGTACAGTCAACAGACCTCTTTTCTGGATTTTTCACTGGGCTGAGGCCTTTGCAGTCACAGCCATGTTCTCTCTCACTGCTCTGAAAGCATGGTTTCTTCTTCTCTTTGAGTGCCGGCTATACTTGAACACTTGACACTCCTGGCCTGCCCACTGCAGTTCTGGAACCACCTCAGTGGTTGTGTTCCTTCCCTAGTTTAGAGGCAGCAGAGGAAGAGATCTCAGTAGTGGTTGTGGCCACGGCTCATTTCTTGACTCCTAAGGCTCTACTGCTGAGAGATGCAGGTCAGTGCAAGCCCAAGATGGAGGGTTTGTGCTGTGGCGCCAGGCCAGAGCTTCCCTGTCTGATGATGAGCTGTTGGGGATGTGTTGGACTCATGGGAAATGGACAGGCTTCCTCTCTTTGGATCAACTGCAGCTTGATGGAGGTGTAAATAAGGTACTCAGGGTCTTTGATCCTTTTTTAGTCTGAGGGTGGCAAGTGCAGTTCCACTGCAGAGGCAGTGGTAGAGAGGCTTTCCATTGCCACTGGAGGCTCCGTCCAGGGAGTTGCTGAATTGGTACTGGTTTGATAGTTCTGGGAGGAGGTGGTTGGAGACCCAGGCCTGAAGGACCCACCTGGTGAGCAGATATGGGAATAGGCACCCACATAACAATCTGGCCACTTTTCCATAGGGCTGCTACAGTATGGTTGGGGTCCACTCCAGTCCCTAGGCACCTTGGATTTTCCAGAACCTGAAGGTGTCTTCACTGAAGGCTGCAAAACAGCAAAGATTGCAGCCTGTCCGTCCTTCTGGGAACTTTGTCCTGGGAAGGTATGGACCTGTTGCTGGCCAATGACACCTGTAGGAAGTGGCTGGAGACCCTAGTTGGGATGTCCTGCCTGGTAAGGAGGAATAGGATCGAGACCTGCTTAGAAAAAGCAGTCTGGCTACATTGTGGTAGAGCAGCTGTGCTGTGCTGTGCTGGCAACTCACTTCACCCTGCAGCCGCCTCAGACACTTCAAAGCGCCAAAGCTAGAATGGCTAAGTCACCCAAACAACAAAGAAGGTGGCCTGCCCCTCCCAATGGGAGTGCCATTCCAGGGAGAATTCAGAACTCTGTTGGCTAGAGTACTTGAGCAGGTATGGCTGGAGGTGTCAGTTGGAAAGTCCCATCCAGTGAAAAGGAATGGAATTGGGAACCCACTTAAAACAGCAGTTTGGCCATATTTTTGTAGAGCAATCATGCTGTGCTGGGGGATTCCTTCCACCCTTGGTCAGCTCAGACTCTTCAAAGCCTGAAGGGTAGAACGGCTAAGGTATCTGAACAGCAAAGATGGCGGCCTACCCCTCCTCCCGGGAGCTCCTTCTTAGTGAGGTGCAGTGCTACTACTGGGAGCTGGCTGGAATTCTAAGCCAGTGTGTCTTATCTTTTGAGGTGTCATGGAAGTGGGGCCTGCAGGCTGTTGCTGCTCATACCCCTGGATTCAGCCTCTTCCCTAAGGTATTTACAGGACTCTTAACTCCCACTTTGCCAAAACTATAGCTACTTTTGCTGGAAAGCCCAGGTATCTAGGACTCCAGAGTCTCTACACATGCCTGAGTGGCTGCTCTGCCAAGACTTCATGTAGTTCTGTCTGTCAGACTGAAAACTGAAGGTCCTGGTGGAGTGCATTCACAAGGAGCTCTCCTGACCCAAGGGTTGCAAGGATCTATGAGAGAAGCATGGTTTCCCAGTGTGGCTCATTCACTCACCACTTCCCTAGGCGGGGGAAGATGGGCTCTCTGTTGTTCCCAGGTGGGCTGTTGTCCTGTTTTGCTTTTCTTCATTCTCTGTGGGACAAGTTGTTTCCTTGACTAGTCCCAATGCACATACCTGGATGTTTCAGTTGAAGGTGTTGTATTTACTTTTCCCTTCTGTTTCTTTCTGTGAGAGCCATGCATGCTATCTGCTTCTAGTTGGCCATGTTAGCCACTCCCCCTAACTCTGTCTTTTAATTGGAGTGGTTTGGCCATTTATTTTGTTGTAATTATTAATCTGTGTGGCCTTGAATCTACAATATTGCTATTTGTTTTTATACTTGTACCTCTATATTTTGTTCTCTGTTTTCTTATTTAAAAAACTGAGTATTATTTATAAGCCTATTGTCCTCTGTTTATAGATAAGTATTATTTTACAGGTAAATAAATGTAACTATTTGTTTTGTTATTTTAGTTGTTGCTTTAGGGCATATATTGTACATCTTGAACATCACTTTTTTACCTTTAAGTGACATTATTCTACTTCATACGTTGCATAGAAATCTTTAAATAATACTTCTAGTTTTCCACTTGCTATCTTTTAAATATTGTCCTCACATATTTTAATTATACATTTTTAAAATTCACACAATACAGTGATATTTTTGTTTAAGCAGTTATCTTTTAAGAAGACACGTAATTTTTGTAAAACTATTAAATATTTATTAATGTGATTTCCATTCTGATACTCTTTGTGGCTTTGTGTGTACCCACATTTCTATCTGCCGTTATTTTCCTTCTGCCTGACGAGCTTCCTTTGAACTTTCTTGCAGTGTAGGTCTGCTTGTGATGAATACTTTCAGGCATATCTGAAACTAATTTGAGACAAGCATGGCTCCCAAGGTGAAAACATTAGGAGGCATTCCATCTCTGACTAATACAAATGCAGGTTCAGCCCTGAAGTGGATGCCTCCCTAAATTTTGTGTCCTGTGTGACTTGCTTGCCTTATTCTAATCCCAGAGCTGCTTTGAGGTTTTCAGGTCCGAAAATGTCTTTATTTTGCCCTCTTTAAAAATTACGTTGAACTAGTTTACTTTCCCACCAGCAGTGTAAAAGTGTTCCCTTTTCACCACATCCCTACCAACATCTATTATTATTATTGTTATTGTTATTATATTATTGCCATTCTTTCAGGATTAACGTGGTATGACATTGCAGTTTCTGTTTGCATTTCCCTCAGAATTAGTGATATTGATCATTTTTTCATATGTTTGTTGGCCATTTGTATATCTTCTTTTGAGAATTATCTATTCATATCCTTAGTCCACTATTTGCTGGGATTGTTTGTTTTTCTTTGCTCATATGTTTGAGTTATAGATTCCGGATATAAGTCCTTTGTCAGATGTATAGATTGAGAAGATTTTCTCTCATTCTGCAGGTTGTCTCTTTACTCTATAGATTGTTTCTTTTGCTGGGTTTCTTTTGCTTTTTCACTTAATTAAGTCTCATCTATTTATCTTGGTTTTTGTTGCATTTGCTTTTGGGTTCTTGGTCATGAAGTCTTTGGCAAAGCCAATGTCTAGAATAGTTTTTCCAATGTTATATTCTATAATTTTTATGGTTTCAGGTCTTAGATTTAAGTCTTTGATCCATCTTGAGTTGATTTTTGTATAAGGTGAGAAATGAGGATCCAGTTTCATTCTTCTACATGTGACTTGCCAATTATCCCAGCACTATTTGTTAAATAGGGTGTCCTTTCTCCACTTATGTTTTTGTTTGCTTTGTTGAAGATCAGTTGGCTATAAGCATTTGGTTTTCTTTCTGGGTTCTCTGTTCTGTTCCATTGATCTATGTGCCTATTTTTATACCAGTACCATGCTGTTTTGATGACTATGGCCTTATTGTATGGTTTCAAGTCAGGTAATGTGATGCCTCCAGATTTGTTCTTTTTACTTAGTCTTGCTTTGGCTATGCAGATTTTTTAGTTCCATATGAATCTTAGGATTACTTTTTCTAGTTCTGTGGAGAATGATGGTGGTATTTTGATGGGAATTGCATTGAATTTGTAAATTGCTTTTGTCAGTATGGTCATTTTTACAATATTGAGTCTACCCATCCATGAACATGAGAGGTGTTTCCATTTGTTTGTCTTCTATAACTTCTTTCAGGAGTGTTTTGTAGTTTTCCTTGTAGAAGTCTTTCACCTCCTTTGTTATACATATTTCTAAGTATATCATTTTTTCATAGCTACTGTAAGGGGGGTTGAGTTCATGATTTGATTCTTAGCTTGGTTGCTGTTGGCATATAGCAGAACTACTAATTTGTGTACATTAGTTTTGTATTCTGAAACTTTTCTGAGTTTATTTATCAGTTCTAGGAGCTTTTTGGAAGAGTCTTTAGATTTTTCTTGGAATACAATCATATCATCAGCAAACAGTAACAGTCTGACTTCCTCTTTACCAATTTTGAGGCCCTTTATTTCTTTCTCTTTTCTGATTGCTCTGGCTAGGACTTTCAGTACTACTTTGAATAGAAATAGTGAGAGTGAGCATGCTTGTCTTGTTCCAGTTCTCAGGGGAAATTCAACCACTATGAAAAACAGTGTGGAGATTTCTTAAAGAACTAAAAGTAGAGCTACCATTTGATCCAGCAATCCCACTACTGGGTATCTACCCACAGGAAAATAAGTCATTATACAATAAAGATACTTGGGCGGCACAATTTGCAATTGCAAAAATATAGAACCAACCTAAATGGCCATCAATCAATGAGGGGATAAAGAAATTGTTTATATATGTATATATATATATACACACACACAAATATATATATGAATATATATGAATATATATATGAATATATATGAATATATATGAATATATATGAATATATATGAATATATATATGAATATATATATGAATATATATATGAATATATATATACACACACACATACACACACACACCATGGAATACTACTCAATCATAAAAGCAACAAAATAATGGCATTTACAGCAACCTGGATGGAATTGGAAATGAGTATTCTAAGTGAAATAACTCAAGAATGAAAAACTAAACATCGTATGTTCTCACTCATAAGTGGGAGCTAAGCTATGAGAATTCAAAGGCATAAGAATGATACAATGGACTCTGGAGACTCATGGGAAAGGGTGGGAGGGGAATGAGAGATAAAAGACTACACATTGGATACAGTGTACACTGCTCCGGCGATGGGTCCACCCAAATCTCAGAGATCACCACTAAAGAACTTATTCATATAACCAAACACCACCTGTTTCCCAAAAACCTGTAGAAATAAAAAATAAAAACAAAACAAAAAAATACGACAATTGTAGATTCACATGCATTTGTAAGAAATAATGCAGAGAAATCCCATGTACCGTTCACTCCAGTTTTCTCAATGGTAACATCTTGCATAGTATAATGTCAAAACTAGGAAATTAATATTGATGCCCTCCAGAGAAATTATTCAGTGTGCATTTACATGTACTCTGTATTTGTGTGTTATTTATGTCTCTGCAGTTTTATTTCAACTATAGATTACACTAAACCACTATATGGAATCAAGCTTTGCAACAATTTCTTCACAAGTATTCCTCATGTTACAATTCCTCTTCCTACTGCCAAATAACTTATGACAAAAGTAAATCTACTCTACTAATTTTGTCACTTCAATAATGTTATATAAATGGGATTATGAAGTATATAACCTCTTGAGATTGCCTATTTTTCCTAAGGATAATACTCTTGAAGGTTCATTCAAGTTGTTTTATGCATCAATTCTTTGTTCCTTTTCATTGCTGAGAAGGATTTCATGGTACAGATGTACCACAATGTGTTGAGTTATTTGTCCATTAAAAGACATTTAGATTGTTGCCAATTTTTTGCTATTATGAATAAAGATGCTCAAAACTTTTATGAAGATTTTGTGTGCAGAGAAGTTTTTGTTTCTCAGGATGAATGTCAAAATGTAATTGCTAAGTTGTATGAAAAGCACATAATTAGCATTGTGAGAAACTGCCATGCTCTTTTCCAGAGTGACTGTAGCATTTTCATTCCACCAGAAATATATAAGTAATCGAGTTACTCTGTATTCTCTTCAGTTTTTGTTTCATCACTATATTTTTATTTTAAGTATACTAAGAGTTAGTGATATCTCCTTTAGTATTAATTGGTATTTCTCTGATACTGATGATAATGTATTTTTATGTGCTCATAGGCAAATATCTATTAATGTGTTTTGTCCATTGTCTAATTACAATGTTTTGTTTTGAATTTTTACCATTATGTTTTGACAATTCTTTATGTAATCAAAATAAATGGTTTTAATTGGATAGCTAATGTGCAAATACTTCCTCTGACTCTGTGACTTGTCTTTTTATCTTCTTTATGGGGTCTCTCACAGAACAATTTTTAAAATTTGAATAAGGCTCTAATTTACTGATTTTTCCTGTTAGAAATAATTATTATGGTATCAGATATAAGCACTCTTTAGCTACACCTAGGCCTCAAAACATTCCTTATATATTTTTTCTAAACATTGTATAAGTTTACATTTTATCTCTATGATCTATTTTAGTTAATTTTTATATGAAGTTCAAGGTTTGTTTTTGGCCTATGAAGGCCCAATTGTTTTAGTACTCAATGTCTAAAAGGCTATTTTTCTTCCATTGTATTGCTTTTGTATATTTGTCAAGAATAGGTTCAGCATATATGTGTCTATTAGTGGGTTCTATATTCAATTCAATTGATCTCTGTGTCCTAATTACTACAGCTATATAATAAATTTTAATATGCAGTAATGATTCCTCCCACTTCACTCTTATTTTCAAACTACTTTTAACTATTGTAGGCCCTTTGCTTTTCCATGCACATTTTAGAATTGTTTATCTCTACAAAAATCTTGCTGAGATTTTGATTGGAACTGCATTAAATCTACAGATCAGTCTGAAGGGAAATGACATATTTATAGGTTGGTTCTTTCAATCTATGAACACAGTGTGTCTCCCCATTTAATAAGGTCTTTCCAATTTTGTTCATTAGAACACTTTAATTTTCAGTATGCGGATCATGTTCATATTGTGCAAGATTTATACCTAAATCTTTTTTATTTTCTTTGGAGCAATTTTAAATGGTATTTTGTTTTTAACTTCATTATCCATACGCTTCCTTTTACTGTGTAGTAATACAGTTTATTTTTCTGTATTATCTTGTATCATGCAACCTTGCTCAATTCATTATTTCTTTTGTGTGTGTGTGTGTGTATGTGCGTGTGTGTGTGTATATTCCTTGGGGTTGTCTATGTAGATAACCATGTCATCCACAATGTCATCTTCCATTTCTATCTTGATGTATTTTATTTCTTCTTGCCTTAGTGTATAGGTTAGAAGTTTCAATACTTAGTTGACAAATAATAAAAACAGAGGACACTTTTGCTTTTTTTCCCGGTCTTAAGAGAAAGCATTCAGTCTTTAAGCATTAAGTACATTAGCTGTAGTTTTTGTTTTATATCTGTTTTTATTTAGTTAAGAAAGTTCTCTATACCTAGTGTGCTGAGATATTTTTTATCATAAATGATGTTGGATTGTATCAAATGCTTTTCTTATGTCAATCGATCATATTATTGTATGAATTGATCATTTTATTTTTCTTTGAACCACTTTATTAAGGTAAGATTGACACATAAAAAAAACTGTACATGTTTAATGTATATAAGTCAAAATGTTTAGAGATAAGGATATATCCATAAAATCATCATCCATCATTTTTTAACCTGTTGCTATTGTAGATTGATTGCCAAATGTTGAACTAGCCTTGCACACGGGGAATAAGTTCCACTTGCCCAAGCTGTGAAATTATTTTTATACATTGATATATTTGAATTACTAATAATATATTTTTAAAAGATTGTTGCATCTAAGTTCACAAGAGCTATTAGCCCACTTTTTAAAAATTCTCTCATATCTCTCTATGGCTTTCTTAATTTTGAAAAATATTAAAGCTTCTAAAGAATGTAGGTTGATAGGCTTTTCTGCTTTTGTTCTTTTAGTACTTTGAAGATCTTACTCCACAGTCTTTTGCTTACATTGTTTTCTGATTTTAAAAAATCTGCTGTCACCATCTTTGTTACCTTGTATGAAAATTTTCTTTCTCTCTGGAGACTTTTAAGATTGCATCTTTATTAGTAATTTTGAGTAATTCAATTATGATATGCCTTGGTTTACTCTCTTCTTGTGCTGGAGTTCTTTGACCTTCTTGAATCTGTAGGTTTATATTTTTCAGCAAATTTGGCAAATATCAACCACTATTTCTTCAATTATTTGTTTTTCTTGCTTCTCTTTATCTCCTATCTTTTGGATACATTTTAGACATTTTAATACATTTTTAGATGACTCACTCTTCATTTTTTTAATTCTTTTTTTCCTTCTGACTTTTATTTTCAAGAGTTTATCCGGCTATGTGTCCAAGTTCCTTGCTTCTGCCATATCGAATCTGCCATTAATTATATTCAATGTATGTTTAACCTCAGACATTGTACTATTAATTTCTAAAAGTTTAGTTTGGATTTTTTTCTATCTTCCTATCTCTACATAAATGTTTAAATATGTGTAGTGCAGTTATAATAACTGTTTTTACATTCTTTTTTTCTAATGCTAATATCTGCAGCTATTCTGAATCCATTACAATTTTTCACCTCATAATGGGCATATTTTCCTCGTTCTTCATGTAGTTGGTGATATTTTATTGACTGTGAAGCATTATTAAATTTAATTTACTGGGCCCTAGCTATCTTTTTATTTCTACAGAATTCTTGAGCTTTCTTAAGGTAAATAATTGTTATTTGGAAAAAGTTTGATAATTTTGGGTCTCTTTTTTAATATGTGTTTAATGGAATCACAACATTTACCCTCCAAACTGATGTAAGATGCTTCTGAGTAATCTATTATGAATTATGACTGTTGCACTCTGGCTGGAAAATAACATTACGTATAATTTTCTCTAACCCTTTTGGTGTTTTTTTCCTCAACCTTAGGTAGTTTCTTCACACATATGCACTCTACTGGGTACTCAAAGACATTTTTTTCCAGCTCTTGAAGAGTTTTTCTATATGCAGCTCTATTTTTTCTAGTTCTCTGTCCTTTAACACTAGTTACCTTAGTCTCCTTAGATTATACTATAAATTTTAAATCATTTTTTAGGACTTCCTTTGTGTTCTGACTTGGCTCCTCTCCTGGCATCACAGTTGGTATACTCTCTCAAGTAAGTAATACAGAGCAATTTTAGGGGTTGGGTCATTTGCTTTCATTTCTAGGGACCACTGTTCTTGCCTGATGTTTCGTCTTGAAAACTATTTTTCATATATTTTGTCTGCTTCTTTTGGTTGTATCAGAAGTGGGGGGATGGTGGAGGGACGTAAATTCAGTCCTCGTTACTTCATTTATGGAAGAAAACTTCCTTCTTTACTTTTTAATATCTATGTGCCCTCATATAAGTCACATCACTTTCAGCATAACAGTTTCTGTTTCACAGCTCTAAAGAACAATACAAGCAAGAATCTTATATATTAAATATGTTACCGAGAACATAAAATAGAAATATAAACTCAATATTAGTATTTCCTTAAACCAGAAATTTCTAGAAAGTGTTAATATTTCTCTTTATACAATATTAGCAAAGCATTAGTCAGAATTGAGAATTCTTAAACATAATTATAATATGTAAGTATCTAAATTAATAATCTCAAAACGTTGGTGAGAATTAAAACAACTCTATGCTGGAAGGCAAGTAAATTTAATAAAATTATTATGGAGGTCAATAAATATTATATTAGCTTAAAATGTTTATAATTTTTGAGCCAGAAATTCTAACTTCAGAATATTTTCCTAAAGGAATAATCAGAAATTACCAGAAAGATGAATGTATAAGGATGTTAGGCACTGCTCTTTACAATACAATGTGTTTACTTTCCACTAAGTATCTGAAGTAGTAGTCTGTGTGAATAAATACTGGCCCATTAATTGGATGAATAAGATGAACTGGATTTCAATATTCTATAGCCATTAAAGATCATATTCAGTGGCATAGAACTTCAGCTTATTATTTGTATGCCTTGAATTGTTCCAGAAGTTGCATACTAAAATATTGAGTGTGATTATCTCTGAATGGTCTAATTATGGTTAGATTGTTTTTCTTTCTCTAAATGTCATATTTTGTAATATTTCACAAATTTACATATATTATTTCTATAACCAGAAACCAAGTATATTAGACAAATGGGCAAGCAGTTTTTTCACCCATAGTTTGAAAATGAATAAAAAATTGTTACTAAAAATCAAGCTCTTCAGATATGAAGCAAATAATCCACTGATGTTTGAAGACCATGCTCTGGAACAGAAAGTCCTAATGTCAAGTCTCAACCCTAGCTCTTGAATCTTGTACTTAGCTTTACTCAATCTCTGCTTGCTCATTTGTACCTTGGGATGTAATGGTTTCATTATACATTACTGGTGTGGATCCAGCTAATATAACAAACATTTGACTTAGAGAGCATTCTCAACACATAGTAGATACTATTATTGAAAGATCCAAACGATCTCCAGGATTTGGTTTGAGTCAACATCCTTCAGACCATTTGTACCAGTAGTAGTTTCCAAAGAAAATGAATCAATTATATATGTACATGTTTGTGTATCTGTATATATGTGTGTATATATGTATATGTGTACATATATAAATATATATATACACACATATCTATTTATATATGTGTGTATCTATAGTTAGAGAGAGGAGAGAGATATTGATTTATTGTAGCAAATTGGTTCATGTGATTATGGAGGCTGGCAGGTCTGAAATCTGTGTGGCAGTTTTTTAGGCTGTATACTAAGGCAGGATTTTAAGGTACAGTATTGAGTCCGATTTTTTTCTTCTCTAAGAAAGCTCAGTATTTTCTCTCAACACTAAACTGATTGTATCCAACTGATTGATGAGTCCTACCCACGTTATCAAGGGCAATCTCCTTTATTTAAAGTCCACTGATCATACATGATTGCTAACTAAACATACAAAAAACTGTCACAGCAACATCTAGACTGGTATTTGATTAAATAACTGGCACTATAGCCTAGCCAAGTTGACACATAAGAATAGCATCTCATCTTTCATTATGAATCTTCTCAGGAGAGGGAGGTCAGGAAGAACAGTTTCTGCACTCTCTCTTTAAAAAATAAACACTTATTAAAAGTGTTATTTTAATTCAAACTTCTATCTTAATTTTTTCTTTAAAAAAGTCTAATATCTCAAAGGTTATTAGAAAAATTAGTTTGAGATTTTTCCTAAAGCAGATAATAACTTATTCAGAACCCAGAGAATACTACATTAGAATACAAAAAGTGATTACCAAGTACAAGGGGAATAGGAAGAAAAGGAAGTTTCAAGTCAAATATGATGCAGAAATCTGAGGTAAATTAATACAATTTCATTCAACTATGGCTGTTGTAACAAATTGCCTCAGACTTGATGGTTTAAAAGTAATCAGTTGATTTTATCACAGTTCTGAAGGCCAGAAGTCAAAAATCAGTATCACTAGGCTGAAATTAAGGTGTTGACAGGAGCAGTTTTCCTCCAAATGCTCCAGGGGACAATTTATTTTTTGCCTCTTCCAGCTTCTGGTGACGGCTGGCATTCCTTGGCTTGTGGCCACATCACTCCAATCTCTGCCTCTCTGTTCAATAATCTTTACCTTTTTTTTTTTTTTTAAATGCAGGGGCAGAGTGTCTCACTCAGTTGCCCAGGCTGGAGTGCAATGGTGTGAACGTAGCTCACTGTAGCCTCGACTTCCTGGGCTCAGGTGATTCTCCCACCTCAGCCAAGTAACTGGGACTACAGGCATGGACCACCACAACCAGCTACATTTTTGTATTTTTTATAGAGATAGAGTTTTACTATGTTGCCCATGCTGGTCTCAGCACTCCTCCAGCCTCAGCCTCCCAAAGTGCTGGGATTACGGGTGTGAGCCACCATGCCTGGCTACCTTTTTTTTTTCCTTTTGTATGTAATCTTCCTCTGCTTCTCTCTTGCAAAGACACTTTTGATTGTATCTAGGACCCACCTAGATAGTCCATAATAGTCTCCCTATCTCAAGATTCTTAACTTAGTCATATCTGCAAAGATCCTTTTTCTAATATAAGGAAACATGTATAGATTCCATCATTAGGACTAGATAACTTTGGGAATCATTATTTCATCTACTGCATACAGTTTTATTTATTAGTTACTGCAATAAAAGTGTTGTAACACAAATAGAATCAAAATCTCAGTTACTGTGTTTCAACTAATTTCCATATAATCTGGCCATGTTAGACTGACCCTGGACTTCATTGCCTTCAGTGTGTATGTTCCATCATGAGTCTACCTAATAAATGCCAAGAATCCACAGGCTTCTTTTCCAGCATAGGTATGAAAAAAAAAAAAAAAAAAAGAAAAGAAAAAACAAACAAACAAACAAACAAAAAAACGCCTGTATTTGAACCCAGGTAGCATATTTTTCTGAAGAAATTACACTATAGAAAAGACATGTGAAAAATAATAGTTTTGTGTTTCCAATGAAAAACCCAGTTGTTAACTAATTATTTGTTAAACTCATCAGTCAAAATATACTACTCACACAGAATTTCTAATCAGTATTTTAGAACTTTACTCTGTAAAATGTGGGCACATTGATTGTAACAAATATATCATTGTGGTGCAGGATGTTGATAGTGAGGAAGGCTGTGCATGAGACAGAGGGTAGATGGGAACTGTGCTTTCTGTGCAATATTGCTGTGAACCTAAAACTGCTTTAAAAATTAAAGATATTATTTTTTAAATGAACAGTCAGCCAAAACTCTCTAGTCATTAGAATAAAAACTTGATGAAAGACAGACCTTAAGAAAGAATTAAGATCAAGTAAAATGAAGACAATTTAAAATCATTAATTAATATCCTCATAGAGATATTTAAGATCCTGTATCCATGAAAAAATAAATGTATGTTAAAATAAGAACAGCTAGAAATCTAGTAAGATAGTCATGGAAATTAAAAACAATATAATTGAATTTAATAAAAATAACCAAATTTTAGAAGATAAAGGGAAACAAATTTTTCACAATGTAGAATATAAATAAAAACTCAGTGTTAATCGACAAAGCTCTATATTCTCTAGAGTATATCTATGATGAGAGAAGAGAAAAAAATGTAGCAAAGAAACTAGTGAAGAGGAAATGTCTCACTAAAGAAGACATTTTTTTTTAGGTTAAAAAGACCTATCAAGTGCCTCACAAAAGGAAAAAAAAAATGGTCTGATAGGTTTATTGAATGCATACCCAGAAATTGAGGGATAAGAAAAGAATATGTCTTGTCAATTGAGAAAGAAGAAAGATCTTAGATAATGTGTCTCAATCTTTCTGAAGAGCAAGATGTTTTGTTCCGCGAAAAGTGCTTTGTTCCTTGAACTTGTACTAGAACATATTCTTAGGAAAAAAAATATATATATATAACTTCTGACATTCAGCCTCTCAATGTCAAGGCAGCAATAAACCCTGTTCCAATAAGTAGAAAAATGAATGAAATTTCTTTACCCTTATATAACACAAAGGCACATTTGTAATAACAGTTGTAATAACAGTAATTCTTGCTGAGAGGTTATGAGGCAGGGGAAAGTTTCTCACAGAGAAGAGGACTTCCATTTTTATTCAAATCAGTGTATAACAATATGGGAAAAACCACAAAAAATGATGCTATTAATAGTAATAAATTCAACTCCATTTTTAATGAAATACTTCAAAATATCAAACCAGTGTTTTGCTAAGTATCTTTCAACCCCCCTTCACTAAATGAATGTTTTTCTTGTTTGTCTTTTTAAATATCTTTTATTTTCTTAAATTGATGGATATAATTGTTTTACTGTGTACAACATGATGTGTTGAAGTACATATACAATGTGGAATAGTTAAATCTAAGTTACTCATAAATGCATTACCTTACCTTGTTATCATTTATGTGGTAAGAGCATGTAATTTATATTCATTCTCTTTACACAGTTTAAGAATACAATATATCGGCCGGGCGCGGTGGCTCAAGCCTGTAATCCCAGCACTTTGGGAGGCCGAGACGGGCGGATCACGAGGTCAGGAGATCGAGACCATCCTGGCTAACACGGTGAAACCCCGTCTCTACTAAAAATACAAAAAACTAGCCGGGCGTGATGGCGGGCGCCTGTAGTCCCAGCTACTCGGGAGGCTGAGGCAGGAGAATGGCGTGAACCCGGGAGGCGGAGCTTGCAGTGTGCTGAGATCTGGTCACTGGCACTCCAGCCTGGGCGACAGAGCAACACTGCATCTCAAAAAAAAAAAAAAAAAAAGAAAGAAAGAATGCAATATACCATCATTAACTCTAGTCTCCTTGCTGTAATATAGCTATCTTGAAAAATTTTGCTCCTCTCTAACTGTAATTATGTATCCTTTAACTAACATTTTCCGATGTTCACATTCCCCCAACCACCCAGCCTCTGGCAACCACCTTTCTACTCTACTTCTGTGTAATCAACTTCATTAGATTCCAGTAAGAGTGAGATCATGTGGTAGTTGTCTTTCTGTGTCTGGCTTATGTCACTTAACACAATATTCTCCAGGTTCATTCATGTTGTCACAAATAGTAGGTTTTCGTTCATTTTGGGGGCTAAACAGTATTCCATTGTGTATATATACCACATTTTCTTTGCCTATTCATTCACTAATAGACACCTAGATTAATTCTATGTCTTGGTTATTTTGAATAGTACTGCAACAAATACGGAAGTACAGATATTTCTTCAATGTAATGATTTTAATTCCTTAGGATATATATTTAGTAGTGGGATTGCTGGATCATATGCTGGTTCTATTTGTGATTTTTTTGAGAAATCTTCATGCCGTTTTCCATAATGAGTGTACTAATTTACATTCCTACCAGTAGTATATAAGGATTTCATTTTCTTCACATTCTCACCAGCACTTATCTTTTTTCTTTTTGAGAATGGCCATTCTAACAGATGTGAGATGATCATTGTGGTTTTAATTTGCATTTCCCTGGCCATTAATGATGTTGAACGTTTTTCTGTATACCTGTTGGCCTTTTGTATATTTCATTTTGAGAAATGCGTATTCAAATATTTTGCCCATTTTTAATTGTGCTCTTTCTCTTTTTTCTTTTTTTTCCTATTGAATAGTCTGAGTTTCTTAGATATTTTTTATATTAACCCTTTGTCAGACTTGTCATTTTCAAATATTCTCTCTTATTCAGTATGTTCTTTTCATTCTGTTGATTGCTTCCCTTGCTGTGCAGAAGCTTTTAAGTTTACTGTAATCCCATTCATCTAATTTTGCTTTTGTTTATTGTGCTTTTGACGTCATATCCATAATATCCTTGCCCAAACTAATGTGATAAAGTATTTCTCCATTTTTTATTAGTTTCAAAATTTAATGTCTTATATTTAAGTCCTTAATCTATTTTGAGTAAATTTTTGTATATGGTGAGAGGTATGAGTTCAATTTGATGGGTGCTGCAAACCACTGTGACACGTGTATTCCTATGTAATACAACTGCACATTCTGCACATGTACCCCAGAACTTAAAGTATAATAATAAAAAAGATTAAATCATCCCTCTAGGGCTGCGCCAGTGGCTCATGCCTGTAATCCCAGCATTTTGGGAGGCTCAGGCAGACTGCTTGAGGCCAGTCTGGGCAACATAGTGAGATCCTGTCTCTACAAAAGATTTAAAAATTAGCCAGGCTTGGTGGTTTGTACTTGTAGTCCCAGCTACTCAGGAGGCTGGATCAGGGAGATCACTTGAGTCCAGGAGTTTGAGGCTGCAGAGAGCTGTGATCATGCTCCAGCCAGGGAAACAAAGCAAGACCCTGTCTCAAGAAAAAAGAAAAAAATCATCCCTGTAGGAAAACAGTCTGGTTAACGCTGTTTCCTTGGCACTGTGTTTTTCCAAGTGGAAACCCAGTTTGTGTGTATTCTTTTCCTATTGTTGCTGTAACAAATTAACTAGTATACCAACTCAGTGACTTATGACAGCAAAAGTTGATGATCTTAACAGTTCTGAAGGTCAGAAGTCCAAAATGGGTCTTGCTGGACTAAGATCAAGGTGTCAGTGGGGCTGTGTTCCTTCCAGAGACTCTAGAGGAGAATGTGTTTCCTTGCATTTTCCAGTATTGAAAGAGGCTGCCTGTCTTCCTTGGTGCCCTTCCTCCATTAAAAAAAAGAAAAGAAAAAGATTTCAGTTTGATTCTTCTGCATGTGAATATCCAGTTTTCACATCTCCATTTATATTTGTTTATTTATTTATTTATTTATTTATTTTTTAATAGAGACAGGATCTCCTTGTGTTGTCCAGGCTGGTCTCAGCAATCCTTCCATCTCTGCCTCCCAAAGTACTGGGATTGCAGGTGTGAGCCACCTTGCCCAGACACATCTATGTTTATTGAAGAGACTGTTATTTACCCATTGTGAGTTTTTGGCAACTTTGTCAAAAATCAATTGGCTCTAACTACATGGATTTATTTCTGGCCTCTCTATTCTGTTTCACTGATCTAAGTGTCTGTTTTTATGTTGATATCACATTGTTTTGGTTATTATAGCTTTGTTGGATACAGTAAGTCCTCACTTAATGTTGTAGATAGGTTCTTGGTAACTGTGACTTTAAGCTAAACAATGTAGAACTAATTTACCATAGGCTAATTGGTACAAACAGTTATATTCTTATAATATATTTCTCATTACAAAAACATCACCAAACTTCTAGATAAGGATCGAAAACACTTCTAATATTAAACATTAAAGTAAGTGTGAGTTATCTGTATACTTATGAAAGAATAATAAAAATAAGCAAAATAATTATTTACCCAATTTTTGGTGAGTCAGTGAGTGATGGCACTGATAGTGGTGATGGATTCAATCAAGGAGTAAGTGTTTGCAAAGTGAAAATTCTAAGGAGTACCTCCTCCCATCACAGTTTGAAAACAAATAATAACAAATATGGCAAGATCACTGAGTCCTTTCATGCCACATCATTTATTGTCATGCAATTGGATGATTATTGTTTGCTTTATGGATTTTATTTTACAATAATTTGTATTTATTCACTTATTCATTTTCTAACCTGCTTATTCCCATTCAGGGTCACAGGTGGCCAAACCCTCTCTTGGAAGCTCAAGGCCAAGGCAGAAACCATCCCTGGACCGGACACCATTCCATCACAGTGGGTATTCACACACCCATACTCACTCATAATGGCACAGTTTAGATATGTCAATTAACCTAACATGCACATTTTTGGGGATATGGGAGGAGACTGGTGTACCTTGAGAAAACTCATGCAGACATAAAGAGAACATGTAAAATTTACATAAACAGTGTAGAGTTCTGGCATCGGCTGGAAATACAGGTTTTTCCTCATTAACATTACAATACAATAACATTCCACTATAAAGCTACATTACAATACAATAACATTAAATGAAATGATGTTATTTAAGGACCTACTGTACTTTAAAGTCAGACAGTGTGATGCCTTCAGCCTTGTTCTTTATACTCAAAATTGCTTTGAATATTTAGGGTCTTTGGTAATTTTGAACAGATTTTAGGATAGTTATTTCTATTTCTATGAATAATGTTATTGGTATTTTGATAGAGATTGCATCGAATTTGTAGATAGCTTTGGGTGGTATGGAACATTTTAATTATATCAATTCTTTCAATAAATGAATGTAGAATATCTTTTCATTTATTTTGTCTTTTCAATTAATTTCATTAATGTTTTACAGTTTTAATTATAAAAATCTTTTACCTTTTTTGTTAAATTTATTTTTAGGCATCTGACTTTTGTAACTATTGTAAATGATTTTGTTTATTTCCCTTTCAATAGTTTTCTATTAGCATAGAGAAATGAGTTTGAATGTTAATTTTGTAATCTGCAAAATTACTGAAATTGAGTATTAGTTTTAATAGCTTTATAATGGAATGTTCAGGGTTCTCTATGTATAATATCATGTCATCAGAACATAATGGCAGTTTAACAACATCTATACCAATTTGGATGCCTTTTATTTCTTTTTCTGGCTTAATTATTCTGACTAGGCCTTTGCATATTATATTGACTAGAAGTGGAGAAAGTGGACATCCTTTTCTTATCCCAGATGTTAGAAGAAAAGTTTTCAAATGTTCCCTCTTCAGTATGATGTTGGCTGTGGGTTTGTCATATATGGCCTTTATTGTGTTGAGATACTTTTTTGTGTGTAACTACTTTGGTGAGAGTTGTTGCCATGAAGCAATTTTGAATTTTGTCAAATGCTATTTCTGCTGCTATTGTAATGATTATATATGGCTTTTGTCCTTCATTTTATTAATGTAATGTATCACGTTACATTACTAAATTTACTGATTGACATATATTGAACCATCCTTACATCGCTGTTATAAATCCCATTTGGTAAATAATACTTTTATCATGGATTGAAATAATCCTTTTAATGTGTTATTAAATTCACTTTGCAAGCATTTTCTTGAGAATTTCTGCTCCTGTGATTATCAGGAATATTTGAGTGTAGTTTTCTTTTTGTTGTTGTTGTGTCCTTGTCTGATTTTGGTATCAGGGTGTTGCTGGCCTCATAGAATGAGTTTGGAAAAACTCCCTTCATTTCAGGTTTTTGGAATAGTTTGAAAAGAATTGCGATTATTTCTTCTATAAATCTTCGGTAGAATGGTAGAATCCAGCAATGAAACCATTAGGTACTAAGCTTTTGTTTTGTTTTGTTTTGTTTTAGAGGGGACTTTTTGTTACCAATTTCATCTTATTTCTGGTTATTTGTTACAGATCTGTTCAAGTTTTCTGTTTTTTCATAGTTCAATCTTGTTGGGTATTATGTGTCCAGATATTTATCCATTTTCTTTATGTGTTCTACATTGTTGGCATGTAATTGTTCATAATAATCTCCTATGATCATTGTATTTCTTTGGTATCAGCTGTAATATCTCCTTCTTTATCTCGGATTTTATTTAGATGTCTCATTTTTTCTCAGTCTAGCTAAAGTTTTGTTGATTTTGTGCAGTTTTACTCAAATGTTGCTTTGCTGTTTCTCTGTCTGGATGATTTGTCTATTATTGAAAGTGGGGTGTCAAATATTTCTACTATTATTGTACTGAAATATATCTCTCCCATTAGATCCATTAACATATGCTTTAAATATTTCAGGTGCTTTGGTGTTGGGTATTTATATATTTACATGGCTTTATCCTTTTGTAAGTTGACACCTTCAATGACATTTGAATTTTAATACAGTTTTTGGCAAAGTTATTTTATCTTATATAACTATAGTTACTCCTCTGCTTATTTAGTTTCCATTTGCACATAATGTATTTTTCCACCCCTTTACTTTTAGTTTACATGTGTTTTTCACAGGTGAAGTGACTCTCTTTTAGGCAGTACATATAACTGGGTTATTTTTTAAATCCATTCAGGCACCGTATGTATTAGTTGAAAAATTTAATCTACTCATATTCAAATTATTGATAGGTAAGGACTTGCTACTTTAATTTTGTTATTGGTTTTCTAATTGTTTTGTATATGATTCTCTCTTTCTTTCTTCCTTACTGTCTTCCGTTGCCATTAAGTGATTTTCTCTAGTAGTATGTTTTGATTCCTTGCTCTTTATTTTCAGTGTATTTATTACATGTTTTGGTTTTGTGGTTACAATGAGGATTGCAAAAAGTTTAGTTATAAAAGATTATTTCAAACGAATGACAAGTTAACTCTGATTACAACTTTTTTTAAATGAGAGTAAACTCTACTTTTTAACTCCACTCCCCCAGTCCTGTATTTTTCATGTCATAATGTATATCTTTTTATGCTACATACCTCTCAGCAAATTGTTGCAGTTATTATTTTTAATAGTTTTGTCTTTCAATCTTCACACTAAAGCTATAAGTGATTTACACACAACAATGAGATGATTAGTATATTCATAATTTGAATACCTACTTTCACCCAGTAAGTTATGTACTTTCAGATGTTATGTTACTTATTAGCATCCTTTTCTTTCATCTTGAAGAATTCCCTTTAGCATTTCTTATAATACAGGTTTAGAGGTGATGAACTCCTTCAGATTTGTTTATTCAAATCTATCTCTCCTTTATTTCTGAAGAACAGTTTGAGTATATTATCCCACTGTTTCCTGGACTGTAAAGTTTTGACTGAGAAGCCTGCTACTAGGCATATTGGGACTCCCTAGTATGTTTGCTTTTTTTTCTCTTGCTTCTTTCAGAATTCTCTTTTTGCCTGTGATATTTTGATTGTAATATCATGAGGTAGTCTTATTTAGATTGAATCTTACTGGAGGCCCTTGACCTTTCCGTTCCTGGATATTTATATATCTATCTATATTTGAAAAGTTTTCTATTACTATTTCTTTAAATAAATATTCTACTCATTTATTTTCTCTACTCCCTTTTAATCAGATTGAGCCATAGTTTGCTCTTTTTATGTTTTGCCTAAATCCCATAAGCTTTTTTATTCCTTTAAATTTTTTTCTCTGTTTTCTTCTCTGACTGTATATTTTCAATCTGTCTTTGAGTTTAAAAATTCTTTCCTCCACTTAATCAATTCTGTCATTGATGCTCTATAATGTAATTTTCACTTTGCTCATTGTAATTTTTAGCTCCAGGATTTGTGTTTTTTTATTATGTATATTTCTGTCACTTTGTTACATTTTTTTTTTTCTGATAAATTTCTGTTTCTGTTTGTTCTTTTGAAGTCCACTGAGTATACCTAAAACAACTACTTTGAATTACTTGTCAGGCAGTTCATCTATTTCCATCTCTTTAGGGTGAATGACCGGCACTTTATGACATTAACTTGTTGACATTCTCTTTCACTGATTGGTCTTGATCCTTGTATCCATGTGCTAATTTTTGTGCATTGATGTAGGTATCTAATCAAGTCTTGACAATCTGGCTTTATTTAGAAGACTCTTTTAGCAGTCAATTTGACCAGAATTTCAGGGCAGGTTGACTGGTGAAGTCTTTAAGTATGTTACTACTTCATCTGGTGCCAGTGTTGATAGCTGTTGTGAAACCTTGGTTCTTATCTTCTTATTTTAAAATAATTTAAAGAAGAGACACACAGCAAAGGAGATACAGCATAAAGCAACTTATTGCAAAGGAGAAGGAATATTTTGAAAGCTAGGTGCAGAATAGATAGTATACCCTGAGAGAGGATTCAGGGTTTGTTGCTCATAAGGATGAGACAGCAAAAAATGGCACTGGGGAAACTCCCTTCATGGGAGTCTTACATGATTATTCATAAGTGGGTGGGAAGACGTGATACTAGTAAGCATGTTCTGGGTGATCCTCTGGGTGCACATGCACAGCAGCTGTGAGTGCTTGTTTACATATAGCATCTCAATAGCACCTTTACTTTCCACCCAGGGGTATTTTTTTTTACTACCATGACCAAAGGGTCAGACTAAGGACAGGTAAAATCAAAATGTGCATTCTCTCTACCAAGGAAATTCTCTTTGGAAATAGCTTTGCTTGAATGAGATTAACTATAATGCAAATGCTGAGCCTTAGTGTGTTGATTATATAGTCACCATGGTTGCCACATCCCCAGCACATGGTTACTTCCTTGACTATGTATCCTGCCTCACCAGGATGATGATTCCTGTCTGGCACCAGGAAGGACATAGTGGCTTCTTTTACATGTAATGGCCTAGTTTAAGGAACTGTAGGATTCTGCCCAGTGCTGAGTTTTTCTGTGACTGGCCTAATATTGGATTCCAAGCCAAAGGCCTATGCTTACTTTCCCTTCCTTCCCCCAAGTTGATGGTGTATCTCCCTATGCTGTGCTGCCTAAAATTGGGGCAGGGATGTTGTGGATAATGCAGACCTGTACTTTCTACCCTGCTTAATACATCTCATCTTATTATTATGCTAAGACCAGATTATTTGATGTTTCATCTAGTTTCCTTAACTCTTATGAATTTATTTGTATGTGTGGATAGTTGTCATATTGATGTTTCTGTTAAGAAGCAATCACTGGAGAGTTCTCTGACTTCTTGGTTTGTTCATCTTTGAATGAATACCTTTAAAGTAAAAATAGTGTATTTTACATTTGCCTTAAAAATCTTTACCTTTCAATATAATGATAAAAATTTATACTTACTATATTGACTTGATTGATAACTAGAAAGCTTCTCTCTAGATTTCTTCCTGGAGAGATATAAGAATAGACTATTTTTAACAGACAGGATATTAAAGAGCTTTTCTTTTCTTTTTCTTTTTTACTCTTTACATACCTAATACTTCAAGAAACTAAATAGGCAACATGAAATTATACATTACAAATAACCATACCGCTTGTTATGATAATTTCACATTTAGCATGTATTCTCTTAAAAGGAAGTAGGTCAAAGCCAACATTTCCAAGTATGGGGAAAGATACATATTTAAAAGCATCTGCTCTTTGAGGATTTTACATCAGATTATTTTTTAAATACCAAGTAATGACAATTTTTAAAAGTTACTCCAATGTGGTAAATAGTAGGTTTTTTACTTGGTGACTTATTTATTCAAAATCTTTATTAATCTTCTTTGAGGTGCTAATTACTGTGCCATGGATTGTATGCTTTTTTTTTTTTTTTTTGCACTTCCACAAGACTCTTAAAATACTGAAGAATCAAAAAAGATAGCTGTACTTTTTATAAATCAACACAGTAAATTCAGTGATCATTTGCTCTTTGAGAAAATGAAAGTCAAATATAATAGCTTGGGGTTTCAGTAGAGCAATAAACCTGTACTATTCAATAAAATCATTAACAGTATTATACTTAAATGAAGGATTCAGATCATTCCTATTGCGTTTTTACTTTGGCTTTGAGATGAGATAACTTTTAAAGATTTTTTTTTTTAAATTTACAGAAAGTGAGGTAGCAGAAGAGAATAATAAAGATTTATGGAAGTTAAAGTTCAAAGCTATAAAAACATAACTTTTACTAGTTTGCTTTCTTTTTTAGAATAAATGTTTCAAAAGCATAATCAGTGGGTTAGAGGTTAGCTTTGTTTTGAGTGTCAAATGCATGACCACATAATTTCTTAAAAATCTAGTACAGATTCTATTGACGGTAACATAGAAGTTAGTGAGTGATACATATTTAAAATCTGAGATTAGACTTTTGTTTCAAGAGAAACAATAGGCAGAGATAATTTTCCTCATACACAAATTAAAAAGAAATAAGTAAATTGAGTGAGAAAAGTAAGAAAGTATCATGAATTTAATTAACTACTGAAAAGGCAACCCTTAGTTTTTTCAAAATTAAGAGACATTTTGGATTTCCAAGTCAGTGTTGAATTTAGGACCCATGAATTACATTATATATTGCAGAATGAAGAGTATTTGTTTACTATAATTATTTAATGTATTGAAAGAAGAAGATATAATGGGACAAAGTGTCTTAATAATTTAATTTGCATTTGAGACATTGAATTTACTATTTTCTTTACATCTCTCTCTGCCATATATGCCTTTTTATATGCTCTGAAACAAAGGGGTATTAACGCAATAAAGTAAATAATGTAAATGAACATAGGAGAAAAGATTAGACTGGTTATATAAGTGAATTCTGATTTTAAAAAATTCTAAAGTCATACACACATTGTTAACTATACATGTTTTGTCTTATTCCTGTAAAAAAAAAAGTTTTTTGTAAAGAAGGCTTTCTATACTTTTTTAGTTTAAGAATTGATTACAATACACAAGAATGTGTTCTGTTTAGGTACATAGTCTTAGATTCTTAGATTTCTTTAAATGATGAAGGTTAGCACTGATATTGTTTGCTGTGTCCCTACTCAAATCTCGTCTTGAATTGTGCTCCCCAAATTCCCATGTGTTACAAGAGGGACCCGATGGGAGATAATTTTAATCATGGGGGAAGTTTCCCCCAGACTCTTCTCATGATAGTGAATAAGTCTCATGAGATCTGATGGTTTTATCAGTGGTTTCTGTTTTGCATCTTTCTCATTTTCTCTTGCTGCTACCATTTAAAAAGTCCCTTTTGCCTCCCACCATGGTTCTGAGCCCTCCCAAGCCATGTGAAACTGTAATTCCAATTAAACCTCATTTTCTTCCCAGTTTTGAGTATGTCTTTATCAGGCAGCAGCATGAAAATTGACTAATACAGTAAATTGATACCAGTAGAGTGGGGCACTACTGAACAGATATCTGAAAATATGGAAGTGACTTTGGAACTGGGTAACAGGCAGAGGCTGGAAGGAGGACTCAGATGAAGAAAGGAAAATGTGGAAAAGTTTGAAACTTCCTAAGACTTGTTGAATTACTTTGCTCCAAATGCTGATAGTAATATGGACAATAAAGTCCAGGTTGAGGTGGTCTCAGATGAAAATGAGAAACTTGTTGGCAACTGGAGCAAAGGTGACTCTTGTTAAGTTTTAGCAGAGAGACTGGCAGCATTTTGCCCCTGCCCTAGAGATTTGTGAACTTTTGAACTTGAGAGAGATGACGTAGGTTATCTGGCAGAAGAAATTTCTAAGTAACAAAGCATTCAAGAGGTAAGATGGGTGCTGTTAACAGCATTCAGTTTTATAACGGAAGCAGAGCACAAAAGTCCAGAAAATTTACAGCCGGACAAATGTGATAAAAATCAAATCCCATTTTATGTGGAGAAATTCAAGTCTGCTGCAGAAATCTGGATAAGTAACAAGGAGCCAAATGTTAATCCCCAAGACACAGGGAGAAAATGTCTCCAGAGCATGTCAAAGATCTTCACGGCCACCTCTCCCATCACAGGCCTAAGGCCTGGGAGGAAAACATTGTTTTGTGGGCTGGGCCTAGGGTCCCCATGCTGTGTGTAGCCTAGGGACTTGTTGCCCTGCATCCCAGCTGCTCCAGCCATGGTTGAAAGGGGCCAATGTAGAGCTTGGACCATGGCTTCAGAGGGTGCAAGCCTCAAGCCTTGGCAGCTCCCACATCATGTTGCACCTCCCAGTGCACAGAAGTCAGGTATTGGGGTTTGGGAACCTCTGCCTAGATTTCAGAAGATGTATGGGAATGCCTAGATGCTCAGGCAGAAATTTTCTTCAGGGGTGGGGTTCTCAGAGAAAACGTCTGCTAGGCAGTGCAGAAGGGAAATGTGGAGTTGGAACCCCCACACAGAGTGCCTACTGGGGCACCGCCTAATGGAGCTGTGACAAGGAAGCCACCGTCCTCCAGAACCAAGAGTGACAGATCCACCTACAGCTTGCACTGTATGTCCAGAAAAGCGACAGACAATGCCAGCCCATAAAAGCAGCCGTGAGGGAGGCTGTACCCTGCAAAGCCACAGGGGTGGAGCTGCCCAAGACCATGGAAACCCACCTCTTGTGTTAGCAGGACCTGGATGTGAGACCTGGAGTCAAAGGAGATTATTTTGGAGCTTTAAGGCTTGACTGCCCCGCTGGATTTTGGACTTGCATGGGGTCTGTAGCCCCCTTTTTTGGGCCAATTTTGCCCATTTGGAATGGCTGTATTTACCCAATACCTGTACTACTATTGTATCTAGGATGTAAGTAGCTTTCTTTTGATTTTACCGGCTCATAGGCAGAAGGGACTGGCCTTGTCTTAGATGAGACTTCAGACTATGGACTTTTGGGTTAGTGCTGAAATGAGTTAAGACTTTGGGGATTGTTGAGAAGGCAAGATTGGTTTTGAAATGTGAGGACATGAGATTTGGAGGGACCAGAGATGGAATGATATGCTTTAGCTCTGTGTCCCCACCCAAATCTCATCTTGAATTGTAACTCCCACAATTCCCACATGTTGTGGGAGGGACCTGGTGGGAGATAATTTGAGTCATGGGGTCAGTTTCCCCCAAATTTTTCTTGTGGTAGTTAATAAGTCTCATGAGATCTGATGGGTTTTTGTTGTTTTTTTTTTTTGAGATGGAGTCTCGCTAGGTTGCCCAGGCTGGAGTGCAGTGGCGCAGTCTCAGCTCACTGCAACCTCCGACTCCCAGGTTCAAGCGATTCTCCTGCCTCAGCCTCCTGAGTAGCTGGGATTGCAGGCATACACCACCATGCCTGGCTAATTTTTGTATTTTTTAGTAGAGGCGAGGTTTCACCATGTTGGTCAGACTGGTCTCAAACTCCTGACCTTATGATCCGCCCACCTAGGCCTCCCAAATTGCTGGGATTACAGGCGTGAGCCCCCGTGCCCGGCTGATCTGGTGGTTTTATTAGGCGTTTGTGCTTTTGCATCTTCCTCATTTTCTCTTGCTGACACCATGTAAGAAGTGTCTTTCACTTCCCGCCATGATTCTGAGGCCTCCCCAGTCATGTGGGACTATAAGTCCAATTAAACCTCTTTTGGCTTCCCAGTCATGGGTATGTCTTTTTCAGTAGAATGAAAATGGACTAACATAAACATCTTAAAAATGGTGAGTTGGAATTAAATATATATAATTTTACTTTGAAAATTACACTAAAAACTGGGTGTGGTGGCATACGCATATAGTCCTAGCTACTCATGAATCCGAGGTGGGAGGATTGCTTGAGCCCAGGAGTTCAAGGCTGCAGTGAGCTATGATTGCTTCACTGCACTGTAGTCTGGGTGACAGAGCAAGACCTCATCTCTAAAAATAAATAAATAAATAAATATTTTTAAAAATAACACTATCAAAATGTGTAACACCTCAAACATGTCTTTATTGCCAACAACAATTTACTAAACCTATGCCTTTTGTAATCTTACCTTCCTAATGATTTAAACTGAATTGTAGCATATTTTATTGATATGATTACCTGAAAAAACTGGTGTTTGTTGACCTGCAGAGTAACAATAACATTCCACAAGAATTGCAGGTTTTGCACAAAAGGACTTTTATTGCTTGGCACAAGTAAGGAGAGCACTGGGAGTATTCTCCAAAGCAGTGTCTCTCCAAGGGAAAGGGGGGTTTAATGGACAATGGAGAGGGAAAAGCATTCATCAGAGCATGTAGTGGAGGGGTCCCAGTTGTACAGATGCAGTGAGTCACTGTGCCAGCACACAGGTCACATGTTATGGTAATGAAGCTATAGCTCCTCCTGGGGTGAAAACCTTAACATGGTAATAAAGAAAGTTCACTCAGGTTCATCTGTAGGTGGCTGGGTTTTGTCAGGAACTGATTTCAACTGACTAGATGACTGCATTTCACATAGGATTTGGGAAAAAACAGCCTACAGGGCAGGAGGCTGTAAAACAGGTTGATTGCTGAGATTAAATTCCTACAGTCCCTGGAGACCTTCCCTGTCTGCTTACAGTATACCAAAATAGCAAGTAATCTATTCATTTATTCAATAATAATTGAAAACAAATTATTTACTAGTCCAGGCACTGGGCAAAATGTAGCTCTTCTTTTCAAAACCTTTTCACATACTGGGTAAGACAGATAACTACATTTCGAGTTGATAATTACAATGATGATTATAATCAAATATGCATAAGAAAGAGAGCAATAAGAATAAACACTGATAACTATCTGATTTTTTACAAAAGTGTTACTTTTAATCAGTTTGACTGAAAGTAAGTTTTTTCTTTTAAACTGGAGTTTCAGCAAAGAGAGGAGGAGAAAAATAGCTCCAAATGAGTTCATCTATTACGAAAATCAACTGTAGAAACAATTTCTCCAGAAACCAAAGTTATATTGCAAGGGGATAATTTAGCATACTTTTTTCAATGGCTTTTTAAGGTCCTTATCAAAATTACGTTGCTGTCTGGATTTTTCCAGCTTCTAACTCTGGGCTTATGTTCAGGTCAGAACTGAATGACAGTAAGTTATCATCCTTTTAACTAAAGATTATTTTAAAAAATTAAAATGACAAGAATTTTTCTCTCTCCCTCCTCTTCCCATCACCACTATACTTTATTTTTTCTTCTCATTTTTTTTCTTCTTCTCCTCGTTTTCCCCCTAGAAGGGTAAAGTATATACAAAAGGATAAAAGTAATAAAAAAAATAAAATAAAATAAATTCATCTGGAAAAGGTAGAATAACATAAAATTACTACTATAAAGATAATTATTGTTTCTAAATATTAAATATTTACTTTGCTGGCTGTGTCTAGATTTTTTTTTAATTATGTATATCTCATGTTTTGTTTATATCTTAAAAGCTAGACTATTAGAAAGTAATGCAAGTCCCTCATTTTATAAATGAGAAAAAAAGAGGCTCCAAAAATATAAATGGTTTATATGTCAAAGTAAGGCCTAGTTTTCCAAAGTTTCACCTACATAGGTCAAGTCTCTTTATTAAAGCAGACTTAGGGTTAGGTGTGGTGGCTCATGACTGTCATTCCAGCACTTTGGGAGGCCAAGGCAGGTGAACTGCTTGAGCTCAGGAGTTAGAGTCTTGCCTGGAAAACGATGAAAGCCAATCTCTACAAAAAATAAAAATACAAAAATTAGTGGGCATGGTGGGTGGCATGCACCTGTAATCCCAGCTACTTGGGGAGTTGAGGCTGGAGGATTACTTAAATATGGAAAGTCGAGGTGGCAATGAGCTGAGATGGCACCACTGCACTCCAGCCTGGGCAACAGAGCAAGACCCTCTCTCAAACAAATTAATAAAACTAAATAAATAAAATAAAAAGCATAAAATAAAATAAAAATAATAAAGAGGACTTAGATGACAAGAAGGCAGGTGAAATCTGATAAGTCCAGAAAAGGCCATTAGTAGAGCCAAATTCTGCCATATATTTATTTAAATATTGTTTTTGTTTACCTATATGATACTGTATAAAAAAATTGAATAGCTAAATAGTTGAAATCATTTGCAATTATGGAAGCCAAACATTTGTATGACTAAGTAAATTTTCAGTTTCTCTTTGTGCCTCCAGCTCTTCTTATTCAGTATCTCATATAAGTATGGCTTTGCATTAATATATTTTCTGAACTTGATCAACTTCATATTGTAGATAATTCTAAAAATCTATATTCCCAAACGAATCCTTTTTCTCTGTATTTTCCTTCTAGAGACATGTTTTATGGTGGCTGCTTTCCTGTCTAAAATGTACAAAACCAAAATTAAACAAAATAAAATACAAATGCGCACATATATATGTGTGTATATATGTGTACACACATATATATGTGTGTATATATGTGTGTATATATGTGTACACACATATATATGTGTGTATATATGTGTACACACATATATATGTTGAAATATAGGCTGAAATATATTGGTTGAAATATATACATAAATATATGTATACATATATTTAACATTCAGGTAGGTTACCTCTATTTCAACCAATTTCTCCACAAGTCTTTCTCATGAGGTCCATTTTTACTACTTTAATTTGAGTGTTTTTCTAAGATTGAAAATAAGGTAAGTGATCAGGACAGAAGCAGAAGAGAAATTTGCCAGCATGGGTGTCAGTGTGACTTATTAAGGACATAGCTGAAATCTTCTTCAGTCCCAAGTTCTATTCTACTATAAACACATTAAAGGCAATTTTCACATTTGCCTTTAGAAATAGATTGTGTAGAAAAGGGGGAAACAAAACCTTTTCATCTACTTGCCCAGGTTCCCTGGCTGGGGTCCCGTAAAATAGATTGACAAAATATAGATTAATAGTAGAGACAAACAAATAAACAAACAAACAAAAAACAGAGTTTATTAACACATGTGGTGCATACACATGGAAAAAAATCATTGATGAGTAACTAAAAGTAATGGTTAGAACTTGGGCTAATATATTATCTTAACAAAAGCTATGACTTTGTAGAGACATGACCAGACAAAGGAAAGAGGTTTAGGCTCCCAAGGATGGTGAACTGTGGGAAGGTATATAAATATAATAATAGAGCAAGGTTTGCTTAAATCCATCTCAGCACTCACTTCTCATCTTCTTCACGGGCATAAAACTTCCCTTGGAGATGGGATTTATGGTAGTCCACATTTCTCAGAAGTTTTTGCTTTTAGTCAGATAAGGAAAGCTCCAAGAAAGCCTTCTTTCTGCCATCTGGCAAATCGCAAATATCGTCAGCTCAAAATAATCCTTACGCCAAAATGGCTTACTTTGGGGTGGCATATGCTAGTCTTCTACAGTGGAAAAAAAAAAATGGATACAACATGACAACTCAGAATGACTGTCACAGAGCTCGAAGAAGTAAATAGGCAGAACTGGGTTGGGAATGGTGACTCACGCTTGTAATCCCAGCACTTTGGGAGGCTGAGGTGAGCAAATCACCTGAGGTCAGGAGTTCGGGACCAGTCCGGTCAACAAGCTGAAACCCTGTCTCTATTAAAAAAATAAAAATTAGCCAGGCGTGGTGGTGGGTGCCTGTAATCCAAGCTACTCAGAAGGCTGAGGCAGGGAGAATCGCTTAAACCTAGGAGAAAGAGGTTGCAGTGAGCCAAGATTGTGCCATAGCACTCCAGCTTGGATGACACAGCAAGACTCTGTCTCAAAAAAAAAAAAAAAAAGGGGAAAAGGGCAAAGGGCAAATAGGTAGAATACCCAAGGAGATGTGCATCCCATGGCCAGTTGGCTAACATGACATCAGCCAAGACAACAGCCCCCTTCTTTAACTGTCACTGGTTTCAGAAATTATAACCTCAGCTTTGCATGCTGAAAAGATGGCACATGATGAAAATAACCAATTCAACCCTTCCTTAAGGAACTTTTCTTCCTCTTGTAGTTTGATTGAATGCATATACATAGTTGTTTTCTATTTTATAAAAATAAAAGTTTTAATAGCTTCTATAGAATAAGAGCTATTTAAATGAAGACAGAAGGTGTAAGAACTTTGTTTCTTCTTTTCTCTTAACTACAAGCATTTACATAAAAGGATAGATTCAAGTTTTGCAGGCCTGAAATTCATATATCTGGCAACCCTCTTTAAGAAGGAGACAAAATTAAGACTATATAATTGAATAGGGAACAATATTTATTTAGAATGAGAAAAATGGAGACTTGAGATTAATGAAAGAAAGAGGCCAAGAAGTTGAATTTTCATGAGCTACATAGTATACCTTCCTCTATTTGACTGATCCTGCTGTCCCTGTATATTTTATAATATTGTTTCATACTTCTGAACTATTTATTTAACTAAAATACTCCTTTCTAAATCTTGAAAGATATTAGTATCTTCCAACATATTCATTTTATAATACTCAATGAGATACCAGAGAGCCTAAATAGCTTTATTGATTTTCATATGTTCTCTACTGTGGGAAAAACTAAAGGAGTGATTAATTTAAACAAGAAATTAAGGAGTACCAGTGGACTTATTTGTCAGATTTTGATTAAGAAAGGACACACGGTAGAGGTAATACTTTTAAGGGAGGAGGCCAACCCTCATATCGTCTTATGCCCAATTTCTGCCTCCAAAGAAAGAAGAAGTAAAACCTAAAAGGCAGAAAAGAAATCCACAGGCAGACAACCCAGCGCCGCACCCTGGGCCTGGTATTAAAGATCGACCCTGACCTAATCGGTTATGTTATCTATAGATTACAGACATTGTATAGAAAGGCACTGTGAAAATCCCTATCTTGTTTTGTTCCAATCTAATTACCAGTGCATGCAGCCCTCAGTCATGTACCCCTGCTTGCTCGACCCTCTCACACGCACCCCCTTAGAGTTGTGAGCCCTTAAAAGGGACAGGAATTGCTCACTTGGGGGGCTCAGCTCTGAGACAGGAGTCTTGCCAATGCCCCCGGCTGAATAAACCCCTTCCTTCTTTAACTCAGTGTCTGAAGAGTTTTGTTGCCACCTGTCTTGCTACATTTCTTGGTTCCCTGACTGAGAAGTGAGGCGACTGGCAGATGGTTGAGGTGGCTCCTTAGGAGGCTTAAGCCTGCCCTGTGGAACATCCCTGTGGGGGACTCCAACCAGCCCAAGCAATGCGCAACCTGAGAGTGCTCCCCGGGTAGGCATTTGCCCCAGTGGGACACCTCGCCAGAGCAGGGTGTGGCAGGTCCCCATGGAGGATCAAAGCAGTGGCTGACCACCAGGAAGGAACATACACCTGGGGCCTGGACATCTAAAACTTGGTAAGACTAGTCTTTGAAACTTGCCCACTCTGTTTGAGTGGAAGCGTGGCCTGATCACCCACTGGCTGCCTTTATTAGCACTTTGGTTTTGGTTTTGACTCGGTTTGAATTGCTTGACAGGATTGGTCTCGGGAACTTGCCTACTCCATTTGAGTGGAAGTGTGATCTGATCACCCACGGTGGGCCTGTACCGGCACTTTGGTTTTTGTTTTTGACTTGACTTGGCTTGCTTGATACTTTGGTTTTGGTTTTGACCTGGCTTGGATTTCTGGATACTCTGATTTTGGTTTTGATTTTGGTTTGGTGCAAACTGCAAAAGTATGTGTGTGCCCTTCTTACCCATTCTTTGTTTTGTGGTGTGCATGTGGTGTGAGTATGGCATTTTGTCTCGAAGAAGCATAGGTCAGGCACAAATAAGACCACCCTACTAGGAACTATGTCGAAAAATTTCAAAAAAGAATTTAAAGGACACTATGGAGTATTATGACACTAGGAAAACTTAAAACTTTGTGTAAGATAGACTGGCCAACATTAGAGGTAGGTTGGCCATTAGAAGGAAGCCTGGGCTGGGCATGGTGGCTCATGCCTATAATGCCAGCACTTTGGGAAGCTGAGGCAGGCAGATCATGAGGTCAGGAGATCGAGACCATCCTGGCTAATATGGTGAAACCCCGTCTCTAATAAAAATTCAAAAAAATTAGCCAGGCTCAATGGCGGGTACCTGTGGTGCCAGCTACTCAGGAGACTGAGGCAGGAGAATGGCATGAACTCAGGAGGCGGAGCTTGCAGTGAGCCAAGATCACGCCACTGCACTCCAGCCTGGGCAACAGAACGAGACTTCATCTCAAAAAAACAAAATAAAACAAAACAAAAACTAAAAGTCTTTTAGCACATGTACCACCCCTAGAATTTCTGGTAAACCAGCACCAGCCTGAAGATCACATTCCCATCGAAAGGTGGAAAGAAGAAAAACTCAAGCCCATCTGGGAAGGACCCTACCTTGTGCTGCTAACCACCAAGACTGCTGCTCGTACAGCAAAAAAGGATGGACTCATCATGCCCGAGTCAAGAAAGCACCACCCCCTCCAGAGTCGTGGCCATAGTCCCAGGGGAAAACCCTATCAAACTAAAGCTAATAAAAATTTAACTTTTTTCATCTATTCTATTACTCTTTCTTCTTTCCTTGTTCTATTGCTGACCATCTAGTTATTAACATAACCAAGTCAATTTCACCTCAAACTATTGCATTTAATGCTTGCCTTGTTATAACCTGTGGGGACTTGCCAAGTCAAAGACAGCTTTCTACTTCAGAAAAGTACTTCTGTCCCTCCTGACTCTCCTCAGACTGGGCATTAGTAAACTAGGACCATTTAATCCAGGGAGATTTCAATAAAGGCCCTAGTGCCAACCAGGAGTCTTGCCCCCCCATGTAGTTGCCATAGTTGGTCCAACGTTCTGTGGACCACTAAAGAAAGGATGGACTGCCCCAACTGTTTTTTGTAATTTCCTAAAACCATACATTCATTTTACTAGAGGATCATAGAAGCTAAAGACTTAAAACAAACTTTAGCAATTAAGATGGGGTACCAAGATGCAAATGCCTGGTTAAAATGGATCAAATATTCCATCTGCACATTAAACAAAAGCAAATATTATGCTTGTGCACATGGCAGCTCAGAGGCCCAGATTGTCGCCTTTCTACTAAGCTGGCCCTCCAGTTGACCAAGTGTGGGCTGCATGGTAGTTATTTTCCAGGATTCTACAGCCTGGAGTAATAAGTCATGCCAAGCTCTCTCTGCTGTATCCCAGAGTCTGGCACCCTGCGGGTCAGCCCCTAAAGGTCATCCAGCCTCCATTTCCCAACACTAAGTTCACTTTGTGTCTCTCATGACAGGGAGGAGACTTAACGTTCCTTGGAGACCTGAAAGGGTGCAGTGAGCTTAAGAATTTTCAAGAGCTTATCAATCAGCCAGCCCTTGTTCATCCCCGAGCGGATGTGTGGTAGTATTGTGGTGGACCTTTACTGGGCACTCTGCCGAATAACTGGAGTGGCACTTGTATTTTAGTCCAATTGGCTATCCCTTTCACCCTGGCATTTCATCAACCAGAAGGAAAAAATAATAATAAGACATCATAAAGCGAGAGAAGTCCCTTACGGGTCTTTCAACTCTCATGTCTATTTAGATGCAACTGGAGTCCCACGAGGAATACCAGATCAATTTAAAGCTTAAAATCAAATAGCTGCAGGATTTAAGTCAATATTTTGGTAGATGACAGTTAATAAAAATATAGATTAGATAAACTACATCTATTAAAACCAACAGCAATGAGGTTTTCATGAGTGAAAAGAAAAACTCATGTCGGCCCCAGCCCTGAGGCTACCTGACCTGACGAAACTCTTTACACTCTACGTGTCAGAAAGAGAAAAAATGGCAGTTGGAGTTTTAACCCAGACTGTGGGTCCCTGGCCGAGGCCAGTGGCCTATCTCTCAAAACAACTAGACAGGGTTTCCAAAGGCTGGCCCCCAGGTCTAAGGGCCCTAGCAGCAATGGCTCTGTTAGCACAAGAAGCAGATAAACTAACCCTTAGGCAAAACCTGAATATAAAGCCCCCCCCCCATGCTGTGGTAACTTTAATAAATACCAAAGAACATCATTGGTTAACAAATGGTAGATTAACCAAGTACCAAACCTTGCTATGTGAAAATCCCCACATAACCATTGAAGTTTGCAACACCCGAAACCCACCACCTTTAGATCCCAGTTGAACATAACTGTGTAGAGGTGTTGGACTCAGTTTATTCTAGCAGGCCTGACCTCCGAGACCATCCTTAATCATCGGTAGACTGTGAGCAGCACGTGGATGGAAGCAGCTTAGCCAACCCCTGCAAAGTGACTCTGATGAAGATGACAAGCCCTGCTCCAGTCACACCCGGAAGCTGACTGGTCCACGCATGGCCGAAGCGTGAGAAAACTCATCGCAGGACTCATTTTCCTTAAAATCTGGACTTGTACAGTAAGGACTTCAACTGAACTTCCTCAGACTGAGGGCTGTTCCCAGTGTATACATCAAGTCACTGAGGTAGGACCAAAGGTTGCTATAGTCCTATTATTTTATGGTTTTTATAAGTGTACTGGAACTCTAAAAAGAACTTGTTTGTATAATGTTATTCTATACAAGGTATGTAGCCCAGGAAATGACCAAACTGATGTGTGTTATAACCCATCTGAGCCTCCCATGACCACGGTTTTTAAAATAAGATTAAGAACTGAAGACTGGTAGGGGCTCATAAAAAATACGAGTAAAGTGTTAGCCAAAACAGAATAAAAAGGGGTGCCCAAACAAGTCACCTTAAAATTTGATGCCTGTGCTGTCATTAATAGTAATAAGTTAGGAAGGGGACGTGGTCTTTTAGTTGGGAAAAAGGCTATATGACCAAAAATAAGTACATTTGTCGTGAATTTGGACTGTGTGGAAATGAACGTGGATACTGGTCTTGTGTCATTTGCACTACTTGGATAAAAAATGAAAAGAATCCAGTCTACCTTCAGAAAGAAAAAAAATGGCTCTTCCTGTACTAAGGGACAATGTAACCCCCTAGAGCTAGTAGTAACCAATCCCCTTGATCTTCACTGGAAAAAAGGGGAGCGTGTGACCTTAGGAATCGATGGGGCCGGACTGGATCCTCAAGTAAATATCTTGGTTTGAGGAGAAGTTTACAAACACTCTCCTGAGCCAGTGTTTCAAATTTTCTATGATAAACTAAATGTACTAGTACTGGAAATTCCAGGCAAAACAAGAAATTTGTTTTTGCAATTAGCTGAGCATGTAGCCCAGTCTCTCAATGTCACTTCATGTTATGTATGTGGAGGAACTGTAATGGAAGATCATTGGACATGGGAAGCCTGAGAATTAGTACCTAAAGACCCAGCTCCTGATGAATTACCAGCTCAAAAGAATCACCCTGATAATTTCTGGGTCCTAAAAGCCTCAATTATTGGACAATATTGCACAACTAGAAAAGGAAAATAATTCACTCACCCCGTAGGACGACTTAGTTGTCTGGGACAGAAACTGTATAATGGTACCACAAAAACAGTCACTTGGTGGAGTTCAAATCAAACAGAGAGGAATCCATTTAGCAAATTCCCAAAGTTGCAAACCACGTGGACCCACCCAGAGTCCCACTGGGATGGGACAGCCCCCACTGGATTATACTGGATATGTGGGCATAGAGCTTATGCCAAATTACCTGACCAGTGGGCAGGTAGTTGTGTTATTGGCACTATTAAACCATCTTTCTTCCTACTGCCCATAAAAACAGGTGAACTCCTGGGTTTCCCTGTCTATGCTTCCTGCGAAAAGAGAAGCATAGCTATAGGAAACTGGAAAGATAATGAATAGCCCCCTGAGAGAATCATACAATATTATGGGCCTGCTACTTGGGCACAAGATGGCTCGTGGGGATACTGGACACCCATTTACATGATCAACTGAATCACACAGTTACAAGCTGTCTTAGAAATAATCACTAATAAAACCAGCAGAGCCTTGACTATTCTGGCCTGGCAAGAAACTCAGATGAGAAATGCTATCTATCAAAATAGATTGGCACTTGACTACTTGCTAGCAGCTGAAGGAGGTGTCTGTGGAAAATTTAACCTTACTAATTGCTGTCTACACGTAGATGATCGAGGGCAAGTAGTTGAAGACATAGTTAGAGATATGACAAAACTGGCACATGTGCCCATGCAAATGTGGCATGGATTTGATCCTGGGGCCATGTTTGGAAAATGGTTCCCAGTGCCAGGAGGATTTAAAATTCTTATAATAGGAGCTATAATAATAATAGGAACCTGCCTACTACTCCCTTTTTTGCTAACTGTAATTCTTCAAATGATAAAAAGCTTCATCGCTACCTTAGTTCACCAAAATGCTTCAGCACAAGTGTACTATATGAATTACTATCGATCTGTCTTGCAAGAAAACATGGGTAGCGAAAATGAAAGTGGGAACTCCCACTAATAAAATGAGTGAGAGTCTCAAAAGCGGGGAATAAGGGAGGAAACCACCCCCCCATATCGTCCTATGCCCAATTTCTGCCTCCAAAGAAAGAAGAAGTAAAAACTAAAAGGCAGAAATGAAATCCACAAGCAGATAGCCCAGTGCCACACCCTGGGCCTGGTAGTTAAAGATCAACCCCTGACTTAATAGGTTATGTTATCTATAGATTACAGACATTGTATAGAAATGCCCTGTGAAAATCCCTATCTTGTTTTGTTCCAATCTAATTACCGGTGCATGCAGCCCCAGTCACGTACCCACTGCTTGCTCAATCAATCATGACCCTCTCACATGCACCCCTTTAGAGCTGTGAGCCCTTAAAAGGGACAGGAATTGCTCACATGGGGAGCTCGGCTCTTGAGACAGGAGTCTTGCCAATGCCCCCGGCCGAATAAACCCCTTCCTTCTTTAACTTGGTGTTTGAGGAGTTTTGTCTGTGGCTTGTCCTGCTACACTTTCCCAACACATATATTTCCTCTGCGTTTTTAAAATTGAAAAATTATTTTACTTGTTAGCTGAACAAAATAAAGATGACTGCTCATGTTAAAAAAATCTGGAATACTTGATAGTTTCATGCTGCACAAAATTGAAAGTAAGATCATGCTTTTCCCTCTGATTGCTGTAATATATTATATACCAATGGCGTATCAAAATTATTGATTATTTTGAGATTTTGGTTGTAGAGAAATGAATCATGCAGTCAAGTCTCTATAAATCATCTTTACTACTACAGTCTAAAGTTTCCCTACTGAGTAGGCAAATGAATTAACCCTACTAATAAGGTAAACATTTAAACAAATAAATGCTGCATTTTAAGAACAGAGGATTTTTTTAAGCTTCTCGTTTTTCTTAGATGACTAGTCTTACTTCCCCCAAAATAAATTATAAAATATTTTAAATAACATAAAAAGATATCAAGCTTACTAAAATATTATGATAGCACATATATTTCAGGCCTAAAAGTTGTCAGGTAGGTTTTAGAAGATGCTTTTGCATGGCAGTGATTTTTCTTTCTCCAATTTTACTAAAATAATCACCTGCATTATAATCACTGAATAACTTGCTAAAATAATGGTGTTAAGAGTTTTCTTTCACCCAGTAAACTTGAATCTTCAAAGGTAGGTCTCATGTAGCTCATCTTTTAAAGATGTCCAGGGGATTCTTTTATTTTTATTTTTTATTTCTTCAAATTTATTTATTTCTTATTTTTTTTAAATTGACATTGAAACTTGTATGTATTTCCAGGGGATTCTTTTATATGTTTTATGAACCACATAAAATCTATAATCTTGTTGAATTTGATTAATAAACACATAAAGGTCATTATTTAACTATTTTTTACCTTTAGCTAGAAATATTGAAATGTAAAATCAATCTTAGTTTAAAAAGCAAAGTTTACCAAAGTGCTACAGATATTTGCCAAACCCTTATTTTTACATTCTTATATACTTATTAGATTAAGATTCTTATCACTTACAGATTTGGATATAGAATTCAACAATCAGATTAAAATGAGTTTTTTTCAGGAAGCATGAGAGATATTAATTTAATAATAATGACTGAAAAATTATTATGAAGATCTTCTAATTCATGCCGTAGAGAGTATGATTAAATTAATAATGATACTGTAGGCAAGATAGTATCATGATTTCTAAACAAAGCAGAGGAAAGAAATGATGTTTGACAAAATCTGCCAAGTTTTGATAATATAAATTTAACTATCTAATTTAGAAGGAAAATGGGTTAAGTTTGGAGTTAGTTTATATGAGCCATTACTTTATATAATCAATGGTTAGCCAGAAAGATATGTATTAGGATGGTATTGCAAACCTCTCTAGGCATATTCAAAGAAGCTATCTGCAAATAACTTATGATTCATAGAATTCAAGTAGAGATGTATTTCCTTACCCATCCACATATTTTTAATCTAACCATCTATTGTCTGTTTCCCATTTCTCCCTTGGCATTGTTAGAGTAAATATAGATCAAAAATAAAAGTTACCTAAAGGTTATTCAATCACAAATATACATAGATTTCCAACATGGAGAGATCAGTGACCTCAGGGTCGGTCTGTGGTCCGCGTCTCGGGATTGAGAAGCAACACAGAATGCTTTTTGACAGTTTTAGCCCAGTGTGCTCTGTCCTATTCCAGACCCTGGACACCCTTCCTTTGCCAGAATGACTGTTTCTAGAAAGTAATTTTGGATTGAATTAGAGCTTTCTGAGAGAGACAAAACATACTTTACAGTAGGCAAATTGAATTTCTCTGGTTCAGTGACTTGCTGTGCCACGGCGCCTCTCAAGAAGATTTTCATATTATTGAGAGCTGGTAGATTTCCTTGTAAAATAGCCATAGGCAGCACACACACTACGCAGAGCATCCTTTGTCTGCCATTTCTATCTCTCTTTCACATATATACAAAACTATTTAAATGAAGCATATAAAGAGATGACATAAATTATTGTATCTTTCTTTGAAAAGAATATGTTTCAAGTGGTTACTAATTCATGCAGAGGTCTCCATGGAAAGGTTTAGCTTCAGTACCTGCTATTGTGGAAATTCAAAGTGTTTTTAATGGAGTTAAATGGAAGGAATATTTACTTATCTCACGTAAAACTACGAATGAAGAATTGGAAACATTTGCATTGACTTGATTAGGAATACTGTGTGGTACCAGCTGTGGGAGATATCTATTTATCTTAATAGTGTGCAAATAAATGGGCCTCTTCTTTTTCATTTTCCCTGTTGGGACATTCCTAAAAAGTACGGACTGATTTGACTTTTAAAAAGATGTTACTTTTAAAATATTTTCATTCATATAAGCCAGAAATTTCTGAGCCAGAATTTTCTTGAGTGTTCAAAGTTTACAGATACAGAAAGTACTTTGGTAGAAAGCAGTATCAGAGGAACTGACAGCACTCAAAAGAAACAATACCACACATTCCAAGTCTCATTGTTTACTCAAACATATTTTTTATGACTAAAATACTTCCTCATGAAGACAACAAGTTTTGTTTTGTTTCCACAGATAGGGCAATTTTTTTTTTATTCATCCTTCTTTTATTTTTTTCTGTCAATATTGTCTTTTATTTCTTAAACATCTCATCTAGCTGGTGATTTTGTAGCCACATTACCCCAAGAAAAGCATGTCTTCATACCTTCCTGTCACTTCTATGTGGCATGAAGTGCCACAGTCTAATTTACACTGCTTTCTCCTACATGCAATGCCACTTTGTATATCTCAGGTAAAATTTCATGCTAGAAAAAAAATTGTCAGGGTCATTAGGCAATGAGGAGCATTCATTCTGACATAGAGAAGAGGATGGCATTTAACCAGAAAATACAGAGTTCTTTGTGGTGATTCTTCTCTCAGAGGTCCCCTTAGGCTGGGAGCCCTAGGAACAGATGTGATCTCAGGCCTGGTTTAAAGAGAACAAAGCCATGGGCGGAAACACCTTCCCCTCCATCAGTGAGGCAGCTCCTGCCAGAAGCAGCTTTCTCACCAGAAGGACCCTAGAATCATTGCCAAATTAGAATCTGCCTGGTGAGAAGTCACTGGGCATAAAATCTCCAGTGATTTGGTGCTTGTTCACTGAGCAAACCAGAAAGCACATGTGAAGAATTCAGGACAGGGCTTGTGAGCCTGTACCATAGCCACTAGGGGTGGGGGTCTTGTAGGCTTCCCTCCTAAAAGCGTTTTCTTAGAGTTGCTATATTCTTTGAAACCTCTGGCAAAACTAGGGTATCCAGAACATACGGGTTGGGAAGGTTGATATTATGCACTTTTTCTTTAATTTTGTTTGCCTCAATAGTTTTGTTTGTGTTTTGTGAAGCAGGACAATAACAAAACCATCTGGTTTCTATTTTTCTTTTCCTTTTTTTAAGTATAAATAGGACCTTAAGAAGAAATTTGAAAACACACTCTAATACTTAATATGCCTAGCAAAATATAAAGGGGCTCTATAAATAAAATCACTGTATAAAATAAGATTCATTATAGAAATATTTTAACCTTCACTTTAAAGTAGTAACATAACATTCAGGGGGTTTGCCTTAAATTATTAAATTATAAAACTTATTGGTGTAACCCCTGCAGACCCTCCACACACAGTGGCATAAGGAATTCAAAAGTGATAAATGTACTGATGCATTGTACCACACAATGCTGTGATGAATATAGTTTACATTTTAGCTACCTGGCTCCTTGGTATTTTAGATACTTCTGTCAGAAAAATGCCTGGAACATTGTATTTTGTTTTGTTTCCTTTCAGCAGCCAGGCATTGGCCAGTTTAACAGCAGAAGTTACATACTGTTTGCATATTAATCAGTTATTTAGAACACCCCTGCTGAGAAATATCATCATAACAACAACACCATTTTAATGGAGCAGTGCAAAGATACCCCAGAGAATCAATTACAATGAAGGCCTATGAAAAGCTGTTTTGCTTTTCATTATTTTATGGGGTTAGGAGGACAGTTGATGAGGTAATGAGACCTGAAGCTTTTCCAATACTTCTAATGGAAAATGGAGTAAAATTCAGTTGGATCAGAAGTGTTAGCAAAGAGCTACTAAGTTGGAAATCTTGGCCTCTATGATTCTGAAAATGGAGAAGCAGTCCCCTGTTCTGCCATATTAATGAAATAACACGATACACCTCAAGTAATGGTAATGGTGCCACAACCAAAGTAGTATTTGATTCTGCTAGTTTGTTTTCAGAAAAGGAATTACTAAATAAAATACTGACTGATGTGACGTTCTGAATTCTGTACCAGGCAAACTTTCATCAGATCCGATCTGAAGGAAGTTGGTAAATAGTGATTTTAAAATCAGCTACTATGAACTACTTATCTAATCAGAAGTCTTCAGTATATAGTTGAGAATCTTGTTTTAATGTTTTTCAGTTGGGGTGTATTTCTCAATAGATGACCAAGACAATAAAACCTAAAGATAGCAGTGAAGCCTATTCCTGGAAAATTCTCCAATGCAATTCATTTCAAGTAATAGGAAAGAATGAAATACCAAGTGTTTCCTGGAACGATTTTGCAAGACTAAATACGAGATAGCTTTCTTTTAATCATGTCTCAACTTACATTTTCAACCTTGCCAGAAATCCTTCTGTCCCCTACTCTTTCATATCATATACATCATTTCTGCTCCTGCACCATCCTTTAAACTCTCTTTGACCTGGTGTCTTTTCTCCACCCCAGAGTCAAGTGCCTTTCCCTTATTTTCAATTGCTCAATGCATGCTTAGTTTTCAAGTCTTAGGACTCCTTTTTCCTTAAGAATTCCCTAATCCTCCCAGCTGAAAGTAATTGGCAAAGGGCATAGAATGCTGTAATAGCAATTTGTAAAGCTCTCAAAATACTTAGCACACCCTGCTTTGTATTATAGACATGTACCACTCCTCAATTCAACTAGACTCTAAGCTCCTTGAGGATAAATATCACACCATATCACCCATAATATGAAACACAATAATTTTAAATTTAATAGGTGTTTAATGTAATTTTGTGTTAACTAGGTTAGTAATTATTAAAACTATGTCAAAAAGCACCCATTTATTTTAGTTTCTATATTTAACAAAACTTTCTTTGGAAAACTTACAAAATTTTGGAAAGTTCTTATTAGTGTCTAAAGCAAATGATGAAAATTGCAGAACTTTTTCACCAAAAATCTACCTGGTCAGATGAATAATAGCATATTCATATCAAGTATGAAGTATCAAGTAGTGCAATTTCCTTTTGGCAAAGCATGTGGCCCTCACTGATGCAAGATGAATTATTATAGTGTAAATTAAACTACAAAGATTAAACTCTAATCTTTATTATACTTTCTGAAAATAAAGTGAAAAGTAAAATGATATGAATAAAAATAGTCACTTATCCAAAATTTGACCAGATTACCAAATCTGGGACTCATTAATAAATTCTTAGCATAGTTGGGAGTGATTTTTTGAAAGGTGGATGGAATTATAGCTGACAGATGCAATTTACGTAATGGCGAACAAGAAGACTATTTCTTTAGCCTTTGAGGAGGTAATCCATGCCTGGTGATTTGCAAAAATATATTGAAACTATAATTACATCTTGTTGAAATGTATTTGCTTTATAAAATACTTTGTAATATAATATTTTTATCAGCAAGGGATTTCATTGTAGGAATTAATCATCATTTATTACATATCTCTAAAAATTGGACACTTACTATATGCAGGAATATACTTCAGGTAGGCCTGAAGCCTGAGGTTCTTAAGGGCAGGAGCACCAGGAAGACACGCTGAGAGACTGACCTCTTTTTTACCCTCACATAAGCACTCAGGAATGTGTTGACTTCCTCACCATTTATTTGAAGCAATGGGCTGAAAGAAACATACTTAGGGACCCCATAATATTTCAATGAATATGAATGACTTTCCACGGTTCCCCTGGCCTCCACACAGTACCTTTACTGCTTGAAAGGATCTGAAAGAAAATGTAATCTCAGGATATTTTGTGGTAACTTGAAAGACCAGGAAGGTTTCTTTCCTCCATGGAGGACAACACAGTGGAGTCACCTTATTTTACATTGTCATTGTACATATTATATATATACACATGTACATATGGTAGAAATTTATATGTATATTCTCTTATATATGGTACTATATGTGCACTATGGTTCTTTTGATTTATTTTATACCTTCTTATAATTATTTTATTGCAATAAATTCTTAAATTTGGAGTAAGGATGTGAATAGGGGTGGGCGAAGGGGCATGTACGCATTGTTTGTTGTCCTATATATCTTCTAGTATGAGTTTATGGTTTAAATACACTATATATTCTGTAAATTTTTAAACATAGTTGAGCAAAAATATTTTCTCTGTGTTTTTGAACGTATGTTTTCCAATTTTTTACTTTTGATTTGTATATTCTCTTTCTTCTTATTGGAGTATGCCAAAACTACTTTTGAAATGCATTTTTCAATACACAAGGCATATATTTTGTGGGATAAACTCCATAGCTCACTGGTAGGGTTTGTTGGCGTTCTCCTGGAGATATGTCAAATATAATTGTTGTTTCACAGAGATAACCTCAGGAATGTTCTTGGATCAGGGTGCTTTCTCCAAGAGTATAAAGCTGATAAATCAGAGCATTGTTCACTCAAGCACTGATGATTCCATAAAGTCTTACTTTGGATTGTCTACTCTGAGAGCAATGGAGTACATTTCACCCAAATAAGCTGCCCTGTCTTACATATCCAGACTGTGCTAAGTTCAGAACTTCTCCACATGTATTGGAGAAGCTATATTTTTTGCAAGACTGGGCCTTAAGAGAGGATGTTGTGCTCCAGGTGTTAATATTTAAACATCTGCACCCTTTGGAAATCTCTTTTTGTGTTGGTGAGCTCCTCTATAAATATGTTTGTCTGTTGTCATTTGTAAATACTATTTACTCTTTCATTGTTTTCTGATGCGGGAATTATTAAATTACTCCTAAATAGTTATTTCATTTGAAACTTATTTTATTATTATGTTGCTAGCATTTTGTGCAATGGATTACTTTATCTACTTTTATTTTATTTTTTTTTTTTGAGACAGTGTCTCACTCTGTCACCCAGGCTGGAGTGTAGTGGCATGATTATAGCTGACTGCAGCCTAGGCCTCCTGGGCTTAAACTCTTCACATCTCAGCCTCCTGAGTAGTTGGGACCACAGGTGTATGCCATCATGCTGGACTGTTTTTTTTTTTTTTTTTTTTTTTTTTTTTTCTCCATGGAGATGGTATCTGCCTATGTCGTCCAGGCTGGTCTCAAACTCCTGGGCTCAAGCAATCCTGCTGCCTCAGCCCCTCAAAATATTAGCATCATAGGCATGAGCCACTGCACCTTATCTTTTCCATTGGCTTGTTTGTGAGAGCACCTTAGTTATAGACTTCTCCCAGTGCAGTTATAGATGTCCCCTAATTTATTACCTTTTATATATTTAAATTTTCATTATTTTCTAAGTAAGTTTTAAAAACCATTTGATTTCTTCCTTAACCCAGGCTATCCAGTGAGATGTTTAAAAAAATTTTTCCTGCATTGTTTATTGTTTTATATTAAAATCTAACATAATTACATTATAGTCAGATAATATCTATGTGTAGTATTACTTTTTAATACATTGAAGTATCATTTAACTTAATCCACAATCAGTGTTTGTTACATTTCACAGACATTTTGAAATAATGCATTTCTCTCTCCTCTCTATGTAGAGTGAAACATCTCTAATTCTCACAAGTTGGTCTGTGGGTAACTGAGACTCACATATTTAAACTTTTTGAAGTGAGTACTGCCCATGTTTGACAAAATTGAGACTAGATCTCTTGCCTCTCTCTAAGGGTTTGCTATCATTACTATTTCCTAGGATCTTCCTTTGGGATCCAGGAGATGAAAATACCCAGTTAAAGTGGATGAAAGAAGGAGGAAGATTGCAATAAAGTACCAGGACACTTGAAAGAAACTAAAGAATAAATCAAAACCCTGGCACAATATATAAATATAAATATAAATATAAATATATGAGAGTATCAAGATGAAAATAACTAGCTGGGTGCAGTGGCTCATGCCTTTAATCCCAGCACTTTGGAAGGCCAAGATGGGCGGATTATGAGGTCAGGAGACGGAGACCACCCTGGCCAACACGTTGAAACCCCGTCTCTACTAAAAATGCAAAAAAAAATAATAATAATAATAAATTAGCCGGGTGTAGTGGCACACGCTTGTAGTCCCAGCTACTTCTGGAGCTCTTCTGGAGACATGAAATTATAGGAGAAGTGGAAGACAGTTTAGCCCTGCATGTATGTCTTACATCTTCTGTGCTTGGGAAAATGGTGATATATAGAAGTAAATAACAGTCCAAAAGAAATAAAAAGGCATTGAGCATTTGGGGAAAAAAACGTTGGCGGCATCTATATTATCTTCTATAAATATCTAAATATCTTCCTTTTAGAGTAGAGATGGAGAGCCAAAAGTTACGTAGCAGAAGGATATGAAAATGTACTTCATCATGCAGAACCAGAACACTTTAGTACAAATATGTGTATTTTAATTTAGCAAAATTATTTTGATAAGAAATTTTGCTATTTGTTTTTATTTTCTTAATTTACGACTTTTGTAAAAAAAGAGTTTAAGTTATATGACTTTCTATACAACAGAGATTTTTAGATCACATGAATTCATGAGGTTGAGAAGAAATTTTGAATGCTTAAATGTGACTTTAAAATAATTTATTTAAATAGTGAACACATGGACATGGTAAAAAAAAAAAGAGAGTTAACTGGTACAGAATAATATATAATAAGCAATAGTAGGCTCTTTTTTTTGTACCCTAACAATAAATAATTCCCTGTAGATAGACTTGTTATATTTAGAATTTTATTTTTAAATATCAACAAGCTATTTTTTATTTTTAATTATTATGGATACATAATAGCTGTACACATCTATGGGGTACATGTGATATTCTGAAACAAGCCTGCAATGTGTAATGATCAAATCTGGGTAGTTGGGATATTCATCACCTCAAACATGTATCTTTTTTGTGTGTGTTGGGAACATTTCAAATACACTCATTATTTGGAAATACATGATAAATTATCATTAACTATAGTCACCCTATTGTGCTACTGAACACTAGAACTTATTCCTTTTAACAAACTTAATTTTTATACCCACCAGCAAGCTATTCTTACTATCCATTGTAGCGGACTTTTTTCTTTTGCTTATGGAAGGTGGACAAAATAGCCTCACCAAAACAAAACAAACAAAACAAGTGCTGGGTGTAAGAGAAATGTGTGTGAATGCCAGGATGAGGAACAGTGTAAAAGCGAAGAGATCAGAGAGTACCATTTAAGTCACAGAAGCATCTCTCTACAGAGCTGCCAAGATTCCACACAGTTTTGGTTATTAAGCCACATTTGCTACTGCCCAACTTGTTGATTTGGGGATTATGGGGAACTTTGAAACTCAGGTGCACCTACACCAACCCACCAACCAGAACTATCTCACCCGATACAGGTGAGTGGTATTCTATACATCTATTGTTAGTAACTTTTTAAGGGTTTTGTATATCCACTGCTAATAAACTGTACTCTGGTTGCCTTTTAACAGGAGAAGTCTTGTCCAACAGAATTTGATTGATTAGAGGAAGCAGTTCACAGGACAACATGAGTTTTTGTGCTCATGAGACATTTAACAATCACTCATATAGTGCTTGCAGTTCAGTTGCAGCTGAAGAACTTTTCAGGGATAATCATTGCAAATAAGATGTAGAGTCTTCCTGATCCCTTCAATTCTCTGACTTTAGCACAAGACTTCATTAATAATAAGCAGCTGTAATGATACATTTTTGAATTGATATCAATATGTATAGTGTTGCAATTCTGAATACATAACTGAAGCATATTTCTGCCTCCCTGCATTTTGGTATGCTTGAATCAAGGAAGAGATACTTCTTGGCTTAGAAATGAATTTATGGGATAGCTTTTTCCAAATTCTACTGTAATGGGGTATTAGTTCCCAGATTGTTGCTTTCCTGATGTTACACGTTGTATATATTGAAGAAATCCCTAGAGCCATATGTATTCTTCTGTTATGATAATGTTACCATTAGTCTTGATTGCTTTTGACGATAGTTTCTGGTTACAGAATTGCCCAAAGCAAGAAGTTTAGTTTGTTCACATTTTTCCCCTTAATTTGGGAGAGTGTTTTTATTTCACTTTTATTTGAAATGAGTTCCTGTGCTGTTATTATGGCATTTTATGTGGCTTGTCATTGTAGTAATCAATTTTATATTTTCTTCACGCCAGTTCAACATTCTGCTCTTGACGAGCACTTTGTCATATTTACTAGGGTTCTTGTCATACATAGGAAAACACTTCCTCTATTTGTCTCCTAAATTTTCTTTTTCCCTTGTTAGTAATTTTGCTATCTCTATATCAACGTTCTGGCTGGTTGCAATTACAAGTTTTCCCAGCTGGGAGCTTGTAGCATTTTCTCAGTCTCTGCAACGCGCTGATCTATTCTGATATGAGTTCCAATTGTTTCACCTCCGTGTTCTGCATTTTTACCATGGTTTGTTGAAAAACAAAACTGTTGAAATTTGAGAGGGTAACCATTTCCTTTTTGTGTTTTTCATCTGAAACAAACCTTGTATTACTCAAATATCTTAGATGGAGTCTACTTTTAGGTTAAGCTCTTGGAATTGCTGCCTAGGGATTACGATTCAAGTTTAATCTACACAATTGTCAAAGGCAAAAAACAATTCAGTTCAAATCCTTAACGGGAAACTAATTGACCCTGTCTATGACAACTAACAGAAAAATGTTCTTACTTTCTACTCAGTGATATTAAATATCTGTGTAGGTATGTGCACATATGTGTATAGGTATATATTCTCCTTGAGATCAAAGTCTTTATTTAACCACTGCCACAAATTGGTACCGTTTTCTTATTTATTTATTTATTTTTAAAAGCATTCTGTTGACAGTAAAGATGTTCATCTAATAGAGTGATTCTCAAACTATACGAGTCAGAATCACCTGGATAGTTGGTTAAAAAACAGGGATTTAAAATCAGTAGGTCCTGAGTGGGGCCTGAGAAATTGCATTTCTAAGAAATTTCCATGTACTGCTGAAGTTGCTGGTTAGGGGAACCTACTTCTCTAAGCAATGAGGAATTTTAAATTAATTGGTCCCAAGTTTCTAAATCAATACCTCTCATAGTTTTTTAGAAGATAATTGAATACTTTAGGCATAATGGTAATCATGAGAAGGCCAACACCAGCCATAATTACTACTAAATTTAATATTTGAGTCCAAAACTTTAAGTTAGACACCCACACATAGACACATACTTCTATGAAAATTCTATAAATTTGGATACCTTATTGATTTGGGTCAACAATTTACTTCTGATATAACATAGATTGAAATAAATAAATACTTATCTGCAGTGCTCTAATGCGTTATTTCAAAAAGTATACAAAAGAGAGCAAATGCACAACAGTGAAAGGAAATTTGATACTAATAATTTAATTTGAAATGACACCGAGGCAAGTTTTATTTACTACTGAAAGTCATTATTACTTTTCAAGCTACAAAAAAATTGCCTGATAATCCAGTTAACATAAGCATTTTTTAAAATTTGATTAGTGAAAGTCAGACAGAACAAACTATGTTAAAAGAGTAAGAAAAATAGAATTTTTCTATATTAGAACACTTTGGAGACTCAAAAGTTAGGGAAATAAGGGCAGATTCACAGAATAATAGTAGATTCACAATTATTTATTTTATTTAAGAAATTCAAACTGGCTAAAACCAGCCATTAAAATAACTAAGATAACTGTTTTTAAAACATGGTTACAATACTACTCTCATACCATTTTCTTAAATATTATTTTGATGTTAAATAACCTGTATTTTGATCATAATATGAGAAGCAAAATCTTAGAGATATTAGGAAAATGAACTGAAAGGACTGAAAACAGTGTTTGGAAAATAGAAGAACATCTTTTTTTTTTTCCGGATTTCGACTGTTTCACACATCTCAAAAGTTATGCACAAAAGTATTTGTTAGAACTCTTAATATTTCTAGTTATTTTAATTGCTTTCAATCATTTATTATCTAACGACTATTATTTTTAATAATTGAGATAAAACTGACATACAATAAACTGTATGTACTTAAAGTGTACAATTTGGTAATGTATGCATATATGTTTATTCCTGTGACATTGGCAAAGCAATCAACATAGTAAACATACTCATCAGCCCTCAAATTTCTTTCTGTCTCTCCATAATCCCTTCCTCTCACCTTTCCTATATTTCTCCCTGTCTCCGGGAAACCAAAGATCTGCTTTCTGAAACTATATATTAGATTGTATTTTCTAGAATTTTATATAAATTGAATTATACAGCACGAACATATTTTGTCTTTCTTTTAAAATTCACCTTAATGATCTGGAACTTCATCCATGTTGTAACATTCATTCAGAACTTGTTAGTGTGCCTTTCCATTCTTACATTATCTCCTTTACCAGTGAGCATAGTGAAAAAAAAGGAGTGTTTGTCTGCTACAGAGACACTTTTCAGGAGTGGCTACAAAAGTAGTAAAACAGGAGCTGAATTATAAGATCTATTTTCTCTCACCTCACAAGTTGCTGGAAAAAAAAAAAGAAACAAAAAAGTTTTTTCTTCATAGCTCCACCCCACCTAGAAACTCAGTTTTCTAATGGGATTTGGAGAAGAAAATAATGTGAGTTTTCAAAATACTTTCCCAAAACAAGTTCCAGCTGAAAGTCAAACATTCTGAGGAATCTTTCAAAAACAAGACAAAATTCATCTACGATAAAATATGCTTATAGAAAAACTATTCAAAACAGGCATAAATCCCTCGTCCGTCGCAGCTTTTCCTGACTCTCCTTTTCCAAGCCTTCTTGTTTCTTGGTGCCTCAACTAAATCTGGTCTCCAGACCCCATAGACCTTGGCTTCCCCACACTGGGTTTTCTTACGCCCTTTTATGAAGAGTTCTGATAAAGAATATTAAAATTGTAGCAGAGTTAAGTTGGAATGTGGGAAAATTTCTGGATGACTTTCAGAGACATACACTCCTGAAGCAAGCCTGTATAAGTTAGTCTAATATCTAGATCAATATGTAGCCAGAGTTCTACCTACTGAATATGAAAATTTAACACCCCATTTTTAAAATTAAAAAAGGTTATTTTTTTAAAAGTTAAATGTTTACAAACAATTTTGCCTTTATATAAATATCAAAACATGCAGATAGCATAAATGTTCAAATAAATGTTTGAGATATTTTATGAATATGACTGTTTTTAGAAAACCATTTTATATGGATTACAGGTTAGTCCCAGTGAAAAACACAATCAAATTTACATGTTATGTGGTTTGTGGGCAATTGCATAGCAAATCAAGAAAAGAAGCCAAATTATGACTTTGCAGTTTTATATTTTGTTCATTGAGTAACCCCTTCAATCGTACTGCAGGTCAAGTGGCTACTGACTGTGGGCACTGACTACCTTTATTCTGTAAATAAATACACCTCATTCTTTATTCCGGGTCGGTCTATTTATCTATCCATCTATCTATCTATCTATCTATCTATCTATCTATCTATCTATCTATCTAACTCCCCATCCATTTGTCATCTATCATAGCTACCTTTTTTTTTTTTTAAGATTGCTTACCTTTTCATCCCATTAGAAAAGTTTCAAAGTTTGTGAGTTTTGAAATCAATTCCCTTTTATCCCCACATATAAGACTTTATTTCTGAAAGACCCTGGGACAAATATATCAAAAAGTAAAATAAGATACTATTTTTTTCTGGTTTTCCATCAGAACACTTTATTATAACCTGGATCAACAGCCCCTGAAACACACACAATTCCATGGAAGGAGGCACCTTCACGTTTTAATTTATGTGACGATGCCTCTAAGAATTGAGCAACACACCACCTGTGTGGGCCTATGTAACAGTGCTGTTCTGAATTCTCTGTGAATCCATTAATAGCTGCAATTTCAGTATTGTTTCTTATACTATTATCAGCAGCCATTACATACCCTGACATGTTTAATCTAAATGACTCACTACTTCTCACGACTAAAGAATAACAGAACAATATGAAACGTCATAAAACATAACATCATCTCTTCCTATATCATTCTATATTCTCCTTGTAGCAGGTTGGTCCAAACATCCCTTCAATATGATTAGATAAGTGAAGAAATTATATTAGATTCAGTTCCCTGAAAGACCATCTACATTAAATAGAGCTGTGGGTTTCAATTTAAATTAAAATTGATTGCATGCTTATTGGTTCTTCTAAGCTTTGGAACTGGAAAATTAAAAATTCACACGTAGCAATTTTGATTTGCTTCTGAGAGAAGGTTCTTGATTTAGATACCCAGCAGGCTGCCAGTAGGTAAATATAAAAATGGGGAAGATAAAAAAGTATTCTATTTGAGAGGTTATCATAATTGTATGAATAAAAGTGAAAGCTGAGTCTACCTCTGGGCTTCTTAAACAATTATATTATAATCTACTAGTTAGTGTTTTTACTGTTTAATACACGACAGGTTTAACATACCTGCTACTTTTCCTGAGATAGTCCCAGTTTACAACTGCTGTCCTAGTGTAATTTTCCCAGTGTTCAAATTATCCAGGTTAGATAATAATTTATATTGTTATCATTCATTCATTCGGATGAAGCTGCTTTTCGCAACAACCTCAACAACCTGAGGCTGAGCTATTGCTCCTTTATTCAAAGGTAATTTTTTCCATCAGTGTAGTAAGGTAAAACATCATCAAATTTAAGCCATTTAAAATCATGTTTGGATTTCATAAAGACAGGTTACAGAATGGTATTTAAGACACTGAAGTTCTGTGATTCTAATAGAACAATTAAATTTTTACACAATTTTAAATTCAAGGGGGAACTGAAATAAAAGAAATGAAATTTGTCTTCAACACCAACACTGTTAAGTCATCTTTCCTCTCATCTCTGTTTTAAACTAAGTTTTGGAAGACATAGATATGTATATAAGATAAAGATGAAATATGGTCTGCAGGAAAAATTAGAAGGAAAATAAGAAATCCACCTCAAAATATTGTGTATATAATTAAAAACAAAAGACTAGGATTAAGAACACTAATATAAAAAAAGTGAGTGTCACACTCAATCCATCCACAGAAATCTAGAAGAAGCTGGTAGAAAATGTTATAATTCTGGAAAATAATAGTAAAAGCTAATACCTATTGAATACTTATATGCCAGGCACTGTCCTAATCTCACCAAAACATGTACTAGGTACTTTTATTATTTTCACATTACAGATGATGAAACTGAGTTACTAACAGTTCTATTGTTTATTGAAGATAATGATTTTAGAAAACAATGAAGCAAGGACTTAAATTCGCATAGTCTGACTTCTTTACTAATCTGTACTCAAAAGAATAATTACGTCATACCTTCTGCAGGCTAATGAAAACCTAGATGTATGAAAATAAATAATTATGTAACTTTAAAAATATCAATTATATAAAAAGCCCACAAATCATTATTTCTATAAACATTTCCATAATTTGGCCTTGATATTAGTATCAGATTTATTGACATTTAAGATATTTATATTTTTTCCTTAAAAATAACAATGTTAACCTACATTGTGACATAAAATATCTCACTTGTTTCTCATGATTCCTCAGAAATTGTAGATAATGATTAATAAGACACGAAAGTGCCAATAAATAACACTTAGCGAGTCCTCACTGTGTTTGCACTATACCAAACACTTAACATATATTATATCATTCACGTTTACTTAAACCTCATGAAGTGGATACGATAGTTACCCCAATTTTTATAAATAAATCACCTGTGATTCTGAGACCCAGTGAAAATGTGTAGATAACCTTTTTTGTTATTGCAACTAATGTGAATGTTAAAACTCTTTTAAACTTTGTATGTATTACCTCATTTAATTATCAAAAGAAACACATTAGTTGGGTAGTATTTTATTTTATAGTTGATCATTTTTAATTTCTTCCAGCAACACAGCGTATATAAAATAGGGTCGCCTGAAGAAGTGGAATATACTCTTTTTCAATGTCAGTCCTTTCTTTTTAGTATTGGTTCTACACTTTGCAGTGTAACAATTCCTATCATTCACAAAAATAATTAATATACACTGTGAGTTCAATTGCCTCACTGTAAGTTACTTTATTTAATAACTATAACATTAGTCTTCACCACCATGCCAATATACCTCCCCCACTTTTTTTTGTTATTGTCGTCTTACTTGTAATGTAAATTTAAGAGCCAATGTTGTTTTTTTCAACATTTATTTTCCCTTCAGAACTAACCATATTCCAAGCTTTATTTTTCTGCTCAATTTATTAATTTGTATCATTTCTATATTTCTCTGTTAATAAAAACGATAACATTCATCTTCTTCAATACTCACTCTAAGCTGATGCTGACAAGAAATAAAGTGGAACAATAAAATTACCAGGGCTGACAGTACAAAAGAGGTCAAAACTCATCATTTAGAGCATCCCAATATATATTCCTCCTAGCGGAACCAAATGTGTCTTCTTCAGCTAAGCTTACTTTAAACTGTTTCATTTAATTCACATAACAATCTTATATACTAAGTATTTTAATCTCAATTGAGAGACACATAATTCTTTGAGAATTAAGTAGCTTGCATAAGGCCACATCATAATGTGTCTAGAGATCCAGGATTCAGACCCAGTTAGGCGGATTGCAGAACTTTTACTTACAAATATCACCATGTTGCCCATCTCTGTCCGGCTGGCCTCCCCTTCGCTGCTCTTTTCTGCCTTCTTTTATCAGATTTCACTTTGTTTCTCTCCTCTTTCTCTCATATTCTGGACAAGAGGAGCACAGGATGTCACACCAGATAGGGCAAAGAATTGAGAACACATGTCTCATGTCCTCTCTCTCTCTACCAACTAGCTGTACATTTCTTCCTATACAGAAAAAAAAAAAAAAAAAAAAAAAAAAAAAAAAAAAAAAAAAAAAACCTCTCTGAAAAGATAACTTCTAAAAGCTGAAAATGAGTTAAATTTAATATCAAAAGGTTCTATTATTGCAGGGTATTGAGTGCCTGTAAGATTTTATTTTATAGATGGAAAAAATGAGACAGAGCACTGAAGGGATTTGCCTCAAAATCACACATCTAGTAAACGGCATAATTGAGCAGAAGACCTCGGTCTTCTGAGTCTTGTATCCACTCCACTGTTTCCCAAAATATGGGCTGTTGAATGAGTTACAACTCTCAAGGTAATTTTAGCTGTTACATGGCAACAACATTAGATAACAGTAAATCACGTACTAAGAAAGTTATTCCCATTTAAGTTCCTTGCAATCTTTCAATGAGAAATTCACTTTAATGCTAGTATATCTTTTAACCTCACTTAAACAATCCTCAATCCTTGCTATTCTGTATCGAAAAACATGCAACGAATGGCACACCAAACACCCGTGTCTTTCCACTGCCTTTGAGAAGCAAAATATTACTAGAGTTAAGGAACGTATGAACCTTTCTCTTATTTTTATCCTCCTCCCTTTCCACTGCATTTATGAATTACAATTTGGGAATTTCAAAGGAATTTAATTTACCATGTATCAATCTATTTTTAAATCGTAAGGAACTATTTTGCATTTAAAAATACACTCAAATGCTATCAAATTATGAATATGCTTCTGAAACTCAAATTTTAACACAGTTATATTATCTTTCTGAGATTTATCCATGTTGATGCCGATGGCTTTCATTCATTCATTTTTATTGCTGTATATTATTCCATCTGTCTCTTCTGTTACTATGCATTTAATTGCCTCCTCCCCCACAACTTGTTTTTTGATACAAGTAAAGTTACTTTGAGTATTCATATTTATGCTGGATTGTCAATAGGTGCACACGTTCCTATAATTTTTTGAAAATGGGAGAGCAATGACTGAGTCTGTATATTTTCTAGATTGTGCTATTTTTTTTTTCTAAAGTGGTGGTCCTAGTTTTATACTCCAACATAATTAATTGAGTATCACTAGTCATTGCCATGCTCATATTTACAATTCTGAAATAATGAGTAATTGTGTTTTTAGATTGTGTTTCCCTAAATATTAGTGAAGTTAAGCATCTTTAATATGTTTCTTATTCATTTTTATTTACTCTTCTGTCAACTGCATTTTCATATGTTTACTTACTTCCCATCCATTTTTTACCTTAAATATTTATGTACTTGTGACTATCAGATATTCTTTTTATATTCTAGACACAATTTCCTGTTGGTTTTATGTTTCTGCTATATTGTCTCAGGATAGAACTAGTATTCTTAATTTATTTTTGTTGGTTAAGGGTTTAAGTTACGAAATCCTTCCCTTTTGAAGATTTAAAATATATTCTGTTATATTTTATTTTAACACAGATACAATCTCCTATTTAACATATACAGCCATATAGATAATCATATATGCAAATGATAATTTTAATTTTCTTCAAAAGTCATTTATCTATGTACTTATTCATTCATTAAATTATTTATTTGTTCTTTAGTTTGTTTATAACCTAACAAAAGTTTAAAGATTAAACATTTAGTCTGGCATTACAATCTTGATTTCAAAGTTTTATATATAGATTGTACAAATTGTATAACAAATTACAATTTGCCCTTGGTTGAGATAAACTACTTTTATTAGATGAAAAGATTCTTTTTCAGTCTTAATTTGATAATTTTTTAATCATGAAGAATGTTAAATGTTATATATTCACACAATTATTGGTGAGATCATTGGCTGTTTCTCTTTATTAATGTATGGAATTATGTTTATGGAATTTGTATATTTATTCAACTTTACATTTACGGAATCAACCTAGATGCCCATCAGTGGTGAACTAGATAAAAAACTGTGGTATATATATACCATGTAATACTACATAACCATAAGAAAGAACAAAATCATGTCCTTTGCAGCAATATGGATGCAGCTGGAAGCTGTTATTCTAAGTTAATTAATGCAGAAACAGAAACCAAATACCACATATTCTCACTTTTAAGTGGAATCTAAATATTGAGTACACATGGACATAAAAATGGGAACAGCAGACACTGGGGACTACTATCAGGGAGAGGGTGGAGAAAGGTAGGGGTTGAAAAGCTACCAATTGGGTACTATGCTTACTACCTAGGTGACAGAATTATTCATACCCAAAACTTTAATGACACACAGTTTATCCATGTAACACATGTGCCCCCGAACTTAAAATAAAAATTGAAGAAAAAGAAAAACTTGATTTTGACATGATTAAAATTATATATATAATTATATAAATATACAGATATATAAGTAAATTTACCACCCCGCCACATATATATGTAAAGTGCTGTGAATAGTCTGAGATTTTATGGTACTTCCAAGCAAAGGGTTAGCAAGTTTAACAGATACTCGCAGAAGACATGAAACTCTTGGGTCAAAGATAAAAAACTTTAATATGCATAGCAATCATTGTAATTAGAGTATCAGCATGGAGAATTCTCTCCCAATAATGTATAATCCTCATTTCTACACTGTCTTGCTTTTTGGCAATTTTTTCCACAATTACATCATTCAGTAGATCACACCGATTGATTTGACTGACAAGGCTGGAACTAAATTCATTCAATTTGGCTCACTCAATATTTAATTAAAACTACTTATAAACAAGACTCCAAACAGCACTTGAGGCTAACCTTCAATATTTGGCTCAACTGTGTCTACAGGGTTCTGGAGATAGCCAGGTAAACAATTATATAACATTTAAGAGTCTACCTTAAAAAGCCAAATGGCTTTCCACTTAAGTTCCTGTCAAGCCTTTCTACTCGACCCAAGGCTTTAGTCAAGGCAGAGCACCATGTAGTAGCAGTCTCATGGGCTATATATTGGCTTACAGGGAGGAAATCTGAATCTGTTCTATCATTTATGACCATTCCGGCTATTGAGTTGCAATCCATCTGAATGCCAGGGATAAAGCAGTATCATTAATCACTTCATGTAAATTATGGAACCAATGTTGTATTAACTTCTGCAATTGGATGAGTCCAATGATGGGAATAACTGTCCACTGGTAACATGTAACAATAAGTCAATTATCCTTACAGGAAGCTCCCCTAAGGAAACAAAGGTAGCCATATTTTGGAGGGATCTCTAAGTTATCTGAGGGATACATGTTCTACCCATTGAACTTCCATAAACCCATAAATCAAAGTCCACTTTGAGCCAGAAGTTTTGATTTCAGTGACAAAGTAGAAGGATAATGTTTCCCCAAAAGGGATAACTGAATCTCCTTCAGGTAAAGTTGCATACTACTGGGGCCATGTTTTTTTTTGTTTTGTTTTTGTTTTTTTAATGTATTATTTCCATTTGACAATTAATGCTTATTAGGTCCTTCCAATCTTATTAGTCACTGTATTCAAGTTTACTCACCTCTAAAAGGCAAAACTTGACTGAGGAGTAGCAAGCCTTCCATGGTATAGACATTCACTTTTGACAAAAATGCGGCCCCCACCCCCACAAACCCCACCACCTCAGTAGCAAACAAATAACTGTTTTTCAAAATGGACATATCTCTATGTCAGGGAGATGAATCCAAAACACTAACATGCGCCTCCCTTTGCTGGAGTCTCTGATAAACAAAATAATCAGTGATAGAGACTTTATAGTTCAAAAAGTCATTAGATTATTTGCCTTGAATGCAGAGAGCATGCTACAGCTTGCTAAATGTCTTTTCCAACCCTGACTCTTCATGTGGGCCCGTTTCTAAGTATGATAATTTGTGGTCTATGTGGTCTATGATAATTTGTGATATATGGGTACAACTGTAATAAGAAAGTGAGGTACGTTTCCAATACTCAAAGAAACCAGAGATAAGAGTCAAAGGTTCAAAGAGATAAGAGTCAAGGTTCAAAGATATCAAAGATTTTTCTAGACTACTGAAGGGATTGAGCACTGTGAATCTCCCCACATAGTCCGACAAAATCTTTCTTAGCAAGAGGGCCTCTGAAAAAATTTTCATAGGATAATAACACTACACTCAGATCTATTGAGTCTGGCAGGTCAGAAGTCCTGCCAGCCAACATGACATCATCTATATAACAAAAGCTTTGGACCTCAGACAGTAAAGCCTCTCACATTAAATTCTGATCTGACTTCTGGCAAAAATAAGGTATTGCAAACTTATATTGGAGAACTTGCCACATTAATGCTAATTAGTCTTGGTCATCAGATGCCAGTAGGATATAAAAGAGGTTGTTAGCAAGGTCAGCAATGTCTAAGACAGCATACTCAGTGCCATCAGTCTAAGTTATGGATTCAGTGTCAATCACAGTGTCTGAAACAGGGCCATGGGACCAACAACTACATGCATGTGGCAAAAATGCACTGTAAGTCTTTAGATCACATGAGCCTTTTTCACTAGCTCACATTGCTGTTACACTGAAATATTTCATCTCTTACTACTCCTGCTGCCTTTAAGTCCTTAATCAAGGCTGTTTTTCATTTCTCCACGTGTGATTTTATCTTGCTTCTGTTGGACCATCATAGAGGGAACACAAGCTTGTTCAACATGATTTATTTTGTTTTTGGTTTCGTTTTTCTATTTTGTTTCATTTTAAGATTTTAGCAGTCTGAAGTCATCGTTTTTATTTTGTCTCTAGTGACAGGCGGAAAAGAGGGATGAAGAAGGGGCTTTATTGGCCCAACCAGAAACAGAAACTAAGAACCCATGACTGTATTCTCTCCCTTGGGCACCCCTATCAAGGAGGTGTTTAGAGAATGATTAATGTGTCCCACCACCTCTTCTCTACATGCACCTCTTCCCAATCAGGTGGGTCCCCTTGGAACTCAAGAGCCCTCACATTACATGCATGTAAAACAGCAATCACAATTAAGCATACAGCAGTAGAAGTCACAACAGACACTGAATCATTGCAAAGGGCCTCACTTATGAGGTAACTTTTGCTTCTTTTCCATGCTTAAAAGATCAGCCCAAATCCATCACCTAACTCTGAGTTCTTCCTGCTTAATAAGAGTGGACACGATGGTGACATGGGTGCCTTTATTCAACAGAACCATAAATGTGTGGGTCTCCCCCATCCCCAAAGTTGTTCAGTACACACAGATGAGTATGTATGGGTTTTGGGTTCCCTTTGGAGGAATGGAGATCTCAGCTGCACCTATGGTCCTGTTTTTTTCTTGAAGCAGCTGAAGCCACACTAGATGGAAGAAAGGATCAAGGGGCATCAAAAGAGAAAGTGGCTCAGCACTAATAAGCATGGATTTGCATTTACTTTTAAATTCAGAGAACATGACTTGTTGCTAAATCAAGTAAATTTCTGATGTTTTCAGCTCAATCAATGTTTTATTAGATGATTAGATCTTCATGACTAATGCCATCTATTTCATTCATGAAGATCCCTTGACTAAGCCATATTTCTTTCTGGATGGGTTTGCAGAACTTGCTCTCTTTGGCTGACTTGAGCTTGACTGGTTCATATAGGATTTTTTTTTTCTGTCTTCACAATCAGGCAAGAACATGTAGATAGATTAGAAAAACTTTATTGCCACTTCTGGATAATTTTTTTCTCTGAAAGTTGGTAAATTTAGTTGTTTTGCTTTTGTGAACAGCAACTCACTGTTAGAAATTTTTCCTATTCAATTGCACCAGTATAACGCAGACTTATTTCCCTAATAAACTTCATTGCATCCCCAACTACGAATGCATTTTTGTTTATTAAAAACAGCATCAAAATTCTTTTGTTGAAACATCATCAGAACTAAAATATTTCAAAGTGTCTTCTGATTGGTTTAGATTGACCTTAGGATGTTTCATTCTATTTATCCATTCCAAATTGACCTCAGGTCTTGATTATTATCCTTGTGGATTTTCAAACAGATATTCTAGCTTTTCTGATTTGCAAGCAGAAATCTTGAAGTCTTGATTACAAATATTATATTTTAAACTAATATGCTCTTCAAAAGCAGTATCTGGTAAAGTTTAATTGACATGGCACAGAAACATAAAACATACAAAGAACCAGCTCAGTATCATAATACAGATTGGTTGGGGAGCTGAAAGTAGAATTTTAGCCTATTCTTTTTCTGTCTTTGCTTACTAAAAAGAAAATAATTTTTTGGATTAAGATAGGAGTAGAAAAATTCTAGATGACCTCCAAAGTCAGCCCTTTTCTAAAACATCTAGACCTCACACAGCTTATATAAATAACTCTTTCTCTTTGTGTATGTATGTGTTTGTGTGTTTAATAGCTTTATCTCAAACTTACTCTCAAAGCAAAAACAAAACAAATAAAATACAGAAACCTCAATATCTATTTGATGTGCACTACAATTCAAGTAGTTGGCAAAATGTAAGCATGATGTAGGGATAATGAACAAGAGAATGAAATTGTGGATTCCATGCCCACAAATTATCATTTTTATACAGAAATTTAATATGAGGGAACCCTAATCTAGTAATTTTATTTAGGTAGTGAATGACACATTCATATACCTAACCACAGAATGAATGATTATACCGAGGATAAAGAAGAAAATAACTATTATAATGCTGATGTGTTTGGAAAGCAGTCTATTTCTTTATTTTTTCAAATGTTTGCTTTAAATAATCATGACAGAGAATATATATAATATATATACGTGTATATATGTATATGTGTGTGTGTGCGCATTTCTAATGTAGTAAACATAGTAGCATATTGGACTATATAAATACAATGTCATGTTTTCATAATACTCCCTGTTTTACTATCCATGCTTACTTCTGGCCACACATTTCTAAAGTGAGACAATAAATTCTTGTGAGTTGTGGTTTATTTTCCTTGAGTAGAGGAAACATTGTGTCATCTGCTGAATTTATGTTGCTAGAGATATTCATTCAGTGTAATTTTTCCCCCATTTTATCTAAGCCATACTCTGCCTCTGCTAGAGTGACCAGGTGGGCTGACTATCCTAGTCACTTCAGTGGCTAAGAGATGCTGATCAGTTAGAACAGCTAGATGCTTTTGCCAGCTCAGATACCCTGACCAGACTGGAAACCTTGACCTTTTTGGACATAGTGATTTCCCTGAAAGTCTCACCACGTAGGTTGTATTCCTCTACTAGATAACTAGAACTTCTATTTGCTGGGAAAGGTCAGATGTACCAATTTCTTCCTATACACAGTCTGGAGTAATCTCACTGAGAAACCCATACTTATCACCGAGTATGGACCAACAAACAACTATAATGACATGATCACCCCAATCCTCACAGGCCCCTTATGTCATGAGCTCTAGTGACCCACATTGCAGGGAAAAGATGGGATGAGATGAGACCAAGAGCTAAAAGATACCATCTCTCTTCTACCTATATATCACATAGTAATATGTTCCATCAAATATCAATTAGACATGTATTCATTTGACCACTATAGCCAGGTAGTAAGGGTTGCGAAAAAAAATATGAAAATTATATTGATACCGGTAGATTACAGGAAGGTGATAATTATATTAAAAATAAGTTTCCAACTATTGACTCAAGCTCTTTGAAAACTATATTAGAATTTCCACAAAATATAACCTCGGGATCTGCCACCTCTTTTCCATTAATGAAGCTCATATATGTTTTTAAGATTTGCCTAATCTTTTGACCATGAGAAAGTGACAAATTTTGACAAAGTTGCTATTCATTACTATATTAGTCCATTCTAATGCTGCTATAAGAACATACCCGAGACTGGGTGGTATGTGTGTGTGTGTGTGTGTGTGTGTATATATATATATACACATATATATATATACACACACACATATATATATATATAAAACATATATACATATATACCACCCAGTCTCGGGTATGTCCATATATATGAAACAAGTGTGTGTGTGTGTGTGTGTATATATATATAAAGATTTAATTAACAATAGTTCAGCAAGGCTGGGGGAGGCCTCAGGAAACTTATAATCATGGAGGTAGGGGAAGCAACTTGTCCTTCTTCACATGGCAGCAGGAAGAACAAGAGTGAAGGAAAGGGAAAGCCCCTCATAAAACCGTTTGATCTTGCAAGAACTCACTATCACAAGAAGAGTATGGAGCTAACCGCCCCCATGATTCAATTACCTTCCATCAGGTTGCTCCCAGGAAATGTGGGGATTATGGGAACTACAGTTTTAAGAGGAGAGTTGGGTGGGGACATAGCCAAACCATATCAATTATCAAAATGTAATAGTCATGCAAGCCTGAATTTTCTTTTTAAAGTGTTTGAAATCATATTAAGCATTGTAACTGAGAAGAAAGAGGTTGTCAGTTGCAAGTAAACTATGTTATAGCTTATAAATTTAAGATAGTGTTATAGCTTATAAATTTAAGATAGTGTTAATATTCTGATTATGACTAATGTTCCTAAGTACAAAAGAGATAAAAAGAAAATGGGGAAACAATGTGGAAAGACAATACTCATAAAAGAAAATTCATATAGCCAAAGCACATATATTTAATATTAAAGAATTTTGCATTTTCTAATGCTTTAAACTACTGATGTGAAAATGCAATAAAATCCTTATTTGTATGTATAAGATGGGAGTTCAGTTATTATAATAAAATCTGAAATAATTAAATTTTTATATTCCTGAAGATGGAATACATATATAATCTTTATCTTACTTTTGAACTATGATTTGTTCGCAATAAATCTTGTGGTAGTGACAAACTAATAGAATAAAAAAGTGACTGAAAAAATGACAACAAAAATACCAAATTTTTATGGTAATGGCAATATCAGATTTAACATTTTAAAAATATTGTTTTCAATGTTTTATTAACTGGTGGAGTAGCTGTTTATGACTTCAACATCATAAAATATTCCCTTTGAGTTACTAATATAATCAATGTTTTACAATGTCAGCTAAATAAAGAATGCTTATTATTCAAAAATTTTTAAATGCTCAAGTTCTTTAGAAGTTAGGTCACTGTAATTGACAAATAAAGAGATTGATACATTTTGATGTATTAGATTCTTCAAAATTAAATAAATAAACCATAATATCCAGGTTGTAAGAATTAAATAAAATAGGATTATCTCATTGACAGGAAGTTCCAAATTTGTAAAGCCTCATAAAGAAAAATTCTAACATATGCATTAAAGTTAAAAATAGCCCTATATTTTGACTAAGAAATCCCTCTTTTGAGACCCTTGCTTACAATAATAAAAATGGGAGGAGACAGAGAAAAATGGTGGAATAGAAAGCTCTACTAATTGCCCCTGCAACAAGGACAACCAAGTTAACAACTATCTACGCAGAAAAAACATTTTAGTAGACCATAAATTGGGTGAGCACTCACAGTACCTGGTTTTAACTTCATATCACCGAAAGAGACATTGAAGAGATGGAACAGTCCTGAATCACTGATGCCAACCCTCCTCCACCTCTGGCAGCTGCTACATGTAAAGCCTCTCTGGGCACTGGGGGAGGAAGAACACAGCAACTGTGAAGCACCAAACTCAGTGCTGTCCTGTTAGAGCAGAAAGGAGAGCCAGATCAAACTCAGTTGATGCCCACCCACAGAAGGAACATTTAAACCAGCCCTCGCCAGTTCAGAATAGCAGATCCCAGCAGTCCAAACTTGAGTGCCCACAAACCTTACCTCTCAGGGCCAAAGTGCTCTCAGTCTTTGTGATTATATCAGTGCTTATTATCAGACCTTAGATGAGAGTCAGAGCTGCATTGACTTCAGCTCTGAACCAACACAGATGTGCTGGTGGCCACAGGGGTGCTTGTGTCATCCACACCTAGCTTTAGGTGACTCAGAACAGAGACAGGCACTCTGCACGTTTTGGAGGAAGTAAGGAAAGGGAACATGTGTCCCTGCCTAGTAATGGAGAAGTCTGCAAGAATCACAGTGTTACTGGGCTTGGGTTGTTCCCTAAAACAGGAACAGCTTATATCACAACACCCATGTCCTTTCAAATAACAAGAAGGCCTTCCTAAGAAGGTTGTCTACAAATAAGCCCAGAGAGTCACTACTACAATAAATACCTAACTCTCCAATGCTCAGATGCCAACTAACATCTACTATTAACAACATCACTATTCAGGAAAACATGACCTCACTGAATGAATCAAACAAGGCACTAGGGACCAATCCTGGATAAATAGAGATATGTGACCTTTCAGACAGATAATTCAAAATAGCTGTGTTGAGAAAACTCAAAGAAATTCAAGATGTCACAGGAAACGAATTCAGAATTCTATCAGATAAATTTAACAAAGAGATTGAAATATTATAAAAATAATCACGTAGAAATTCTGGACTTGAAAGATGCAATTGGCATACTGAAGAATGCATCAGAGTCCCTTAAATAGTAGAATAACTCAAGCAGAAGAAAGAATTAGTGAACTTGGAGACAAGCTATTTGAAAATGCGCGGTCAGAGGAGACAAAAGAAAAAAAGAATAGAAAACAATGAAGCATGCCTATAAGACCCAGAAAATAGTCCCAAAAGGGCAAATCTGAGTTATTGGCCTTAAAGAGGAAGCAGAGAAAGAAATAAGGGTAGAAAGTTTATTTAAAAAGATAATAACAGAGAACTTCCCAAACCTACAGAAAGATGTAAATATCTAAGCACAAGGAAGTTACAGAACACCAAGCAGATTTAACCCAAAGAAGCCTATCTCAAGGCATTTGATAATCAACCCCCCTAAAACCAAGGATAAAGAAAGGATCCTAAAGGAATCAAGAGAAAAAAACAAGTAACATACCATGGAGCTCTAATATGCTGGCAGCGCACATTTCATTGGAAATTTTACAGGCCAGGAGAGAGTGACATCACATATTTAAAGTGCTAAAGGGGAAAAAAAAAAAAACATAGAATAGTATATCCAATGAAATTATCCTTCAAACATGAAGAAGAAATAAAGACTTTCCCAGAAGAATAAAAGATGAGGGATTTCAGCAATAGCAGACCCATCCTACAAGAAATGCTAAAGGAAGTATTTCAATCAGAAAGAAAATAACATTAGTGAGCAATAAATAATGACCTGAAGGTAGAAAACTGGTAATAATCAGGACACAGAAAAACACAGAATATTATAGCACTGTAACTCTGGTGTGTAAACTACTCTTATCCTAAGTAGAAAGACCAAACAACGAATCAATAAAAGATAACAGCTACAGCAACTTTTCAAGAGATAGTCAGTACAATAAAATACAAATACAAACAATGAAAAGTTTAAAAGTGGGGGGACAAAGTTAAGGTGAGTTTTTATTGGTTTTCTTTTTGCTTGTTTGTACAGTGAGTATTAAGTTAGCAGGTTAAAATAATAGGTTGTAAGATAGTATTTGCAATCCTCGTGGCAACCTCGACCCAAAAAGCATACAATGGATACACAAAAAATAAAAAGCAAGAAACTAAATCATGTCGCCAGAGAAACTCACCTTCATAGAGGAAGACAGAAATAATGAAAGAAGGAAGAGAAGACCACGAAATCACCAGAAAACAAATAACAAAATGGCAGGAGTTAAGCCCTTACTTATCAATAATAACATTGACTGTAAATGAACTGAACTCTCCAATCAAATCAAAAGACATCAATATCAAAAGAAAAAGAAGGTCACTATACAATAATAAAGGGGTCAATTCAGCAAGAGGGTACAACAATTGGACATATATATGCACCTGATACTGGAGCACCCAAATATATAAAGGAATTATTGCTAAAACTAAAGAGAGAGCTAGGCCTCAATGCAATAATAGCTGGCAACATCAACACCCCACTTGCAGCATTGGACAGTTATTCCAGACAGAAAATCAACAAAGAAACATCAGACATAATCTGCACTATAGACCTAATGGATCTAATTGATATTTACAGAACATTTCATCAACGAGCTGCAGAATACACATTCCTTTCCTCAACATATGAATTATTATCAAGGAAAGACAATATGTTAGGTCACAAAACAAACCTTAAAACATTAAAAAAAATGAAAATAATATCAAGCATCTTCTCTAACCACATGGAATAAAACTAGAAATTAATAACAAGAGGAATTTAGGAAACTATGCAAATACACAGACGTGAAACAATATGCTTCTGAGTGACCAGTAGGTGAATAAGAAATTAAGAAGAAAATTGAAAAAATTCTTGAAACAAATGAAATTGGAAACACAACATACCGAGACCTATGGGATACAGCAAAAGCAGTACTAAGAGGAAAGTTTATATCTATTGTTGCTTAAAAATGGACAAATTCCTAGATACATAAAACCTACCAATATTGAACCAGGAAGAAATCCAAAACATGAACAGACCAATAATAAGTAATGAGATAGAAGCTATAATAAAATGTCTTCCAATAAAGAAAAGCCCAGAACACAATGGTTTCACTGCCGAATTCTACCAAACACTTAAAGAATAACTAATACCAATCCTACTCAAACTATTCCAAAAAATAAATAAGGAGGGAATACTTCCAAACCCATTCTATGAGGCCAGTATTACCCTGATACCAAAACCAAACAATGATACATAAAAAAAAAAGAAAACTATAGGTCTATATCTCTGATAAATATTGATGCAAAAATTCTCAACAAAACACTAGAAAACCAAATTCAACAATACATTAGAAAGATCATTCATCATGACTAAATGGGATATATTCCTGGGATACAAGGATGGTTCAACATATGCAAATCAATCAACACAATACATCAAATCAAGAGAATAAAGGGTAAAAACAATATGATCAATGCAATTGATGCTGGAAAACCATTTGATAAAATTTAACATCACTTCACAATAAAAATCCTAAAAAAACTGAGTACAGAAGAAACTCACCTCAATATAATAAAAGCCATATATGACAGACCCATAGTTATTATCATGCTGAATAGGGAAAAACTTAAAGACTTTTCTATAAGATCTGGAATGCTACAAGGACGCCCATTGTCAGCACTGTTATTGAACATAGTACTGAAATTCCAACTACAGCAATCAGGCAAGAGAATGATATAAAGGGCATCCATATTGGAAAGGAAGAAGTTAAATTATCCTTGTTTGAGGATGATATAGTCTTATATTTGGAAAAACCTAATAGACTCCACAAGAAAACTACTAGAACTGATAAGTACATTCAGTGAAGTTGAACAATACAAAATCAATATACAAAATTCAGTAGCGTGTCTACATGCCAACAATGAATTATGTGAAATCAAAATTCAAAATGTAATCCCATTTGCAATAGCCACACATAAAATTAAATACCTAGGAATTAACCTAACAGAAGAAGTGAAAGATCTCTATAAATGGAAACTATAAAACACAAATGAAATAAATTGAAGAGGACACACACAAAAAAATGGAAAATATTCTATGTTCATGGATTGGAAAAATAAGTATATTTAAAATGTCCATACCACCCCAAGCAATCTACCGATTCAATGTAATCTCTATCAAAATAACAATGACATTCTTCACAGAAATAGGAAAAGCAATTCCAAAATTTATGTGGAACCACAAGAGACCCAGAATAGCCAAAGCTATCCTAAGCAAAAAGAACAAACTGGAGGAATCACATTACCTGACTTCAAATTATACTAGAGAGCTATAGTAAGCAAAACAGCCTGGTATTGGCATAAAAACATACATAGTCCAATGGAACCAAACAGAAAGCCCAGAAACACACCTACAGTGAACTCATTTTTGACACAGGCGCCAAGAACATTCACTGTGGAGAAGACAGTATCTTCAAAAAATGATGCTGGGAAAACTGGGTATCCACATGCAAAATAATAAAACTAGACCCCTATCTCTTGCCATACACAAAATTAAATTAAAATGGATTAAAGACTTAAATCTAATACTTCAAACAATGAAACTACTACAAGAAAGCATTTAGTGACATCTCCAGGACATTGGTTTGGGCAAAAATTTTTTGAGTAGTAGCCCGCAAGCACAGGAAACTGAAGCAAAAATGGACAAAAATGATCACATCAAGTTTAAAAGTTTCTGAACAGCAAACAAAACAATCAGCAAAGTGAAGAGACAACTCACAGAATGTGAGAAAATATCTGCAAACTACTCATCTGACAAGAGATTAATAGCCAGAATATATGAGGAGCTCAAACAACTCTATAGGAAAAAATCTAATAACCCAATCAAAAGATGGGCAAAAGATTTGAATAGACATTTCTCAAAAGAAGACATACAAATGGCTACAGGCATAGGAAAATGTGCTCAACATTATTGATCATCAGAGAAATATAAATTAAAACTACAATGAAATATCATCTCACCCTAATTAAATGGCTTATATATAAAAGACAGGCAATAACACATGCTGGTGAGGATGTGGAGAAAAGGAACTCCCATACACTGTTGGTAGAAATGTAAACTAGTACAATCACTGTGGTGAACAGTTTGGAAGTTCCTCAAAAAACTAAAAGTAGAGCAACAATATGATCCAGTAATCCCATTGCTGGGTGTATACCCAAAAGGAAAAAAAAAAAATCAGTATATCAAAGAGATATCTGCACTCCTAGGTTGGTTGTAGCACTGTTTACAATAACTGAGATTTAGAAGCAACCTAAGTATCCATCAACAGATGAGTGGAAAGAAAATATAGTACAATGGAGTACTATCCAGCCATTAAAAAGAATGAGATCCAGTCATTTGCAACAAAATGGATAAAACTATAGATCAATATGTTAAGTGAAATAAGCCAGGCACAGAAAGACAAACATCGCATGTTCTCGCTTATTTGTGTCACGTAAAAATCAAAACATATGAACTTGTGGTCATAAAGAGAAGAAGGATGGTTACCAGAAGCTGGCAATGGTAGTAAGGAATTATTGCGGAGTTGGGGGTGGTTAATAGGTACAAAAATATAGAAAGATTAAATAAGACCTAGTATTCGATAGCACAAGAGGGTGACTACAGCCAATAATAACATAATTGTATATTTTTAAATGACTTAAAGAGTGTAATTGGATTGTTTGTAACTGAAAGGATAAATGCTTGAGGGCATGGATACCCCTTTCTCCATGATTTGCTTAACTCACATTGCATGCCTGTATAAAAATATCTCCTGTATCTCATAAATACGTACCCATAAAAATTTTAAAAAGTAATAAAAAATTAAAAATAATAAATCTTAAAAATTGTTACTGGAGAAGAATTATGGGGACAAAAAACAACCAAACAATCCCGGAAGATGCATTAACAAGATACCCAAATGAAATATTAATTTCATGTAGTGTTTTTAGTTATTAAGATGGACTACTTATATCTACATCCAAAGAATAAATTTGAGCATATAAACTATTTTAATAATTTATTTATTTAATTATTTATTTTGTTTTGTTTTGTTTTGTTTGAGATGGAGTCTGGCTCTGTCGCCCAGGCTGGAGTGCAGTGGTACGATCTCAACTCACTGCAACCTCTGCCATCTGAGTTCAAGCCATTCTCCTGCCTCAGCCTTCAGAGTCGCTGGGATTACAGGTGTGCACCGCAACACCTGACTATTTTTTTCTTTTTACTTTTTAGTAGAGATGGGGTTTCACTATGTTGGCTAGGCTGGTCTCGAACTCCTGATCTCAAGTGATCCATCCACCTCCCAAAGTGCTGGGATTACAGGCGTGTGCCACTGTGCCTGGCCAATAATTTTCTTTTATAAACAGAAATATACATACAATAATCATTTTATATAAACATGGAGAAAACTGTTTAAGGATATGCCCAGAATGATGACATCAGATATACGAATATAAAATTATAGATGGTGAGAGAATGATTTTGTGGAATGTTGCATACATTTTATCATATGATAATATATGATAAATTAGACTTTATATTTCTATCTCTTATATGAAAGTTAACACTAATATTTATAAATATAAATAATGTTTAGTATTATCTGACATATGAAGTATTTATATGCATTGTACTTACATATAATTTTAAGTAACAAAATACTTTGTAATATATAGTATGACAGTAACATATACAATAAGAATATGCAGAAATTAGCATGCTCATATCTCTTTAAATACATATGATATATATGTACATATATGCACAGAAGGTTAGAAATATGGAAACAAAAGTAATATCAGCTGTTACTTTGTGATAGAATTTCACTTTATTTTTTCAAACTTTATGTATTGAGTTGTTAAAATAAAAATGCTTTTTTTCTAATAAAAATACAGCTATTTATTAATTTCTTAAAAACACACAAACACAATTTTAAATTAGAAGTGCTTCTATACTTCTGTTCTATCATTTAATTAAATTTGTAGTTTCCATTCGTTTTCCTAGCTTGCAAAGACACAAACTCACTGCTAAATTTATCTTTTAAATGAGATATCTACAGTAATTTGGGATGTTTACTTCTTTCCTCTATATAATGAATTTCAAGATCTTCCATTTCTAGTTATCTTTGTTTAACCACATAAACTTGTCTTAGAAAGAAATCTGGAGCATATTATAAATAAATAGCTACATTTTCTCTAACAGTCTTTATTTTTTATTTTATTTTTTTAAAAATTATTATTTTTAAAATTTTTGTGGAGATTTTGCCCAGACTGCTCTCCAAATCCTAGGCTCAAGCGATTTGCCTGCCTCAGCTTCCCAAAGTGCTGGGATTACAACTGTAAGCCCCCACATCTGGCCTCTAACAGTCTTTATATAACGAAGATACACCCACATTTTTCTCTAAATATTGTCCTATAGAATTATTGTATTTTTAAACTGAATGCACATAATTATATAACTATAAGGCCAAAATAACCTACAAATAAAAAAACAGAAAATCAAGAAAATGCAAAGGGTAATTATATTATGTTTGATTTAAACACGAAATCATTTTAATGATTTAATAAGAGCTAATAGAGATTTGCTATATCCATTCAATCTACAAACTAAATAAAAATTCTAAAATATTCTGTGCATTTAAAATAAAGTCATATATAAAAACATTTTGTCATCTTTTACTTAAACTGAAGTATATGTTAATCCTATTTCCAAAACTGAGCTTTACAAACAGGTTCCAGTGTATTTGGGAATGCATAAACGTTTTATAAAACAGTGACATATTAGCATTCATACAAGCCTCACATAACAGTTTCACCTTGTGATGTATTCCAAACATGAAGCATTTTGTTACAACAAAATAGACAGCCTCCAAATCCTAATCATGGGATTCACTTTCATCCCTAAAAGTGTTTTGGAATAAAATTCTTAGACTTTTCTTATTGTCTTTCTTTTTAAATTTTTTTTACTAGTGGCTTACACTTTTTCTTTTTGACAAGTAGTCCAATTTAGTGCATATTAACTGAGAATTCTTTGTGTACCCAGCAGAGAGTTGGCAATAAAACTAAGATATCTAATTTTGCAGAAATATGGGTGATAAAACTAAGATACCTTCAAAAGCTCATAAAATATTTAAAATAAAATATTTATATTTATGACATTATTACCAGATGGCATTATACAGTAAAGACGCAATTAAAAGAATTACTTGAAATACTAATGAATACTAAAGAAGGAATAGGAAAGATAGATACACAGAGAGGACTTGAATTCATTTGATTCTAATATGTAATACTGAGCTTTCACAGTATTGATTTGTTTCACATGAAACTCTTGACGGTTATAAGTAGAACTTCACAAAAGTAAATATGTAAATGTGTACCTTTTATTTTAAATACATCTCTTGAAAAAAATAAAATACATAAAGCCAACATAATGCAATATAATTTCTGCATTCACAAGATATTTAAAAATAGGCTCTGAAACCCGATAATGAGATAAACATTAAAGGATAATGAGTATCTTCATGTTTTTGTCTAAATAGTGGTAGATTTCTGTGTTGCTATGTATTGAGTCACTTGGAAAAAATTCAAAAGCCAAAATGTCAAGTTCTTTGTGAATGTGTGACGCCCATTCCATGATTGACCCTAATGATATCAAATATTCACTATTAGTTTGTTAGTCCTAGTAGTCACAATTAAAAAAAAAAAAACTCTTTAAAAAATAGGTATTATTATTATTATTATTATTATTATTATTATTATTATTGACATGGAGTTTCGCTCTTTCACCCAGGCTGAAGTGAAATGGCGCAATCTCGGCTCACTACAACCTCAGCCTCCCGAGTTCAAGTGATTCTCCTGCTTCAGCCACCCGAGTAGCTGGGATTATAAACTCGCGCCACCACGCCCGGCTAATTTTTGCATTTTTAGTAGAGACGGGGTTTTCCCACATTAGCTAGGCTGACCCCTGACCTCAGGGAACTCACCCACCTCAGCCTCCCAAAGTGCTAGGATTACAGGCATGAGCCACCGCACCCGGCTACTAAAATTAATTGTATTAATACATTTTACTTAACCAGTTTCAACATATAAGCGATATGAAAATAGTGAGATATTTTACTTTCTTGTAATTTTTACCAAGTCTTTAAAACCCAGCGTATTTTACTTACAGCCCATCTCAGTTAGGACCAACCACATTTCAGGAGCTCAATGGACACTTGTGGTGAGTAACAACCCTATGGAAAGTACAGACCTAGATTTTTTCTCTCTCCATCTCCTAGCAGCTAAGGGTCCTTCGCTAGGACCCCGCTACTCAGGAATTTAAATCTCGACTGTGTAATTCATGGCCATTGAATTGTATTAAAGCAAGAGCAAAGGTAGTTTTTACAATATGCTTGCTTTCTGCCCAGACTATTCCAGATAAAAGATGGTTTTGTGACTTTCAACTTTTTGCTTCTCTGAAGTTACTTTATTTAATTAAAGGCTAGTTTCTAAATCTGCTTTTCCTCTTTCTCATTGCTTCTCTGAGCCTGATATCCTTCCAAACAATACTATAATTATTTTTTAGGAGAAAGACAAAGTCGGATACTGTTATTTGAAGCTAATGTATTCCTAATTCGTATGTAATAAAATTTTTAATAAAAGTGAAAATACTGGCTGGGCAAGGTTGGCTCACACCTGTAATCCAAGCACTTTAGAAGGCCGAGACAAAAGGGTTGCTTGAGCCTGGGCAATATATTGAGATACCTGTCTCTACAAAAAGTTAAAAAAAGAAAATTAGCCAGGCATAGTGGCATATGCCTGTAGTCCCAGCTACTCAGTAGGATGAAGTGGGAGGATCGCTTGAGTGCTTGAGTGCAGGAGGCTGAGGCTAGAGTGAACTGCGATCACACCACTGTACTTCAGCCTACGTGACAGAGCGAGATGCTGTTAAAAAACAAACAAAACAAAAAAAGAAAATACTAACCATGCTCAAACTTAAACTTTATTTTAAAATATCCACAATACGGAGTTATTGTATATAGAGACTGTTCTTCTTTAGTAATAAAAACATAAATTGTGAAGTGCTGTGCATACTCTGGATTAAAGGCGAGGTAATTAATTGCAACTTTGGAACTACCTTCATTCTTTCGCTTATTTACTATCTCTTTATACATTTTTTTCAGCAAATATTTATGGAAATATGTTCAAGACACACTGAGACATAAAGATGAATAGTAACACAGGATATCTAATTTAAGGTTTTCAAGTGGATTTTTATCACATACATATGTATAAAATATAAGACCCATATCTCATGATTACAATAAACATGATTCTTTTAATGTGAGAGAATAAAGTGGCGATGGTTTGTAAAAGAGGTGTCAAATGTCCTAAGACTTAAGGGATGAGAAGAATTTTAATTTATAAAAATATGAATGACACAGAGGATTAAAGAAAAAAGGGTTCACAAATTATGCTGGAAATCACACACACAGCATAATTTGGACCCCAGAGTGACCATTTTAACTGAAAACATAATAGAGCTACAGTGGGGCATTGATCTTGCCTGAATGTTATTCAACTGAATTTTTTTAGATTTCAGTGACCCTCCAACACTTTATTACCTGGCTTCCTTTCTGTTAGTGGGGCACTTTGCAAGATACCTAGTCTGAGAGCTGGAGCAGAACAATGCTAATTGGCCCATGTGAGGATTAGACCCTGTGCCTTGACCTCATTAGCACCAGACTCTAAGCAGCTAAGGCGTCTAATTGAAACTGGCTCCAAGTAAAGGCCTTTCTTGTTACTTTCTTTTCCCTTTATTTTTTAAAAAGAAGTACAAAGAAATATTCTAATAATATTACTCTGTACAAAACACTGCATGAAACTTATCTTTATATACCCTTATTAACATTTTAAAGTAGATGTCTAAAAGAGAATATTGTTACATATATGTGTGCATTTTATTTATGAGCCAATTAAAACACTTTGTAAGTAAAATTTTAGAAATTAAATTTTTATTAGAACTTTAGAATATAAATGTCATGTGCCCTTTAGAGTTTAAGAATGTACTTAACTAGTACAATTCTTCCTGCCCAGTTAAAAGAGTACTTTTTCTGTTAATTCATGTAGAATAACAAATCTTCAAGAATAAATACATTTCAGCCATTATAAGGAATTTAGGAGATAGTACAATGCATAAAACATCATAGATATAAGTAATCATTTACCCATTTTTATGGTCTGTTTCTCTAGAAAAATAGTAAATTTAATTATATGTTTTAACATTATATTTTAACTTTTTCATCTCACTACAACATTCATGAAAAAAATTGCTGTTAAAATATTTTTTAAAAAGCTTCTGTTACTAAATCAAGTAATTGTAGTTCCCTAAGAAAAAGAAAGTTGTCTACATAGACAATTTTAAAAAAGTCTTCCATATTCATGGGCTCTACTTCTTAGATTCCACATCTGTGAATTTAACCAGTCGTGGATGGAAAGTATTTAAAAAACACACACACACAAGGCCGGGAGTGGTGATTCACACCTGTAATGCCAGCACTTTGGGAGGCCTAGGCAGGCGGATCATGAGGTCAGGAGATCGAGACTATCCTGGCTAACATGGTGAAACCCTGTCTCTAATAAAAATACAAAAAATTAGCCAGGCGTGGTGTAGGGCATCTGTAGTCCCAGCTACTCGGAAGGCTGAGGTAGGAGAATGGCGTGAACCCGGGAGGCAGAGCTTGCAGTGAGCCAAGATTGCACCACTGCACTCCAGCCTGGGCAACAGAGCGAGACTCCATCTCAAAACACACATACACACACATAAACAAAATAATGTAGTATAACAACTATCTACATAGTTTTTACATTGGATTAGGAATTATAAGTAATCTAGAGATGGTTTAAAATATATCAGCAGGTGTGTAATGACTATACGCAAATACTATGTCATTTTATATAAGGGACTTGAGCATCCTTTGGTATCCAAAGGTTGGCAGCAGGGTCCTGGAACTACAGATACTCCTGGACAACTGTCTATTATAGACACCTTAAAATACCACCTGAACCATGAAATAAGGAGACGACATACTGAATTTTTATACACTGGGTATTTAATGGTGAAGTCAGAGAAAATACACAGTACTACATGTGAACACTAAACAGTGAAGGGAACCACTTTTTCAATTTGTTTTCATCATTCTGGTACGGTTTCCTAGAGAGGTTTGGGGTTAAAATACAAAGGTATATTTATTTTACTTCCAAAAGTGCTTACAATAGATGATTCAGAATCTGGACACTATTAGTAAATAAGCATTAACTAACTAAACTACCTATATACCTTTTATTGGCTAAAGTTAATCACAATGTACAATAATTTTATTAATGAAACCAAAACTTGCTTCATTTATAGAAGGTATAGTAGGTCTTGCCCTAGTGTTTTCTGAAGACCGTGCAATCTGAAAACCAAACTAGAATTTATAGAGCTATAGAATTTTAAATTTAGTTTTCCCTTAGAAAACTTTCCATTATCTTGGATAGAGATAACATGTTACATTATTTAAATGTAACATATAATCACAAACTGGATTTTGATGAATTTATTACGTTTCTCTTTTTAATTTTTATTGTCTAAGGTGTTTATTAAAGGAAGGCAAATTCCAAACTGACTCCATTCCCATAGCTTTCTAATGTGGAGGCTGGTAATAGTCCATGAGAAGCATCTGCAGCTGAGCCTCAGGAGGCCTGGGATTTGCTCTGTCCTCTGCTTTCCTAATGACCAATGCAGTTTAGCACCTTTTTAATTGCCATTTCTATATCTACATCTTATTTGGTGACAAGTATATTCAAATCTTTCACTTAAGATCTGGTTGCTCTTATTATTGAGTTATAAGAGCTATTATTGCTTTATATATCTTGCATTCATGTCCTTTATCAAATATATAAATTTCAAGTTTTTTTTTTTCCTAGAGACCTTTCTTTTATTTCCCTAATTAAAAAGATTTTGAAAAACTTTTCTTTTTTGAAAAACTTTTTTTTTTTGAAAAACTTTTTTTTTTTGAAAAACTTTTTAATAATCTCAATGGAGTTAAATTTATTATTTTTTTAATTTCATGGTTTATGCTTATACTGTACTTTCTTTTTGTCATTGTGTGACTTCTTTTAAAAACATCTATGCTTAATTCAAGATGGCAAATAATTTCTCCTTTTTTTTCTTTTAGTTCTATACTTTTAGTCTTTGCTTTGGGTTTATAATCCACTTCTGGTTAGGTTTGTATTTCAGTGAGTAGTAAGTCTAGAGATACACATTTTTGTTTGTTTGTATACGGATATCTAATTGTTTCACAATTTGTGGAAAAGACTATTTTTTGTCTATTGAATTATCTTGACACCTTTTAAAAAAATCAATTGACCATACATGTCTGGTGTATTTCTGGACTCTAATATATTCCAATGATTTATTTGTCCATCCTAAGACAACAACACACTCTAAATTATTGTAGTTTTATTGTAAGTCTTGAAGTCATACAGTATGAATTATGTATCTTTGCTCCTTTTCAAAGTTGTTTTGGCTTTCTTATTCTCTGTATTTCCATAAAAATTTTAAAAGCAGTTTGTCAATTTTATAGTAAAGGAAATAGCCTGTTGGGATTTTCATTGAGATTGTATTGTAACTGCAGATTAAGTTTTGACATCTTAACAATATTGAGCCTCATGATCAATAAGCATGATATTTCTCTCCCTTTATTTGTGTCCTCTACAGAGGACACAAATTTCTCTAAGTAACATTTAATAGTCTTCGGTGTAATGGTCATATTCCTATTTCCTTATGTCCATCCCTAAATACATAGTATTTTATGTTCTTGTAAATGGTCTTTCTTAAAATTTCAATTTCCAAGTATTCATTTCTAGAAATGGAAATATACTAATATTTGTATATTGACCATGCATCCTGCAACCTAGCTAAACTCACTTATAAATTATCATAGTTTTAAAAAGTTCCTTGGGACTTTCTGCATAGATGATCATGCTGTTGGCAAATAAAGACAATTCTATGTCTTCCGTACAATCTATATTCCTTTTATTTCTTGCCCACTGTACTGGCTAGTACCTTTCTTACAAGTCAAGTATAAGTAGTGAAAAAATGCTTCCTCATCTTGTTTCTGATCTTATGGGAAAACTTACAGTTTTTCATTGTTATACATAGTGCTGAGTGTAAGTTTCACAAAGATGACTTTATCAGATTGAAAATTATTTCTTTTGAATTGTGGAGATTTTTAAAAATCATGATTGGTAATTTTCAATGCTTTTTTCTGACATTAGAAATTATCATATGGATTCTTATTTAATCCCTTTATATAGTAATTCCATTATTTTTAAACATTAAAACAATTTTATTCCTCAAATGAACCCTACTTGGTAGCTGAGTATTATCTCCTTAATGTATTATTGAGTTCTATTTGCTAAAATTTTGGTAAAGACATTTGCATCTTCATCTCTGAGAGATGTTGGTCTATAGTTATATTTCCCTGTAATATCTTTGAAAGATTTCACTGACAGGATAATGATGGTATCATCAAATTGTTAATTAGTGTTCTTTCTTTCTTGATTCTGTGGTGTATTTATGGAAAATTGGCATTATTTTCTTCTTAAATGCTTGCTAAACTTCCACTGTGACGGCAACTTGACATGGAGAGAGCTTTTCTTTTTTGGCAAAATTTTCCATTTCTTCATAGTAGATATGGGCCTATTCTGGTCATCTATTTATCTTTTTAATGAATTTTGGCAGTTTGTGTTTTCTTTTAAAATATCAAATACATTGGAAATAATTGTTTGTAATATGACCTTATTGTTCTAATGTTTATAGGCTTTGTAATTTCCTCTCATTGTTTTCTGATATTGGTAAGTTTTGTATTTTCTCTTTTTAATAGAATTTATAAATTTTATTTGTCTTTTGAAAGAAAATACTTTTGGTGTTATTGTTTTTCTCTGTTTTTATTGTTTTCTATTTTCCCAAATCTTTTTGTTTCTGTTTTGATATTTCTTTTTGTGTTGAGTTTAGTGTTTCTAGTTTCTTAATTTCTAGTTTCTTTAAGTAAAAAGTTGAGCATTAACATGAGGCTTTTGTGTTTTGTCTTTATTTCTTTATTAATTTTTATTTTTGTGTATTTGTGGGGGTACAAGTACAGGTTTCTTACATGTGTATATCATGTAGTGGCAAAGTCTGGGCTTTTAGTTTAACTATCATTGGACAGCGAAATTTTGTGATTTTCTTTTCTTTCTTACTTTTTTTTTTTCCCCCCAGAGTCTTTCTCTGTCACCCAGTCTGGAGTGAAGTGGTGCAATCTTGACTCACTGCAGCCTCCACTGCCTGAGTTCAAGCAATTCTCCTGCCTCAGCCTCCCGAGTAGCTGGGACTAGAGGCGCTTGCTGCCACACCCAGCTAATTTTTTTTCTGTATATATTTTTAAAATTTTCGGTAGAGATGGGGTTTCACCATGTTAACCAGGCTGGTCTCGATCTCCTGACATCGAGATCCACCCGCCCTGGCCTCCCAAAGTGCTGGGATTACAGGCATGAGCCACTGCATCCAGCCATTTTTGTGACTTTCTAACACGAGCATTTTGACAGAATTTCTGTAAGCGTGTGTTTAAAGACATTTCTTACATTTTAGCATGTTATATTTTATTTTTCAGTTCAACACTTTTCTATTTTTTATGTGATTTCTTTTTACTTATCAATTAATGAAGAATGTTTAGCTTATTTCCAAATATAAGGACAATTTTTAGACAGCTTTCTGTTACTGATTTTCATTTTATTTTTATTGTGGCCAGAGAATACAAATGGTATTTTCCAATTTATGGGCACTTTTTGAAATTTAATGATGCTTCATATGGCATGAAATGTTGTCTGTTTTGTAGAATAATCTGTGTAGCATTGAAAATAACATATGCCTTATCATTTTCATATGAGTATTCTCTAAATATCTTTTAGGTCAAGTTAGGTGATAATGCTCTTCAATATGTCCTTATTAGTTTTCTATTTGTTCTAATAGTTTTGAGATAGCAGTGCAGCAAAAAATCAGTAGAACTGTAGATTTCTACAGTTCTCTGTCTCCTCACTGTCTGTCTCTCCCTCTGTTTTCTGTTAAATTTTGCTTTATGCGTTGAAACTCAAATTTCTCCAAATATTTAAGATTGTTATGTCTCCATTGATAAATTGAAAAAATTATTGTTATAAAAGTCCTACTTTATGCTGGTAACATTTCTTTTTCTGGCATTTAAATGGTCTTATATGAAAACATTATTCCAGTTTCCTTGGATTAATATTTACATAACGGGCTTTTCAAGTACTTTTCTAGTAACAGATATTTTAATATCCATTTTAAAGTTGTCTCTCCATCATCTTTTGGCTTGCATATTTTCTGACATCATGTACTTGGATCTATTTCTGGGTAATCTATTTTATTCCCACTAGTTTCCTTCCTTCCTCCCTTCCTTTCTTCCTCCCTTTCCCTTTTCTCTTTTCTTTTCTTTTCCTTCTTTTTTCTCTTTTTCTTTCTTTCTTTTTCTTTCTTTTTTCTTTCTTTTCTTTTCTTCTTTCTCTTTTCTTTTCTTTCTTCTTTTTACCAGCTTTAAGTGTCACTGCTATCCCTACTTTGTAAAAGGAATTAGAAAGGATTTTTCATTTTAAGTGCTCTTGAACAATTTATGGCACATTGAAACTGTATGGTCTTTGAAGTTTTCATAGACTTCCCTTTTGAAACAATTTGAATCTGGTCATTGTTTGTAGGGTGACTCCTTAATAACTTTTCTATTCATAGTATGGTAATTTATCTGCTTAGACTTTCAAACTCTACCAGGGTTAATTTGGTTATTTGTGTTTCTCAGAAAATTCCTAAGTATGTTCAAATTTGTTTTCATAGACATGTGCAGATTAGAGTTTTTAATTTGTTTTACTGGTTATTCATGCTTTGTTATTTCTTATTGACTAGAGGCAAATTTTCATCTTGCATTGTTCTACTTCTGTGTAAGTACTTTCTCTTAAAATTTCTTGTACTGCATTTTTGCTGGAAGAAGTCCCTTAGCTCCTTACATATCACAAAACAATGTTTATTATTTATCTGCCTTTTTCAAATATCTATAAAATATTTGTCAGTAATTAAAAATATTTGTCTTCTGAATTATATTGTATCTGATGGGAAATCTCTTGTCATTATCTTTTTGTTGTCTTTTATATATTGCTACATTTAAGGCAATCTATAAAAGTTGTTTCAGGAATTTCTTTAGATTGTAATTTGAGTGATTTTCTTTCTGTTTATTCTACTTAGGGCTTATTTAGCACCTTGAATCTATAAAATTATAGTTTTATTAAATTCAGAATTTTTTTGCCATTATTTCTCCAAATATTTTATTCAGCCCATTCTCACTCCATTTTTTATTTTCTTTTAGTTTTAGGTCTTTATTAACAGCTTTGTTAGACTTTTTGATCTTTTTTTCAGGCTTCTTTCTCTACATGATTCTTTTCACATAATTTATCCTGCCATGTCCTTAGGTTCACTTATTTTTTTTCAATATGTAGTGTTTAATCTGCTTTTCTTTCTGTTTTGAGCATTTTTTCTTTTAATATCTATTTCATCTCTATAAATTCTGTTTTCTTTAACAAATATATTTTTATTTTCTATTTTTCAACTTTTAATACCTTTTCCTAGAATATGGTGAACGATTTTATTTTGTACCTTTTCATATTTCTTCAGCATAATTTTTTTTCAATTGCACATTTGATATTTTATTCTTATATGATTTTTCTATTGTTTTATGTAGTCTTTTAAGATACTCTTAATTCTCGGTTCACATACTTGTTGCCCATTTACTTGTTTATCAATTTTCCTCTTTCTTTTTCTCTTTAATCTCTTTTATTTTCTTTTCTGTGACTCAGTAGAAATTTCCAAGTTTGCTTTTCAAATTACGGTGAAAATTTCCAGAAGGCTATCATTACTAATTTTTAGACATTTAACTATTTTATTGTAACTGGCTTTCTTTGATTTTTAAAACTCTTATCTAACTTGTTTCTATTGTAATTAATCTTATGTTGGTAGACACAAGGTTGGTTGGAGTAATTTAGGTTTCTACTTAAGGGTGCTTATAGTAAGAGTATGTTTTACCTGCTGTTACTGTAAAATTAACAAAGTTGAAGATGTGTTTGATCTTGTAGCTAGATGTGAACATATGATTCAAGCTTAACCAATGACATGATAGCAGAGGTCTATTGTACTTTTTAATGCACAAGGAACAATGAATCTACCTTAATTAGGCTTGGTTGGAAACAAAAACTAAAGCACATATTTTACTAGATATAGTTACATAAAATGAATGTATTAACTAGATGTAAATGCTTGGTAACTGTTCAACAAAGAAAAAAGTAAGATCATAATTATATAGTATCAACCTATAGAAACTAGTTACTATCTTTGTGTGTGAGGGAATAAAGGGGAATGTCTGAAATAATGAAAACTTAAACTTTAGAAGAATATCCTTGAAAAGCTGAAATTTAGACTTCTCGAAAGTTCATGCTGCTTGATTGGTTCTGTTGTTTCTTAGTCAGGGGCTGTGAGGTTGGCTCTGTACATAAATAGAAAACTGCTCACTATCTCCACCCACTGTTATGGGAACAAACTGTTGCTGTTTTTTAAGAAAAAAAAAAGTTAAAGTAATGCTGACCTGAAGAAAACAGAAAATCCCTGCTTTCCTAGCCAATAAGTCTATAATGCCCCCATTGGTAGAACATAATAGGGAAACAGCTGACCAATTAGAAACATGATTTGCATATGGAATACTATACAACCATAAAAAATAATGAGATAATGTTCTTTGCAGCAACTTGAATAGAGGTGGAGGCCATTATCTTAAGTGAATTAATGCTGAAGTGGAAAACAAATACTTCATGTTCTCATGTGTAAGTGGGAGCTAAACACTGAGTAAACATGGACATAATGAAGGGAAAACAGACACTGAGACATACTTGACGGTGGAGGGTGGGAGATGGGTGAGGATAAAAAAAAAAAAAAAACCTATCGGGTACTATGATTATTCCCTTAATATCACTCATTACCTGGGTGATAAAATAATCTGTATGCCAAATTCCCATGACACACAGTTTACCCATGTAACAAACCTGCACATGTACCCCCTGAACACAAAATAAAAGCTGGAAAGAAAAAAAGAAACAAACAACAAAAACAACAACAAAAAACAGCCAAAGAAGATAATACAACCATAGAAAGAACAAAATCATGTCATTTGCAAGAATATGTATGCAGCTGGAGGCCATTATCTAAGTGAATTAATGCAACAACAGAAAGCCAAATACTGAATGTTCTCATTTGGAAGGAAGAGCTAAACTTTGAGTACTCCTGGATGAGAACAGTAAACACTGAGAAGTGCTATGGGGGAAAGGGAGGGAGGCAAAGAATGACAAACTCCCTATTGGGTACTATGCTTACTACACGGGTGATGGGATCAACAATCCCGTAAATTTGTTGCATCCCATAATGCAACAAATTTCAGTATTATGTAATATACATACATAAGCAAACCCCTCAAATCTAAAATAAAAGTTGAAATTAGTTTTTAAAAAGCATGGTTTTCAGGGTTCTAGTCCAGCTTCACAAAGCTGACTGGAGAGGTGTGAGTTTGGAGCTGCGAGTAATAGCTTATTAACTGATAATTTTGGTAACAATTATTGCAAATGGAAATATATTTTTATCCTCCACATCTGAAATTCAGAGCAAGGCTCTCTGCAATGTCTAAGTCTATGTCTATGTCTATATGTACACATGTATACATCTATCAAGCTAAAATTGTAAGCGATATATATATACACACACTAATGTATTTATATAAACTGAAAATAAAACAGTTCTTTACATTTCAGTATGTCTGGATGATTAGTATGACAATATGGACTTTGCCAATTGATTTATATGGTAAATATTTTATATAAATTGAGTATCTAATAGACTTTTTAGCAGATAGATTTGAAAATATATTTTGGTCAGAGAGGTCACCATGTGAATTTTGCCTATACTATGAAATGGCTTTAAATAATTTAATGACAAATATTTACATTCTCTCACACACACACACAAACACACACACACACACAGAGACACCCTCATTTCCATTAGGTTACATTTGTGAAAAAGATTTCTCAATATTTAAATGTATCACATGAAAAATTTGGGATTGAAAATAGATTCCCAAATGCTGATACCAAACTGTGTTTGATGGTCAGCCTTTTGTGTCAGCTTGGCTAGAGTACAATAATTAGATATGAAAACAGTAACTTTCTTGTTTCTGTGAAAGTATATTTTTTTTAATTTTCCATTTTAATTTTTGTGGGTACATAGTAAGTGTATTTATGGGGTACATGAGATGTTTTGATGCAGGCATGCAATGCATAATAATTACATCAATAAAAGTGGGGTATCCATCCCCTCAAGCATTTATCCTTTGTGTTACCAACAATTCAATTATACTCTTTTAGTTATTTTTAAAAGTACAGTTACATTATTAGACTCTAGTCACCCTGCGGTGTTGTCAAATACTAGATCTTATTTTTTCTTTCTTATTTTTTTGTGCCCATTAACAATCCCCACTTCATCCTCACTTTTCCACTACACTTCCAGTCTCTGGTAACCATCCCTGTACTCTCAGTGGCCATGAGTTTAATTATTTGGATTTTTAGATTCTACAAATAAGTGAGAACATGTGATGTTTGTCTTTCTGTGCCTGGCTTATTTCACTTAAAGTAATGCTCTCCAGTTCCATCCATGTTGCTCCATATGACAGGATTTCATGCATTTTTATGGCTGACTAGTGCTCCATTGGGTATATGTACCACATTTTCTTTATCCATTCATCTGTTGATGGATAACTTGGTTGTATTCAAATCTTGGGTATTGTGAACACTGCTGCAACAAACATGAGATAGAGGGCCTTCCAAACTATTCCCCACAGTTTTTTTGTACTAATTTACATTCCAACCAACAATGCACAAGAGTTTCCTTTCCTCTACATCCTCAGCAGCATTTGTTATTGCCTGTCTCTTGGCTATAAACCATTTTATCTGGAGTGAGATGATATCTCATTGTAGTTTTGATTTGCATTTCTCTCATGATCAATGATGTTGATCACTTTTTCGTATGCCTGTTTGCCATTTGTTTGTCTTCTTTTCAGAAATGCCTATTCAAATATTTGACTCATTTTTAATTGAATTATTAATTTTTTCCTATAGAATTGTTTGAGCTCCTTGTATATTTTGGTTATTATTCCCCTGTCAGATGGGTAGTTTGCAAATACTTTCTCCCATTCTGTGGGTTGTCTCTTCACTTTATTGATTGTATCTTTTCCTTTGCCAAATTTTTTAAGCTTGATAAAATCCCATTTTCTATTTTTGCTTTGGTTGCATGTGCTTGTGCAGTATTACTCAAGACATTTTTGCCTAGATCAATGACCTGGAGAGTTTCTGCAATGTTTTCTTGTATTAGTTTCATAGTTTGAGGTCTTAGATTTAAATGTTTAATCAGTCTTGATTTGATTTTTGTATATGGCAAGAGATAGGGATCTAAGTTTATTCTTTTGCATATAGATATTGAGTTTTCCCAACAACCTTTATTGAAGAGACTGTCTTCAGTATGCCAAGAACATACACTTGTATGTATTGTTGAAAATGAGTTCGCTGTAAGTGTGTGGATTTGTTATGGGGCTCTGTATTCTGTTCCATTGGTCTATGTGTCTGTTTTTATGCCAGTATCATACTGTTTTGGTTACTATAGCTCTATAGTATAATTTTAAATTAGGTTATGTGATTCCTCCAGTTTTATTATTTTGCTTAGGATGTCTTTGGCAATTTTGGGTCTCCTGTGGTTTCATATAAATTTTACAACTGCTTTTCCTATTTCTGTGAAGAATGTCATTGCTATTTTGATAGGAATTGCATTGAATCTGGAGTTTGCTTTGTGTAGTATGGACATTTTAACAATATTGATTGTTCTACTCCACTAACATGGAGAATCTTTTCATTTTTTGGTGTCCTCTGCTTTGAAGGTATTTTGTAGATGTGAATAAAGTTTATAACCTGTTTCTTTAGAACAGATTATTCTACATAATATGGTGGACTTGATTCAATAAATTGGAAAGCTGTAAAAAGAGAGCTGAGGCTTCCCTAAAGAAGAAATGTTGCCCATTGATAGAACATTGATAGAAGCTGTATGTTCTACCAAAAAGTCCCAGGAGGTCATTCCTGACCGCCCTATGCAATTCAGTCTGCTGAGCCAAGCCCCACAATCATTTAAATCAAAGATTTGCATTTAATCTCCTAGTATATATCTTCTGTTGGATCTGTTTCTCTGGTTGGATTCTAAGTATCACACCTTGTCTCATTCTAAAAATAAGTAAATTTCTATTCATGGATATGTAAATTGGTTGAAAAAACCTATTTTAATCTCATAATTTTTTTCCAGTTAAGAAGTTGCTTATTATAAATAATTACTTTTAATGTAGTGTGTTCATATTCGTGATTATATTTTAATATTAAATACTGTCACAGGATCCTTGAGATGTTGCTTTTTTCTAGCCAGAAATCTCTGTGGCTATTGGTACCTTTGCCTGAGTTTTGCTCCAGCTGCTGGGCTCATTCCACCCACTCAGCCTGGCAGGCTGCACTTAGCTTGCGCTACCGCATGCCTGCCAGGGGCGAGCCAGGTGCGGAGCGGCGAGTGGTGTGTGAGCAAACAAGCGTGGGGTCTGGCCACTGCTCCGGCGGGGCAGACAACTTCAGGCACCAGCATGGGTGTCGGCTCCCTTCCGTACTATAACTGGACCATGTTTACCACAAGCAGCTTCCATTGCTAGCACAGGGGAATGTGGTGGCACCTGGAAACTTGGAGATGCCAGGAACTACAGAGCCCAAAAGAGTGTCACAACCCTGGTTTGGCGAGCTCCTAGGTCTGGGATACCCAAAGGGCCACAGCTCTTCTCTCTTCTCTGCTCTTCTTCTCATCGTCTGCAAAATGGGGAGTGAGGGATGTGTTTCAGCTCTGTTTGTGTTACAGCCCTTTCAGCCCCACCATTCAGCGGGGCTGAATTCTTGGCCCACGTCCAGAAAGAATGAGGTATGCAGAACAGTGGAGGGTGAGCGAGGTGAAGAGGTGCTTTATTGAGTGACTGAACAACTCAGAAGAGATCCACAGCGGTAGCTCCTCTCTGCAGGCAGATCATTCTGATGAGACTCCAGCTCTCAGCAGAGAGGAGATCCACAGTGGGTAGCTCCTATCGGCAGATAGGTCATTCTGTCCACTGTCCAAGTCTGACAGAGTCCAGGAGTTTTTACGGGTTTCAGAGGGTAGGAAGTGTGCTCATTGGTCCATGGGCAGCAATGGGCAGACATGGAAAAAGCAACATAAACTCTCACTCCAGCCCATGGAACTGGCAGCCTGGCCCTAAGGCCTCAGGCCCCCTTGCTGCAAGGTGGGGTTTCACTGGGAACCTGCCCCTTTCTGGCCAGGAGACTGTCTGCCTACTGCCGCCATTAATCTGCCATCTATAGTGCCCAGGGCCTCCACGCTGTTTGCACTGAGGGGCGCCTGCAGACCCATGCAGAGCTGCCCCTAGACCCCACTCGGCCTCCTTCCCATGCTTGTCAGTGCCCAAAGTCTGATGGGGGCCCAGGCGGCAGGGGCTGGCATGTCAATGCTGCCCCAAGCTGTGCACCCAACTGGGTCATGTCAGCGTCCAGCCTCGTCCACAACTTTGTTCCAAAATCGGAGCAGGTGCCAGAAGCAGGGAGAGGCCAGGCAGTTGGAGTAGGCACTTCCAAGCCTGCAGGAGAGGGGAATTTACTGGACCCTCGAGAATGCAGAGATGCCTGAGTCTGCAGCCATGGTTAGGCAGCTGCCGTTGTGTCCAGCAGGATGGGGCTCCTGCTACTCCTACTTGAAAGTGGGTGGGGCTTTTGCCTGTTCCCTGCTCCCAGCTCTATGGAGCACTGCAGGCCCAGAGGCGCCTCCCTCACCGCAGCCGTCATCTTAGCTGTGGCTGCTGGAGACAGGCTGCTGCTGCTTGTCTCCAAAATGACCAAGAACGCAGAAATTTTTCGTGTTTACTTGAGTTACAGGAAATTTGAAAAATTATTTTAATCAATAAAATATTTTCATTTCAGAAAAGTATGATACGGTGATAAATATATATACAAATATATTTATAATTATTATACAATTTTAGTTGCCAAATAACTCTATTATATAAATCTTATGCATTTTAAGAAGTTGTGTTTCAACATTTTGTAAATGTCAGCATTTACGAAAAATCAAAGTTATATTATCTAGAGATATTTCGACTTATTGTAATATGATAAACTATTCAGATTTTAACTTAAAGTAAGAGAACATAGCTTTTCAAATTTCTGTGAGAGGGTGTCTAAGCAAGTTGTTGGCATCTATATCATGAGATCTTCTTTTTCAAATCCTTCTCCTAGAGGCACCATTGTATCTCAATGAATGGAATTCTGTCTGCTATAAGGAGCTATTGTCAGGAGCTGTAAGAAAATGCTCTGAGCAGGATACATGGTCTGAGTTTTTTGTTCTCTTGCATATCCATTTCCAAACAATACATTAGATCTAAGATCACCTGATGTCACTTAAATTATTTCACAATCAACCAGCCAGTCCAGTCCTCCCCTGTAGAAGAATGAAGAGGGTATTACCTAGACTTCTATACTAACAAGTGGGCATGGTATTACATTATACTGCCATCAAATAACTGGAATTTGTCAAATATTATCAGAAAAAAGCATTTAAAAACCACAGTGGCTTTTGACAGCTGCCATTTACTAGCAGTGATTTTATTATTTTGCTAGTAGAGCAACCATATAAAATATTGACCAGAAATATTTTTACATTTTTAAGTTTAATTTACAAATTTTATATCAAAAAATATTTATGATACTGTCTAACTTGCTGGTGTGCTTGCCCAAAAGCTGATCATTTTATATTCTGTACACAGAATACTATATTTCTTATTTATTAATAACCCACAATTAGAATTTTGTTAGTTATGTGATTAAGAAAAACTCTGTAGAAAATTCTATTTACACTTAATTGACAATATCCCAACATAAGTTTTAAAAATATAAATAGCAGAGACATATATGATAGTAATACTTTTCAATATGGTACAATATCTACTCATATTTATTAAAATATTATTTTTCAAAAAATTACGTGGAAAGGGAAGTATTACGAACCAAGCTTCTCACACTATATTTCAAAGATATTTTATGAACATGAAAGCTATTTTTAACATTGCTAGAAGCTTTTAACATACTAATTCTGACATAAAATTCTCCATATAAAACAATATTAAGAAGAAAATAATTGGAAACACACTTAATGATAAAAATGATTATACAAGGAAGAAGTCTAGAGTTTTTTTCTTTTTTCCAATTTTTTCAGTATTCCAAACTTTCTGCAAGGAATTTTTTTGATAATTATAAAAAAGAAAAATATTATTTTAAAGTTATTACTAAGTATATTGCATATGGTCCTTTAAATTATTCTATATATTCAAATTTGAGATGTCAACTTGATTGCCAATAATATAAAATTTTTAATAATATGCAATAATAAATGTGGCCTCTAACTCCCTTTCTATTTTTATTAAAACATAAATATGGTTTCAGTTATAAAATATGGATTTCTCTCATTCTTACTTATCCAACAACTATAAATGTATTCTGAAAATATCCTAGAAATTGAAGACATGCTGTGTTCACTAGATTAGTTTTTTTTCAAAATTTTGTAATACTGAAACACCCAGTGGAATCTATATTTTATTATCTCTTATTTGTTTCTACTTTTTATTTTTGATGGTATTCTGCTGCTCCCCATATGAATGACATTATAACAGAATTTAATTGGTCAGTTTCTTTGTGAAAAATGATACAGAAAGGAAGGAACTAGTGCTCCCTAATGGCTAAAGAAGTTTAATAAGAAGAACTATGGGCCAGGCACAGTGGCTCATGCCTGTAATCCTAGCACTTTCAGGCACGGTGGCTCATGTGTGTAATCCTAGCACTTTGGGAGGCCGAGGCAGGCAGATCACCTGAGGTCAGGGGTTTGAGACCATCCTGGCCAACATGGTGAAACTCCATCTCTACTAAAAATTCAAAAATTAGCCTTTGTGGTGGTGTGTGCCTATAATCCCAGCTACCTGGGAGGCTGAGGCAGGAGAATCGCTGGAACCCAGGAGGCAGAGGCTTCAGTGAGCCAAGATCAAGCCACTGTACTCCAGCCTGGACGATGGAGTGAGACTCCGTCTCAAAAAAAGAAAAAAAATATATGATTAGGGAAGATTCTCCTTTTCATAGTAGTTTGTACAATAATTTTTAGGATTGTTACCATGATAGGGGTAACTAAAGAAAATTTAGAAGAATAATGATTTTTAGGCAATAATACTATTAGCCTGTCTAGATCCATATAAAATTAAACATTCATCAGAGTTTTTACCCAGGTAATGTTAAGAATTGCTTTTAGCATGTATAATCTGTATAAACATTTCTAGTTCATATACAGCTGTATGCTATGCCAAGCTTGGTAGCTTTTTTTGCTGAAAACAAAACAAAACAACAAAGTGCTCCAGAATCAAAGTTTGAAATGCTACATAGTAGGTCATCATGAAATATAATGCATACTAGCACAGAAAATCTTTGGAATTAATAAATCTAGATATTATGATTCTAAAACTTATTTTAAATGCTATCCTTACCAATATCCGCTGATGTTAACAAATGCTTGATTGTATTATAGTTTTAGGTTTTTAAGCTTCCACTAAACTAACACTTTAAACATCTGCAATCTATGCTTTTCTTTAATCAGTTCATAGGTGTTTATTAAATGCCACCAATAATGTTTGCTAATGCATTTATATATGAAATTGACAAATTTATTAATGAAGTTTACCAAATGTTTTTAATTATTTGTTTATGTCCCCTTAAAAAGATATGTTGAAGTCCTAACACCTGGTACTTCAGAATGTGTTTTACTTGGAAATTGTGTTTTTATAGATGCAGTCAAGTGAAAATGAGGTCATTAGTATGGGCCCTAATCCTATATGATTATTGTCATTATGAAAAAGAGGAAATTTGGACACACAGAGAGACGTGCAAACAAGGAGAACACCATGGGAAAACGAAAGCAGAGATCAGGGCGATGCATCTATCAGCCAAGTAACATCAAAAGGTCACAGGTAAACCACTGGAAGATAAGAAAGAGGCATAGAGGTGGGCACGATGGCTCACACCTGTAATCCCAGCACTTTGGGAGGCCGAGGCAGGCGGATTGCCTGAGCTCAGGAGTTCGAAACCAGCCTGGGCAAAATGATGAAACCCTCTCTCCTAAAAATACAAAAAAATAAAAATAAAAAATCAACCGGGCATGGTGGTGTGGGCCGGTAGTCCCAGCTAATGGGGAGACGAAGGCAGGGGCATTGCTTGAACCCAGGAGGCAGAAATTGCAGTGAGCCGAGATCGCGTCACCGCACCCCACACTCCAGCCTGGGCGTCACCGCACCCCACACTCCAGCCTGGGCGTCAGAGTGAGCCTCTTTCTAAAGAGAGAGAGAGAGAGACAGAAGTGTGGTTTCTCTCACCGTCATCAGAAGGAATGAACTCTGCCAACATTTTCATCTTGAACATCTAACTTCCAGAATTGTGAGAAAATAAATTTCTGCTTAAGTCACTCAGTTTGTGGTATTTTGTTATGGAATCCCTAGCAAACTAATGCACCAATTAACTTGAAATATAAAATGTTAATATATATTTGTAGATGATCAACTATATATGGCTTAAACTAATTCCAAAGTTTTGTCTAAACAGTAAAAAAAATTACTTATTCAAATTAAATTCAAATTATTCTAATTAAAACAATGTTTATGAAAACAAATTCATTTTTAGCATTTTATGTTTCAATATACAAAGTACAGAATGTACTACAAAGTATTGCAACATGTGAAATTCAAAATCATTTATAGAAACACATCATGGATTAATTCAGAACATTAATCAATGGTCTCCACACATTTTTAATTGTTATTATGGGCACACTGAGATTCAAAAGTCACTGGAAAAACAAATCAAATTATGAATAATTATACTCTTTGTAATAACATAAATGGAAATATTCTGAAATTTCCAAACACTTGTGGGCACAGTTCTGGAGAAGGATAAAGGATATTTTTAGGAGAAGGAGTCAAAATAATTTCAATTTCAGGCATTGGGAAACTGTAATTGCTTGGAGGCAGGCAAGTGTATGGTAAATGAGGGATTTCATGGAGTTTGTGTAGAGTGCTTACAAATTATAATCTCCTAAATTTCACATTTAATATCAGATAGATTTGGTCATGCCAAAACACTGATGAGATGAAAAATAACATCAACCTGTGTTATCATATTATTACATCCGTCCAATTTGAAAGGAGGATGCCATTCTTAACTGTGACAATGAAGTCATTACAGCTTAAATTAGTGAAATAAATAGAAGCTAGATAACTTAGCATCTATATTTGATGAAGAATTTATGGAATGTAATGGTTGACATGTTAAAGCTAAGGAGTAATAAAAATAGGTAGCTATGTATCTGGAAATATCAAAAAAGTATAGATTTTAATTATTTGAGGGAGTAATATTTAACAAGGGAAACTTCTACCTGTAATATGAAATTTTATGATAAAAGATAATTTTAAAAATTGTATCTATGTCAATTTGTGTCATGTTTTCTTCATGTTTGAAACCAAATGATATCCAAAATACAATCTTATGGTGATAAATTGGTTTTCTTATGATTTCAATCAAAATCAAAAAGATTCCGTTGATTTTGACACCTAAAAACAAAACAGTTTTGAAAAATGTCCAGCTCCTGTTGTAACCTAAAGTATGTTTATTCAAAAGGTATGTGAACTTTGGTCCAATTTATTCCAATTAGGGAATGGATTATATATTGTACTTTGAGAATCCAGCAATAACTCCTTGCTCCAAACTCTCTGTTTTGTGTTCTTTATATGTATTCTTTTCTAAACCTGGCATAGGCTTAAAAATTGGAAGAAAGGGTCAAATGTAACAGACATGACCTGTCATCTGCATCTCTTATAAATGATGTAAATATGTTTCTCTTAGGTCAGAGATCAGATGTCACCATTCACCAAGTAATTACAGAGTCTGTGCCTTGAAAAATGCAAGAAAAGAATCATTAGACTTCTCCTGCCACGAGCAGAAAAATAACCTACTCTCTGGAGTAATAAGCAGTTTAGTTTTGAACTTCTACTGCCAATTTTAAAGTGGAATATTAAAAAGTTTAATGTAATATAAGTTTTTTAAAAAGGTATACTTTTAAAAACATAAATATTGGCAGATTAGTATTTACTAACTGAAGAAAAATTAAAAGGCCAAAATTGTTGTCCTTTAAGAGTAAATAGCTTAAAGCAAATGGCAATTCTGTATGTAAAATAAACACTTACGTTTTAAAAATAAACACATTTCAATTCTTTTGCTATAATGGTAATCTCCAAGCATACCCACACTAGAGTTTAGACCTCTTAAAAGTGATTACATATTAGGCTTCTCCCTCTCATCTCCATTATCATTAAGTGAGTTTTGCTGATGCTTCAGTTTTCAGAAAAAATAAGAGTTAGTAAAATAGTAGATTCAAAATATCTTGTCTCTGTGATGTCTCTCTTAATTCATGGGACATTAATTTGCTGTTGTATATTCATTAAACTTCAAAGTTCCTATAAATTTATCTTGGTTATTTGCCTGTAGATTGGTTCAATTTTTTTTCATCTTTGGAGACTGTAACAAATCTTGACTATTTGTTCAAGAAATAGTATTACACTTAGTACTTGATGAGATATTATTTTCTGTTATACGTTTTTCTCTGAAAATTGAAATAAAATCTTATTTATGCTATACTAAATAATATTCAGAATTTTCTTATGGGATTATATACCATGCAAAAGCATTTTATTACAAAATCTTATATTTATGTAAATACACATTCATACAGGTCTGTAGTTAAAATTAGCTTCTAACAACTCCATCATTTCTTATGATTCACAATCCTCCTGTTGTTAATGATGAAATCAAAAGAGGAAAAAAGTATCATGGGGAAACCAATCATCATTTATCCAATGTGTTTTTATATCTTCTAGCTTGAACTCTAATACACTTATAAAAAAATCTCACTAATTTTACCTTTAATTATTATAATAACAATAATGCTAAGTCATACAAGTATATAACAGATTCTTACACACATGTAATCAATTTAATTCTTATAATATCTGTTATTTAATGTTACTATTTCTGCTTTTAAGAGAATGAAAGCACAAGGTAATAAAGTAATAATCCTTTCCATTCACTCCTATGTCAGTTTTTCATTCATTCATTAACTCATTCATTGTCTGTTCGATAAAAATTGGGTGTTTACCATGTGCCAATCATTGTGCTAATTGCTAGGCACTTAAGGCTGAGTCTTGTAGACGTTCTCCTATGTTAGAAAAGAGGTGAATGTGTTTGATAAATTAAAAGGTCACTGCTATTCATTAAGTAGTCTTCAAAGATTTTCTAAATAGGTTTTTCAAAATTCTCAGTTATTCACAAGTATAAAAATTAGAACATACATTAATTACTACATAGTTCAGATCACATAGCTGCTTTATACTGTATTTAATTTGAAATTTACAAATGCAGCAACTGAGGGAAAGTAAGAGTTAAGAACAGTTTCTCTGTAGTCAAACTGTCTGGGTTTGAATTAGTCATTTATGTAGTGATACTGGATTCTGAGTCTCATTTTTGCCATGTTTCAAGAGTGAATGATGATATTAGGCCTATTATGAAGATACAAATTGCTTGATAATGCCTGACTTTTAAGAAGTACTGAGAAAACGTGTACCTCCTACCCAAACAAGACATCCTCATTTTATATTCCCTCTTTTAAATAGAGTCCTGACTATTCAGTAACTCAAACTGAAAACTCTGAATTCTTATCAACTATCTCATATCTTTCTGTCTTGCATTAAGTAGTCAGTCATGAAGTCTTACAATTCTACTTTCTACATTTCTCTTACTTAGAATCTCTATTTTCACATGAGCACTGATTTAGTGTAGACTCTTGCCACTTTTACTTGGAGAATTTAAGCAGATTTTTATTATAAATTTAAAAAATATAATTTCTAGGATTGATTGGGAAATAAAAAATATTTGAATTACTACTTTTACTCACTTAGAGCTTAAGATAAAGTTTGGGAAACCTAATATAACTGTTTAAAATTATGAAGAATATTTTAAAAATTAAACTTCGATGTATTATGATTGATTCCACAGTCATATATGATTGACAAACAAAAACATACAATAATTAATATGGGAGTCTTGAAAATCAAGGATTATCATTAATTAAAAGTTTTTAGGAAAGCTTATAATTTAGTGGTGATTTGACTTGGCTACATTTCAATCAGCCACAAATAGTGAGCATGCTATATTATTAATTGCAGTATCAAATAAAGTAGCACTGCTTGATGTATCTAAAATTTATATTTTATTGAGATTATATTCTCTCATCCCTAGGCAATAAGAGATTTGGGTGTTTGGTTTCTTTATTCCTTGTGTCCTGTAATGCAGTCTCTGGGAGACATCATGATATGGTTTGGCTGTATGTCCCCACCCAAATCTCATCTCTAATTGTAATCCTTGTAATCCGTGGAGGAAAGAACTTGGTCAGGAGGCAGTTTCCACCATGCTGTTCTCGTGATAGTGAGTAAGTTTTCGTGAGATCTGATGGTTTTAAAAGGGGCTCTTCTCCACCTCATTCTCACCTGCCACCATGTAAGACATCTCTACTTCCCCTTCAACCATGATTGTAAGTTTCCTGAGGCCTACCCAGTCATACGGAACTGTGAGTCAATTAAACCTCTTTTCTTTGTAAATTACCCAGTCTCAGGTAGTATGTTTAAAGCAGTGTGAAAATGGACTAATACACACTAGCAGCCTTAGCAGCCTGCATGATGAACAGCCTTCAAAGGCTGGCTCAGGTTGCTGGAGCACAGAGCACAAAGAAGTGCTGTTGATTTCTAATTAGTTTCGTAAATCAGTGAAATCTGAGAACCAGCTAAAACTGTTATCTCACTGAGGACTTTCCTATCACTTTCTAGGCATTGATGGTCCTTCCCTCTTATGCACTACGACTATAGCCCTAGTTTTTGGTTTCACACTGTTTAGTAAATATTTGTTAATATTCCTACTTTCTCAAGAAAGCAACTGTATAAAAGCAAGAGAATGTTCTTTCAAATTCAGTATCAGGTAGCATGCATTAGTAATCACTCAGTAAGAGATTTTTGACTGCATAATTTTACATTATTCATCACTCAGTTCGTTTTTTTTTTTTTTTTTTTCAGATGACAATATAGCAAGAACTTGCTTTTTTTTCCACACTGGGTTTAATTTTTTTTTTTTTTTTTTTTTTTTTTTTTACTGAATTGAATAGATGTGTGGGTATTTGCTAGATATAGCTCTATTTTGTATAATAGCTGTACTAAGCTGGCTTCAACTGATAGCTGTTTTCCATGTCCTATAGGCATTTTGATTGATTTTTACAATTCATAGGTTCTTTAAACTTGCCTGAACACAATTCTTTCTCTACACACATCAAAGAACACACACTGTATTTCATTATCTCAATTGATCGTTTTAACTTCTAATCTTCATAGAAGGGTTCCAATCACTTCCCTGACTCCTTAAGCCTTTTACTATTGTTAGTTCAAACCTCTTGCTCATTTTACTTTCCAAACCAAAATACTTCAAATGGTAAATTTAAAGAGTGGGGCGCTTACATATGTATATATATATATGTGTTTTCGCTCTGTCTTGCCTCTAGGCTTTTCTGATGCTTCTGCCTGAATAAGGTCTTTGACAGCCCACAAATTGTATACTCTCAATTCTTGCCGTCACTTTATGATAAACATAGCAAACATGTAATATCCGTAATATTTTGAAATACATGCTGATTTAAATGCCCATTTCAGGAAGCTGGTCTCAAACCTCACCAAATCTCATATACTCCTATAACCACAGAGAAAGTGAAAATAATGTTTTTGCCTTTAAAAGGATAAACTATAGCATTGTAGGAAAAAAAGATTATTTTAAAAACCTGTTTTGAAACAATTTTAATTATAAAAATGTTGCAAAAATAATAAAAATAATTCCCATAAATCCTTTTACCCACATTGCTCAAATGCAAGTATCTTACCAAGTGATATTTCATATCATTCTCTTGCTTTCTATGTATATTAATTTCTGAATCCTTTGAAAATAATTTGTTGAAATTGCATCATGTGCCTCTAAACAATTCAATGTGTTTCTTAAATATAAAGACATCTTTAAATAACCTTAGTAAAATTATCGAAATAAGGATATTAACATTTATGCAATACTATATCTAACAGGCAACAGTTTTATTAAAAATGTATTATTTGTGCCAAAACCACCTCTATACCCAAACAATCAAAATAGTATTTTTTTATTTTTTCTGGTCTAGCAATCCATGGTATATTGAGTTACTCATCTCTGCTTCCTTTAAACTGGAAGTGTTTCACAATCTGTTTTTGCTTTTCTTGAACTTGATATTTTTGAGGAGTACAGGGTAATTATTTTGTAGAATGTCCCTCAAATTGGGCGTGACTAGTATTATCTCTGAATAGAATCATGTTATGCATTTTCACAGAAGTGGTATTTTGTTCTCAGTGTATTACATCAGGAAGTAAATGATGTTTGTTGAACCTATTACTGGTGACATTAACTTGGATTACTTGGCTAAGGGGGTGTCTACCAAATATTACTAATGTAAAGTTAAGAATTTTTCATTTTTATTTAGTAACTTCCACTGCCACTTTTATCATTCATTAATGATCCTTGTCTGTAACTATTATTACTACAGTGGTTGCTATATGGTGATTTTCTAATTCTATCATTCATTTTACATTTAATAGATGGAATTATATCACAAGAAAAACTTTCTTTACTCCTCTATTTATATATTGATTTATTTATATCAGCATGGGTTTATGGATTCTAATTTTAATCAACAGTTTATAATCTCTTATTATAATTAATAGTCTTAAATATAAAGTGTCAGTGGAGGATGATACTATCAAGGTTGTCCATCTATTCTTTTGATGTCTCCTGTCATTTCCTTAGTGTTTTCTTACTTTCTGTCACAAAGGTATACATTTTATTCTGGCACTTTTCTTGCCCAAGCCCAGAAGAAATCATTTATGAAAGGAGACTTTGTTCCTGTTAGTGAAAAAAGTTAGAGTAATGATCTGAGTGTCAGGTATGCTTATTTCTATTTGTGGGACAGTGCTTCTCTTACCTCTCCATGAACAGAGCTAGTAAATACATGTGCATACACATGGAGACATACACATACAAACATATAAATTTATCTATTATTCCATTGAAATAGATTTTATATATATATATTTTTATTTTTTGACACAGGATCTCACTCTGTAGCCCAGGCTGGAGTGCAGTAGTGAAATCTGGACTCACTGCAACCTCAGCCTCCCAAGTATCTGGGACTACAGTTGCATGCCACCGTTCCAGACTAAATTTGTACTTTTAGTAGAGATGAGAATTTCACCATGTTTGCCAGGCTGGTGTCGAACTTCTACCCTCAAGTGATCCACACACCTTGGCCTCCCAAAGTGCAAGGATTACAGGTGTGAACCACTATGCCTGGCACATTTTATATTAAATTGACAAATTTCATAAATATACAACAAACTGAAGATGTTACAAGAAAAATAATGGAGAAACTGAATAGTTCTAAACCTATTAGAGGACATACATTTATTACTATTCTATTTTCTGTAAAGAAAGCTCTAGATACCAATGGCATTCCTGCTGCAAACTGTCTAATATACAATACAAATAACACCAATATTAAACTCTTTCAAATGTATAAAATTCAAACTTTTTTCCAACTTGTTTTTTGAGGTCAGAATAACCATGATAGTATATTTATTTTTAAAAAAACTCACAAAAGTTACAGTTCACTTTCTTTCATGTACATAGGTACAATACCATCAAATTAAGTCCAGTGACATATGAAAAAGGCAGTACATTATGGTCAAGTGGTGATTATTCCAGAAAAGCTAGAATGTTTTATATTTCATAGTCAGTGCATTTCTTCACAGTAGCAAGAGGAGGGGGAGAGAGAGAGAAAGAGAGAGAGGTCAAGATCAAATCATCATCTCAATATATGTGAAAACATAATTTTATATAATTTAGCAACCACACATGATTAAAACCTCTTACAAATCTAGGACAGAAAGGCTCTTCCTTAAATGTATGATAAGTGCTCAAAATCCTGCAGTAAACACCAGAGTACATAGTAGATTATTAAGTTTGGCTCCTAAACTTGGAAATAGGTAGAGGATAACAATAATGGCTACTTCTGTTCAACACTGTGCTGGATGTCAGTGCCAGTACAATAAGGCAAGGAAAAAATGTGTGTGTGTGTGTGTGTGTGTGTATATATGTGTGTGTTTTTGTGTGTATGATGTTTCCCAAGAAATAATCATTCCTAAATGACATGAATGCATATGTAGAAAACCCAAATAATCTATAAATTTATTATTAGAATAAATTAATAAATTTAATAGAATAGCTGCGTAAAACATTAGTAAATAAACAAAAACCAAATCACTTTTATTTCTGTACACCGGAAGCAAGCAACTAGAAAATACAATTTTTAAATTACCATTTATAATAGCATGAAAATTTTAATCTAAGGAGATGTATGCAAGGTATATACACTGAAAATTATGTAATGCTAAATAAAGGAAATAATATTTTAATAAATAAAAAAATACACAGCATTCATGGGATAGATTACCCAATATAGTAAAGATGTAATTGCTTTCTTAATCAGTCTATGGATTCAATGAAATTTTAATCAGCACTTCAGTAGTTTATGTGTGGGTATGTGTAGTATACAAAGCAGACTCTGAAGTTTATAGAAAAATGAAAAGGGCCAAAAGAAACTAAGACAGTCTTGAAAATAACATATCTGGATGCCTTGTGTACTACCAGATGTTGAATTTATTATAGAGCTATAGTAATTCATGCAATTTAGTATTAACTAAAGATCAATGTATTAAAAATCTATAATCTACTTGTGGCACCTCAATATGTGGCAGAATACAAATATGTAAATTCTGTTATACATAGAAAACTAAAGCAGATCAGTGGACATGCTATCAACATTGACCTCTATTGAATTCAGCAAATCAATTATTTGTAAACCTTTTATACAGATTGTTATGAGCTGAATTGTGACCATCCCCCTTGCCCCGCCAATCCATATGTTAAAGTACTAACTCCAAGGACCTCAGAATGTAAATTTATTTGGAGATAAGTCCTTTAAAAAAGTAATTAAAGTAAAATGAGTTCATAAGTGTAGGCTGTAGTTTAATATGAGTGAAAAGATTACAAAAGGAGATTAGGACACAGACAGACAGACACAGAGGAAAACACCAGATTAAGAAACCAGAGGAAGATGGCATCTACAAGCCAAGGAAAGACATCTTATAAGAAACCAACTCTACCAACACCTTGATCTCAGACTTCTAAGCCCCAGAACTGTGAGAAAATAAATTTATGTTGTATAAGCCACCTAGTCTGTGATACTTATGGCAGCCCTAGCAAACTAATACACAGATCTGATTCAAAATGAACAGCCAATTGAAAAGGGTGATTTAAAAATTCCCATTTGTATTAGCAATGAAGAAAATAATGTACCTAGGACACATAATTTTGATTTGTTATTAAAATGCTATATAAAAGTCAATTTAAAATGAAGATATATAACATTTTCATGAATCTGAAGACTCAATATTGTAAGAGTCATAACATCAAAGCAATTCCAGGAAATATTGTAGTAACTTTTTAAATCTATTTGATGACGTGATGAGGAAATTTTGCTGTGTTGCTGCAATATGATTCATCTTTCTAATGTTATGCCTTAAATAATTTAAACATAGTTTTTCAAATCTATTTTTCCAGTTCTTAGCATGATAAGTAATTTTTTTGTTAAATTTGTTGATACTTCTCATAATAATAATATTGTTCAATTTATAATTTTCTATTGTATTTTCCCTCTGTTCAAGCCCAGTGTGCCCTGGACTATGACATTCTTGGATACAGTTTTAAATTTGTTGGTACCTTTCTGATTTCAGAAACTTCTTTGTTTTTGGAGTTCAGGGATTATTTTTTCCTTCTGTCTTTTTACAATTTGTTCTCTCAGTCTTTCTTTCTCTCTTTTTCTTTCTCTTTATATGTGTATCTCCTCAGTATTTATGTCTTTGAACTGGAAAAGGGACCTATCTCTAATAGCCCGATTTTACATTTCCACTATTTGGCATTTTCACTATAGAAACTATAGTTATCATTTGGAACATGTATATTTCTACGTTCTATTCTAACCACATTGTACCTATCGGCTAATTTAATGCTAACAAATATCTTATTAGATGGTTAAGTATTATTTCATTTAAAAAATCCTTCTTTTGCTCAATAAGAAACATGAGGCAAGAGGAATTTGGTGACTTTCCCAGTATCACAGAGTCTATATGAAACAGTTAGGAATTTGGATTTAAATTGTGTGATTATACGGCATTAATATGCTATCACAGTTTTCTAATTTTCATGTGTTTTTCTTCAATTAAATCCAATGATTCTTATGGGTAGAATTTTGAACTGAAATTTGTTTTCTTTTCCCAAAGTACCTACGTTAGAAAATTTCACTGCATTTCTTGCTCGATTCCAGGGAGTAGTTAGTGGCAAATTTTGAATATTTTTCTTTTTAATGTAAAAGTAATATAATTTATCAGCATCCTAGTACTGCACTATGAAGGAAATAATTATATGTCCTATTTGCCACAGCCAAATTATCTTGTCTTCCTTCTTAAAATGACCCTACTCTCTTTCTGACCACAATCTCTCCACCAGTAAGGCTTTTACATCTTTTAGAATTTCTTAAAGTACCTGAACTACTAGGAAAATCTGTGCTTTGCAAGCTCTCATACATTTTTGCCCTAAATATTTTCAAAATTTATAAAACTTTTTAAAAAATAAAAAGTTCAAGCAATATCTTGATTTTTTTACATAGAGTTACACATTCTTGAGTTTATGAGAAAGACTCAATCAATACAAACAGGTCACTAAAACCTTTAAGAATATAAACACAAGCGAAAGCCATGATTAGAACATCAACAACAATTAAAAACAAAATTATCCAGCATTTTAAGAGTTAATGAATCAATTAGTTTTTCATCTATTGACTCTTTTTGTATTTGCTAATTCATTCAGTAATTATAAGTATATATTATGTATGTATGTATTGCTTACCTATTGTGAGCCAAGGAATATTTCAAGCACTAGGAATATAATAGTGATCAACAACCATAAAATCTGTGCATTCATGTAGTAAAAAATTTCTAGAGAGAAAAAGAAAATAAGCAAATACATGAAGTAGATATTTATAAATTATCATTGTTAGTATGAAATTTTCCATGGATTCCTCAAGTTTCTGCACAGGCTGGGTCTTCTAAGCAAAATACATGTTTCTGCACAGGCTGGGTTTTCTAAGCAAAATACATGTTTCAATAGCAAACAGAGAGAGTGTTTCCCTCTGGGCAAATACAGAGATATATTTTGTAGATGTCCAAGGTAGTAAAGATAAAACCTTCTCTGTTCCTTTCCCAGAGACATATGCTTACGTTCCAGGATAATAAACCTATGGAGTTTTCTCTGTTCCTCCAGGAGGAGATTTTTTTTATATTCCAGAAAAACAAGTAATCTTGCTCTCTACAGAGGAGGGTAGGTGGATTTGCCAGCAGTCTCATAAACTCTAAGAGGATCCTAATTTCAGGCTTCCTCTCCTGTGGTGCAACCCACTGCACGTGCAGGTAAACATCTGGTCCTCATCATGTTCCTCTGTGGGATGTGGGGTGTGAGGAACTTCCACAAGAAGCTGCTTTGGCTACTGTTTTTGTTCTTTTGCTGTGGTCTGTTTTTGACTCAGAAATCAAAATCTTTTGTTCTTTCATATATGTATATATTAGTCTGTGTGTTTGGGAGTGCATGTGTCTCTGTGTGTGTGTGTGTGTGTGTGTGTGTGTGTGTGTGTGTGTTTATGTATCTGTAACATTCTAGCAGGCGAATAGCTCAAAAGTAGGGTAAAAATCTCAGACCCAGGCCAGGTGCAGTGGCTCACACCTGTAATCCCAGCACTTTGGGAGGCCAAGAAAGGAAAATTACCTGAGGTCAATAGTTTGAGGCCAGCCTGGCCAAGATGGAGAAAACCCGTCTCTACTAAAAATGCAAAAATTAGCCAGGCATGGTGTCGCACACCTGTAATCCCAGCTACTCGATTAGGGAGGCTGAGGCAGGAGAATTGCTGGAATCTATGAGGCGGAGGTGAGCCGAGATAGCACTACAGCACGCCAGCCTGGGTGATAGAATGAGACTCCCCCTCAAAAAAAAAAAAAAACCTCAGGCTCTTCACCCTTTCCAATTTAATAGCCATATGTACTAGACAAAAATTACATAGTGTATGATGAAAGAAAATAGATATATAGATTGGGAGAGACATGTTTAAGTAAAGTCTCTTTGCCATTGAAGCTGAGCTCTGAAGATATGAAGGTATAATTAATGCAAAGAAAAAACAATAAGAGCAAGAACATAAAATATTCAAGAAAGAATAACAAAAAAGACCAGGACAGAGGAGGCCTAAAGTGTCAGAAACTGCTAAAGATGTGCAGTTAAGCAGACTACAAATCTGTGTGTAGCTGGTAATTACGATTATATTGAGAAAATTAGTGGAAGCTTGAATTGAGGCTCAGATCCAATCATTTGGCTTAAGATATAGTAATTCTGATATTGTATATAGAAATAGAAATGCTGATTAGACATTTGGATTTATGTCTGTAGGTGAAGGAGGAATTCTGGGATGGTGAAAAACTAGCCTATGTATAGTCCTTTAAAGTCAAATGACTGTATATGCTCACCCTAAGGAGATGGAATGGGCAGTGAGGTGCACTCAGAAGAGTAGGAGGAGAGCAAAGGGGAAAACATTTAGCCCGTGAATTCGGATAAAAATAAGAAAAGCCATGTTATGGAATATAGCTGAGGGTGGTTTTTCATATGTTGTGACAATGACCGCTATGACAGAGAAGGGTTCACTGTTTTTGGCATTGTGAAAGTCATGGGTGAAATTCCTAGGATTCATTTTAGTGAATTGGTTAGGGTGGTAGTTGATAAGAGTGGGTAGGAGGGAAGAATACATAGATACTGAGTGCATTCAATTCCTTGATTATTTTTTTCTTAACTGTGAAAATGTATAAAGAAAGAAATCAAGAGATATATAGGTTTAAGTGAATTCCTTCAAATAGAACTTTCTTCAAGATACGGTTATTAAAAAGAAAGAACTATCACTTGTTTTTAGTCTTTGACTGTTAACAAATCTATATTGGCTGTTACAGGAGACACAGCTGTATATGGTGAAAAGAACACTGGAAAACATGGTCTGGGTGTTAAAACATAGTCCTGGGTCTTATGATTATTGGGGTGTTACCCTGGAGCAATAATAATCACTCTAATCCTCAATGTCTTCATTTGTGATCTCAGAAAATATTTTCTACCTGCACAGAGACTTGTAAGATTCATGTTTGTCTAGCTATGAGAACACACGCTCAAAACCAGTAGAAGTATGTAAATATTTATTTCACCAGTTTATGCTAAAACAAAAGGAAAAAAAAACTACCTGACATATTAATGTATCAAAAGAAGCTATAATATGCAGCACAATGTGCTCTATGTGCTAACTTAAGATTTTTAAATAGTATTTATTATTTTATTTTAATATACAAAATTAAAACTTATATAAGAATAAGGGAGGGCTGGGCTCAGTGACTCACACCTGTAATCCCAGCACTTTGGAAGGCCAAGTCAGGCAGATCAAAATGTCAGGAGATCGAGACCATCCTGGCTAACACAGTGAAACCCTGTTTCTGCTAAAAACACAAAAAATTAGCTGGGCATGGTGGCGGGCACCTGTAGTCCCAGGTACTTGGGAGGCTGAGGCAGGAGAATGGCGTGAACCCAGGTGGCAGAGCTTGCAGTGAGCCGAGATCTCGCCACTTCACTCCAGCCTGGGCGACAGAGCGAGACTCTGTCTCAAAAAAAAAAAAAAAAAAAAAAAAAAAAGGCATAAATGCCTGTTGTTAAATTGAAGCATAGAACAATATTGTTACCATGGTAGCAAAGGGACAAGGATCAGGTAGTATTATTAGCTGTTACATATACTGTGAGGTGTAGACTACTATTGGTTTAGCTCAATACAGTTCATCATCACAAATAGGAGTGGGATGTAGAAAAGTGGAATTAAAAAATTAAAACTTGGCCAGGCAGGTTGGCTCGTCCCTGTAATCCCAGCACTTTGGGTGGCCGAGGTGGGTAGATTATGATGTCAAGAGATCGAAACCATCCTGGTCAACATGGTGAAACCCCATCTCTACTAAAAATACAAAAATTAGCTGGGCGTGGTGGCGCACGCCTGTAATCCCAGCTACTCAGGAGACTAAGGCAGGAGAATCGCTTGAACACGGGAGGTGGATATTGCAGTGAGCCAAGATCATGCCACTGCACTCCAGCCTGGCGACAGAGGGAGACCCATCCTCCAAAAAAAAATAAAAATAAAAATAAAGGTATCCGCCTCCATCATACCGGAGAGTACCACCAACTGGGCTGTTGAGTTCCTGGGCCCATAGCCAGCAGCCTGAGACTTGCACAGTGGTACACCAGCACGCTAGAATCAGCACAAGAGTGAGGATTCAGGATACATAGGTAAAATAGGTGAGAAAAATGTAATACTGTTTTTGCATGTTTACCCTAGAATACAGAAGGTTTTAATTATCTTGATATTCACACTAACAATTTTCAAGGCCAAAATTATGCTTTTTCAGAAAAACAAGATATATTATCTCCTAACTTTTAAATGGTTTACTAGCCATTTAAAGTGACTTTGGAATTCTACTGTCAACATTCTTTTCCACTGCTCATTGAACATGAAAAAAGGAAAATCAAAAGAAACTTTTCGAAAACAAATTTAGGGAGTCTAATGTAAGTCGTGAACTTATGTATCTTTTAAAAAGGCAGAGAAGCACTAATTAAATTGTTATCTTTCTAATTGTGCATATGATGGAGCTCTTTATTTTTCCTGTAGACAAAAATTACATAGCCCAAGTTAAATCTCAAATTTTTACTATCAGAACTTTGAGAAAATATTACATCTATGTTCAGTGGTTTGAGAATAATACCTTGGTCTCAATGGCCTGCTAGTCATCAGACTGTTTCTTTTTATTTCTGTCATACCACTTCTAAGATACATACTAGATGTCATATATTTGATTAAACACAATTTTAGAGAAATGGTATTTCTATTTGATGGAACTGAGAGACTGCTGTTAAATATTTCTTCTCAAATAGCAACTTGAACTTCTTCTTTTAGTATTCAAAACTTAATATATGGACTACATCAGAATATTTATTAAGGATAGAACTTGTGATAATTAGAAAAAAACTTTTCCCACATTGAAGGACATTAAGTCTAAAATATACATGGGACATTTAAATTTTTTTTATCAGCTTTTGAGTTTATTTCTGGTATAAATGAAAGTATGTTTTTCCATAGATATTAAAGACATGAATGTAGTTGCAAAGAAATAAAGTATCTGGCCTGTGATCCATTCATTCTTTAACCAGAGTGCAACCCCAGGAAAAAGAAAATAGGGCAGGTGACCTGCCCTTATCTCCTTGTCAACTGGACCTCTGGGTAAATAGGCTGATGATATTTGCTAGGAGGAAGAGACCTTATCTATATAGCCCCTTAGCAGGATGCCCCTGGCTAAAGGATTACTTATAGTAAATAAAATTACAATCAACGGATTTATGATGCATGGCTCCCTGGAGAACGTCATACAACTCAGCGGGTATAAAATAAAGATGTTACATAACTTAAATGCCTCCTGCTGTGTGAGGTAAAGCCACAAAACCTCCCTTGGAAACTTCATCTATTATTGGGCAGGGAAGTGTTGGCTAATATTGGAAGGAAGGATTTGGTAGGGTTACCAGATGTAGCAAAATACAGATGCCCAGTTAAATTTTTGTTGGAGAGAAACAATGAAGTTTGTGTGTAAGTATACAAGTATATCCTATCCAATATTTGGGACTTACTTTAAAAAAAAAAAAAGCTGTGATTGTGTCTCTGCAATTCAAATTTAACTAAGCATCTGTACTTTTTGTGGCAAATCTAATACCTTGTTTTTAATACCTTTGTGGTAAATCTAATACCTAATCTGGAGAATCAGTTGGAAATATTATGCAACTTTTGTACTAAATGTAAGCGTTATTACATGTCTTAAATGAAAATTGTATACATTGTTGTATAACATGAATATTCAATATATGTATACTTTGCAAAATAATTACTAGAATCTAGGTAATTAACATATTCCTCAACTTACCTAGTTAATCTTTCTATTTGCATGCTGAGAACGTTTAGAAAATGGCCTTTACTGTTTTTGTGCTCATACCAACATTCTGATCATGACACTTAAGTAATCTCCAAGAAGTTTCAGACATTTCCTATAGCATTCCTCTTGTTTGGAGCCCTCACCAGAATCACCCTTAATACTCCATTAATGGCAAAACAGGCTTTTTTCTAGCCTGCCTCTCCTCCAAAGTCTTCCAGCCTCTAGCCATTAAAGTTCTCAAGATGCTTCCATATTTTCCGGTGTTTGTTATAGCAGCACCCCGTTTCTCTGGTACTGGTTTTCTGCATTAATCTATTTTGTTCTATAACAATATACCACAGACTGGGTAATTTATAGTGAATAGAAACTTACTAGCTGACAATTTGAAAGCTGAAGAGTCCAAGATTGACAGACCAGAATCTGGTGAGGATCTTCTTGGTAAAAAGGCAAAAAGAGGCAAGAAAAAGAGATTAAAATGTAGCCAAACTCACACTGGTATAACAAATCTATTGCCACAATAATGAACTCACTTCCGCAATAATGGCATTCATTCATTCATTCTCTCATCCTTTACTAAGGCCCCACTAAACACTGTGGAATGGGTGATTCAGTTTCCAACACATGTTTTCTGGGGGACACATTTAAATTATAGCACGCCCATTGCAATTTACTGTCTGAAAATAAGGAATATTGATTGAGAAAATTTAACTGATCATAGGACTAGAGGTCAATAGGAATTTTCTCACTAAGATCTTCATTAAAATCTTTGTAATGTTAGATAACACAATCAGCAAACGATTTAAGCATCCGTTTAATATGCATTTTGTTTTGTTAAGCCTTTGTTTTGTTTGTTTGTAATAATATCATCAGTATAAGATGGATAATTTCCATAAAACTGCTATTCGTATACAAATGCAAACATTTTGAAGGAAGTGTTAAGAGAAGGCAGGGTTGTGGAATATAATGATTTCATCTAGAGTAATATTTTAGAATGTATGAAATTCATTCAACTGGATTTTTAGGTAACTCTTGAACTATACTAACCATGAGTTTTTACCCTCTTAAATGCCTCATTTGCCAATGTTACACATTGCCAGTTGAGAAGAGACTCACAGATGTAACTGTGCTACAATCACAGTGGGAGAAGAGTGAAGATCTTTTTGAGAAGGTTCAGAGGCTAATGATGACTTGTGCCTGAAGAGAACTCCTTCTCAGTCTGCCCTGAACTGAGCTGCTGGCAAAGCTATGTTTCCTCTTAAAAAACGACTTTCAAACAACTCCACTACACTGTCTACTGGGTTAGAAGAGCAGAAAAACTTGACCCACAGAGTTAATAAGTAGTAACTTTGTAATTTGAACCTAGTTTATCTAATCCTTCAGTCTCCAGTTTTTCTAATACAACATTAATAACCTTTTATTTTTAGCTATCAGTATTAATATTACTCTGAACACTATTGCTCTGTTGTTTGAAAATACATGTATTTTAAATGATGATGCAACAACCATATTCAATACATACTGCTACTTCTCCATGAATTTCTATAAAATGAATTGGCTCTTGAAAAGAAGTTGTTTTGGCATTCCCTACTAAGTATCTGACTGCTCATTAAGAATGAAAATGTGTTTCACAGATGCTGGTCTTTGACCTTTCTATTTGTAGAGCATTTTACATTTATGGTTTCATTACCTCCTCCAAAGCTCTGACAATATTTGGCAAGTTGTACAAAATAGTAACTTGATCAGCTTGCTTTAAGGCCACCCAGCAAGTCAAGAGCAGACAAATAAGGCAAGATCCCAGATATTTTGACTCTCTTTTATTTCTATGTTATACAAAAATATTTCTATGACAAAAACGTTTTTCCTCAGAAATCTATTTAATATCTATATTTGATCAATTATTATTATCAATAAATTATATAATGAAAACTTAAGAAAATAAAAGTTTATAGTGTTAGAGGTTCTGTAACTAATTTTCTTCAGCTATTAATACCGGTAAGGTGGAGCTTTCCGAGTCATAGTTATAATATATTTGAAACTTGATTGATAAACAGCTGCCAGAAATGCTAGTTATAAGAGGAAATATTTTGTAACTTTTGTGCTAAATGTAATCTTTAGTACACATCTTAAATGAATATTTACTTTTTCTGAAAATTATGAAAAAAGTAAGAGGCTTATTAAATTAACTCCATAATTCATATGAGATAATTAGCATAACTGTGGCAATGAAGCTTTCCTCCCTCATGCTAAATCCATCCTAAAGATAATTGTAGAATAAAATTATAGAGCTTTACAAGCAAAGAAGCCCAATGAGATAATTGTTGTCCTTGGTGTGTATGTAATGAAGCTGAGGTCAAAAAGATTAAGTGACTTATTCAAGGTCACACAACTAACGGGTGAGTAGAATTTAGAGATCCTGACACACACTCCATAATCTTGTGTTTATGATCTATTTAATAGCTTTCTGTGCAAGCGCAGTAAATAGCTTAATCACTTGATCACAAGGGTACATTGATTCAACAAGTCAAATATGACACAGCTTAAAAGGTGCATGTTTATGAAAGATGTTTACCTTATCCTTGTTTACACAGGAAGGAACTTTGAGGAGTTAATTTCAAAACTGTAAGCTGTGTGAATCAACTTTGATGGAAAACAAATATAGTAAATCAAAACAACCTCTAAATATTCTAAGTAGATAAACAATAATATAACTTAGAAACATGCCATATTGTGTTTGCCGTTCAATGAAAGGAAAGTTAATTCAAAATCTTAATATCAAGTCAGCTTACAAAAAGATCAAGAAAGCAGAAATAAACCCAAGTAATTAAAAAAACCACTGTGATCATTATAAATAGAATTAAACTTTCTTTTTGTTTAACTCTTTTCTTAGAAAGTAGACAGGGAATAAAGTGAAAGATATCTGATCTATGGCAAAAGAGTTTCAGTATACACATTCCATACTTGGATTTTTAAAATATAAACAATAATATTAAAATGGACACTATACATTCAGAAACTAAACTTAGGTATTTGTACAATTTCACTAATATACATAAGAAATGTTTTTCATAGCAGATGCTTAAGGTATTAGAATCTTAAAGAAGAATATTTAATCATTGTGAATTTCTTGTCTGTGCTTTGAAAACAGACTCTGGAGTCATAATGAATGCACTGATTTTTTTCACATTTAGAATGAATTCATACATATTCCTTAGTAGATTTATATATTAGGTTTATAATATTTTATGTAGCATTTTTAAAATTTAAATTTGTATAGTAAGTTGTTGTATATTAAGATACAAGATAGAAGAAAATCTTAAGGAAACATAAAATATAAAAATATTCACATTTTACAAATAGAAGAGTCAAGAAGTGTTATCTATAGTTGATAGAAAAGGGAATAAATGAGTTTATTTTTTCAAGTAAGAAGTTTGAACTACTGACTAAGTAGAATGACAAAAAATACATAAGGGAAAAAGATAATGCAAGTGTGTAATAAATACATATTCTCTTCTACGACAGCATACAGACAACAGGTAATGTTTAACCTTTATAAATCAAGAAAGAAGAGCAGAGTATGTTATTCATAGATACGAAATTAGCCATCAAGAAAGAAAACCTACTTAAAAATACCTGCGAGCAAGAATGGATTAGTTCTTAAAAGTGGGCAAGAGATTTTTCTTTTATTTTATTTTGTAAATCATGTGTATAGGTTAATAAGTTTAGTTATAGATTCTCTCTTAAAATAACATTAAATATGATCATTAACTCTGGATTCATGTTGTCACTAAGTTTCTAATCTTTTATCAAACTATTCAAAATTATAGAATATATAGCCACTTTAAAGAATACTTAACAAATACATTGTTGCAAAAATAGCATGTGCATAGCTTAATTGGTAGATTGATAGTCTTCAATAATATCTCAAATTAGGTCAAAATAATTAATACCCTACCACGGTTATGAGGAGAAAACAGAAATAATGCAAACTTAGTAGGTTGTTGACTAAATTAAATTAAATCTCACTCTGACTTCTGTTAGAAAAGTCCTTCATAATTGAAAGATACTTTAAAACAAATTTTGAAATTAGTTGAAGATTATAACTCTATCTAAAGTTGACTAAAACGTCAGACATTTTGAAAAAATAGTTTTATATACTCTAATACTCATATCATAAATTTTTATTATTCACTGAATAATATTTAGTAACAGGAATAATGTTCTTCAAACCAGTGGGAACAAATGAGAACCATATATTCTAAGCAATTAAAATTAACCACATGTTATTTTAGTGCTATTAATGGTATAATAATATATGGTATACTATAAGTCATTTTACTCAGTATGTATATACATTTTAATGTATTTTTACAAAGTAAGAATTTTTAGTTTTGATTAACAATTTTAATAATAATATAAACTGGTAGAATACATTTTAAGCAAGATTTTAAAATTTGAAAGGATATTATATTATAAAAATGTCTTAGATTATTTAATAATTCTAATAATACATATGAATTATTGTATCCATAAAATGGCAATATAATCTTCATATAAATATTTATGTTCCATGTAAAATTTATTGTGCATATATCTGTCAAAAATATTTAAGCTGTATTTAGAGTCACTAAATCTTTATTCTAGTCTTTACTCAGCTCTGCCAGGAAGTGGTTGTGCAACAGTAGGTGAGTCTCACTACTCTGAGTTAGAGTCAAAATAAGGTTTGTAAAATTCTAAACAATGAATTATTTTTTACATTTTAAAGTTTTAAATGATCTCGTAGAAATGTCAAGTTATCCTTCAACTGAAAAATACAGTCTAAAACTATCTTACAGGCAAACCAGCCATATAAGCAACTAAATTACAAAAGTAAAACAAATGATTGGATTGCATTAGTTCTATTTACCAAACGATGATATTAGGTTACAGGTGCCTCTGTCAAATTATACAACTAACAACGATCATAAATATAATAGAAATGATTTGAATAGGAACAGTGTAAAACAATAGGAGTGGAGTAGGCTGAGTTGGGCTACAGAGATCGTACTTCAACATAAATGGACACCCACTACACAGATTCAATTAATCGTGATCATGTGAGAATGTGGGCCTGTGTGGCAGGTAGGCAATTTCTCTACAGAATACATAAATCTAATTTTATGTAAAATATACGATTTTTGAATGTAGGCAAATAACTTATATTGTGTGAGCCAAACAAACAAATTTCCTGGCCATATCTGCTCCATAGACAATATTTGCCCTGTGCTTTTCCTTTTAATAGTTAACAAGAAAGATTTTTTTTGATCCAATGTTACATAATGGGATAATTCATGAAAATATTTTAAAAGTTACTTAGTTAATTTTAGTGTTTAAATTAATTTTGTGGAGTATTCTATTTTAATATTAAGATTAAAGGAAGGTATTTTTTAACTTATGAAATGCCTTCTATTCAGATAATAGTTGGTTAAGCCATTACCAGGCATTTGCATTTACAATTACATTTTGTCCCAAAGATTTTCCCACACATCAGCCTCCAGAATGATTAGAAATCATATCATCTTTGGATGTTAAGTGGACAGAAAGTTAATTATAGTTGAGGAGGTAACCATGTTTTTAAAAAAAAGTCTATGGAGTATATGAAATGCGGCAGTGTAGCATAACAATGTATGATATATTTCCTATGATTCAATTTGAATGACATTTGAAGTAGAAAAAATTAATGGATGCTACAATGTATAGTGTTACAAAGCAGGAAATGTAATATTATAATATTATTCAACTTTCCAAAATAAGTGACTATAAGCACACGTACACACACACATTGCTCGTGGGGGATCTAACAAAATTAGAAACCAAGACCTTAATGACTTCCAATAACATTTATTCATTATACACTCAGTTTAACATCTGCATTTTGCAAGTATATGTGTGTTTTTGTGTCTTTGTGTGTGTGTGAAATGCACTGTACATATAGGGCCTATAATACTAGCTAGCACATAGTTTATTTTTTGGGTAAATGAATGACATTTATTATAATATAACATATTTGAGAGATATATTTTTGTCTCCTCTGTAAGCACAAGTGTAGAATAACAGTATTATAGAAATTGTTGGGAATTTGAGAACGAAAAAAAAAAAATAAAAAACCTTCCCCAGGCTTGAGCACTGTTGAAGGACAACAGAAAAGACAGTCTTACAGCCCCTCTGCATAGAAGGATCTGAAGGTGATGGGAGTGCACTATTTATATGAAAAGAGAGAGGTGAACCAAACAGGTCATGTGAATTATCTACACCACAGAAATAAAACAGATTTTCTATCAGTGAGCTTACTGTGTCTTCTATGTTTGTTTTGAACTAAAAGATTGAAAGAGTGCTGTGTTATTCAGGTTCAAACCCTTCACTGACCTCTCAACTTTTACAAGATGCCTTAACAATTTTAGACTTTTTAGTTATTGGTTCAAAGATAAAACATTATGGGTCTGCACAGGGTTTGCCCCCTCAGTTGCAAATAAATTGAAGCAAAACTAAATTCAATTTAATATTCCTCTGGCACAGCGAGTGATCGTTGAGATTGGCCATTTGCAGTTCAAAGAAACTGAACTGTGCTGTGCTATGCTTTTTGGATAAAACCTTTTCTAGACATATATATCCTACAAGATATTATTGTACCATGCTTAACTAATATTTTGGCTATGCCAATTAGGAAAATGATTATAACATTAACATGACTTTGATATTCATGAATGAAAATGTTTATTTTCAGTGCAATTTTTCAAATAAAATACGTTAACTCCTATAAAGCTGATGGTGTCTATGTTTTCACAGCTGTTCATGTTTCATTAAAATTACTAATCTTATCTGCATTTACAATGTCAAAAGTGCCATAAATGATCTGTTTTATCCTAAGTGAACTCTGAAAAAGTAAATAAATGCATTTTTTGATTAATTAAAAAGTTCAATATCTAATTAATAAACAAAAATACATACTTCTCTATAAGGATTCCATAGTGTAAAATGTATCTCTCTTGATTCATCCTTTTTTTTTGCTTTTGTCCCATATGGTGGATAATTGCCATATTGCTTATCACAAAACAGGCATCAGAGGCATCATAAAATTAATTTCATTCCAGGAAGTCCAAAAATTATATTCAGTTATTAATTACCCAATTCATGTGTACTAATACCTGGCAGAGATGTTGAATACCACTTTAGATCAACTCAACATGTATATATTATGGACCTATTATATATCTATTATAAACTATATATAATATAATTTATATGAACATATATGATACATAATTATATAAAACCAAATATTATATATAAAATTATAGTTGCTAGGGAATAAAGTCAAATTTTAGTAGATTCCTACTCTTCAGGGGCTTCAGTATAGTGAATAATCAGAATTTCTCACACCATAATCTTAAAACACCTCCATCAGTATTACCAAATAGTTCACTAAAAATGAAGATTTTTTGGCCCAACATTACAATTAGTGAATGAGAGTCCTGGGGACTGGAGTCACAAATCTACTAATTTAAAAAGCAAGCAATTAAAAAAACCACTGGCCTAGTCTAATTTCTTAATAATTATTTTTTTATTTTTAAATTTGTTTTATTTTTATTGGTACATAGGAGGTGTACATATTTATGGGGGACATGAGATATTTTGATGCAGGACATATAATGCATAATTATCACATTAGGGTAAATGAAGTATCTAACCCCTTAAGCATGCATCATATCTTTGTGTTAACAAACATTCCAATTATATACATTTAGTTATTATTAAATATGCAATAAATTGTTGTTGACTGTAGTGACCTTGTTATGATATCAAATACTAAGTCTTATTTTTCTTACTATATTTTTGTACCCATTAACTATTTTCTACACCACCCACCTACTCTGGAAACCATCATTCTACTCTCTATCTTCAGGAGTTCAATGTTTTAATTTTTAGGTTAACACAATATCCTCCAGTTCCATCTGTGTTATTGAAAGTGACAGTATCTCATTCTTTAATGGCTGAACAGTACTCCATTGTGTATATGTACTGTATTTTCTTTATACATTTCTGATGGACACTTAGATTGCTTCCAAATATTGGCTATTGTGAATAGTGCTGAAATGGACACAGGAGTGCAGATCTCTCTTAATATACTGATTTGCCTAATTTTGCATATATATCTAGCAAAGGCATTACTGAATTGTATGGTAGTTCTATTTCTAGATTTTTGTGAAACCTCCATACCATTTTGTATAGTAGTTGTACTATTTTACATTTCCACCAACAGTGTATGAGGGATCTCTTTTCTCCACATCCTCACTGGCATTCATTACTACCTGTTTTTTTAATGAAAGCCATTTTAACTGGTGTGAAATATCATTGTACTTTTGGTTTGCATTTCTCTCATGATCAATGATGTTGGCCACCTTTTTATATACATAGTTCTCATTTTTATTCTTATTTTGAGAAATGTGTATTCAATTCTTTGCCTATTTAAAAAGTTGATTATTAGAATCTGTCCTACTGAGTTGTTGAGCTTCTTATATATTTTGGTTATTGATCTCTTGTCAGATGGATAGTTTTCAAATATTTTCTTTCATTCTGTTTGTTGTCTCTTCACTTTGATGATGATTTCCTTTGCTGTGTAGAAGTTTTAACTTGATATGATCCCATTTGTCCATTTTTGCTTTGGTTGATGTGCTTGTGGGATATTCCTCAAGAAATCTTTGTTTAGAGCAACGTCTTCAGGTTACCTAAAGTTTTCTTTTAGTAGTCTTATAGTTTGAAGTATTAGATTTAAGTCTTTAATACATTTCGATTTGATTTTTGTATATGGCAAGAGATACAGGTCTAGATTTCTTCTTCTGCATATGATATCCAGTATTTTCAGCACCATTTATTGAAGAGACTGTCCTCTATCCAATGTATCTTCTTGGCACTTTTGTCAAAAATGAGTTCAAAGTACACGTATGGATTTATTTCTGGGTTCTCTATTTCATTTCACTTATCTGCATGTAAATCTTTATGCCAGTACCATGATGTTTTGGTTACTATAGCTCTGTAGTTTAATTTGAAGATAGGTAATGTGATTCCTCCAGTTTCTTTCCTTTTCCTCAGGATGTCTTTAGCTATTCTGGGTCTTTTGTGGTTCTGTATACATTTTATGATAATTTTTTCAATTTCTGTGAAGAAAGTCATTGTTATTTTGATAGGTATTACATTGAATCTGTAGATTGCTTTGGGTAGTATGGACATTTTAACATTTATTTTTCCAATTCATGAACATGTAGAAACTTTCCATTTTTTTGTCTGTGTCCTGTTCAATTTTGTGCATCAATGTTTTATGGTTTTCATTGTAGAGATCTTTAACTTCTTAGGTTAATTCCTAGGTATTTAATTTTTTATGTACTGTAAATGGGATCACTTTCTTGATTTCTTTTCAGATTGTTCACTGTTGGAATATAGAAATGCTAATAATTTTTGTATGTTAATTTTGTATCCTGCCACTTTACCAAATTTGTTTATCAATTTTAATAATTTTGGTAGAGTCTTCAGAATTTTAAATATAAAATCATATCATCTGCAAATAAAGATAGCGTGACTTCTGTCTTTCTAATTTGGATGTTCTTTATTGATTTATCTTGTCTGATTAGGACTTTCAGTACTATGTTTAATAACAGTAGTGAAAGTGGACATCCTTGTCATATTCCTGATCTTAGAGGAAAGGCTTTTAGTTCAGTATAATACTAGCTGTGGATGTATTGTATATAGCTTTAATTGTGTTGAGGTATTTTCCTTCTATACCCATTTTAAGATTTTTATTATGGAGCAATTTGAATTTTATCAATTAAATTTTTCAGCATCAATTGAAATGATCATATGGTTTTAATCCTTCATTCTGTTGATATGATGTATCACTTCTGTTTGCATATGTTGAACAATCCTTGTATCCCTGGGATAAATCCCACTTGGCCATTATAAATGATCTTTATAATGTGGTGTTGAATTAATATTTCATTACTTTGAGAGGATTTTTGCATCGATGTTCATCATTGATACTGGTCTGTCGTTTTTTTGTTTTGTTTTGTTTTGTTTTAATGTGTCCTTTTTTTTTTTTCTTTTAATCAGGGTAATACTAGCCTCATAGAAGTATTCTCTAATTTTTGGAATAGTTTGAGTAGGATTGATGTTCTTTAATTGTTTGGTGGAATTTAGCAGTGAATGCATTGGGTCCTGTGCTTTTCTTTTCTATGATAATTTTATTAAAGCTTTAATTTCATTACCTGTCATTGGTCTATTCAGTTTTGGATTTCTTCATGGCTCCATCCTGATAGACTTTATGTGTCTAGGTATTTATTCATTTCTTGCTCCAGGTTTTCCAATTTATTGTCATGTAGTTGCTCATAGTAGTCTCTAATAATCCTTTGGTTTTCTGCAATGTCAATTGTAATATCTCTATTTTTATTTCTGATTTTGTTTGTGTCTTTCTTTTTTTCTTAATAAGGCCAACTAAAGGGTTCTCAATTTTGTTTATCTTTCTAAAAATCTTTTTATTTTGTTGTTTTGTATTATTTTTTCATTGCAATTTTATTTACATCTTCTCTGATTTTCATTTGTTTTCTTCTACTAATTTGGGGTTTGGTTCGCTCTTGCTTTTCTAGTTCTGTAAGATGCACTGCTAGGTTGTTAATTTGAAGCTTATCTACTTTTTTCATGCAGGCTCTTGTTGCTGTAAACTTTCCTGTTAGTACTGTTATCTGTGTATCCCATAGGTTTGATATGTTGTGTTTCCAAGACCATTTTTTTTTTTTCAAGAAATTTTTAAATGTCTTCATGGACCCACTGGTCATTCAGGAACATATTATTTAATTTCCATGTGTTTGTATAATTTTCAACATTCCTCTTGTTATTGATTTTTGGTTCTATTCTATTTTGGTAAGAGAAGAAATTTGATATGATTTTAATTTTTGAATTTTTAAAAGACTTGTTTGGGGGCTTTACATATGGTCTATCTTTCAGAATGATCCATGTGCTAAGGAGAGGATTGTTTATTCTGCAGCAGTTGGATCTGCAGAGTTCCATAGATATCTCTTAGGTCTATTTGGTCTATTGTATAGATTAAGTGTGATGTTTGTTTTTTTGATTTTCTGTCTGGAAGATCAGTCTAAAGTTGTAAGTGGGTCGTTGAAGTCCCAATGTATTATTGTTTTCAGGTCTCTCTTTTTAGCTCCAATATATCTGGGTGCTCCAGAGTTGGATGCATATATATTTACAATTATTATATCTTCTTGCTGAATTGGCTCCTTTATCATCACATAATGACCTTCTTTGCCTCTTTCTACTGTTTTTGTCTTGAAATTTATTTTGACTGACATAAGTATAGCTACTCCTGCTCTTTTTCAGTGTCCATTGAGATGGAATATCTTTTTCCACCCCTTTATTTTCACTCTCTATGTGTCTTTTTAGGTGAAGTCTGTTTCCTATAGGCAGCAAATCATGGAGTCTTGTTTTTTAATTCATTTCATCCAATTAAAAACATCTTTTTTTTAACTATGTCTTTTGATTGGAGAGTTTAGTCCATTTACATTCCATGTTATTACTGATAAGTAAGGTCTTACTCCTGCCATTTTCTTACTTGTTTTCTGTTTCTTTTATTGTCTTCTCTTCCTTCCTTCATTCCTTGTTGTCTTTCTTTTTGTGAAAGTAATTTTCTCTGGTGGTATGTTTGAATTTTCTGCTTCTTAATTTTTGTGTTTCTGTTGCAGGTTTTTTGATTTGAGGTTACCATGAGGCTTGCAAATACATGCTATCTTATAATTTATTATTTCAAATTGGTGAAAATTCTGATTATAAAAACAAACAACCAAAGAGAGAACTAATAAAAACTCTACACATTAACTTCCTCCCCTACCCTTTTAATTATTTTTCTGGTTTCTATTTTTATTATACTGTCTATATCTTGAAAAGTTGTTGTAGTTAGTTTTGATAGGTTCATCTTGTAGTCTTTCCATTCAAGATATGATTAGTTTACATACCACAATTACAGTGTTATGATGTTCTGTGTTTCTCTGTGTAATTACTCTCACCAGTAAGTTTTGTACCTTGAGATGATTTTTCTGTTACGTATTATTGTACTTGTATTTCAAACTCTTTAGCACTTATTGTAGGAAAGTTCTGGTGTTGATGAAATCACTCAGTTTCTGTTTATCTGGGAAAGTCTTAATTTCTCTTTTGTGTTTAAGAAATACTTTCACTGGATATACTACTCTACGATAAGTTTATTTCCTCAACACTTTAAATATGTCATGCCACTTACTCTCTCCTGGCCTGTGGGGATTCCACTAAAAAGTTTCTTGCTAGACGTATTGGAGTTCCATTTGTTATTTCTTTTCTATTGCTTTTTAAAGGATACTTTATTTTTAACCTTCAGGAGTTTGGTTATTAAATGCCTCGAGGTAGTCTTCTTTGCATTAAATCTACTTGGTGTTCTCTTTCTTGTACTTGAATATTCATATATTTCCCTAGATTTGGAAAGTTCTCTGTTGTTATCCCTTTGAGTATACTTTCTTCCCCAGTCTCTCTGTCTACCTTCTCTGTAAGGTCAAGGATTCTTAGATTTGCCCTTTTAAGACTATTTTCTAGACCTTCTACTTGTGTTTTATTCTTTTTAATTTTGTCTTTTCTGACTTTGTATTTTCATTTTTTTCTCACCTTTGAATTTTTTTAAAAATTATACTTTAAGTTCTGGGGTACATATGCACAACGTGGAGGTTTGTTACATAGGTATACATTTGTCATGCTGGTTTATTGCACCCATCAACTCATCATTTACATTAATATTTCTCCTAATGCTATCCCTCCTCCAGCCTCCCACCCCTCAACAGGCCCTGGTGTGTGATGTTCCCCTCCCTATGTCCATGTGTTCTCATTGTTCAACTCCCACTTATGAGTGAGAACATGGGGTGTCTGGTTTTCTGTCCTTGTGATAGTTTGCTGAGAATGGTGGTTTCCAGCTTCATCCATGTCCCTGCAAAGGACATGAACTTATTCTTTTTTATGGCTACATAGTATTCCATGGTATATATGTGCCACATTTTCTTTATCCAGTCTATTATTGATGGACATTTGGGTTGGTTCCAAGTCTTTGCTATTGTGAATAGTGCCACAATAAACATATGCGTGCGTGTGTCTTCATAGTAGCATAATGTATTACCCTTTGGGTATATACCCAGTAATGGGATTGCTGGATCAAATGGTGTTTTTAGTCCTAGATCCTTGAAGAATTGCCACACTGTCTTCCACAATGGTTGAATTAATTTACACTCCCAACAGTGTAAAAGTGTTCCTATTTCTCCACATCCTCTTCAGCATCTGTTGTTTCCTGACATTTTAATGATTGCCATTCTAACCGGCATGAGATGGTATCTTAATATGGTTTTGATTTGCATTTCTCTAATGACCAGTGATGATGAGATTTTTTTCATGTTTGTTCGCCACATAAATGTCATCTTTTGAGAAGTATCTGTTCATATTATTTGCCCACTTTTTGATGAGGTTGTTTTTCTCTTGTGAATTTAAGTTCTTTGTAGGTTCTGGATATTAGCCCTTTGTCAGATGGATAGATTGCAAAAGTTTTCTCCCATTCTATAAGGGAATTGATAGTTGTGATCTAAATCTTTGATCATTGCAGCCGTATCTGCATTAGTGGGCACTTAAATCCCAGTATTGCTCTGACTCTTGCAGACTCACTTTGGTGGTCTCAGGTAAGATCTGGGAGAATTCCCTGGATTACCAGGGAGAGACTTATATTCTTTCTCCTTATTTTTCCTCAAACAATCAGAGTTTCTCTCTGTGCCGATCTGTCTGGAGTTGGGGGATAGGTGACACAAGTACCCCTGTGGCCACCACTGCTCGGACAGCACTTGGTTAGGCCCAAAGCCAGCATAGCACTAGATCTTACCCAAGGCCTGAGTAACCATTGCCTGGCTACTGCTGATGTTCACTCAGGTCCAAGGACTCTTCAGTCAGCAAGTGGCAAAGCAGTCAGTATTGTGTCCTTTCCTTCAAGGCAGCAAACTCTCCCAACCCAGCCCCAGGCCTAATTCCTTCATTTTAAGAGTTTTAAGGTAAATAAATTTATTTACAAAGAGTTTATCTTGGCTAACCTATGCAATCACTTCACGACTAAGTTATTAAGCTGTTAAATTGAGCATATGACTCTCTGTTCTTTCTGCTCCAAACACTCACTCCAACCCCCACATGTATAGAAGCAAATGCAGCCTTCAGTATAATCCCAGGGCATTGTACCACTGCAGTAGCAGCAGGAATTTTATCTTACTTGAATGCCTAATTCGAGGTCTTTTTCTTATGTTACACACAGAATTTTTTTAACGACTTTCTGGTAGAGTATGGTAGATAACCACATTGAAACATCTGATTTAGTGGGACATCCCATAATTCTGTAAGTTTTCATTTATTTTAAGGGTTTTAAAATTGAGTAATATACATGAACTTAGAGAAACTCCAGTTCACAGTTCTTATCATTGTGAAGCTTGCCTTTTTGCATGAGATTACTTATATTTAAAATTTAACGTGAGCTCTTTTACAATGAAGAATCTTTCAGTGTCTTTACTTCTGGATAGTTCATTCCCAGAAAAATAACAAAGTAATAAAAAAAGAGAGAAATAAAATAAATAAATGAATAGAATTCTGTTTCCAACTACTATTTTAAAAACTACAGGATAATTTTTCTCTGATACTAACTATGAGGAAGATGGAATCATCAATAAAGTTAATTTTTCTTGTCAAAAAGCTGAAATTGCAAGGCAACCAAGGTAGCTGATATCCAAAAACTGACAAAATCCTGTTAGGAAAGATGATATGTTTATAAACTGATAAATAAAAACTTAAGCCTATTTATATTTTAAATAGTTTATTTGAGCTTTCAAGGATTCATGAATGGGGCATCACCAGACTGCAAGTGAATAACACTCCACATGGACGAATAAGAGAAGAAATTGGTACCACTTGGTTGTAAAAGCAAGACAAAGGAAACAATTTTGGTTACAGTAGAAAGTCTCTAATTAGTGATGGTTAGTTGGTAGTTTCTGGTTAGTACAGTTTTTTGTTTCAGTTTACTGTTTTACATTAGACTGTGGTTTGTTCATGTAGGAATTGCTCGCATAGAAAGTTCCAGAGCTACTAACAATTTTAAAAATAATTAAAGGAAATGAACAGATTCTCTAAGGAATATGAGATTATGTAAAATGTCCAAACCTAAGAATCATAGGTGTTCTTAAATGAGAAGAAAAAGCAAACGTTTAGAAAACCTATTTGAAGCAGTAACTGAGGAAGACATTCCTGGTCATGCTAGAAATTTAGAAATCCAAATACAGGAAGCTCAAAGAACTCCTAGGAGATTAATTGCAGAAAAAGGACATAAAAAAGAAAATAGTCATCATTCTCTTAGAATTATTTTCTTCATGTCAACTTTATATGATGACATTACATTAAGTTAACATAAAGAAAAAATTCTAAGAGCAGTGAAGTAAAAGCATTGGATAACTTATAAAGGAAAATCAATTAGACTAGCAGATGCCTTCTCACCAGAAATTGTACAAGCCAGAGGGATTAGGGTCCTATATTTAGTCTCCTCAATCAGAATAACCATCGGCCCAAAATTTTGTATCTAGAAATATTTCTTAAATGAAGGAGAAATAAAATCTTTCTCAGACAAGCAAATGCTGAGGAAATTTTTCACCACTAGACCAGCCCTACAAGAAATGCTAAAAGGAAGTCTAAATATGGAAACAAATAGCTGATACATACCAGTATAGACTTGAAAGCATAAAACTCACAGGACTTATAAAAGGAACACAATGAAGAAAACAAAACGACTAGGTAGCAATCAAAACAACTAAGGAACAATCAAAGCAAACAAAACCAAAAAGGCAACAATCAAAACAACTAGGTAACAATCAAGGTGATGACTGAGCTAGTACCTCACATATCAATATTAGTGTCAAAAGTAAATGATCTAAATGCCCCGCTTAAATTAGTTTATCTTAAAGTCAGATAAAACAGACTTTAAAACAAAAACAGTACAAAAAGACAAAAAAGGTCATGATATAAGGATAAAAATATCAGTTCAACAAGAAGATAGAATCTTAAATACATAATGCACCTAACTCTTGAGTTCCCAGATTTATAAACAAATACTAGTAGTCTTAAGAGATAGACAGGAACACAACAATATTGGGTGACTTTAATACTTCACTGACAACACTAAAAAGATTGAGACAGAAAGTCAACGAAGAAACACCAGACTTAGCATGGACTCTTGAGCAAATCTAATAGACATTTACAGAATATTCTACTCTAAAATTGTAGAATATCCTTTCTTCCCATCAGCACATGGAACATTTTCCAAGATAGCCCATAGTGTAGGCCATAAAGCAAGTCTCAATAAATTGTAAAAAAATCAAAATTACATCAAATATCCTCTCAGACCACAGTGGAATAAATTTAGAAATCAGTTTCAAGGGGAACCCTCATAAGCATAAAAATTCATGGAAATTAAACAATCTGTTACTAAATGATCTTTCTGTCAGCAATAACATCAAGATGGAAATTTAAAAATTTTTCAAAATGAATAATAACAGTGACACAAATTATCACAACCTCTGGGGTCCAGCAAAAGCGGGGCTAGGAGGAAAGTTTATAGGCTAAATGTCTACATAAAAAAGACAGAAAACCTGGGTTGGGTGACTTACTTTTATAATCCCAGTATTTTGGAAGACCAGGATGGGAGGATCACTTAAGCCCAGGAATTTGAGACCAGTCTGGGCCAAATAACAAGACCCTTTCTCTACAAAAATAAAATAAAATAAAAATTAGCCAGACGTCATGGCACATACCTGTAGGCCCAGCTATTCAGAAGGCTGGGGCAAGAGTATGTCTTGAGCACAGGAGTTTGATGCTGGAGTGAGCCATGGATTCACCATTGCACTCCATCCCAGGGGACAGAGTGAGACCCCACCTCATAACAATAAAATAAAATAAAATGACAGAATGATTACAATTTGAGAACATAATGTCACACCTCAAGGAACTAGAGAAACAAAAACAAACCAAAACCCAAACTAGAAGAAGAAAAGAAATAACAAAGATCAGAGCAGAACTAAATGAAATTCAAACAAACAGCAAAAATACAAAGGATCAATGAAATAAAAAGTTAGTGTTTTGAAAAGGTACACAAAATTGATAGACCACTAGCTGGATCAACCAAGAAATGAAGATGGAGATATTACAATTGATATCACAGAAATACAAAAGTTCAAGACCACTTGGAACACCTCCATGCACACCAACTGGAAAATCTAGAGGAAATTGATACATTTCTGGAAACACACATTTAGAATTTGTTTTTAACAGAACTGTTTCACTTTTAGCATAGCATAAAAGGAAGTGGCTGATCTAAAAGCTAATCACAAAGAGTAAACTGAAATTTTAACAAATGAATACAGACCACAAATGCAACAGCATATCAGTTTAGAGCAGTGTTTCTTAACAAGTATTATTGATTTGGGGCTAGATGATTCTGTGTTGTGGAGTGCTGTCTTGCACAGTATTTTTAATGAAACAATGGTAATGAAAAAGGTAGAACCAAATGTTCATTAAAAATAAATGGTGGTCAGGCACAGTGGCTCATGCCTTTAATCCTAGCACTTTGGAAAGCCAAGGCAGGATGATCTCTTGAGTCCAGGAGTTTATATCCAGATTTGGCAGCATAGGGAAACTTGTCCTTACAAAAAAAAAAAAAAAAAAAAAATAGCCAGGTGTGATGGTGCTTACCTGTGGTCAGGACATCAAGGCTGCAGTGAGCCATTATTGCACCACTGAACTCCAGACTGGGTGACAGAGTGAAATCCTGTCTCCAAAAAAAAAAAAAAAAAAAAAAAAAAAAGTTAAAGGCCTAAAAATTTACATTCAAATGCAGATATTATCAACTGAATAATGAAGATTCAACACTTTCTCCATAAGAAAATAGAAAAAAAATTAAATCTAAAGCAAGTGGATGGCAGAAAAAATAAATATAAGAGCAGAAATTAATAAAGTTAAAAACAGAAAAAATTTAAGAAAAATCAATGAGCCAATATTTGCTTTTAAAAACACAATAACATTTATAAATAGCTAGGACAAACCTCCATCATATATATATATAGACATATACACACACATAGTGACATAAATTGCAAATGTCAGAAATGAAAAATCCTAAAGCTACTAAAGGAAAATATATGATGAATAATTTGACCTCAATAAATTTACCAAATTAGATAAAATTGGCAAATTCTATAAAGGTCTAAAATAACAAACCAGGAAGCATTAACAACTCTTTAAATATTAAGTAAATTAAATGTATTATTAAATCTCTCCCGAAAAGAAAGCCCCAGGTGATTTAACTCATGAAGTCTATAGAACATTTGAGAAATAACTAATCCTAATTCTAGGTACCATCTACAGTTCTAGTTCATTTCATGAGGCCAGCATTAGCTTGATATCAATGACAGAAGAAAAAGAAACTATGGACCAACATCCTTCAAAAATATGACTACACAATTTAAAAATCAATATTAGTAGATATTACCTAACAGTGTATTAAAAAGGTAATAAATCTTGACAGCATGGAATTTATTTCAGGGATGAAAAATTAATTTAACAGTTAAAAATTGATTGATGTGAATCATCCTGTCAACAGTCTAAAAAATAAACAATGATCTCACCATATGCAGACAAATGCTTGACAAAATTCAACATATCTACATGAAATAAATTTTCAGCCAACTAGTAATAGAATGTAACTTTCTCAACCTAATAAAGGTAATCTATGTGAAACACACTGATTGACCTTAATGGTGAATGACTGAATTCTTCTCCTTTAAAATCTCAAAGAAAGCAATGATGTTCACTTTCTCTATTTTTACTTAACATTCTACTGAAAGTCAGTGAAATACAGTAAGAAAAATAAATAAAATGCATTAATATAAAAACCAAGAAATAGCACTGTGATATGTGTGTACATGCGTATGAAGACACGAAAAACCACATTGAAACCCCTAAATCTTGAAAATAACCCAGCTTTGAATAGTAATATATGATTTGATTCAGGTTTCGGGATAAAACATCAATAAAAAATCAAATGTGTATCTAGATATTAGCAATAACAGTTGAAAAGTGACAGAAATAAAACCCAATACCATTGATAATAACAATGAGAAAATATGCTTAGTTATAAAACTAAAGGCAATATGTGAAAGAATTACATCCTTAAAACTACTAAATATGGATGAAAATGATTAAAATTTTTTGACATATGTAGATAAATATAGAATGAGTTTATGGACTGGACAACTCAGTATTGTTAAGGTAGCAATTTTCCCAATTGCTGCATAGATTCAGTGAAATCACAATCAAAATATGGGGAGCATTTTTGAACACATTGATAAGCTGATTTGATATTTTATATTGACAGCTAGAGGACCTACATTAACCAAACAACATTAAAATAAACTTATATGCCTATAATAACAAAGTAGCAAATAATTGGCAAAGATATAGACATGTGGATCAATGAAACAAAATAGGGAATATACCAACACATACATATTCAATTGATCTTTACAAAATTAAATGTCCTAAGGTAATTCATTGGTAAAAATTGAGTCTTTTCAACAAATCGTGCTAGATCAACTAAATATTAACCTTGACTTATATTTTGCACCATATATAATATTAAATTTTAGGTGGATAATTGACCTAAATGTAAAATCTTAAACTATAACATTTCTTTAAAAAATTATTTTAAGAAAATTGTAACATTTGTATAGGAAATTATTTTGTGAACATGAGACAAAAAAAAATAAAAAGAGAAAAATTAATAAATTAAACTGTCGAAATTTAATGCTTCTGTTCTTCAAATATATAAGAAAGACAAGTTATGGAATGGGAGAAAATTATTGCTGAAAACATGTTTATAGAGAATTTTTATCTGGAAAATATGATAAGTATTTACAACGTAATTAAAGACAATCTTATTAAAAAGTAGATAACAGACTTGAATAGACATCTATCAAAGATGAGATGATTGACAAATAAGAACAAAAACGTCTTTTCAACATCATTAGTTATTTGAGAAATGCAAATTAAAATCAAAATGATATATTAAAACATGTCTACTAGAATGGCTAATATGTGAGAAAACAAAAAGTAAGGATTCAGGTCAGTACAAATACTGTACACTGGTGAAAATACAAAGTGGTATAACCATTATGGAAAAGGGGTTGACAGTGTCTTATGAATTTATATGTACGGTAAGCCACTGAAATACTACTTTCATTTATTTAAAAAAGAGAAAGGAAAACATATGTTCGCATAAAACTAGTACGTGAACATTTGTAAGAGCTTCATTCACAGTTATGTTAAACTAAAAACAACCCAAATAGTCATCAACTTATTGGTTGAAAAAGTATTGGATTTAAAAACATCGTGGTCTATGCATACTAACTACTACTCAGAAATAACATACCATATCACTGGTATGTGCAGCAGCAGGGCTAAATCTCAAGAACACCTTGCTAAATGGGATAAGCTAGACACAAAATATCTACACGCTGCATATTTCTATGGTTTTCTGGAAATAGGAAAACATGGGAACAGAAATGAGGACAATAATAGCCAGAGCCTGATTTTGCGATGAGTGGGTGTGGAGAGAGGGTCTATTGCCACGTGGCACAGGAAACTTTTGAGATGATAAAAATGTTGTATATCTCAGTTCAGATGGTGGTTACACCACTTTCAAATGTGTCAGAACACATTAAACTGTATACTAAGAAACAGTTTTATTGTATGAAAATTAACCTTAGTAAGCCTGAATAAAAGTAAACAGAGTGTCCTTAGAGAGTGAAAAGTTTTATATATGACCAACTAATCCTAAGGAAAGTATGGAAATAAACCCCATCAGAAAGTGGGAGAAGGATATGAACAGACATTTCTCAAAAGAAGACATTCATGCAGCCAACAGACACACAAAAAAATGCTCATCATCACTGGCCATCAGAGAAATGCAAATCAAAACCACAATGAGATACCATCTCACACCAGTTAGAATGGCAATCATTAAAAGGTCAGGAAACAATAGGTGCTGGAGAGCATGTGGAGAAATAGGAACACTTTTACACTGTTGGTGGGATTGTAAACTAATTCAACCATTGTGGAAGACAGTGTGGCGATTCCTCAAGGATCTAGAACTAGAAATACCATTGACCCAGCCATCCCATTACTGGGTATATACCCAAAGGATTATAAATCATGCTGCTATAAAGACGCATGCACACGTATGTTTATTGCAGCACTGTTCACAATAGCAAAGACTTGGAACCAACCCAAATGTCCATCAATAATAGACTGGATTAAGAAAATGTGGCACATAGTATACCATGGAATACTATGCAGCCATAAAAAAGGATGAGTTCGTGTCCTTTGTAGGGACATGGATGAAGCTGGAAACCACCATTCTCATCAGACTGTCACAAGGACAAAAAACCAAACACTGCATGTTCTCACTCATAGGTGGGAACTGAACAGTGAGAACACTTGGACACAGGAAGGGGAACATCACACACCGGGGCCTGTCATGGGGTGGGGGGAGGGGGGAGGGATAGCATTAGGAGATATACCTAATGTAAATGACGAGTTAATGGGTGCAGCACACCAATATGGCTCATGTTTACATATGTAACAAACCTGCACGTTGTGCACATGTACCCTAGAACTTAAAGTATAATAAAATAAATAGATAAATAAATAAGTCACATGGTCTTATAACAAAATTACAAGGTTAAACAATCTTGTAACTTTGACTTAAGCATAAATGCCACACTTAAATTGAAACCATTTATATATAAAGAAGTAGAAAATCATTTTATCTTCCCAGTCAAGAAATGTGGCATAGATAGCTCCAGAAAACAATTTTCTTTTCTTATATACTTTGTTTAAGCTAAACAATTAACATGTTCATCAAACATTAAACAAAATAATGTAAAGTAAAAATGAAATCCTTCCCAAATCCTTTTAAAATAACCTCCTTACTACCACTCCTTTCAGATGTTCATTGTGGAGATATATAAACAGCTATTTTGAACAACTAGCATCATGCCTTCTGTCAATAGGAATAAATTAAGTTGATCATGTTAGATGTATTCTGTAAAGTTAACTTGCTAAATTTAATGTTTTCAGATAAATCTGGTAAACTTGTTAAACGCACCTATACCCAACAACCTAAAGGGATAAAGAGTGACTTGGCAGAATTAGACATCCATCTATGACTACTCAGAGTAGATATTCAGGCTCTCCAGGTATCACTCTTCTGTAGCAACATCTTTCATACCTAGTAGATTATCATTCCTGTGGGAAGCAGGTTCACTTTGCACTGGTTACCAACTTGTCTGAGTCTGATGCAACAGAACACCTACACCCACAGCAAGTTACACGAGGTGGATTTATTACTGACATCCAGGCAACGTGAAACAGCAGAAGCCTAGGATTCATTGTGAGACAGTGCCCTAAGGATCAAGAAAGCTGCCCAAGTGAAAGCAGTTTCTAGTGTGTGTGTCCCATTGGAGAAACCCCAGAATTCAATCCACCCTGGGTTTTTTGTTTGTTTGTTTGTTTCTTTTTCTTTTCCCCACATGAAACTCTGGGGTAAAGTGACAGAGGACATCCTCTTTTGGGGAAGAGGGAGGGGAACAAAGCCTGAGCGGTTCAGGCCAACTCCCTCTTATATTAAGATGTTACATTCCCAGTTTACAGTTATTCTTGAGAACTACAAATGAGAAATGGGGGAGAACTAGGTTGGTAGAAGCCTGCCTGGAGAACGGTCCTGCACAAATGCACATTTAAGCTTAATTTATTGCATGTAATCTATGAGCCTGGCATTACTTGTACATTAAAATAATGGCCCTCAGAGTTAACCACTATTAGAATTTAGAATGCAGGATTTTTTTTCAGATTAAAAAATCTGAAATATTTGAATAAACAAAGCTAAAAGTAATGTTAAATCTATATTCTTGGAAAAAATAATCACTAACATGCACATTCAAATGCTACTGGGGAAAAAAGGCACTTCCGTTTTTTTTTTTTTAAGATTGAGAAAGTGATTTTTCTTTATGTATGGAGATTGTGTTCCTATAAAACTAAAATTGTAAAAAATAATCCAAATTTTCACTTATCTTAAAGTTTAAAATTGACCACAATATTTTGCCAAATAATTATTATCTAAAGCTAAGTAATAGGTATTTGACTTTAAAATATTTGCTATTTTCAATGATGATTATATGCATTAGATATATGGAAACTCACTATATCTAAATATTGAATGTACTTCTAAATTATATATTTTATAATTCCTGTATCGGGAGTAATTCTATCTGTAAGATAGTGTATTTATATATCTGCTTTAATTATAGATTGATTTTTTACCACATTCTCAGTAACATTTCAGCAACACTGTAGCAAGTAATATTTCATCTGATGTCAGAGAAATTAATACATTCACTTCCATATATGCATCTAAGCAGATGCCCTATTTTTCACTCAGCCTTCTGAAACCATGGCTTTAGTTTCTTATTATGCCAGTGAAAGCCCTCCAGTCATAGGCCGCCCTGCAACTGGAGCTAGGTATCATAGTCTTCTTTGGCTCTAGGAAGGTTCAGATGCATGCTTTGCTTACCAGAGGCTATTATAAAGCCAGACCTGTTGCAAACACCCTATGCAACTATTTCTACTCTACTGTTTCCACACCATTTATAGTGAGAAAGATGATCTGAAAAGTATCAACACTTTTAAGAATTCCCTGCCAAGAATGGGTACATGTCTTTTCTCCTAGGGTCTTAACTTACTTGGAGATACTACAGCCTCAATTTTGGATTTTGAACAGAGGACAAAGAAGGGTACAGGTTCATGCCATTAACATCTAATACTCATGTTGCATTTCTTTCTAATCTTTTCTTTACAGAATAGTGGTAGAGGTAGAGGCTTCGGTGGTAGCTCCTTCTGCCTGATCTTGTCTTCTACATATTTCATGCTTATTTTGTTTCATTTTTTGTTTGTTTTCTTTTTGGGAAAGTGATTTTTTTCAAACATAAATTATGAATTTGGCATTTTGCTCAAACACTTACTCTAGGACCATCCTCTCCCAGTGTGGACAATGCCAGACTCATGTCTTCATAAGCCAAAGTAAGAAAACAGCACAGAGTTATAGTATGAAAATTGGAAATGGAATTAACAGCATTGGCAAATATAAATACTTTAAATATCATCCCACCATATATTCTTATTTTCTTATAAATTTTTGTGGAACTCATTATTGATATTGTCCTTATAAGCTTTCCACTTCATGTTTTATGTCAAGTACACTTTTTTGGTGTATGCTAGTTCATTACCCATTGTATTTTTATTAAGCCATGAAACTAAAATTATAACATTTCATTTGTATAAAAATGCATGTTCTCGAAAATATAATGGAACTCTAAATACATCTGGAAATAGTATTTTTATTTTGTGTAAAAATAGCTTTAATCTAACACTCCCCAGGATGAAGGATTTAAATCAGATACATAAGAAAATAGTAAAATGGGATTGAACACTGCCTATATGTTCCATAAACTGTTTTCTCATTAGTCTTTCAAAATGTCAGACATGCAAAAGTACTCCCATGTTGTACTCAAGTTCACTCTACCAGAGACTGTATGCCTCCTATTATGTTTATTGTAAGGTTTGGCATTGAGAATTAGAGAAAAAGGTGAAACAGGCAAATCGCAGGAAAATAATACTTTTTTGTGTTAAACAATAATTAAATCACTAGGGATGAGATTAACTAACAGCATGAAAACCTCCCAAAAGGAGCTTGCCTAAAATGGATTTGGAAACATTCAAGGTGCTTCCCTGGATGCTATTATGAAGTAGTCAAATTAAAATAAGTCAGTATTTTGGAAAACAAGTTGTCAGATATGTTATTAAATAAAACTTAAATTATGTAGCATAATTTTGTGATGACAAATGCAACAGTCTGTAGCTATTGCAGCTGTAGGAAAACTTATGATTTCCAGACCAATAAGATTTCTCAGACATAGTAAACAGAATTACCATTAACTATCCCAAAATTTAGAGAAAGGAAACCAAGGAGGGTCTCAGAATTACATAATAGATAGTAAATAGTTATAAGTTTATGAAATCACCACAGTTTCCCTAATCAATAGTAGATTTTTGAAAGTGTTTTGATTTATTCTTTCAGAAATTCCCTTTTTTAGCATTGGTTTACTGTATCACATTAATCTTGGTAAGAATGTAATGAGTCTACAAATTAAGGAAAAAATTGAAAATAATAAATTAGTTGTCTGAATAATAGTAACATTCATATACATTATCCTAGTGCTTTATTGACATTAAACAATTTTGTCATGTTTGTTTGTTATTTATATTGGTCTTTTTCTAGCATATGGGAGAGCTAATAAAATGTTTGGGTATACCAACTTATTGTGCTAGAGATACCAAACTTAGACATTAGAACTCATAACCGTGAAAATAATTGCAAAGTGATTCTGTGATATGTTAGTGGGTATATTTATGGATTCATATCACCTGAAGGTAAATGAACTATAGTAAAATGTTTAAATTAATTAAAGAAAGTAATGTGCATTTGTTACTTTGGTCAGCATTTTTGTTGTTACTTTAGAGAGACTTCCCTTATAAGAAATTCTACGTATATAAAGATCTGTATAACATATATGTATAGTTATACACAGACACAAGTGTATATATATACATACGTTTGGACATTTATGTACATACATTTATATACAATATATGTAAGAAAATATACATATTTGTAAGATAAATAATGTTTATATATAATATTAATAAGATTTATATGAATATATATCAGATATATAATATTTGTATATTTCTATTTATATATCTATTAAATATATATCCCCCCAGGACTAATTTAGTGATACCACACAAACAAATGTGCCTAATATATATTTATTTTATATATTATATACATTTTATATATAAATAGAATATATATACTTATACATAGTATATTAAATATATATATATAATGTGTGCATGAATGTATGATATGAGTACAAATTGGTACAAACAGGCAAATAGTTGAAGAGACAACAACAATTTCTCTTTTTGTAAAGTGTTTATTTAAAATTTACTTTGTAGTAAAAGCACATAGTCTTTGATTTGAAGAGGTTTCCTTTTGAAGGTGACAAGCTAACTTTCACTAAAACATTAATCCTCTGGCTATTTATCAGAGACTAGAGGCTGTAGAGAAACTGGAGACTAAAAATATACTCAAAGAATAAATAAAAATCCTAGTGCTTGTTGAACTCAGAAATTTTTCACATGACACAAAATAATTTGGAAAGTTTGTTTTTGAAGTTAAAATGAATGTGCGAGCCTTTAATCATTTATAATGAAAAGACTACAGAAAACTCTCATTTATTACATTTATTAGATTCTTGTAAATGTTTTACAAAGCTGAAGAAACTGCATGCACACACAAAAGTTTGTATAAAGAACCATTTTAATGACTATGGTAAAATAAAAATGATAATTTACAATATTTTAGTCACCTTTGTCTATTTGGTACCACCAAGTCTCTGAGGAAAAATCAAGAGATTAGCCCAAATGCACAGAAAAGGCCCTCCCCTGGGAATGCTTTTTAGAGGATACTGTGGACAGATCAGTGCATGGAAGTCATCAGACCAGTTTCACGAATCTTTATTCCTCCCTATTTATGTGCCCAGAACTATGAGAGAGTTCAAGAAAACACACAAAATGTAACACAAAAGAGCTGATGTATGCGTAAGGAAATATTTTAAAATAGCCCTGATGAAACAGGTAGACAATAGAGTTGTGACTTTTAGCCTTTTGAAAATAGAGATAATCTAGTTCAGGAGTGTCATCTTCTCACAGGTCTACTCATGAGTGTGCTGAAATTCAGAGTGCTGAATCATGCAAGATCACACAGGATGTAACTGAAAGTAGTTGCTGTGTGGTAGAAGAGGTATGCGGGTTGACAGTAAGGGGAACTAAATGTTTATTTACTAGCTTAGCTTTATTAAATCAGAATACCTCAGCTTTCATATCTGTACTTGTAAAATTAAAACTGTTGAATTCAAATGTAACAGCTTAAAGGAATAAACATATTTCAACATATCTATATCTTTAGAAAATTAATTTTCAGAACTGCACACATAGTCCGATACCATATGTATATTTAAAATGTGTAACATGATGTGATATATGTAGACATCTGAATGTAAAAAATTAAAATGAAATTAATGAATATACACCAAACTCTTGCTAGTGATTGCTTCCAAGGAAAGCTAGTGATTGCTTCTTATATTCTTTCCAAAGAATATATCTTTCCAAAGGAAAGAATATAAGAAACATGATTGGAGCATATGATCAAAAGAAACTTTATTTATATCTGAAAGTCAGTTTTCCTATCTGTAAAATGGAGATAATAATAGTATGCACCTCATAAAGTTTCTGTGACTATTAAATGAACTAACATGGTAAAGTATTTAGGACAGTGATTGAGACTCAGTAAGCTAATTATTATTTTTTTAAAATTGAGACATCAGATCCATCACTTAATCTAATGATATTCAAATATATTCTATCCCAAATAGAGGAAGATATGTTAGTTCTATCTTGGGTTGATTTTTGTAGATATACATCACGCACCAGAGAGATAGAAAAAATTTTTTAAACAGTTTGATTATTATTATGTCAATAGGTTTTAGGAACAGGTGGTGTTTGCTTACATGGATTAGTTTTGTAGTGGTGATTTCTGAGATTTGGGTGCACCCATCACCTGAGCAGTGTACACTATACTCAATATGTAGTCTTTTATCTCCCATTCCCCCCAACCTTCCCCCCTGAGTCCTCAGAGTCCATTATATCATTTTTATGCCTTTGCATTCTTATAGATTAGCTCCCACTTATAAGTGAGAACATATAATGTTTGGTTTTCCATTCCTGAGTTACTTCACTTAGAATAATGGTCTCCAACCCCATCCAGGTTGCTGCGAGTACCATTATTTAATTCCTTTGAATTATTCCATGGTGTGTGTATAAATGTATTCCATGGTGAGTCATATTCCATGGTGTGTGTATAAATGTACATACCTCTTACATCTTTTTTATCCACTCATTGATTGATGGGTATTTAAGCTGGTACAATATTTTGGCAAATGTAAATTCTGCTACAATAAACATGCATGTGCAAGTATCTTTTTCATATAATGGTTTTTGTTTTTTTCCCCCCAGGTAGATACCCAGTGGTGGAACTGATGGATCAAATGGTAGTACTACTTTTAGTTCCTTAAGGAATCTCCATACTGTTTTTCTTAGTGGTTGTACTAGTTTACAGCAGTGTAAAAGTGTTCTCTTTTCACTACATCCACACCAACATCTATTCTTTTTTGATTTTTAAATTATGGTCATTCTTGCAGGAGTAAGGTGGTATTGCATGGTGGTTTTGATTTGTATTTCCTTGATCATTAGAGATGTTGAGCAGTTTTTTCATATGTTTGGTGGCCATTTATATATCTTCTTTCAAAAATTGTCTATTCATGTCCTTAGCCCACATTTTGATGGGATCATTTGTTTTTTTTTTCTTTCTGATTTGTTTTGAGTTCCTTGTAGATTCTGGATATTGGTCCTTTATCAAATGCTCAGTTTGCAAATATTTTCTCCCACTCTATGGGTTGTCTGTTTACTCTGCTGATTATTTATGTTGCTGTGCAGAAGCTTTTTAGTTTAATTAATTCCCATCTATTTATCTTTGTTTCTGTTGCATTTGCTTTTGGGTTGTTGGTCATGAGCTCTTTGCCTAAGCTGATGACTAGAAGAGTTTTTCCGATATTATCTCCTAGAACTTTTATGGTTTTAGTTCTATCTTGAGTTGATTTTTGTATAAGGTGAAATATAAGGATCCAGTTTCATTCTCCTACATGTGGCTAGCCAAATATCCCAGTACAATTTGTTGAAAAGTATCTCTTTCCGCACTTTATGTTTTTGTTTGCTTTGTTGAAGCTCAGTTGGCTATAAGTATTTGGCTTTATTTCTGAGTTCTCTATTTTGTTCCACTAGTCTATCTGCTTATTTATATATGAATACTATGCTGTTTTGGTGAATAGAGCCTTGTAGTATAAAGTCAGGTAATGTGATGCCTCCAGATTTATTCTTTTCACTTAGTCTTGCTTTGGCTATGTAGGACCTTTTTTGGTTCCACATTAATTTTAGAATTGTTTTTTTTTCTAGTTCTGTGAAGAATAATAATGGCATTTTGATAGGAATTGCATTGAATCTGTAGATTGCTTTTGGCAGTATGGTCATTTTCACAATATTGATTCTACCCATCCATGAGCATGGGATGCGTTTCCATTTGTTTGTGTCATTGATGATTTCTTTCAGCAAAGTTTTGTAGTTTTTCTTGTAGAGATCTTTCACCAACTTGTTTAGGTGTATTCCAAAGTATTTTATTTATTTATTTATTTATTTTTCACAGTTATTGAAGAGGAGTTGATTTTTTTATTTGATTCTCAACTTGGTCACTGTTAGTGTACAGCAGTGCTACTAATTTGTGTACAATGATTTTGTATTCTGAAACATTACTGAATTCATTTATCAGATCTAGAAGCTATTTGAATTAGTCTTTAGGGTTTTCTAGGTATATGATCATCTCATTGGCTAACAGTGACAGTCTGACTTCCTCTTTCCCAATTTGAATGTCCTTTGTCTCTTATCTGATTGCTCTGGCTAGGACTTCCAGTACTATGTTGAATAGAAGTAGTGAAAGTGGGCATCCTTTTCTTGTTCCATTTCTCGGGGGAAATGCTTTCAACATTTCCCCATTCAGTATAATGTTGGCTGTAGCTATGTTCAACATGGCTTTTATGATCTTAAGGTATGTCCTTTCTATGCCAATTTTGCTGAGCATTTAATCATAAAGGGATGTTGGATTTTGGTAAACGCTTTTCCTGCATGTATGGAGATGATCATATAATTTTTGTTTTTACTTCTGTTTATGTGGTGTATTACATTTATTGACTTGTATATGTTAAACAACTCTATATCGCTGGTATGAAATTCACTTGATCATGATGTGTTATCTTTTTGATATGCTGTTGGATTCAGTTAGCTAGTACTTTGTTGAAGATGTTTGCATCTATGTTCATTATGGATATTGGTCTGTAGTTTTATTTATTTATTTATTTATTTTTTGATATCTCCTTTCCTTGTTTTGGTATTAGGGTTATACTGGCTTCATAGAATGATTTAAGGAAGATTCACTTTTTCTTTATTTTTTAAAATAGTTTCAGTAGGAATCGTACCACTGCTTCTTTGAATGTCTGATAGAATTCAGCTGTGAATCCATCTATTCTTGGGATTTTTTTTCTTGACAATTTTTTTTGCTATTGTTTCAATCTTGCTACTTGTTATTAGTCCATTCAGAGTTTCTATTTCTTCCTGATTTAATTTAGGAGGGTTGTATGTTTCCAGGAATTTATCTTTCTTCTGTAACTTTTCTAGTTTGTATGCATAAAGCTGTTCATAGTAGCCTTGAATTATCTTTTGAATTTCTGTGATATTGGTTGTAATATCTCCCATTCCATTTCTAATTTAGCTTATTTGGATCTTCTCTGTTCTTGGTTAATCTTGATAATGGTCTATTGATTTTGTTTATCTTTTCAAAGAACCAGCTTTTTGTTTTACTTTGTTTTGTTTTCTTTTTTTGCTTGTTTGTTTGTTTCAATTTCATTTGGTTCTGTTCTCATATTTATTACTTTTTTTTTTTCTGCTAGGTTTGGGTTTGGTTTGTTCTTGTTTCTAAGGTTGAGGTGTCAGCTTAGATTTTCTATTCATGCTCTTTCAGACTTTTTGATATAGGCATATAATTCTATGAACTTTCCTCTTAGCACCACTTCTGAAGTTCTGATAGGTTGTGTCACTATTACTGTTCAGTACAAATAATTTTCAAATTTTCATCTTGATTTCATTGTTGACCCAATGGATCATTCAGGAGCAGATAATTTAATTTCTGTGTTCGTAGAGTTTTGAGGGTTCCTTTAGGAGTTAGTTTCCAAATATATCCTATTGTGGTCTGAGAGAGTACTTACTTGATATGATTTTGATTTTCTTAAATTTATTGAGACTTGTTTTGTGGCCTATCATATTGTCACTCTTGGAGAATGTTTCATGTGCTGATGAATAGAATGTATATTCTACAGTTGTTGGGAAGAATGTTTTGTAAATTTTATTAGGTCCATTTGTTCTAGGGTATAGTTTAAGTCCATTGTTTCTTTGTTGACTTTCTTTCTCGATGACCTGACTAGTGCTGTCAGTGGAGTATTAAACTTCCCCATTATTATTGTGTTGTCATCTATCTTATTTCTTAGGTATGGTAATAATTGTTTTATAAATTTGGGAGCTCCTGTGTTAGGTGCATATATATTTAGGATTGTGATATTTTTCTATTGGATTAATCATTTTATCATTATATAATTTCCTGCTTTTCTAACCGTTGTTTCTTTAAAGTCATTTTTTTTTTTTCCTCACAGAAGAATAGCTACTCTTGCTCACTTTTGGTTTCCATTTGCATGGAATATATTTTTCCACCCCTTTATCTTACGTTCATGTGAGTCCATATGTATGAGGTAAGTCTCTTGAAGACAGTGAATACTTGGTTGGTAAATTTTTATCCATTCTGTCATTTTGTCTCTTTTAAATGGAGCATTTAAGCCATTTATATTCAGCATTTGTATTGATATGTGAGGTGCCGTTCTATTCATCATGCTACTTTTGGCCTAAATACCTTTTTTTTTTTTCATTGTGTTATTGTTTTATATGTGCTGTGAGATTTATGATTCAAGGAGGTTCTATTTTCGTTTTTGTTGAGTTTTTTTTTTTTTTTTTTAGAGATTTAGAATTCCTTTTAGCATTTCTTGTGGTGCTGGCTTGGTAATAGCAAATTCTCTGAGCATTTGTTTGTCTGACAAAGACTGTGTCCTTTCTTCATTTATGGAGTTTACTTTTGCTGGATACAAAATTCTTGGCTGATAATTATTTTGTTTCAGGAGGCAAAGAATAGGACCCAAATCCTTTCTGGTTGCAGGGTTTCTGCTGAGAAATCTGCTGTTAATGTGATAGGTTTTCCTTTACAGGTTACCTTATGGTTTTGCCTCACAGCTCTTAAGATTCTTTCCTTTGTGTTGACTTTAGGTAACTTGATGACTACGTGCCTAGACGATGTTCCATTTTTGTTGAATTACCTGGGTGTTCATTGAGTTTCTTATATTTGGATGTCTAGGCCTGTAGTAAGACCAGGGTTGCTTTCGTTGATTATTTCCTCAAGTAAGTTTTCCAAGCTTTTAAATTTCTCTTTTAACTCAGAACACCAATTATTCTTACGTTTGGTCACTTAACATAATCCCATATTTATTTGCTCATTTTTTAAAAATATTTTTTCTTTGCCTTTGTTGGATTGTGTTAATTCAAAAGCCATGTCTTCAAGCTCTGAAAACCTTTCTTCTGCTTATTGATTTTATTGTTGAAACTTGCCAGTGTATTTTGCATTTCTCTAAATGTGCCTTTCATTTCCAGAAGTTGTGATTATCTTTTCTTTATGATATCTATTTCTCTGGAGACTTTTTCACCCATATCCTATAGTTAAAAAAAATAATACTTCAGTTGGTTGTCACCTTTCTTTGGTACCTTCTTGAGTAGCTTAATAATCAACTTTCTGAATTCTTTTTCTGGCAATTCAGAGATTTCTCCTTGTTTTGGATCCACTGCTGGAGAGCTACTGTAAACTTTTATGGGTGTTACAGACCTTATTTTGTCATATTCCCAGAATTACTTTTCTGGTTCCTTCTCATTTGTGCAGACTTTTTTGATGGAAAGACCTGGAACTCAAGGACTGATGTTCAGATTCTTTTGTCCCATGGGGGGATGCCTTGTGTGCTGCTCTTTCCCTTTCCCTAAGGATGGTCTTTCTGAGAGCTGGACTGAAGTGATTGTTATTGCCTTTCTCGGTCTAGCCACCCACTGGGGCTACTGGGCTCTGGGCTGGTGCTGGGGAATGTCTGCAAAGAGTCCCATGATTCAGGTCTCCACGCCATGAATATCAGCACATGCTTCAGTGGAAGTGGTAGGGGCAAAGTGGACTCTGTGGGAGTCCTTGGTTGTAGTTTTCCTTAGCGCACTGGTTTTCTTGAATGCTGGTTAGGCTAGCAGTGAAGCTGTCACGTGGACAGAGTCAGGACCTCTAGTTAGCCAGGATGTTATAGGTGGTGGGATTAGATGTTGTTTTCTCCTTCTTTGTAGCACGGTTGTTCTGTTACGAGTTGCTGTAATGGCTTGAGTTGGTTGGCCTCCAGCCAGGATTTGGTGCTTTCAAGAGAGCACCAACTGCAGTAGTAGAAAAAGGATATAATCTTGCCATATATTCACCAGGATGAGCATTCAGATGTCTCAGGCAATAGGCTGTACCATAGGGCTCCCAAGACTTTATGTGTTTTGTCTTCAGCTACCAGGGCTGGAGGAGAAAAACCATTAGGTGGGGGCAGGGTTAGGCTTGTCTGAGCTCAGACTCTCCTTGGGTGAGGCTTGCTGTAACCACTGAGGGTGATATAGGGGGTTGGTTTTCAGGCCAATAGAGTTATGTTCCAAGGGGGATTATGGCTGCCTCTGCTGCATCATTCAGTTCTCTAGGAAAGTGGGAGAAAGCTGGCAGTGACAGGGCTCACCCATCTCCTATGCAGCCAGCACGGCAAGTCTCACTTTCACTGTGCCCTGCCAACAGTGCTGATTATATATCCAGGCAGCTGGTGCACAGAGCCAAGATCTTGCCCTAGGCTTCAAGCCTCCCTGCTGAGAAAGCAAGCAGGTCCCTCAGGCCTCACCCCTCCCCACCTGGCTGCACCATCAGCTGTGGCTTCTGAATTTTTATCTGCATTTCCCTTTCAACCCCGCTGAATTCTACTCAGGAAAATTCATGCTCAGTTGAAATCATTACATAGTTCAGTTAGAAGCTTTCTATACCCTTTGGCCCATCCCTGAATCTGCTGGCTGCCCTCTCCAAGGACCCCTGTGAGATAAAGCCAAAGATGGCTTCCCTGAACTCGATCTGGGACCAGGAGTGCCTACAGGACTTCCTGCTGCTGCTTCTACTTTTATATTTTGCTCAACTTCCTACATCTGTATCAATTCTAGGAAAGGTTAAATCCTTCTTCTGTGGTCTGGATTTTCAGGTTCCCCAGTAGGGATGTGAGTTAAGGTCAGATTTTCCCCTCTCACTCTTTGGGAACTCATAGTTTTCGAGCTTTCTCACGGAGTTTTCAGTGGCAAACTGCTTCTTTCAAAGGGTCTGTAAATTCTTTTTTTTTTTTTTTTTTCCTGGTATGTTCCTGTGGTACTTCTCGGAGCAAAAGGACAGGATGTGTCTTCGCATGCTGTTCAGTCTGTCTAAGTGGGAGCTGCACATGATTCTGTCACCTGTCTGCCATTTTCCCTTGAAACAACTTTTAACACAAGGAAAGCTCTATATTTGATTATGGTTAGCATATATTGAGAGGAAAATACCTGTGTATAATCAATGAGTTTTAAAACCATGTATTTATTAGCTAATCAAAAACATCATAAATTTTACATACACAGAGAATATCACATAGATAAATGAGTAAGATTTGCCAAATTGTATATTAATTTTTAATTGTAACTTTTTAAATATCTAAAGTAGAAAGTTCCAATTATCTTAATATAATACAGTTGGTTATTTAATTTCTGTTTGTAGCATTATCCCATCACCAAAAAATTCATTATCTTTTGAACTGATTACCTTTTATTTAGCTGCATTTTCAATAACCAGGTAGTTTTCAGTAAAGTATACATCATAAAATTACCTTGAAATAACACACTCTGCTTATATAATTTGTAATGAATAAATATCATTTATTTAAAATATTATTTTAAAATTCATCTTTTCACTGTTTTTCCTTCTTATATTTTAACTATACTTACTGTTTTGTGTCCAATACAGATACATTGATTAGAAGTAGGTGAAAAAATATTTGTCCTAAAATAGCATGCTTAATGTTGTGATAATTTCATATTCTAATCTATTAGTAAATATATAAAAATATTACTTACATTTACTAGTTATAATCTAGGCATGTGTCTAATCAAATGGAGAAAATTTTAGTTTAATTTTAAGATTAAATTGAAATTTAATCAAGCAATGGTATCTTAATTCCTCAACAAATGATATTATGGACTCCAGAGCAATTATTTCAATGTGGCACACAAATTAGCAGTAGTTTAAATAATATATGCACCAATTTACATAGTGAAAAAGCAATAATTTTATTTTATAGCTCCAAGGATTTGAATTTTAATGATCACTAAACTTTTAAGCAACTCTTAAGTCTTATAATAAAAGATCAAGTGATTTTCCTGTTATTTATTTTCAACAATAGTAGAGTCTTTTCAATTTGAGTCAAACTTTAGGTCCTAGTATAGTGGATTGAAGATCTCATAGCTTTTTTGCACAAATTCAAAAATTTAAAAAGTATAAATTATTTTAAAAAGTTAAAATTTCTTATAATGTTCATTACCATGGTTCATCAAATTACTACAATTTTTTGATCCCTGGAGGTGGAGACAATTTATCCTTATATCCATAATGCTTAGCATGTGTCTTGGTACACTGAAGGCACTCAACAATAGCCTGTTATGTTGAAATGAATGAAAACCAAATTAATTGCTTTATATATATATATATATATGCTAATATTATCTGATTATGACTCTGAATTGTGCTTGTTTTTAAGTAGAGATTTAATAACTGTGAGAGAGAAAGATCCTGTCATTATGATGCTAGCTGGTTATTTTGCCCGCTAGTTGATGCAGTTTCTTCATAGTATCAATGGTCTTTACAATTTGGTATGTTTTTGCAGTGGCTGGTGCCAGTTTTTCCTTTCCATAATTAATACTTCCTTCAGGATCTCTTGAAAGTCTGGCCTAATATTAACCTTAAATGTAAACGGGCTAAATGTCCCAATTAAAAGACAAAGTCTGGCAAATTGGATAAAGAGTCAAAACCCATTGGTGTACTGTATTCAGGAGAACCATCTCACATGCAAAGACACACACAGGTTCAAAATAAAGGAATGGAGGAATATTTATCAAGCAAATGGAGAGCAAATAAAAAAAGAAGAAGAAGAAGAAAGAAAGAAAAAAGAAAAATATCAGGGGTTGCAATCCTAGTCTCTGATAAAATGGACTTTTAGCCAACAAAGATCAAAATAGACAAGGAAGGGCATTACATAATGGTAAAGGGATCAATGCAACAAGAAGATCTAACTATCCTAAAGATATATGCACCTAATACGGAGCACCCAGATTCATAAAGCAAGTTCTTAGAGACCTACAAAGAGACTTAGACTCCCACACAGTAATAGTGGGAGACTTATCACCCCACTTTCAATATTAGACAAATCAATGGGACAGGAAATTAACAAGGATATTCAGGACCTGAACTCAGCTCTGGACCAAGTGGACCTAAAAGACATATACAGAACTCTCCATTCCAAATCAACAGAATAAACATTCTTCTCAGCACCACATCACACTTATTCTAAAATTGGCCACATAATTGGAAGTAAAACACTATTCAGCAAATGCAAAAGAACAGAAATCATAGCAAACAGTCTCTCAGACCACAGTACAATCAAATTAGAACTCAGGATTAAGAAACTCACTCAAAACTGCACAACTACATGGAAACTGAACAACCTGCTCCTGAATGACTACTGAGTAAATAACAAAATTAAGGCAGAAATAAATAAGTTATTTGAAATCAATGAGAACAAAGTCACAATGTACCAGAATCTCTGGGACACAGCTACAGCAGTGTTTAGAAGGAAATTTAGAGCACTAAATGCCCACAGGAGAAAGCAGGAAAGATCTAAAACCGGCACCCTAACATTACTATTAAAGGAACTAGAGAAGCAAGAGCAAACAAATTCAAAACCTAGCGGAAGACAATAAATAACTAAGGTCAGAGCAGAACTGGAGACAGAAACAAGAAAAAACCCTTCAAAAAAATCAGTGAATCCAGGAGTTGTTTTTTTTTTTTTTTAAAGATTAAGAAAATAGATAGACTGCTTGCCAGACTAATAAAAAAGAAAAGAGAGAAGAATCAAATAGACACAATAAAAATTGATAAAGGAGACATCACCACTGATCCCACAGAAATACAAACTACAATCAGAGAATACTATAAACACCTCTATGCAAATAAACTAGAAAATCTAGAAGAAATTGATAAATTAGTGGGCACATACACCCTCCCAAGACTAAACCAGGAAGGAGCCAAATCCCTGAATAGACCAATAACAAGTTCTGAAATTGAGGCAGTAATTAATAGCCTACCAACCAAAAAAAGTCCAGGACTAGACAGATTCACAGCCAAAATCTACCAGAGGTACAAAGAGAAACTGGTACCATTCCTTCTGAAACTATTCCAAACAGTAGAAAAAGAGATCATTTTATGAGGTCAGCATCATCTTGATACCAAAACATGGCAGAGAAAAGAAAAAAAAGAAAATTTCAGGCCAATATCCCTGATGAACGTTGTTGCAAAAATCCTCAATAAAATATTGGCAAACCGAATCCAGCAGCACATCAAAAGGCTTATCCATCACGATCAAGTCAGCTTCACCCCTGGAATGCAAGGTTTGTTCAACATATGCAAATCAATAAATGTCATCCATCACATAAACAGAACCAATGACAAAAACCACATGATTATCTCAAAACATGCAGAAAAGTCCTTTGATAAAATTCAACACCCCTTCATGCTAGAAACTCTCAATAAACTAGGTATTGATGGAAAGAATCTCAAAATAATAAGAGCTATTTATGACAAACCCACAGCCAATATCATACTGAATGGGCAAAAGCTGGAAGCAAGCCCTTTGAAAACCAGCACAAGACAAGGATGACCTCTCTCACCACTTCTATTCAACACAGTATTGGAAGTTCTGGCCAGCTCAATGAGGCAAAAGAGAAAAAATAAGGGGGATTCAAATAGGAAGAGAGGAAGTCAAATTGTCCCTGTTTGCAGATGACATGATTGTATATTTAGAAAACCCCATCACCTAAGCCCAAAATTTCCTTAAGCTGATAAGCAACTTCAGCAAAGTCTCAGGATACAAAATGAACGTGCAAAAATCACAAGCATTCCTATACACCAATAATAGACAAACAGAGACCCAAATCATAAGTGAACTCCCATTCACAATTGCTGCAAAGAGAATAAAATACATAGGAATACACCTTACAAGCGTTGTGAAGGATCTCGCCAAGGAGAACTACAAACCACTGCTCAAGGAAATAAGAGGGGACACAAACAAATGGAAAAATATTCAATGCTTACGGATAGGAAGAATTAATATCGTGAAAATAGCCACACTGCCCAAAGTAATTTATAGATTCAATGCTATCCCCATCAAGCTACCATTGACTTACTTCACAGAATTAGAAAAAAACTACTTTAAATTTCATATGGAACCAAAAAAGTGCCCAGATAGCCAAGACAATCCTAAGAAAAAAGAACAAAGTGAGAGGCATCATGCTACCTGATTTCAAACTATACTACAAGGCTATAGTAACCAAAACTACAGGGTACTGGTACCAAAACAGATATATTGACTAATGGAACAGAACAGAGTCCTCAGAAATAACACCAAACATCTACACCCCTCTGATCTTTGACAAACCTGACAAAAACAAGCAATGCGGAAAGGATTCCTTATTTAATAAATGGTGTTGGGAAAACTGGCTAGCCATATGCAGAAAACTGAAACTAGACCCCTTCCTTACACCTCATGCAAACATTAACTCAACATGAATTAAAGACTTAAACATAAGACCTAAAACCATAAAAACCATAGAAGAAAACCTAGGCAATACCATTCAGGACATAGGTATGGGCAAATAATAATATTCATCACTAAAACACCAAAAGCAATAGCGACAAAAGCCAAAATTGACAAATGGGATCTAATTAAACTAAAGAGCTTCTGCACAGCAAAATAAACTATCAGCAGAGCAAACTGCCAACATACAGAATAGGAGAAAATTTTTGCAATCTATCCATCTGACAAAGGGCTAATATCCAGAATCTACAAAGAACTTAAATTTACAAGAAAAAAGCAAACAACCTCATCAAAAAGTGGGCAAAAGATATGAACAGACACTTCTCAAAAGAAGACGTTTATGCGGCCAACAAACATTTGAAAAAAACTCATCATCACTGGTCATTAGAGAAATGTAAATCAAAATCACAATGAGATACCATCTCATGCCACTTAGAATGGCAATCATTAATAAGTCAGGAAACAACTTATTAATATTGAAGAGATGTTGAAGAGGATGTGGAGAAATAGGAACACTTTTACACTGTTGGTGAGAGTGCAAATTAGTTCAACCATTGTGGAAGACAGTTTGGTGATTCCTCAAGGATCTAGAACCAGAAATACCATTTGACCCAGCGATCCCATGATTGGGTATATACCCAAAGGATTATAAATCATTCTACTATAAAGATACATGCACATGTATGTTTATTGCTGCACTGTTCACAATAGCAAGGACTTGGAACCAACGCAAATGCCTGTCAATGATAGACTGGATAAAGAAAATGTGGCGCATTTGCTGGCTGCATATACTATGCAGCCATAAATAAGTATGAGTTAATGTCCTTTGCAGGGACATGGATGAAACTGGAAAGCAACATTCTCAGCAAACTAACACAGGAACAGAAAACCAAACACCACATGTTCTTACTCATAAGTGGCAGTTGAACAATGAGAACACATGGACATGGGAAGGGGAACATCACACACCAGAGCCTGTCAGGGGGTGGGGCGCTAGGTGAGGGATAGCATTAAGAGAAATACCTAATATAGATGACGGGTTGATGGGTGCAGCAAACCAGTATGGCACCTGTATACTTATGTAACAAACCTGCATGTTCTGCACATATATACCAGAACTTTAAGAAAAAATAAAATAAAATATACAAGGACCTTGACCAAAAAAAAAAAAAAAAAAAAAAAAAAAAAAAAAGAAAAGAAAAGGAGAAAGCAAAGGGGATATGTGGGATGCAATTTTGGCTGTGTGGATAACATTTGTGTTGTTTGTTTTAAAGGTCAGAAACAAATGTGAAAACATGTCGATGTTTGTTAAATCTGAGTGATGAGTACATTTGGTCATATGTTTTACTTCTCTTTATTTTTGAACTAAGAAGTAATTAAGATATTTCTCTAAATAGAAAAATAAATACTTCCAAATAAAAGAAAGAGAGAAAACTCACTTGTAAATTTAAAGTTGGGGGTTAAGAGCAGAAGATGTGGTAGAATTGAACAATCATATTCATCTTTGATCTAATTATATTCAACTACTTTCCAAGTATATCCTTAATATTTTTCTCTATGTGGCAACATATGAGGCACTGGGAGATAGAAAAGAAGTGGAAGATAATATCCTATGTTTCATGAGCTTGCTATTTTCTAAATAAATGATTAAGAAAACTAAAGTTGTCTCTCTATCCATCTACTTAACAATACAGCTATAATTTGGTCATTTGGAACGTAATTTTGGAAAGCTAAACTAATCCATTTGAAATTATTAGCTTTGGATTTTATATCAATTCTACTAGATGTTTGCATGAGGTTTTCATTTTTTAAATGTTGGATATAGGCTCTGTTTATTGTAGATATTCGTACATGTAAGTAGTGAGATATATATGGCCTGTAACATCAATGCTGAACTATTGAAATCATGCCAAAATGCACAATAATTAGCATTATGAACCTCATATCATTTAAACAAACATCATATTAGATTGATTAGATTCATGAGACTTATTTAATTTAAACAACTGATTTTTGATATGTAATATATTTCATATATATGGTAGACCAGCAAAGAAACATTTTCCTTTAAACTCCTACCTACTCAGATGCACTGAAATATTGTTTTCATCACAAAAAAAAAATTTCCAAGTTTTTAAGAAATAAAAGCTTATTGAATCTTCGGCAAAAAAATAAATATTGCCTAGAAAAAAAAAATAGCTCTATAGTGGCAATTACATGAAAAGGAACCTTCATTTTTATAGTCCCTGTCCTTTTGATTCTTAGACAAATGACAACGCCTGCAGATAATTTTTCAGAACCGTAAAAGTTAGGGCAATAAGAAGAAACTACATATACTTCTCACCCTTTTGGCAATAAAACAAATAACAGATGTGTGTCTAGAGATATATACTAAATACACTTGCATATTGTTTTTAATGCCATGTTTGTCATACATGCAATGTGAAACTGGCCGATGGTTCCCCAAACAAAGAGAATGAAGACAGCATCATTTCTACATATAGACAGTTTATAATATTTTATGACTTAGTTTGGACAATGTCAGATAACATGCTAACCAAATATAGAGCTATCACATCTGGACCATCTAACCTGAAATCTTTCCCACTGGCCTATTTCTTTAGGTTGTAATGATACAAAGCAGGATCACTGTTTTTAGACGGTCCTTATTACATTCATTGTATGCTGTCAGGACACAGAACTAAAGCAATAAATTTACCTTGACAGAAAATTCAAACAAAAATAACAAATTTATTGAAAACGAAGTGACATAAAAGAGATTTTAACTTATTTTCCTATCTTTTTTTTTTTCTTTTTTTTTTTTTTTTTTTTTTTTGAGACGGAGCCTTGCTCTGTGCCCCAGGCTGGAGTGCAGTGGTGGCGTGATCTCGGCTCACTGCAAGCTCCGCCCCCTCCTCCCGCACCCCCCCCCCCCCCCACTCCCGTTCACGCCATTCTCCTGCCTCAGCCTCCCGAGTAGCTGGGACTACAGGCGCCCGCCACTACGCCCAGCAAATTTTCTTGTATTTTTAGTAGAGACAGGGTTTCACCTTGTTAGCCAGGATGGTCTGGATCTCCTGACCTCAAGATCCGCCCGCCTCGGCCTCCCAAAGTGCTGGGATTACAGGCTTTTCCTATCTTAATGTTACTTTTTTTGTTTGTTTTTGAGACAGAGTCTTGCTCTGTCATCAGGCTGGAGTGCAGTGGCATGATGTCGGCTCACTGCAACCTCTGCCTCCCAGATTTAAGCGATTCTCCTGCCTCAGCCTCCCAAGTAGCTGGGACTACAGGCGCGTGCCACCACACCCAGCTAATTTTTGTATTTTCAGTAGAGACAGGGTTTCGCCATGTTGGCCAGGATGGTCTCAATCACTTGACCTCATAATCCGACCACCTCGGCCTCCCAGAGTGCTGAGATTACAGGTTTGAACCACTGCCCACGGCCTTAATGTCACTTTAAGATACCTGCATGTATAGGCAATACACAAAATTCGATTGTATTTTTATATACCACAAACAGTTGAAAAATGCAAGTTAAAAACAATGTTTGCAACCTTCAAAACCCATATACTATTTAAGAATGCGTTTATTGAAAACATTGGAAACCTCTAATCTGACAACTAGAAAAAAATTGTTGGGGGAAGTGAAAGAAGATCTAAATGAATGAAGGTGTATTTCATGTTCATGGATTTTGTAAATAGCTGTAAATAGCAATATGGTAGATTTAAGCCCAATCATATTGATAATCACACTAAATGTCAATGGCCTGAAGAAACCAATTGTATATTAAGATTGTTATGTTGAATAAAATAGCAAAACACTATGTTTTAGCATGTATTGCTGTATAGCAAATTACCCTCAAACTTAGCATGTTAAAACAAGAATTGTAATATTATATCTCACATATTTTCTCAGATCAGAAATCTGGGAGCAACTGTACTGCGAGGTTCTGGCTCACGGACTTTTGTGAGGTTGCAGTCGAGTTCTTGACCAGTACTATCATCACTGAAAGGCTTGACAGGGTCTGGAGATCCACTTGTTGGCAAGATACCTCAAGTCCTGACTCTGAATTTTTCCACAGTGCTGCCTGAATGTCCTTGTGATAAAGCAAGTAGCTTCCCCAGAATGAGCTATCAAAGAGCAAGCGAGAAGGAAGCTTCAGTGCTTTTTATGACCTAGTTTCTAAAGTCCCACACCACCATGTCTACTCTATTCAACTTCTTAAAAATGAGTAACTATGTACAGCTTATACAAAGAAGAGCTTTAGACTCCAGCTCTTGAAAGGAGGAATATAAAATAAGTTATGATCATGTTTTAAAACCACTGCACTCAACTGTGTGCTGTGTTCAATAAACTAAAGCCACAGATAGGTTAAATAAAAATAAAACAAGTACCATGCTACCACTAATTTTAAAAAAATCTAGGGTGGCTATATTAATGATAGACAAAACAAGAAACATTACTAAAGATGAAGAAAGTTATTCCATAGTAATAAAGCAATCAATTTGTCTAGGGGCCATAATGATTTCACTAGGGGAGCTATTATAACCTTAATAAACCTAATAAAAGACCTTCAAAACACATGAAACAATGAAAAAAGCTAATAGAAAAATAGACAAACCTACAAGTATAGTTAGCAATTTCAATATCTCCTCTCTCAATAAATTATAGGATAACTAACAGAAAGTCAGTGGAAAAAACAGCATAACAAACTGACCTTATTGACATTTACAGAAAACTACACCCAATATTTTTTTTTTTTGCAAACACACATGAACTATATAACAAGAAGCAAAAAGTTTTAGTACAAAAACAAACCAAAAAAGTCCACTATTATGCAATATATTTAGAAGAAATAACATGCATATGGATTTGGAAAGGAATAAATAAAACTGTCTTTATTTGTAGATAGCATAATCATCTATATAAAAACTTCTACAGAATCTTCCCCAGTGGGGGCGGGGGTGGAAGGAAGCCATAAGAACTAATAACTGAGTTAACAAGGCTACAGGACACTAGACCAATATGTGAAATAAGAACAATTCAATTTTCATATAATAGCATTAAACAATCAGAAAGTTAAATTACAAACACAATATTTAAAATGACATAAAAACTATGAAATATTTAGAGAAATTTAATAATATGCATGAAAGATCTACAGGTTGAAAAACCACAAAGCATTCATAAAAGAGATTTTAAAGTGAAATAAATGAAGGATATATGTATTTATATAATCTGTAAGAATTGAAATTTGAGTAAATGTAGTAAGTGGCTTCAAGCCCATGGGGTGATTAGATTTCCACTACAAAATAGTAAAAGGAAACTATCGGGGGTGATGGAGACATCTGGGCTGAGGGATACAGAAGTGTACATATCTGTCAAAATTTTGCATACTAAAGAAGTATAATTTTTCTATGTAAATTATACCTCAATAAAGTTGATTTTTTGAGTTATAATTCACATACTCTAATCTTTATCCTTTTAAATACAATTCACTGGTTTTTAAATATATTCAGCAAGGTTGTGCAACCATCACCATTATCTAATTTTAGAATATTTTCTTCAGCCCAAGAAGAAATTTTAACCCAGTAGCAGTCACTGTCATTCTCTTCTGCCCCCATCCCCTAGTAGCCAGTAATAAACTTATGTCCAGGGAATTTCCTATTCTTGGCAGTTCATAAACACGGATGCATACTTGACTTTTTTGCACCTTGCTGCTTTCACTTTGTATAATATTCTTAATCTTCATGCATGTTTTAGCAGGTATCAGTATTTTATTACTTGTATAGCAAAACAATATTCCATTATATGAGCATACCACAATTTTGTTTATCAATTCATCACTCGACTGACCCAAATGATTTTTTTTTTTTTTACTTTTTGGCTCTTACCAATAGTGCTATAAAAATTTGAGTACAAGTTTTGTTGTGAACATATGTTTTCCTTCTTATGGGTATACAACTAGAAGTGGTATTAGAGACTCATATGGTATTTTTTATTTTATTTTTATTTTATTTTTTTAAGAGTTGGAGTTTAGCTCTGTCAGGCAGTCTGGAGTTCAATGGTGCAATCGTGGCTCACTACAGCCTCCATCTCTCGGCCTCAAGAGATCTTCCCACTTCAGTCTCCTGAGTTGCTGGGAGTACAGAATTGAGCCACTGTGCCTGACTCTGTAACTATTTTAACTTTTTGAGAAACTGCCAAACTGATCCCCAAATGGTTGTACAAATCTACAGATTCATAAGCAGCGTATGAGTGTACCAATTTCCCTATATCTGTGTCAAAACATGTTATTGTCTTATTATTAATAGACATCTTCATGAGCGTGAAAGAGTATCTCAGAATTTTGATTTGCATTTTCCTGATGACTAATGATATTCAGCATCTGCTCTTGTGCTAATTGGTTATTTGTATATCTTCTTTGAAAGAATGACTATTCAAATCCTTTGGGTCTTTTTTTGTTGTTATTGTTGAATTGTAAGAGTTATTTATATGTCCTGGCAATGACATACATCAGATGTAATGATTTTCAAAGAATTATTTCCATTTCACATATTGTCTTTTTGCTTTCTTTATAGCTGATTTAAAGCACAAAAGATTTTAATTTTATGAAGCCCACTTTATCTTTTATTTGGTTGTTTCTGGTGCCTGAGAAACTATTGCCTAATCCAAGTTCACAAAAATGTATACCTATATTTTCTTATAAAATATTTGTAGTGTTAGCTTTTTCATTTGGGTCTTTGATCCATTTTGAATAAATTTTTTATATGGTATATGGTAGGGGTCCAGCTTTATTCTTTTGTGTATATCTACTTTTCCCAGTACTCTTTATTGAAAGCATTGTTTTTTTCCATATTGAAGATTTTGTCAAGAATCAATTGGCTATAAATATATGGCTTTACTTTCAGACTTTCAATTCTATTCCATTGACCTATATGTTTTTCCTTATGCCTTATCTTTGTCACACACCATCTTGATTACTGAAAATTTATGTAAGTTTTTAAATTGGGAAATGTGACTCTTTTTTGTTCTGCTTTTTCACAATTGTTTTGCTTATTCTGGGTTCACTGCATTTTCATATGAATTTTGTAATTAGCTTCTCAATTTCTGCAAACAAAAGAGAAGCCAATTGGGATACTGATAGTGAGCTTTTGAATATGTAGATCAGTTTGGGCAGCATTTCGATCTTAGTAATATTGTCTACCAATTCATGACCATGGAATATTTTATCCATTTATTTAGATCTTATTAAAATTTTTCAAGGACATTTTACATTTCAGTGTAAAAGTCTTGTACTTTTTTGTTTCATTTATTTCTAAATATTATATTTGTGATATTATAAATAAAATTAATTAATTTTATTGATGGATTATTTATTGCTAGTTTTTTGTTTTAATTGTTTTTGAGAGTCTCTTTCTCCCAGACTGGAGTGCATTGGTGAGATCCCAGCTCACTGTAACCTCCACCTTCCTGGTTCAAGCAATTCTCCTGCCTCAGTCTCCTGAGTAGCTGGGATTACAGGTGCACACCACCATGCCCAGCTAATTTTTGTATTTTGGAGTTTCACCATGTTGTCCAGGCTGGTCTTGAACTCTTGACTTCAGGTGATCTGCCTGCCTCGGCCTCCCAAAGTGCTAGGATTACAGGCGTGAGCCACCACACCTGGCTTATTGCTAGTTTATAGAGATATAATTGATTTTTGTTTATTGGTCTGGTATTGTAACAATCTTGATATTTGTGTTCATTAGCTCTAATTGCATGTGTGTTGTGTGTGTGTGCACACCTTAAAATGGTATATATATAGTATTTTGTCATCTGAATAAAGAGTTTAATTTCTTCCTTTCAATCTTTATATTTTTTACCTATATTCTTGCCTAATTTCTTTTACCATAACCTTCACTACAATGTTTAATTAAAGTGACAAGACTGGCCATTCTTATTTTTTTCCAGATCTTAGGAACAAAGCTTTAACTATTTAACTATTAAGATAGTATCTGTAGATTTTTTATAGATGTTCTTTGTCCTTAGTTCCATTCTATTATTATTTCATTGAGTAATTTTATTACAAGAAAAAGTTGAATTCTATCAAATGTTTTTTGGCCTGTATTGTTTTTGTCTTATAGTCTATTAATATGTTGTATTACATTAATTGATTTTTGTATTTTGAACATTTTTGAATTAGTTGAGTAAATTCCACTTATATAATTATTTTAAATGTCACTCAATTAAGTTTGTTAGTACTTTTGTTGAATATTGTTATGTAGAAATGTATAAGTAATGTTAGTCTGTAGTTTTTCTTTTCTTAGGATGTCCTCTGTTTTTGAAATCAGGGTAGCACTGGCCTCGTAGAATAAGTTAGGAAATACTCCCTCATCCTCCTAATTAGGAAGAGTTTTGAAGAATCAATATCAATTCTAATTCACACATTTGGTAGAATTCACCTGAGAAATCATCTTAATTATTAACACTCTATCTTCTTGTTATAAATCTGATATACCTGTTATAAGTCTTTTCAGACTATTTTTTCTTGGGTCAGTTTTGGTAGTATTTCTTTCTAGAGATTTGTCCATTTCATCTAGGTTATCTAATTTTGTCACACAATTGTTATTATTTTCTTAGAATCAATTTAATTTGATTAACTTAAATTTAAGTTCTGTAGTAATGCTACCTCTTATATTCCTAATTTTAGTACTTTGAGTCTTTTCTAATTCTCTTTTTCTGTAAAGATAAAACTGTGTCAATTTGTTTTCAAAGCACAACATTTGTTTTATCGTTTTTTATATTACTTTTTATTGTGTACATTTTTATGTCTGATCTGATTGCTATTTATTTATACTTGATTTTAGCTTAGTTAGTGCTTGCTTTTTACATTTCTTTAGTTGGAAAGTTAGGTCATTCATTTGATCTTTTTTATTAGACATTTATAGAAATACATTTTTATTTAAATATTGTATTAGCTACATTCTATAACTTTTGATATGTTTAGGTTTATTTTATTCATCTCAAAGTATTTTTAAACTTTTCTTGTGATCATTTTCTCTCACTGCTTATTTATCCATTTGTTGCTGAATTTTCAAATATTTTCAATTTACCAAATTTTCATCTGTTACTGATTTCTGATTTATTTCCATTAAGACCAGATAATGTATTTTGTATTAGTTCAATCATTTTAAATATATTGACTTACGTTGTTGACAGCTAAACTGTATGAACAGTGATTTTTATTTCTTCATGTAGATTGAAGTTACTATTTAGCATTTTTTATATCAACCGGAAGGACTTTCTTTAATATTTTTGATAGGCTATGTGTTCTAGCAACAATGTTTTTTCCATTTTCCTTCATGTGGGAATGTTTTAATTTCTCCTTTATTTTTGAAGGTTACTTTCACTGAGTATAGAATTCTTCATTGAGAATCTTTTACATTCGGTACTTCAAGTATGTCATCCCAATGACTTCAAGCTTTGATGATTTCTGATAAAAAATCAACAGTTCATGGGTTGATGGACATGATATGTTGTTTTGTTCTTTCTGCCTTCAAAAGTTTTCATTTGTCTTGCCTTTCAACAGTTTAATTATAATCTGACTTTCTTTGAGATTATCTTCTTAAAATTTGTTGAGGTTGTTGGATGTACAGATCTGTGTCTTTCATTAAATTTGGGAAGTATTTGGTCATTATTTTATCAACATTTTTGCCCCCTATCTGTCACTCTTTTTCTGGGAATCTCATTATGCATGAGTTGGTATACTTTATGGTGTTTCAAAGGTATTTTAATAACTGTTCTTTTTTCTTCATTTTCATTTTTTTCTGTTCCTCAGACTTGATATTTTCCACTGACTTATCTTCAGGTTTTCTAATTCATTGCTCTGCCTACTTAAATATGCTCTTGTGCCTACTTTAGTGATATCTTATTGCAAGTATACAATTCCAGAATTTCTATTTGTTTTCTTTGTAATTTTATCTCTGTATTAATATTCCTCGTTTGGTGAGACATTATTCACATACTATTCTTCAGTTTTTAGTGACAATTTCCTTTAGTTATTTGAACACATTTAAAATAGAGATTTAAAGTTTCTAGTAAGACTAATGTCTGTGCTTCCTTGGGGATTGTTTCTATTGGTTTCTTTTCTGAGTTTGAGCCCTACTTTTTTTATTTTTTGTATGGCTCAAAATTTTTGGTTGAAAACTGAACATTATAAATAACAATATGTGTGAACTCTGAATATCAGAATCTCCTCCCTTCCTGGAGCTGGTTGTTGTTGTTTGTTTGATTAATGAGTTTTCTGAACTAATTTTGTAAAGCCTGTATTTTTTTGTTATTTGTGGCTATGGAGACTCTGCCTGGTTATCTTTGTGTTCAGCTAATGACTGGATGGAGATTTTCTATAATTGTTGGAAAGCATTAAGCCTCACTGTATTTGTTGAAACTCTATGTTCATGTTGGTCCACACCTCTAACCTTATCTTGTCAGTGACTTAGCCTTCACTTCCTGCATGTGACTGCCTCAAGACAGTCAGAAGTGAGAGCTCAGTGCCCTCTCAGGACTTTCTTTAGCATGCACCACTTTAGGCATGTTTGCCACCCCATGCATGTATGTGGCCTTCCAGGGTCTCAGAAATATATGAGAGTTTTTCAAGCCCTTATGGACATAATATTACTGAGGTTTTCCTTTTAAGTTTTTTAGTTAACCTGTTATTGGCTTCAAATGTTACTCAATGTCTCATGTAGTTGAACATTTTTAAAAATGCTTGTATTTGTTTTTAACAACACCTCAAAGGAAAATGCTTCTCCTCTCTCACATTCTCTTTTAGAACTTGTATCTTATGAAAATTTGATGACTTTCACTTAATCATTTCTTTCTCTTTATGACCTTTAACTGCCAAAGAAAGACTGAGTGAAGAGAAACTTTCTATGGGTCAGATGTGTTCTCCTTAAAGCACCAGGCCTAGACCTCTTTTTGGCAACTTCACTTCTCTCTATATCCTGAATCTGCCAGTATAATTTACAAGAAATTACTATGTGGTAAGAAATTACTGGTTTCTTCAAAATATTTCCCACTTACTTTATAGCAACTCCTCTTCTATCTTTTATGTCTCAATTCAAAATGCCATGTTTTATTTTTATTTCTCAGAATAAATTTAAAAGTTAAAAAATTATGTAACATACCTATCCTCAATATTATTTACTCCTTGTAAGATTACCTGTGGAAGAAGGCAAAACATAGCTCCAAATAAATTAAATAGAAATTTGTTGCCAAAATGTATATGTATTTTCCCTCTGACTAGACATCTTAAAAATTCTGTTTATTTATTTATATTTTTAGTTTTGCTAACTTCCTAAACTTCTTAAGAATTTATTTGAAGCCAATTATAGTAGCCAATATATTTATATTCTCTGGATTCAGTTATCTACCATCATTATGAAATTTCTTTCTTTCTTTTTTTTTTTTTTTTTTTTTTGAGATGGAGTCTCACTCTGTCACCAGGCTGCAGTGCAGTGGCGTGATCTCAGCTCACTGCAATCTCTGCCTCCTGGGTTCAAGTGATTCTCCTGCCTCAGCCTCCCAAGTAGCTGGGACTACAAGCATGCACCACCATGCCCGGCTAATTTTTGTATTTTTAGTAAAGACAGGGTTTCACCATGTTGGCCAGGATGGTCTTGATCTCTTGCCCTCGTGATCTGTCCTCCTCAGCCTCCCAAAGTGCTGGGATAACAGGTGTGCGCCAGCGCGCCGGGCCCATTAAGCAATTTCAATAGTAGCACAACTTTTCCATTCATTCATAATTCTAAACATGTTATAGGTTTGGTTTTATTGCGTTTTCATTTTTCAACTTATCTTTGAAATAAGACATATTAAACAATAAATACAAAAGCAAACAGTGTTTAATATTCATTTTTTAAGCAAATATGTCTGAAATACATATGAATGTATTTCATACTACATATGAATTACCTAGCTAGTCACGAGAGATGCAGAGACAAACGTAATCGTTTTTGAGCAAAGAGTTGTGCAATTTGAATTTTAAAATATGCATTGAGACCTCAGAAAAAGGAAAATCAAAAGAAGCTGGAGTAATCTGGAGAAACAACATGAGTGAATGAGGGTAAAAAATGAGCCACACATTAAAGAATGAGTAGGATTTAAGGAAACAGAGGGAATTCAGAAAAACAATAATGCCCCAGAGTAAGGTCATGAAGTCAGTCAAATAAATCTCGCAACCATCAAGCCTGACAGACCCAATGTTTCTTTCTAAAGTAAATGTTGAGAATGTGTAACTGCTGCTTCAGGCTTGCTATAAGCTTTTGTGGACTGGTATTCTATCATTCCTCTGAAATGAATAGGGGGTTGCCCATACATAATTTTTTTTTAATCAAAAAGAAAAAAGAAATCATTTTTGTTCCCTCAGATTTATTCTTTCTTCCTCAGGCGGCTGGATAAGCTACTCCAGATTCTTTATAAATACTTATTACATTCCTTTCCCAGCTCCTTTAAGTAATCCAGAAAATACAAAATTAACTAGAGAGATTCATGAAAAAAGATTGCTATCAAGTTGAAACAAAAATTTTTAAGAAAAACTCAGTGCCATTTTGCCAACACAAAGCTATTTGTTTTGAAGAGAATTATGCATCTTATTTATATTTGGTGATGTGAAGATGTAAAACAGATGTGTAATATTCCAATATTTTTTCAAACCTTCCTCTTCATACCACTCATTCCCTAAAAAGTTTATTTAGGGCAATGCAAGTTGTGTAACAGCATAAAGTTACTGAGTTTTGAAGAACCAGTTACTGAGTACTAAAACATGCCTATAATTGGGCACTGATCGTTGCTTTTGAAAAAGCTTTGGAAAAAAAAAAAAAAACAAAGAAAAGAAAATTTAGGGGATATATTACTAAGGAGCATTAATATTAAACCTTACATGGTAGAGGAGAAAGAGGTATCATGAAATTGTGTTAACTTGTACTGTTATAATATATCTGGAATTTCACAGCAAATGGGGATTTGCTTTTATGAAATTGTTTATAAATAATGTCAGTTGATATTAATTATAATAAATATTAACAAATTGTTTCTTCATCTAAGAAAGATATTATTGCATCAACATGCCTACAACCTATGTCTTTATGGTGGGTGATTTTTAGAGTATTCTAATGTACTAATGTGAGAAATGTTTGTCTCTTGATGATTCATACATTTGAAAATATATAAAGTATGGGCTACTAGTTTATCAATGTAAAGAGTACATGTATTTTTGAAACTGTGGTTGAATTGAGGGAGAATATCGATAGTTGACATACAAATATTACTGTTCTAGCATGACCTTTTTCAGTTGATAATGAAACGGGAAAGGCTCCCTTGTCCCCCTTGCAGGGAGTGAGATGGGGATGTGGCTCGCTTCTTCAGTGCCCCTCTGCTCAATCCTCCAGGAGAGCACACAGACAGCAGGCTGTGGGGCTCCGACCCCAAGGCAGTGTCTAGGGGTGAATGTTTACAGCTCCTGAAGCCCCAGTGGGTGTGTGCTACAGGGTGCTCTCTTAGTTTGCTGTCTATAGGTGGCTTGTGTTAACCAGTCAATTAGATCCTCTACCTTGTCTCAAGGACAGAGGGCTTTCTGTATCCTGGGTTCTTGCCTTGGTGTCCTGGAAGAGCCGGATTACATATAGGCTTGGGGAATGAGTGCAAAGTTTTATTGAGTGGAAGTAAATCCCCCTCAATGTGGTAGCCAGAAGGGAGATGGTTTTCCCTTGGAGTTGGGCCACTTGGCGACCCAGGTTCTTCTCTGACTGCCCAGGCCAAACTTCACCTTGTCCCACCAGTGGATGGCCTGCCGGCATGCTGGCGTCTATTGGCCTGCTTTTCCGCTGGTGTGCACTCTATGACAAACGACTTGTGTTTTCTTCCGCTGATGTGTTTCTCAAGACATCCAGCCACTTGTGTGTGTGTGCCTTCTAGGGTCCTGGGTTTTTATAGGCACAGAATGGGCGCATGGTGGACCAGGGTGGTCTTGGGAAATGCATCATTTGGGCATGAAGAGAGGAGTGACGGTCCTCAGCTAGGTCCGTGTCCATGGGAGCAGAGCCCTAGCCAGGGACCTCGCCCACTCTACCCAGCACTTCGCCCTCTCTACCCAGCACTTCGTTCCCCACTTCTATATCATTTATTTAAAGGGACCACGCTCTTCCATTCCCAGCACTTCCCTATCAATACTGTCATAAATAAGATTTCAAAGGAATTTCAATGCGTTTTTGCATTCTTTTATAGGAATAAGAAGTTTTCAAATGAGAAATTCATTCTTCAGGTTAAATCTGCTAAAGTTTCCAAATATTTTGTTATCATTGGGTATAAATCTAATGATAATTTTAGTTTATGTAAAAGAATTACTAGATTTTTATAAATATAGCTAGTTTTTTAAAGTAAGACCAAAGATTTGACTACCTCATTTCACATATCAGTAAGTAAAAAAAAAGTTTTCCACAGAGCAATAAGCTTTACTGCAGTCTTTCATATACATATTAGTATATGTAACTTTATAAACAATATAATATTAGAAAGTTATTAGATTTATATTGGAATGCACGGAATATATTTAAACATTTATTATTTATATAATACCTAAATCCATTTATTATAATTTTTTATTTAGAATTTCTGTGTTTTCCAAATGCTGTTTTAGATTTCATTTATTTTTTCTTTGGGCAATTGTATGCATAAAGAGGCATTTTTTTCTTATAATTTTTTAGTATAATAGTATTCCATCCAACTAAAATATCATGAAAAGATTTCATGCACACTGGTAAATGGATGAAAAACGAGTGTGTGTACAGTTAGCAAAGAACAGCAATGAGTGAAGAAGAACAGCAGAAATAATAGAAGGAAGTGGCCACAGCAGGAAGTTCTTTCTTCACTGACATTGCTTTTGCTCTTTCTCCTTCACACCAGTTGTCATTTGTTTACTTTGTTTTCCTCTTCCAGCCCCAACCCATTTACGTCCTCTTTTTCCCCTTTTGAATTTCTCCCTTAATTTCCACATTCCCAAATATTTTCAGTGATTTAAAGTTACATCCAAGTTAATTTATAGAGCATATTTCAATTTATCTCCTGAAACGTAGCCAATTGTTGAAACAAAAATGTTTCCAATTTTTGTTGTGAATGTATTCTGAAAGGCCTATCTTCTATCAGAAGAATTTATGCATATCAGAAATTTGTTGGGCCTGCTGCCTGTTTATGTGAATAGAGTTTTATTGAAGCACAGCCATACCCATTTGTTTATTTATTATTTATGGCTGTTTTTAGCTACAATGGCAGAGTTGAGTACTTGCAACAGAGACCATATGGCTCACAAAACCTAAAATATTTACTATCTGATCTTTTACAGAAGTAGTTTGCCAATCCTTGATATACAGCTGCTAAGATTCTAAGGTGTAGAATATCCACACTGATTTCCTTTTTTATATGTCCCCCGTGTACTCTACATTTTATTTTCAAGGTACTTAGCAGTTCTCGGCATTTCGCATTCACAGGCTAAATTTTTATCACCTATTTCATAGGAAAAATAAATGAGGCCATGCTGAACCTACTATCTTAATATTTGTTCCTACCATACCTACAATAAAATCTAGGTCTATATTCATCTTCATCTCTTCTTTCTTTCTTCTTGTCTTCTACTGTCTCCTGCTGACTAAGGATAATACTGTACTCTCATTTACCTGCATTTTCAAACTTTTCATTTATATCTTTCCTTAGAAAACAAATTAGTTCACGTTTAAAAATTTCAAAAGTCTTGGCCAGGTGCAGTGGCTCACACCTGTAATCTCAGCACTTTGGGAGGCCAAGGCGGGTGGAGACCAGCCTGGCCAACATGGCAAAACCCTGTCTCTATTAAAATACAAAAATTAGCTGGGTGGGTGGCACCTGCCTATAATCGCAGCTGCTTGGGAGGCTGAGGCAGGAAAATCGCTTGAACCCAGGAGGCAAAGGTTGAAGTGAGCCAAGATCGCGCCACTGCACTCCAGTCTGGGAAACAGAGCAAGACTCAGTCTCAATAAGTAAGTAAATAAATAAATAAATAAATAAAATCCAAAAGTCTTTTTAGTCAATATAGAAAGCCCACAAATTCTAAAGCTTAAGTTTAAAAGTTCTCAAAATCTCCTTCTAGCCTTTGGCTTCTTTCTTTTTTGCATCCTTTGTAACAATTTACTAAGAATACGGTCAGGTTCTCTATTGTTTCTTAGTCTCACATTTCTCTAGAATCTCCAATGTCTTAACTTATTAACTGGAGCATATCGGGTTGTTAGTAAATGTTTAGTGAAATAATGATTTAATTAACAATTTGATTAACTAATTCAGCAAGTTAATATTTATCTTATCAGAAATCTGTTACGCAGACAAGTAATTGTTTTATTGTGTCTGTAGGTCACCTCTAGTCTCTGTATGCCATTCTCAAAAGAAAAATACATACCAAAAGTATAATGTAAGAAACAACTCAGTCCATTAAAAGCAATACCTTCAAATACTGCTTTATTATTCTAGGAAAAATTATTCAGTCATTCAAATTACCTTCTCTTTCCTCAGCCTCCAGTAGGGAAACTTCATGGAGAAAATCATGGGACTTGAAATCTCAAAGCATAAAGTTAAGATTTTTGTCATGATATCATGAGTTCCTTTGTTCATAGCAAAAAAAAAAAATGTCATTTCTGCTGGTCTGTAAGTGCTCTGTTGAATATAATGCTCAAAATGCTAGTTGATTAGGTTTGACATCTTTCTTTCTTGCCCTCTGGCTCCTCTCTTTCTCTTTGTCTCTTCATCTCTCTGTCTCTGTTTCTCTCTCCCTCCCTTCCTGCCTGTCTGTCTCTCTTTTCTTTCCTCATAAAATTTCACATCTGTAAAATGAAAAGATTTATATTGCTACTCTTGCTTTCTACTTTTACTGTGCACTATTGTATTATAGACCAATGGCAGAATTTCCACTACAAAGTGGGACCCTTTGAGATAGGTTTTGTAGAACTGGTCCTTTATATTTAAGGAGGAAAAGGGCAGGAATGAAAACAACACAGGTACTCCTCTGTTGGAAGACAGTTATTTATGGCTCTTTTATGTTTCTATATGTTTTGAAAGCATAAGTATTGACTACCTTTTGCCTAAATTATGTTTTCAAAAAAATGTGTATAGCAGACAGACTTGGTAGGTAGAGATACTATACCCTTCCAGAGCAATACGTAGGCATGCTTGTTATTCATTTTCAAATATTAGGTTCTCTGAAGTCAAGATTTCTCTCCAGTAATGTGGCCCAGGACATGGGCAGGCGCCACGTGGCCCCCTTTATGTCTCCCTGTAAGAACTGGGGCTTAGATAACTGACATAAGAAAATATTGATACTCTCTCTCTGGCTTCTGCTATGAATATGAGTGAAATAGTTTTGTCACTGAAATAGGAGTCTTACATTTTCTGCCAGTGCTAAAAAACAGTGTTAGAGTAACTTAGCTTGTGAATTGGTAAAAATCTCACACCCATCACAGTTTTTGATAGATTGTTTCAGAAAGATTGTCTGATTTGTATATTTCTCTTGTCAATAGGCAAATATTACCTCTTTCTTTGTCTTTGTATTTCTTTTACAACATATTTTAAACCTCTCTTTTTAGACACATACCCCCAAAAAGATAAATATTAACCAAACACTCAAAAATCTGAAATACACTACTATATTAATAAATGTCATAATATAGCTCTAATACAAAAATACACATAAGGCCAGCATTATGCTGATAGAAAAATGAGAGAAAGACAATACAAAACAAAAAGAAAGAAAATACAGAGAGAGACTAGTATTCTTCTTAAACATAGACATAAAAGTCTTCCACAATATATTAGTGAATCAAATCCAACAAGATACATAGATAGAAATATAGCAATATATATAGATATAGATGTTTACAATTACCAAATGGGGTTTACTCTAGAAATTTAATCATTTTTAGTATTTGAAAATGCATCAATACAATTAATCTTATTAACAGATTAAAGAGCAAAATTGCAATTTATATTTATTAGTGCAGATAAATTATTTGACTGAAACCAATATCTATTCCTGGTATATATATATATATAAAACAAAAAACAAAAAACCTTAAGCAAACTGAGAATAAAAGGAAAATTCCTCAACCTAATAAAGACATCTAATAAAAACCTAAAGCTAACATAATACTTAATGGTGAAAATCTGAATGCTTTCCTCCTGAAGTTGGAACAAAGACAAGGATGTCACTCTTATTTAGCATAGTACTGTAAGGCCCACCCAGTGCCACAGACAATACAAAAATAAAAGAACGTGGTTAAGAAAGGATGGAATAAAAGTATCCCAAGAACATATGACATCCTAGCTCACACAGAAAATCCCAAAGAATATACAAAATTATTCTAAAACTATTAAGGAAACTTAGCAATATCATAGTATATAAAATCAAAACTTAGGTAAAAATTCTATTTTTGTGTTAGTCATGAATATGTGGAAATAAAAATTAAAAGAAAAATATATTTACAATTGTTCAAAAGATGAAATGTATAGGTATAAATGGAAAATATGAACAGGTTCTATATGCTGTAAACTACAAAACACTGACTAAGTTTTTAAAAAGATGTAATTGGAGAGATATACCATGTTCATAAATTCAGTCTTCAGCATAGTAAAGATTTTAATTCTCTCCAAAGTTATCTATATGCCAATCTTATTTCTATCAAAATTTCAACAAGATTTTTTTAATAGATATAGACAAGATTATCTTAAAATTTATATGAGAAGTAAAAGGAATTGGATAATGTAAACAATTTTGATAGACAATAATTAATTTAGTGGAATAACACTACTAAATTTAAAATCCACATAGCTATAGTAGTCCTCAAAGTGTGGCTTTGGCAGACAATTAGGTCTATGGAACAGAAATAAGAACCTAGAAATAAATGCATACAAATATACACAACTAACTTTGGACAAAATGTCAAAAATAATTGAATCTAGGAATGAAAAAAATTTCGATAAGTGATAATAAAACAATTGAATATCAATTGTAAAAAGTGAACCTCATGCTTTTTACAAATGCCTAACAAAGGTATCAAACTTTCAGAAAATAGTATTAGAGAAAATCTTTATGATTTATGGCTAGGTTAAATATTCTTAAAGATGGCACCAAAGGAGGACCCATAAAAGAAGAACAAATAACTTAATCAGAATTAAGAACTTCTAGTTTTTTCAAAATCTCTGTTCAGTGGATGGAAAGACAAGCCATTGGCTGGGAAAGAATATTTGCAAATCACATATTCAGCAAAAGACTCATATCTAGAAAATTAGAGATCTCTCTATACTTGACAGTAAAATAACACAAGAAATACAATTTAAAAGTTACAAAATTATTAAACAGACATTTCACCAAAGAAATTATATGAGTGGCATAGAAACGCATAAAAATAGTATGAAAAATTTGATCACTCATACCATGCTAGTGAGAATATAAAACAGTATAATCACTGACATTGGTCTGGCAGCTTTGTAAACATTACACACTTCACTTACGACCCAGCAATCACATTCTTGGACATTTATTCTAGAAAAGAAAAACTTATGTTAATAAAAATATTGTAGATAAATATTCACAGTGGTATTATTTGTAATAATCAAACACTGGAAATAGTACAAATGTTTTTCAATGGGTAAATAGTTAAATAAACTTATTCTGCATGATGGAATACTACTCAACAAGCAAAAAGAACAAAATACTAAACACACAACCCGTTGCATAGATCTTAAGGGCATTTTGCTGAGTGCAACAAGTCTTTATCAAAAATATTATATACTATATAATTCAGCTTATATAACGTTCTTGAAAATAACAAAATTAAAGCTATGGAGAGTGAATAAGTGGCTCCAGAGATTAGGGAGAAGAAGGTGTGATAAGGGGCAGTAGGATAGAGTTCCTTTGTAGTAATGTAGTACCTTATCTTGATTATGGTGGTGATTATATTGATATCTCAATATGATATTATATCACAGAATTATTTCTAAAATATATGAAAAATATTGTATACACAAATTTGTAATTTCTAAGGTTATCCATAGTCTAATGAAAAGTATTGGGACAATTAATTTTCTGAATTTGGTAGTGCACTATAATGCTGTAAGATACCACTGTTGTGTAACCAGAGTGGTGGCTACACAGGACATTTCTATCAGATTTTTGTAACTTCTCATGAGTTTATAATTATTTCAAATTAAAAGGTTACAAAATTAAATAGAAAATGAAAGCAGGATTTAAATATAACAATTAAAGACATACATTGTCAGAATGGGAAAAGTAAAACATAATCCTATCAGGTGTTTATAAGAAATTCAAATATAATATTATAGGGAAGTTAAAAGTAAAGGGATGTATACCATGCAAAATGAATCAGAAGAAATATGGAGCAGCTATACATACTAATATCACAAAAAAATTACTTCAGGAATTAACAGGTAACAAAGAGTGACATTACATATTTATAAAATGGTCCTAACTATTAAAACAATGTTAGAAATGAGATAAAAAGTATAGGCATAGTTTAGAGATATTGTGGATTTCATTCCAGACCACGACAATAAATTGAATGTCACAATAAAGCAACTCACACAAATTTTTGTTTCCTAGTGCACATAAAATTTGTGTTTATACTATAACATAGTCTATTATGTATGCAATAGTATTATGACTAAAAATGCAATGTATATATCTTAATTAAAAAAGACTTTATTACTGGCCAGTTGCAGTGGCTCACGCCTGTAATCCCAGCACTTTGGGAGGTCGAGGCGGGTGAATCACAAGGTCAGGAGATGGAGACCATCCTGGCATCCTGGCCAACATGGTGAAACCCTGTCTCCATTAAAAAAATATATAAAAATTAGCTGGGTGTGGTGGTGCATGCTGGTAATCTCAGCTACTTGGGAGGCTGAGGCAGGAGAATCACTTGAACCAGGCAGTTGAAGGTTGCAGTGAGCCGAGATCATGCCACTGCACTCCAGCGAGTGAGACTTTATCTCAAAAAACAAACAAACAAACAAACAAAAAAAGATTTATTGCTAGGAAATGCTAATGATCATCTTCCTTTTCTAGAAAAACCTGTCCACTGTCATATGTCAGAAGATAAGAGTTATGAAGTAAGGGCTGATGTGCCCCAACCAACCCAACTGAGATCATCTTAGATAAGCTGATAATATACCAAGCCCCAATATGTGAGTGAGCACTGTCAAAATTGGCAGAACCAATCATCAGACACTACAGAGGACAAGCTACTGCACAGACACAAGAGTAATCACAGCCCAACCAATTATATATCAGCTAAAGTCATTGGACATGCCAGACATAAGCATTTCTCATATGCTTCTGTGTTGTGAAGTGTACGTTAGGCCATACTACTGTGTCAATAGGTGACTGATTTACACAGCTTATGACCAACAAAAGGAAATGTCCTTTAGTCATTTCCAGAGTAGCTAGATCTGAGCCTCAGTGAGTTGTAATCCCTTTGCTGGTAGAAGATCTTGCCTCATTGTTGATGGCTGCTGCTGACTTCTTTTCATAGGGCATTAATCCACTCATGAGAGTGGAGCCCCTGTAATCTAAACACGACCTATTAAGCCACCTCTCCCAACACTATTGCATTGTGAGTTCAGTTTCTAACACACAAATTTGGGGGGACCCATTTAGACCACAGTAAAGAGCAAGTACAGACCTGGCACCAGGGAAGACCTTTTCTTACATAGGCAGGGTTCTGCAGGATGTGCCTGGTGAGCTCACTGTGGTTCGGGTATACATTTAGTCACACAGGTTTAAAGAATCATTGTCTAAAAGATTATTGGATTTGGAATGCTCACTTGATAACAGGGTGCACAAGACACTGATGACTAGTGTAAGTAACATGTACAGTTATTCAATCAGAAAACAATGGCCAGACAGACCAGGCATTAACAATGACTGACTGCTGTACTCTTTCTGAAAGGAAAGTTCATAAGAACTCAAATTCTCATAGGATGAGTTTAAAGATGATAGTGGGAGCATAATTCCAGAAAAATCACCCCTGGGTCCAGACTTTTGTTAGATTTTATACACAGTTAAATGAAGATCATTTGCAGTCATTAGACTCCTTGCTAAATTATTAATAGAGTCCTGAAAGTTGAAACACAAAAGGTTCTTGTCTGGTCAGATTAAAATGAACTTGAATTTTGTTTAACAGGAATCTGAAATAAATTAGGATATATCTGAATTCCATTCTGTGGTAGAAATCAAATATAGCTCTGATTTTCATCTCTGCCTGGATTCATGGTGTAATATAGTTTTTGTTTTGTTTTGTTTTGAAATAAAATCTTGCCCTGGTTTTGAGGCCCTGACTCAAGTACACACCCCTATCACTTTTGTTATCTGGTTCTCGTACTCTTGGACCACTAGGAACCAGCCCTGGTCATCCCTGGGAAAGGTATCAGACAACTGGAGACATCCCTGGAACCTCGGAGCCTTAAAAATTATTTAAATTCGTCAATCCTCAGGGAGTCCATGAAAGCTAGCTAACCCCAGACACTCTGGTTGCTCTGCAGAAGCTGCTTCTCACAGCTTCAGCTTGCTGCTCCCTGTCCTGAGTGTAACTCCGTGTATAGCCCTATCTGGAGCTATAAGTAACAAAGAGTTCTGCCTTTCATTGATTGGACTGTCACTGTGTTGTGCTCTGACAAGAATCTTTAATCTTATACCAAATGTGACCAATGCCATCTAAGCCTTTGGTGTCTTCCCCATCTGACTCTGTGTTTAGACATGTGATTTGCTTTGGCCCATGGGATGTTAGTAAATGTGACACATGCAGAAACATGAAAAATGCTTGAACAGAGAGACTGGCTCTTCTTGCTCCTCCCTTTTCTAGGAAAACCTGCCCATTGTCATATGTTGGAAGATAAGAACTATAAAACAAGGGCTGGCGTGCCCCCAATCAACCCAACTGAGACCATCTTAGATAAGCTGATAATCTACCAGGCCCCAATATGTGAGCAAGCCCTTTCAAAATTGGCAGAACAAATCTTCAGACACTACAGAGAACAAGCTACTGCACAGAAGCAAGAGCAATAATAGCTCAATCAAGTATAGATCAGCAAAAGTCATTGGACATGCCAGACATAAGCATTTATTGTATGCGTCTGAGTTGTAGATTGTATGTTAAGCCATCCTACCGTGTCAGTAGGTGACTGATTTACACAGCTTATGATCAACAAAAGAAAATGTCCTTTAGTCACTTCCTCAGAGTAGCTAGATTTCACAAAAACGAGAGCTTTCTGCCTACCCTTAGCTGCTGCACTCCTGTAACACATTAACGGAACGGCTTGTCTTACCTAACCAGAGCACTTTCAGGAGGCAGCTAAAAGATATTACAAATTTCCTTGAATATGAATTGATTACTACTGGGCTGTTGAAGTTTTATTTATTTTATTTTGTCATCATTTTCATTTTCTTCTTCTCAAATAGAAAAGAAAGAAGAAAATGAAATAACAGCCACATCCTCATAAAATTTGAAGAAATGATAGAGAAAAAAAAAACACCTCACACTTTAAAATAATGGAATAAAATGTATGTGTTCTTAAACCCAGCATAATTCACTCAGTTGTGTTATTTACCGATTCTTAGAGGCATCTGGACTTTTCTTTACTATATTCCTGAGAACTCTAATGGTATGCCCACCCTGTGAGTCTCTTCTAATATCACATACATTTGCATGACAGGTGAAACAGAAAGGTAATTACCTAGACCTTTCCTCTTCTCTTAGAGTCAAATGATAATGTATGTGTGACACAAGTTATAAAAATTAGTGTGAACTAAATATCTACCAAGAGGAAGGACATAGAGGAGAAATAGAATTTTCTACTATTAGGAAGAAGTAGCCTAAGTAGTCTATTCACCTTAATAAAGCTCTCATTGAAGTCTGTTCTGTTACCCTTTTACTCTTCTAAATCCTCTCTCTATCCTTCTCCATGCTTATCTCTCCAACCAAAGACCATTCTTTCCTGACTACATTAATATATACAGTGCATTTAGGTATTCAGTCACTAGGGTAACCGTGGCAGGAGATTATGGAGAGGACAGTGAAGGCAGGGTATCTATCCATTTACACCTTCTCTACAAGAGTTCCTTGGGTTGCCAAAGTTTGCTTGTTCTTTCCACAGTGGAAGACCCTCATCTACTTTCCTAGTCCCAGGATATGGTATCAGTCCCTTATGGTATAAAGGGGTAAACACCTGGCCACTGTACTATCTCCTGTTTCTCCTTACCCCTATCTTTAAAAATTCTTGTAAGGAAAGTCTCCTGAAGTTATAATTATCCTGCATTGAGTTTCCATATGTTTCCTGTGGCATCACTACCTAGTATACTGTTTAGCCACAATCCTCAAAATTGTACTTATTGATTAAACAATTAACTTTCTGCAGAAGGTCTGAATGCAAGTCTAAGCTTGTGGGTAGATAGAACTTGCCTCACTATTGGAAGGGTAGTAAAGAAGAGAAAATAGAAAAAACAACAGTAACTATTCCATGACCTGAAGTAGAGAAAAATAAACTTTATGGCATAATATGCCACGAAATTAAAGTTGTAGTTGATAAAATGCCACAATGAACTATGTTCTGACTGTATAATCTTGTCAGTTGGTGACTTACACCTCAGTTTCCCCATTTGAAACATAAGCATCTGACTATACTCACCTTCAGCAGGATTCTTGAGGGAATCAAATAAGATAGCAAGTAAAGATACATAGACCGAGGAAATTTCAAAACCAATGTTTAGTAATATTTGGAAATATTTTATGTCATTTTGGTCTAGTTAGACTAAAATGAGTAAGATTTTTAAAAATCATAATTGAGTCACATATCTAGGTTTTTTTGCTTATTGAAAATTAGAATGAAATTTTAGCTGTGTTTGCATATCTCAATTAAAGAAGAAATCCAATAAATCAGGTAGTTTTCTAAGATTAATTTCACTGAAAACATCTAATTTATGCAACATAGTATTTTGACAAATCTAGGTTAATTTCCATGAGTAAATATATTATAGGAATTATATAGATATTATTTAGGGCAGCTCACTGAATATCCCATACACATCTAGAAGGCAATTTCACCATCTGTCTATCTCTCTCTCTGTCTATCTATCTATCTATCTATCTATCTATCTATCTATCTATCTATCTGTCTAGGTTAATTAAGTAAGCATAACACATATCATAGAACATCATGTGTGGTCTATTTGTCTTTATCCACTATGAAACTTAATAAGCAAGTCTTCCGCTACTGTTCTCCTTGCTCCATGTGGTGGCTGAGTCAGTGATTCTTATCATATCTGAAGAAACACCACCCATCAGGGGTCACATTTACATGCTCTATTGAAAAAGAACTTTAGCTGAAAGTGTTCTAATAGTTCAGATCCTGCTGTGAAACATATGTGAAGAGACATTAACCACCTACATGTGTTAGGAATGTAAGAAACATGGAAACACTGTGCGATTTTACAAACTGGAAAAATAATTGAAACTTAATGAGGAGGTTCTCTGGGCTGAAAATGACCTCTTGTTGCAGTGTCACTGAGTTCCCACTTTGTATCTAGTAGCTGGAAAAAAAAAACGGATGAATAAGAGCATAAAGAGCAGTCTAAATCCCACTGAGTCCATTTTTCGCTCAGCATTGATTACTTTCTAGGTGTTCTTTTGTGTTTTGGGCATTCAAAACAGTTTTTTTGCTTGGCTTATTTGAATGTTTTAAGTTTATAAAAAGCTAAAGGAGAGAAACTTTCTCTAGTGTCTCCACTCAGTATTCTGAGTACAGAACCTGTGAGCTTATAACTAATCCTGACTGAATCTTAGTGACACAATTTCAAAGAAATCCCTAAATTCTAAATTTGTTGAATTTGAACTGGTGAGCCCATTATTGCAAACTTCGGAAACAATCTGTCTTCTTAGATAGCATTTTTCTAGTACAAAAAATCAGAGAATTTTAGCCCTGTATTTCTCTCTCTCTCTCTCTTTTTTTTTTTTTTTTTTTTTTTTTTGTGATTCAGTCTTGGTCTGTCACCAGGCTGGAGCACAGTGGCACGATCTTGGCTCCCTGCAGCTTCCACCTCCTGGGTTCAAGCAATTCTCTGCCTCAGCCTCCTGAGTAGCTCGGATTATAGGCACTCACCACCATGCCGGGCTAATTTTTTGTATTTTTAGTAGAAACAGGGTTTCACCATCTTGACCAGGCTGGTCTTGAACTCCTGACCTCGTGATCCACCCGCCTTGGCCTCCCAACGTGCTGGAATTATAGGCGTGAGCCACCGCGCATGGCCAGCACCACATTTCTTTAGAGTAGTCTGTCATCAGTTCTTTCTACTCATGCTGCCAAGTCATCCAGGTCTCGTGGACTGTGCCCTGGCAGGCCAGGTTTTCCATTTCTCACAGCTATCCCCCAGACTAAATTTTCTCATCACCACCCTTGTTCTGTCATCTTCCCAAAAATGTTTTGTAAAATCTATTTGCCTAATTTTGTTTTCCTTGGCTCACTTGGATAAGATTCCTCATTCCAGCTAAGCTATAATTTGCCATGGTAATATAATTGTTAAATGAGAGAATCTCAAGTCCATGTGGATTCTAGTGTGCTTTAAAAAAAAAAAAAATCTCACTTATTTTTGTTATTATCTTTTAGTGCTCTCTGATCTTCTCGGATTTTGCTACTTGTCCTGTTAGAGAGGTGGTGTATTTTGGTCTTTAATGGACTAATATGCTGCCTCTATCCTCAATTTTCAAGAACTGGTAAATTGTAACTACTGGAAAAAGTCATCAAAGTCACACATTATTTCAAGTTAACTGAAGTGTTAGTGTGAATGTGGGCCATAAGAAAGCCCCAGGCACTGTAAATGGGAATGTAAGATTGTACAGCCATTTTGGAAATATTTCTTAATGATGCTAAATGCATAAACATTATATTACCCACCCATTCAACTCTTAGGTATTTACTTAAGATTAATGAAAACATATGGTAATATAAGATTCCTCATGAATGCTTATAGTCGCTCTATTTAAATTTGGCAAAACCTGGAAACAACCAATCATTATCAAAAAGGTTCATGCATCCACAAATCATGATATATCCATACTCTAGACTGCTACTAAGCAATAACAAGAATAAACAACTGATGGTCACAACATGGATGAATCTGAATATAACATTACTGAGTGGAAGAAATCAGAGAAAAATGATAGACACAATATGATTTCATGTATTATGTTACTAGAAAGTAAAAATTAATGTATTATGACAGAAATCAGATCGACAATTTCCTGGAACAGGGTGTGAATGAGTTGAAGAGAGTGATTATAAATGGTCCCGAGAGAACGTTGGGGTGATGTTTATGTTCATTATCTTGATAGTAGTGATGTCTTCACTCTTGCATACTAATTCAAAATTGAAAATTTGTATTATTTACACTTGTGCAGTTTGTTAAATATCAATTAAATTTCAATACATCCACTATACAACAGAGTATAAATGGAATAAAGATGGGCTTTATACTTGAAATATTGTATTGTTGAAAGACAGTGTTTATTTTTATAGAGCATGATGAATCCTTTTGTGGGGAGATTCTGAATATCAAAGAAAATGGAGAAAACAAATATTTCACATAAAACGTAAATTAATATTTATCAAACAATATAAATTCCAGAAATACTTCTGCATTTTTTATAATATAAAATCAAATTTAAAGATCATGACAGGTTGATGAGACTTGTGATAATTAAGATCTGATTTGATTAATTTTGCATTTTTTTTCATGACATCAATCAGAGATTATTTGAAGAAAAATGTGTGACCACATGTAAATTGCAACATTGAATCGGGTAGAAAATTTTGTTGATGAGAATTTATGGAGGGTATATTGAAAGATTCATCACATACTTTGAATTTTACAGTTTATTTCTAGTCAGAAAGCAAATAATTTAGATATTCTGTCAGCGTTATAATATGTATTAATTCTCTTTTTGTATGCTTGGTAAAATGACAGCTTTTCAAAAAATTTAAAATGCAACAGATGCCAAAACATACAAAGGTTTATATATTTTGTCAAAAGTGAATAGACTTATAGTCTTATATATTAGTATTCATTGCTTGCTTTAATTGAGAAACTTCCCCAAGTTATGGAACCACTAGAAACCTGTGCTGCAGAAGTGAGAGATTCTGAGAAATCACACTTAAATCAGAATTTATTTTCACTTCTAAAAGTCTATATTTGCTACACATTTTACAAATTCTTTTCAATATGGTGCACACAAAAAACAGATTTTTTTTTCATTTTTGACCTTCTAATAAATATGTACCTATTATTTGAGCTAAACCATCAATATATAAAAACCACTTAAAACAGAGAACATGTTAAGAATTTTCTGTATTGTTTTCAAAGTTAAAAAACATTTCCTTTAAAGACAAATAACTCCATTATGTGTTTTTTTCTGTCTGTCATACACATGCACACATATACATGCCTTAAAACTAACTGATGCTAGCATTGTACTTGGATGTGAATTTTGGCAATATTGTAATATATACTAGGAATTAAATTATTATTTTATAAAAACATATTTATAAAATTATTATTCAAACATAGATACTTTATTCACATTTTGTTAATCTGAAATTATACTTTATGCTTCCTGATCACTTACTCAAGTCTTGGGAAGAGGCCTTTCCTACTGCCACTATGCCTAACTCGTCTGTTCAATAAGAGGTTTTAATAACTCTCTCTATATTTTTAATCAATAAAATTGTCATATTAGTCTGCTATAGCTCTCAGAAAAACATATCACAGACTAAGTGTCTTAAAGAGTTGTTTTTTTCCTCGTAGTTCTGGAAGCTAGAACTCCAAGATCAAGGTGTTGACAGTGTTGATCTCTCTTGAGGTCTTCCTGCCTTCTTGCCATGTCCTCATGTGGCCTTTCTCTGTGTGCACATCCCTGGTTTCTCTATCTCTTTATAAGGACACCAGTCTTGTTGGATTAAATCTCTACCCCCATGCCTTCACTTAATTACCTCCTTAAATTATCTGTCTCCGAATACAGTCACATTGGAGGAATTTCAGCTTACGAATTTGCAGGGGACATAGTTTAATCCATAATAATTGCGGAAAGTTAGAATACCAACACTGTCTGAGAAAGTTAAGATCATCCATCTGTGGCAGTTGATTTTCTAGATCCCTTCCATGCAATGCTTTTTTCTGCTCTTTGGAAAACTATAGGAAATGTTTTATTAACACTTCTGTACCTTAGAACATAGTAACTCTTTTTCTTTACTATATCTGCATTTATATATTAAAGGAAAGAGATTCCTATGCAGACTCCATGCTGCTGCCTAACATCAACAAATGACTATCTTTTTAATCTCTTTAGGGAGAAATTGTCTGTTTCTCAGAACTGAAGAGATTGCCTGGTTTAGGACTTGGCTCAAGAAAGTTTAGTGGGATTGAAGTAGAGTGAATAAGGGAACAGTGTTTCAATTTTTTCTTCATTTCACAACCTTACTGTCTCAGATTCCAGAAATTCTATTCATCAGAGTAAAAAATCTCCTGCTACTGGACTGGATGGACAGTTTGCCTGGAAATCACAGACACCTTTTCATAAACCACCTACTTAAATGAGCAATGCCAGCGGGGATTCAGAACCAATTGGTCACTTGATATTTTCAATCTTTAGGCAGATACTAGATAAGCACGTTGTGAATATTTATTTTCATAAGAATTTAAAGTAACTTGAGTCCTATAATAGACTTCCTTTCTGGGTATTGTAAAATTTCCTTTTACTTATAATTAAAATAATGTTTTAACCCAAAGGAAGAGAGTACTCTTATTTAGGGCTGTATAGAAACAACTATATGATAATGTATTTTGCTATACCAACTTCCTCAGAGGAAAGTAGGGACAAAGTGGATTTCACCCCAGTCAATTCCTGAGTGACAGATGGAGTACATGTTTTTTACTCTTTGGAAAACAGAGACATTAGCAAAAGATATGTGATTTTGTTGTTAAGCTCCCAAATGAGTTACTAGCAAACCCACAGCTATAATATGGCCCTGTTTTTCTAAAACAAGGAATCTTTCCAGTGATCTCATTATTGAGTTTAACTGTGGATTGAACTGCTCAGCTAAAACATCTGACAGGTCATTGGTTGAAATTTAAAGTAGTTACCACTACTTAGTAACATTGCCATATTTATTTAGAAAATCCAGAACATAAATCTGATCATCTGCAAATGATATGAATTAGAAAAAATAAGAAAAACCCTGGAACTAAAACAAAAATAAATCAAAGTTATCATTATATACATATACTCTTCATAGCAGTAAAATAATTATAAATACCACTTAATTTTAAGAAATAATCATTGTTCCTATGTTTTTATAGTTATTAATACTAAAACTGGATTTGACCTTTAGTATCATCGAATTCCAGTGGTCTTATTTCTCGACATTAAGTAACAACTACCAAATTCATGGACTCTTCTGATTTTCAAAATGAAGACATAAGGCCTATATGGGATTTAGATAGTTTTTGACTGTAGGTTCTCTGCCTCCTAGATCATGCTGATATGGGAATGCTGGGAAGGGAAGAGCATGGTTCTTTTAAATGATAATAAAAGCGCTGAGTATGGAAAGTCAGGTTCCTGGCTAGGGCTCCACCCCCACGACCTAGGTGAGGACAGGGACTCCTGCCTTCCCGCCCAAATGTTGCATTTCCCAGGACCACCATGGCCAACCATGCCCCAATCCTGTGCCTATAAAAGTCCCCGAGACCCTATCAGGCAGACAGAAGCGTCTGGATGTCATGAGAACATGTCCGCCGAAGACGACACAAATGGCTGGTGGTAGAGAGCACGCCAGCAGAAGAGCATGCCAGCGGGCACCGTCAGGCCAGCAGGCCCTTGACTGGAGGAACAACGCAAGTTTGGCTGGAGCCGTCAGAGAAGAGTTGAGCCTCAGAGCTGCCCAGCTCCAGGGGAAAACCATCTCCCTTCTGTCCCCGTCTGCGGAGAGCTACTTCTACTCAGTAAAACCTTGCACTCATTCTCCAAGCCCACATGTGATCCAATTCTTCCACTACACCAAGGCGAGAAACTCTGGGATGCACAAATTCCTCTGTCCTTGTGATAAGGAAGGGGGTCTAATTGAGATGGTTAACATAAGCCACCTATAGAGGGCAAACTAAAAGAGCACCCTGTAACACACGCCCACTTGGACTTCAACTGTGAACATTCAGCCCTAGACACTGCTGTGGGGGCAAACCCCACAGCCTGCCTGTCTGTATGCTCCTCTAGAGGTTTGAGCAATGGAACACTGAAGAAGCGAGCCACACCGCAATCACACACCCTGCAAGGGAGACAAGGGAACTTTTTCCGTTTCAATGCCTCTTTTTACACTAAGTATTTTTTCTCAGTTGTTAACATGTGTGATTAGAGCTTGTGCTGCAATCAAAAATTAAATTAAAGCTTGCTTGCTTGCTTTTAAGGTGGTCTTTAGCAATTCCTTGGTCTTTGAAGCAATAGTCCTTAAAAATAGAGAGTTCAGGATTCTTGTAAAACCAAACTTCTGAAATTATGTTGTCTTAGTGGTTTAGATGACTATTTTATATAGTTTCCTACCTCCTCCTCCCCCTATCACCCTACCCATTCTCACTCTTTGCAGGTGACCTTGATTTTTTACCTTTCTGAGAAAATTAAAGCAACAGAGGAAGCTTCCAGTGTTCCATCATGACACACACCTGTCTCCAAGCATCTGGAGACACCCTACACTCCGCCTGCATTAGTGTCTAGACAGTACCTTTTGTTGCACTCGGTCCTTACCACTTTTGACAGCTCAAAGCCATCACTACAAAATTCTGTCATCGACTTCCAGTAGCATTTTTTTTCTCTCTACTAAATTATTCTCATCTATTGTGTCATGCCATTTTTTTCTCTCTGAAAACAATGTCTTTCCTTCATCTCATTTCCTCTCCCAATTACTGCCTTATTTCTTGCCCTTTGCAACATAGTTCCTCAGAAGAGTTGTTTGTGCCAATCTTTTTGATTCCTTTCTTCCCATTTCCCCTTAACAGCAAATAGACATTCATTCTAAGTTTTCTCTTCAAAACAGTCTACTCGACATCACCAGCAACCTTCATTTTGCTAAATCTATTGTCCATTATACAGTTTTAATTTTTCCAAAACAACTAGCAGTTTTTATACAGCTAAATACTTCTTTCTTTTTAATGTATGTGTTAGTCAGCATAAGTTAGGTTATATAGCAGTAAAAACCAATCCCAGTAAGGCCAATTTTATGTTACATACATTTTACAAAATGAAAAAATTAGAAAAATATTGAGTAACATCATGTCATTTCTGTACTTACCTGGCTGAAGGCTCCCAGTTGTACTTACCTGTCCACACCCATAACCTCTGTAATGATCTCTCTTACTATTCTCTCCCTCATTCACTTTGTTCCAGTCAGACTAGCCTCTTTGTTATACTATCACCTTATGCCTGTTGCTCTGACCATGGCTAATCTTCTCTGTACCTTGTATTCATTGGTCAAATCTCATCTTTTCAATGAATGACCTTGATTGCACTATTTAAAATGCAACACACCTCTAGATTTCTATTGTTAATCTACTACACATTTTTAATAGTACCTAATATCCAATAATATTATTATGTGATTTCTTTAGTTATGTTTGGTAGTTTATTGTTCCTACTTGTGCTAGAATGGAAGTTCTACCATAGTACAGAGCATTGTTGTTTGGCTTGATGATGCATTGCAAGTGCCAAGGACAGTATAAGGCTCATAGAAGAGGCTTAATAAATATTTGTTGAATGTTGACTAAATAAGTGCTACTCTGCTACCCCCAACCTATGCTCGTTTGATATATCAGACTTTACAAACTTAATATTACTTAAAAATATATTCGCTTTCATTTTACAGGTAAACTTCACATACCATAATTATTTCAGCTTTCTTCTAGACATTCGTAATCCATTCCATGTAGTTAACAATTACTTGAGTTAGACTTTGCTTTTTGCTGTTCAATTGCTTGTTTTTTGTCTACTTCTCTGTGTTTTAGTATATCTGTAAGAATGAGAACAATAATCTAAAAAGCAGTAAACTTTTATGACAATTTGTTTATGTTCTGCTTTTATTGTCTGGTAGTTATAAATTGTATTTATATATAGCTATGATTTATTTATGGGGCAATTTAACATTACTAGTAGAAGTGCTATAATGGGTATCATACAAAATTTTATTCTTCAACTTATTGCAATTAGAGGGTGTCATCAATATTTGGTAATAACTCCAGGCACAAATTTTTATTATGTATCTGAAATTTGAATGTGAATAGCAGGGACATTCAAATTTAAAACAGAGAACAAATAATTAGGAACAACAAGAGTTTTTCATTTAAGAATCTCTATTTCAGAATTGTAAACATGGTTCAAATACAATATCTAAATTATCCTTTATGATTTAACATTTAAGACAGTTTATAAGGAAACTTGTTCTCTTATCACTTAAGGTAAATGATGATAATATTTCTACCTGGATTTTAAGACCATTTTAAAATTGTTGTTAAAAAACAACCCACATATATTTCATGAATACATGCAACACACCTTCTCTGGATTCAAATCTATAAAGGATTGTATTCATTTTTTTTAATATTTTTTGAATTAATTAAAATAACTCCACAAATCCACTTGAACACCTTCCAAAATTTATATATAGACAGACATTTTACTCAATAAAGTCAGAGTAAATGTTAACAATTCGGTCTTGCAATTATGTTAGCACTTTGCAAAAATAGGTTTTCAAACAGTGGCTTACTGATTTAACTTCCCACTCCCTGCCCAATTCTTGGGCAGGAGTTTGCTTCCCTGAATGCTGTTTCAGTCATTGCTTTGAGTAACCCAAGGGTAGGTCTTTGCAACCCATACATTTCTGCCATCAGTCAATTCAGATTCCACAGAAAAGAATTTTTTGATCAATTATACCACTTAATGATACTGTGCTTTAGCTTGACAATAATGTAGTTGGCAATATTTGAAAGCCCTGATTATTTTTAAACATGCAAATAAATACATAGTCCATTTCTTCAAATTTCTTATTTTTACCCTCTTTTTTCAAAATACAGCCCAGGATTTGAATGGCAAGCTGATTTTGGCAATGACTTTCTCTATCATTCTAAAGATTACAGGGCACAGTCTCATACTGTTGGGTATCAAATCTAAGATTTATAATTTTGTTTTATTGTTTTCTTAATGGTATATTGGCAAATGTTGAATTATAGGACCTCAAAAAATGTATATATGTAAGCATGTAATAACAGTTATTGGGATTTTCACTTACATAATAATGTATAGCACAGAATTAAGAAATAAGAAAATATATTTGGTTTAAATATATATACTTCAGTGTACAATGTGATGCGTTGATATACATATACATGGGTAAGCAATTACAGCAATAATGCTAATTAACATATTTATCACCTCATATTGTTACCTTTTTTTAAAATGATGAGAAGCCTTAAGATCTACTCTCAGAAAATTTCAAGTATACAATATATTATTATTAACTTATTATATCGATATCATATATTATAATATATAATATATTATTATTATAGCCACTATGCTGTACATTATATCTCCAGAATTTATTTATGCTATAACTGCAAATTGGTACCCCTTGTCCTAAATTATCTTATTTTCACCACCCTTCAGCCCTAGGAGAAAATATTTGCAACCCATATATCTGAGAGGAAACTAATATCTAAAATACAGAAAGAACTCCCCCAACTCAATAGCAAAAATACAAATAACTATATTAGAAAATAGGTAAAGGACCTAAATAGGAATTTTCCAAAGAAAATACATAAATAGACATATGGAGGTTTCTCAAAAAACTACAAATAAATTACCATATAATCCAACAATATCACTTCTGGGTACATAACCTAAAGAATTGAAATCAGTATTTCAAAGAGATATCTGCACATCTGCAACATCACTTACCATAGCCAAGATATAGACAAATGTACTCTTTATTTTAAATTTAATATAGCCAACTCATTCTTACAGAATGCTTTCACTGATTTTTTTTTTGCCAACGTCTCTAAACCTAGAGAAAATATATAATTGCAAATTGATTCATGAATGTATTTCTGACATGAATAATAGTTAAGATTTGGTTTACATTAATATGTAAGAGAAAAATAAATCAATGATAATGTATGTTGGAACTTTACTTGTCCTTCAATGACATGAGTGACTTATTTGCTGAATAAGAGAATGATTTACGAGGCCGGGCGCGGTGGCTCAAGCCTGTAATCCCAGCACTTTGGGAGGCCGAGACGGGCGGATCACGAGGTCAGGAGTTCGAGACCATCCTGGCTAACACGGTGAAACCCCGTCTCTACTAAAAAATACAAAAAACTAGCCGGGCGAGGTGGCGGGCGCCTGTAGTCCCGGCTACTCGGGAGGCTGAGGCAGGAGAATGGCGTAAAAACCCGGAAGGCAGAGCTTGCAGTGAGCTGAGATCCTGCCACTGCACTCCAGCCTGGGCGACACAGCGAGACTCCGTCTCAAAAAAAAAAAAAAAAAAAAAAAAAAGAGAATGATTTACGAATACTAGAATATTTTCTCAATTTCATTGTGCCATTTACAATGTAATGGCTATACACATGGCACATTTTACATGTAATCTACATTAACACTTTCTCCATCACTTTCTTAAGCATGGACATTCAAAAAATAAAATAAAGTCATGATTTGTAGCATTTGCGTATTGCCATTATAAAATCTACTTAATGTCACCAATTTCAAGATAGCAATGTGATATCACTCAACAAATATTTGCACCGTACACATAGAATAGACTGGATATATACTGGATCATTAAAAAAAAAATCTATAAGAACCACCTTGACTGTTTCAGATAATTTTTTCCATACACTCAGCAAGATTCAAACTTTTACTTTAGTCCACTAATAAAAATTCTAATTAGCTTATTCCCCCTGCATTTTTCAATCTTTAACATACCACTTACTGAGTTTTGCTAAAGGTGGTAATCCTATCCAGCTGGTCTCTGTGGTTTTGCTAGAATGGCATAATAAGTATGCTTTGATATTCAGGGTGTGTAGGTTGTTTAGAACCATAATTGTTTTAATGGGCTGCTCTCTTCAAAAACACAGTTGGTTACTAAACACAGCAAATGAAAGAGTTAGGCTAATAAAAATTCGTGAATTCATAGACTGACAATAAATAAAACTTTGTTTAATGTGAATAATCTCTTACATTCATTTTTAATTCTGTGGTATACTAAGTAACATTTACTATCCTACATATCATCCTTCAGTAGTGATTTGGAATACTGTCTGACAATAGTAAGCCACCAGAATAATGCAACAATAAAATACCCTTTTGTTTAATGATTTCACTTTGGCAGAGGTTTGTTTACATACAAAATGACTCCTGTTTAAAGCAGTCAATGAAGAAGGCATTTCTATTTATGACAGGAATGATCTGGTTTGTGCCAGGACAGTCCTTGCCTTATATTACATGCACTTTGCTAATCGTCACTTTCGCAGAAAATCCAACACTGGCAGGGCATACATAGGCAAAATAAAGAACATGTTGAAGGAATTATCTTGAAATTTTTAGAAAAATTAATTTGTAAAATAAAAAATCATTTTGGGGATGAATTATGAGGAGTCAATATTTTTCATTTTATGGGTTTTCTTAAACTGGGTATATTCACTTGTCTCTATGAAAATAAAATGTAAACTTAGATCTTTTAAGGATATGCTTTCCCTTACTGAATCTTTAGGGTGAGATGGGATAAGAAAGCAAATTATTCAAAAGTTCAAAAATTTGAGATGGTGAGTTAATATTTTAAGAATGTAAAGCTTGGCATTTACTTTGATAAAGTTATTCCTCTATTTTTCCTTCAAAAATCTTTACATTGGGTGTGTAAGATGCAACTTTGACAGGTTTTGAGGAGATTCAGTGATTATCTATAACTAAGTTTAATGCGTTTGAATTCATATAAGATGAATATATTTTCTCAAGGATGTTTTTCCTAAAATCTAAGTGCAGATGTATTTCAAGAGGAAAATTCTTGTATATGTTTCTGTTTCTTCTATAAACATGCCATTAAAATATTCCATTGCAAAGGCCAGTAGATAGCCAAAAAGCACATAAACTGCTTTTCCATAAAAAAAATTCCAGGGGCCAAGTATAAACAAATATGATTCCAGAATATTATGACAGCTACATAAAAAAAGCTTCATGCAATCTGCTTACATTTTTTCTATGCATTTGTCATTGTTCTTTCCAGCTATTTTTCATATTCTCTGTATTATTCTTTAAACACCCCTTCTACAACTCTCTTTTTAAAAAAGCAACTGCCTATTTTCAATCTTTTCTAAAACAATCTGTTATGTATCTAACCTGGTTAAAGCAGGAAGTTATGGGAAAGATAAAACTACAATCATATGGCCCTCACAACTTGTTGTATATCTAGTTACAACTTTAGAAAGAGCCTTAGAGACAACCAGAGTTTAAAAATGTGGGCATTTATCAAATGTTTGAATTTAAAGCATTTGATAAATATTTTTGTAAGTTTATGCTATGTCCAAAAGTTTACTTCAATAATTCAGGTAAAATGTTTTCTGAAAAAGGATATGCTTTCCCTTACTGAACCTGAATTTGTTTCTTTAGCAATCTAATAATATTAAAGAAATTTGACTTTTGTTCTCTTTGTCGTTCTCCAATCAGTATCAATTTGAGGTCCTAAACTTTGCTGTTTGCTATCCACTGTGCAATCCAAATTCCAATACTAATCAGCTAGTTGTCATGTATTTCCCTAGGTGTATGTTGGCAAAATACTGGACATAGAAAAATTATGGGTATGAAACTATTCAGAAACAGAGAAGTCAGGACCATAGCTCTACATCCTACAGACCTCAGCTGTGAAATGGCAGAATGAATCAATGGAATTTTCCAAGGCCATTCAGCCTGATATAACCAGAAGCACCACAGATGAATGAACTAGGTGGTAATCTATCTGTGAACTGCACTGACCATTCAGTTTTTCCATGGTCTATTAGGTTAGTTGCAGACCTGTGTCTATGATGCAAAATAAAATGGACAGTTGAGGTAATTATCTGAACAATTCTGGTGAAAAAAACCAAAAAACAAAAAACTTGTTACTAAGGAAAAAGTAAGTTGGGGGGTACCTCAATTATCCATATTGAATTTCTATATTGATCACATACACAAGACAATTGCTTGACTCAACACTTCATTTTGCTTGGGTAGGCATGGGCTAAGATAATTGAAAGCAATTAAACAGCAGTGTCTAGGGAATCATAAGTGACAACTTAGGTCAGTATTGTGGGGGCAGTGTAGCTTCATCAACTTGTATTTTTCAAACACCTACTGTGCCAGATACTGGGACTATCACCAGTTAAATAGAGAAGAAAATGACTATCAGCAAACTAGTAGAAACAAGGCATGCATTCATGAAAAAGTTAGGTGGTAATGAAACACCAATTCAACAGTGAGTTTCAAAATAAAAAGTTGTGTTTTGGGTAATAGATTGGTCTCTTTCCAAAGTCTAGCCGGGCTCATGACTTGCAGTTAGATGTTGGATTAATGTTATAAAAAGGTAAGCCATTATTTGGGAAGTTTTCTGTCTAGACACATGCGCAAACAGATGTCTGAAATTCCACCATCCGTTGAATGAAGAAATAACACTCTGGCCCTCTTTATTTAAAAGGCAAATATATCTAGGAAGAGTAAGAAATTGTAGTAAGTACACTAAATCCTTACAGCTTTCCTTAAGGAAAATGAGTTGTCACTTTCCTCCAGGGTGCCAGGTGAGAACAGTAGCATGAGACCACTGGGTGCCTCAGGGAGATGAAGAAAGAATTAGTAAAGAACTGCATGATGAAGAAAGAATTAGTAAAGACTGAAAATAAATTCTGTATTCACATAGCAATTTTGCCCTGAGCCAGCAAAGTAGATTAACAAGCCCTTTAGGACTAACTAATTACTGCAGTGAAAGTGGCAAAAAGATTACCAATCTTCACCTAGACACTGAGGGAAGACCTGTCTAATCCATATTTATCCGGATACTTTCTTTTTTACTGAGAACAATATAATTGGAAGCTTTTTCTAGAACCACATTTGCATTTCTTGGAATATATATATTTTTGTTGTTTGGGTTCTTTTTTTGTTTTGAGATGGAGTCTTACCCTGTCGCCCAGGCTGGAGTGCAGTGGCATGCTCTTGGCTCACTGCAACCTCTACCTCCAAGGTTCAAACAACTCTCTTGCCTCAGCCTCCTGAGTATCTAGGATTACAGGTGCCTGCCATCATGCCCAGCTAATTTTTGTGTGTACATATATATATATATATATATGTATTTTTTTTTTCAAGTAGAGACGGGGTTTCATCATGTTGTCCAGGCTGGTCTCGAACTCCTGACCTCAAGTGATCTGCCTGCCTAGGCCTCCCAAAGTGCTGGGATTACAGGCGTGAGCCACCATGCCTGGCCATATATATATTTCTTACCTGAATCCTATATTACCATATAAAAAGGAGGTATGATTGAAGGTTAAATGCATTATGAAGTTAAAGGGCAGATTCTACATTTCTAAATTATAAACACATTCAGTGTTTAAATTTAAAATCCTAAATAAGGTATCTTATTTTCCATAATTTAAAATAATTATGTATGTATTTATTTTTTAATGAATACATTTTAACTACAATATTTGTGGGCTACAATTTGATGCTTTGGTGCATATCTATGTTGTACAATAATCCAATCAGTGTAGTTAGTATATTGATCACCTCATGCATTTATCACTTTTCCATGATAACATTCAAAAGCCTGCCTTCTAGCTATTGTTATTCATATCACTCCACTGTGCAATGGAGCACTGTAATTTATTTTTTATTTATTTATTTATTTTTTTTGAGACGGAGTCTTGCTCTGTCACCCAGGCTGGAGTGCAGTGGCCGGATCTCAGCTCACTGCAAGCTCCGCCTCCCGGGTTCACGCCATTCTCCTGACTCAGCCTCCCAAGTAGCTGGGACTACAGACGCCCGCCACCTCGCCCGGCTAGTTTTTTTGTATTTTTAGTAGAGACGGGGTTTCACGGTGTTAGCCAGGATGGTCTCGATCTCCTGACCTCGTGATCCGCCCGTCTCGGCCTCCCAAAGTGCTGGGATTACAGACTTGAGCCACCACGCCCAGCTAATTTATTCCTCTCATATAATGGTAACTTTGTAATCATTGGCCAGCCTCTCCCCATTCTCTTTTTGCCCATTTGCTCCCAGTATCTGGAAACTACTAATCTCTCATTCAATGATAGCAACTTTCTTTTAACCTAAGTGTCCAACAATGGTTAAATGGATAAAGAAAATGTGGTATATACACACAATGAAATACTATTGAGCCATAAAAAAAGAATGAAATCCTGTCATTTGCCACAACCTGAATAAACCAGGAATATGTCATGTTAATTAAAGTACATCACAAGTAAGTACATCACAATAAATAAAAACAAATACCACATGATCTCATAATACGTAGAATTTCTTCATAATTTTGAATGCATCTGTGCAGCCATATATAAGCAAATATGTGAGAACAACATTAAATATTTTATAGTAACTATGATATTAATAGAGCATTAAATATACATAACTACTGGATCAAATATAACCTGCTATCACATAACAATTGAGATTTTACTTATAAACTAAAACTAGTTACATTTAAATACAAATTAATATTAAGTCAATTGTGTAAAAATATACATGGATACTTTCTGGCAGTATCTTAGCCTGTTCAGGCTACTATAACAAACTGCCATACACTGGGTGGTTTAAACAACAATTAATTTCTTCACATTTCTGGAGGCTAGGATATTCAAAATCAAGGCATCAGCAGATTTGGTGTCTGCTGAGGGCCTGCTTCTTAGTTCATAGATGGCTATCTTTTCCTTGTGACTTCACATGAGAGAGAGAAGAAGCTCTCCAAAGACTTTATAAGGATGCTAATCCCATTCATGAGGGCTCCACCCTCATGAGTTTATGTAATTCCAATTGCCTCTCAAAGACCCCAACTTATACTATCACATTAGAGGACAGGGTTTTAAGATATGAAGTTTAGGTAGACACAGCATTGATTCCCTAACAGGCAATATTTTAATGATTTAAAAGAGATATCAGTATACCATTAGAATCACACCCTCCAATGTCATATCTTTTCATCATCTTTAACTTCATCACTGAAGTTTGGAACCACTGCTGAAAAGCAGAAGTGACAGAAATAGGTTCTAGTTTACATGGAAGCTGACTGGCCATTTTTATGCAACCACTCGTCAGTATACATACACACAGTTCCTTAGGTATTCCCACACTCCTGAAAACAAAACCCACTCCTATTTAGAGCTAATCCCAAAAGTACTAGGTTCAAAGGCAACTTGTGGTAAACTTATTTCCTGCTTCAGACTTTTCTTATTAAAAAATTGATCTATTTCATTTGTCTTTCTGATTTAATCTATGACATCAATTAAATGAAAGACTCTCACAAATATACATATAAGCTACAGTGATTCTACTCTGCTGTAAAAAGATAAAGCAATTGTCACCTTTTACCATAATTGTATCTCACCCTGCATCAACTTGAATTATAACTGAGAAACTAGCAAAGTTACAATTGGCTTTACTTGCTCATTCAGCTGTTACTCTTCTGAAAGATCTGAAGCTTCCCACAAATCCTCAGAGGCAACACAATTCTCTATTTTAATGAATTCACTTGCACCCTACTGAGAATTAATTGCTTTGGAAGCAACCAAATGATCTGACATGCTGAGAGGCCCACTGGTATTATTATTATTTTTTTCTCTAATAAAGAGCTCTAAGGAATTAACCAACCTCCTGACCAGGTACAATATCTACTTCTCTTATGCCCTTCGACCTCTGTCCCTGTGTCCCTCTGTTCCTCTCTCTCTCTCTCAACACTCACACACACAGACACACACACACACACACACACATTAGAAAGGCTTGGGGCATCCTTGACATTATTGATAAAACTTAAAAACTTTCTCTTATAAATAAAACTGGAAGATTTTGTGATATGTAAATCCACAAGTAACCTTTATCTCTTTATCTTTATCTTTGTGAGGAAAATCAGCAACAAAATTCTCTTTTTGAAGATTTCTTGTTTGTTGAAATCTATAACATAAAGAATATTTGTCATATTTACTTCTATGTAATAGGATGCATCATCCCGTGATTCCTATATGAGGCTATAATCTCTAATTGAATTAATTCGCTAGTTCATTAATCAAGCATATATTTATTCAGCAACTATTATATGCCAATGTTTGCCCAAAAGTCAGACACTATAATGGAAAGTCCGTTCTAGGAGAGCTATTCAAGTACACCGGTAACTCATATGACACGTAAGGACTGGGAAATATAAGAACACAGCTTAGATAGTGGTTGATTTCTATGAAAAACCTGCTTTTTAACATTTTTTTTCTACACTGCCTAAATCCTTAAATGTCATAACAGAGAGTATAGATAGAGCTAATGTGTTCCTAATTGTTCTTACATAAAATGAGAAGAAATATTGTTCAGAGACTTTTACTTCCAGACAAGTTACAGTAATAGGAATCAGAATTACTCTCATATCTGGAAAAAAAAAAAAAAAAAAAAAAACAAAAAAAAAAAACATTGAAAAGAAGAAAAAGGAAAGAAGTATTAAACCAGTAGATTTCACTGGACATCAGGAAAGAAAGGATAGTGAATTCTGAATGATGCTCCATCCTACTGCCTGGGGAAGAGTTTTCACATAGTGGTATGGGGAGCAGGAATTTAAGCAGAATATGTATGAATTGAAGAGATAGATCTGGGAATCTGGGGAGGAGGCCAAGGTGATTGGATTATCTGGGACAAAATACTAGAAAGGAGAGAGCTACACACATAGACACAGACACACACACACACACACACACAGAGAGAGAGAGAGAGAGAGAGAGAGAGAGAGAGAGAGAGAGAAAGAGAGAGATGGCTCTAAAGATCTGTAGATAGAGATAGTTTGGCTCAAGCCTTTGAATTACTACTGATGAGGACACACATGAGAAAAATACCTGAGACTGGGGAAAGAATTTACTCGAAAAAATTAGGAAGAACAATTCTCAAGTCTCATACCAGGCAAGGCAGAGTGTGTATTTGGAACAGCCAAAGTAAAACAAAATTCATGATTTATAAGTAGAGTACTCTATATAGTTTTGCTTCAGTAGGGGACGCAAATTTAGCCCTAAACTAAATACTTCTTTGGTCCTGCCTAAAAATCTTACAGCAATAACCAAAAAAGATCATATTGTTGTATATAAAATCACTGTATCCCTGAAAAAAATCTCATGAATATTAATAGAAACATAAAAATAACCAGTACCCAGCAAGGTGCAATTTTAACATCTGGCATTTGATAAAAATTACTAGTTTTACTAACACTAGCAGTAAATCAGACTTCAACTGTGAAAGAAGATTCATCAGACCCAAAATAACAATGCTTACATTTTGAGTTTACTGCAAGAAAAGCATAGAATATAGAAATAGCATTAAAGCAAGAATATGCATTACAGCTAAGAGCTAGCTCCCAGTAAAGTTCTGTAAGAATGATTGAATTGTCTCCCTGTATATAGAAAGTGCTTTCTCTCTCTGTAAGAACCACTACCATGTGCATAGAACGCCTCAGATCCAAGAAGTCCAAAACAGTCTCCACCTAAGGCTCTTGGTATTCTGCTGGCCAAGTTCTTACTGTTACCAGCTTCAAACACTAAGGATCTTGGCAAAAGGAGGTACACACTGTCAACTATGATTTACCAAAATGTAATATTGCTAATCATGTTAAAACCCAATGACATAAGTAATAACAACAAAACACCTCTTGAAATTTGAGTATGACCCAGAGTTATAAAACAAAATCATCAATATGTTTCAAGCTTTGTCTGGGAATCACAATAACAACAATACATCTCTTTGAACAGCTCAAACTATTTCCAGGCCATCTAGAATAAGCTGTCATAGCACACCAGTCATGTGAAGAAGCGGGAAATCAAAATTGTTAATGAGGAGAAAAAGCAAACAATCCAAAACACCAGAATTGAAACAGATTGCATAATTCTTGGATAAGCACTTTGAAACAGTTATAACTATTCTATGTGTTCAAGAGCTACAAGAAAGATTGAGCATGTGAAGTAGTGACATGGAAGATGTGAAAATGACTCAAATGAAAGTTACAGAAATGAAAACTGCAAAGCCTAAATAAAAACCTAGGGAATTGGTTTGATGGCAGAGTAAACATTGCTGATGAAAAGATTAGAAAACTGGAAGACATAGCAATAGAAATTATTTAAAACCAAACATAGAAAAAAAAGACTGCAAGTAATATAGAGATAAAGCAAATTGGGCATTCACAGGTCAAAATGTAAGTAACCCCAAATAGATCATAGATCATAAATAAACATAAATCATGAATGTAAAATGTTCAGTTATTAAACTTTTAGAAGAAAACATAGGAGAACATTTTTGGACTTAGGCCTTGACGGAAAGTTCTTAGACATGAAACAAAAACATGATGCCTATAAGAAAAAAAATTGTAAACTGGACTGCAAGAGAAAATCTTTGATGTTTGAAAGTTCCTCTTATGAGAATATAAAGAAAAGATATAGACTTTGAAAAAATATCCGAAAACCACATATCTAACAAAACACTCATATCTAGCATTTATAAGGAATTGACAAAATTCAACAGTAAGAAAAACAAACAATTTAATTAGAAAACGGGCAAAAGGGCCGGGCGCGGTGGCTCACTCCTGTAATCCCAGCACTTTGGGAGGCCGAGGCGGGCGGATCACGAGGTCAGGAGATCGAGACCATCCTGGCTAACACGGTGAAACCCCGTCTCTACTAAAAATACAAAAAAAATTAGCCGGGCGAGGTGGCGGGCGCCTGTAGTCCCAGCTACTCGGGAGGCTGAGGCAGGAGAATGGCGTGAACCCGGGAGGCGGAGCTTGCAGTGAGATCGCGCCATTGCACCCCAGCCTGGGCGACTAAGCGAGACTCTGTCTCAAAAAAAAAAAAAAAAAAAAAAAGAAGAAAACGGGCAAAAGGCACAGACATTTCACTAAATACGATACAAGATGGCAAATAAACATATGAAAAGTACTAGCCATTAGGAAAACACAAATTAAAACTACAATGAGATACCACTATGTATCTATTAGAATAGCTTAAATAAAAAATAGTAACACTATAGAATGCTTGTGAGAATGCAAACAAACTATAAACCACTCATACATTGCTAGTGGGGATATAAAATGGTATAGCCACTCTAGAAAATAGTTTTGACAGCTTCTTGAAAACTGAATATACACTTACCATATGAACCAGAAATTTCACTTCTGGTCGTCTATTCCATAGAATTTAAGGCTTATGTACACTCAAAAACCTGTGAATAATTGTTCATGGTAGTATATTTATTTAAAGTAGCCCTGAACTGCAAGGAAATAAAATGTCCTTCAATAAGTGAAGGTTTATAAACAATCTGTAGTACATCAGTTAAGTCTTATCTCTTCCATTCCAAAACCTTTTTACTATACACTGTGATAATAATATTATTGGGGAAAAAAGTGATTTAAAAATATGTAATTTGTTTGAAGGAGTGCCAGCTATGTAATTTGTCTCTAACTTGGGAAAGATATAGTTTCCCATCTTATAAATAGAACAGATGACAAGAAGCACAAAATTTTGGAAAATGCCCATGCCTTGTAGCTAGAAGACCCATGTCTATTATATGTTTCTTCTATGAGTTTAGGTGGACAAGCTCTTTAGCATCTTGCACACTCACATTCCTCATGTTCGTGATAGAAATAGCTCCTGGAAAGGTTGTTATGAAAATGAAATCAGTTTAAAGTGCCTGTTAGAAACACATTTCATTAAGATTTGAGTTCCTACTCAGACATGTGTGTGTTAGATGGAAGTTAGGTAGTGCATAGTTTACAGCCTGTTCTCAGGCTTAAAGAAACCTGGGTTTAAATTCAGATTGTTCCAATTGCCAGTTGTGTAAATTTGGGACGTTTACCTTGAACTTTAATATTATCATCTCTGAAGAAAATGAACAGTATTATACGACAAATTTTAAGTTAATGATAAAATGGTATATATTTTATGTATACTCTAAACTCAAAATCTTTGATGTCTTTTTACCAAACATATTCATTTAGGCATGTGGTAGTTTGGGTTAAAACTTAATCTATTTTTGTTGTTTATGATTAGATACAATAAATTCATAACATATTAAGCAATGAAAGTAATATAAATCAATTGAAGTGACAAATAATCAATTTTTGCCTAATCAAAGATGTTTATTTCTTGAATAGAGATAAGAAATAATCTTCATTAGATTTGGATTTTACCTAAACTATCTCACAGATTAACAATCTCAATTTGTATTATATATATATGTACACACACACACACACACACACACACACACACACACACAACTCTTGTATGAAGACTCTTAAGACAGTTTTTCTGAAGTTGTGAATTACAGAAACAACATCTATAATTCAGGGCATCCAAAATGCATCCAAAAAAAAAAAAGCACTGGAAACCCTATAATAGTATTTATATTTTCTAAAATTGATGTCAGCTAAATTCTCTGCCTAATGAAATTAAAAAACAATTAGAATGTAATAGGAAAACCATCCAAGTAGTCACTTGTATATTGAAAGAGATGAAAGAGATAAAAATAAATATAAATATAAAATAATATATATTCTCTCTCTTTCTCTCTCTGTATGTGTATATATATATATATCTCCATCCTCTAGAGCTAATCGAGTTAATCATCTTTGCTTTTATTAACATTTTGTTTCAGAATTTCTGAATGAAAGACAATTAATAAAGGGCTCAACATAACAGAATTATCTTCTAAATATAATCTTCTAGTTCACAAAATATATTAAAGGGAAGAATGTTTTTAAACTTGTTTTCTATAATTAGATTTTCATACATTCCACATTCTTTTTTTTTTTTTTTTTTTTTTTTTTGAGATGGAATCTCACTCTGCCACCTGGGCTGGAGTGTAGTGGCACAGTCACAGCTCACTGCAACTTCTGTCTGGGAGGTTCATACGATTCTCCTGAGTCAGCCTCCCAAATAGCTAGGATTACAGGTGTGTGCCACCACGACTGGCAAAATTTTTTATACTTTTAGTAGGGATGGGGTTTCACCACGTTGGCTAGGCTGGTCTCAAACTCTTGACTCTTGGTGATCCATTCGGCTCGTTCTCCCAAAGTGCTGGGATTACAAGCTTGAAACACCACACATGGCCTCAATGTTTTAATGTCTTTTTAGAACATTAGAAAGTCTTCAGAATCAAGAATATTATGAGTGTTTTTCTCTTTATTAATTCAATATTTTATATTTCTATAGTTGCTTTAAAATAACCCAAATATGAGAGAGTTGATTCAATTTCCATATTTAGTTTCTTGGTTTAAACTGGGAAAATTTGTATACTTTTTCAGTTGGTTTATCTGAATAAGGGAAATTAACACTGATAAAGAAGCTAAAATATCAGAAAGATATAGTTAAATTTTACATTGAGTATGAAGTAAAAATAATGCCACATGTTTTTGACATGCAACAAAGACAGTGAGCTTTGAAAATTTAAATTAGCACTATTTATAATATTGGATATTTTTATTTTGTGACTCAACACTATTTAAAATTTTAAATATTTTTCCTTTGCAGATCACTTAAAAGAGTCATTCAATTTAAGAGCATAATTTATGTTACTTCCAAGGAATAATGATATTACAGCATTTAACTGAAGTGCTTGTTTCAATAGTTTTATTACTAAAATTATGTTTGGAGATTAAGATGCTCAAGGGGGCCTTTTATTTTATGACCTTCTGTTTCACCATGGCTTGATGTATCTGCAGTAGCTAGCATGATTTCTCTCACACAGGAAAACCTCAATATATTTGCTTGGTGATATGATAAATAACGAAGAAAATATGCATACAAACATGTACCCCCTACATCCACACATATAGACAAAGTGCCATGTCATATTGAAGAATTTTAATTGACTTGAAAACAGAGCATAAAGTATATATATGACATCTAAAATAGAAATGCGATTGATAGGCATGCTGAAACTCTTTTCTCATTTGAAAATCGATATCAACTTTTGGAAACTAAATATGTGATTAGTACATATGATTTGTTATGATACAGAAAACTGAGAGTTATTTTCACTGGGAGAACAAGAAAACCATCTTCTAGTTACAAATCCTATTTTATATTAAAATTATCCCCTAATATTTTCATGGAATATGGACTAAAAGCCCTTTCCTCTGACACCCTATAAATGTAAAAGAGACCCAAAGTACCATTTATTGCCTGAGTGCTAAAATAGCTCCAATTTCTTCAAGTAATTGAAAGAAATAAGAACTCTAGGGGGATGGAAGGAGACGTGGTAGATTTATTATTGTTCTTGATTCCTTAATTTCCTGGAGTTCATAATTTTTGTTAGGTTATTATTTTTCAGTTCTTCCTACTAATAGGATAAAGTTTAATTTCTCACTCTTTGACTTTGGTCTGGCCATGTGACTTGCATTAGTCATGGAAGGAGAGAGAATTGACAGTATGCAGTTATGATAATAGAAACTAAATTATCACACACAATTCTGCTTGCTCTCTTGCAACTCAAATATCATTGTGAAAATAACATGCCCTAGATAGATAGTCTGCTAGTCCATAAAGGAGACACATGGAGTCTGGAGCTGCCACAGCCCACCATCAAACTGCCCAAGGAGAACAACCTGGCAACCAAACTCATCCTGAAACAAACAAAACCCAGCAGACTTGAAGATAATATGCAAGAATCATTTTTTGTTGTTGTTGTCGTCGTCGTTGTTGCATCCACAAACACAGATGTTGTGGCTGTTTCTTAAATGACATTGTTTGACAGAGTTAAGTGTCATAAGCTAACTACAGAAGATGATAAATTCACAGGCCCATAATTAAAGTGAGAGGAACCAATACAGGGCTGCAGTGAGATTCAAGAACTCATATGTTGATGGAGATGAAGCGTGGCATTGCTTGCTCCTCTGATGTGACTGTCCTTGGAAAGTAATTGTTTTATTGTTATTAAAACATTTTAAACAAATGTATTGTGAGAAATAATTAAAGCAACAGTGATTATATTGGCAAATACACATTGGAAAGGTTCTCAGATAATGAGTATTGTGTATGAGCTTGTCTCAAACACCAAGGCAGAGGACACCCTTTCCAATCTCAAAACATGTCAGACTGACACATTTTGTTGTTAGGCCCTGATTATCTCTTTCGGTTGCAGTGAAAAATTACGAGTCACTCAGAAAGTTAACTCCAAGGGCTGTTTTTCATGTACTATGTCCATTTATTTGGCAAGCACCTTGGTATTATATGTAAGTTGTAGTTTGCTCTATGACAAGGAAGAGGGACCCTAATCAAAACTCTAGTGAACAAATTCTGCTGGGATCTCTGGATGGCTTCTTACACTCAGAGACAAGGTGACACAGAAGTAAATTGAGATAAACCTTATAAATAAAGAAACTCAACTCTGAATTAATTCTATCCCTAATTAAGTTGAAATAAACTTCTATTTTAACTGTCAGAATTAGAAGTAATTTCTTTTTGGAGGAAGAAAACATCATTTGGGATAACTACAATTTTTCATGCATAATATATGACAATTAAAAATAATGATATATTCTGGAAAATAAAAAGATGGAGAATGAACCAGAATAAAGACAAAATTACAGAAGGGAAAAAATACAACAATAATACAATTAAGAACTAAATAAATGGGTTTAACTTTGTATTAAGACACAATTGAAGACAAGGTTACTAAACTTGAAGACGGCTCACTAGAAAATATCCATACTGAAGCATGAAAAGCGAAAATAAAAAAAAAGAGAGAGAAAATAAGTTTAGAAAATTGACAAAGGAAGTTAAGATATATATGAAACATCACAAAATATTATTAATATGAGCATCTGGAGTTCAGAAGAGGAAGTCAAAAAAGAAGTGTTTCAACAGAAAGAGGAAATGATTAATAATTTTCAAAAGGCAATGACAGTAATAAAGCCACACACTTAAAAATCCCTATTATCCCTAAACTGAATAAAGCAGTTTGAGATATTCCACTCAAAGAACCAGCGATAAGACGTACATGTAATATCCCCACAAAACTAGAAGACAATGGAACGCCACCACTGAATTCCTGAAAGCAGCTGCTGAGTAAATTGTGCAACACTGGATGGCATCCCCTGCTAGAACTGAAGTTCTTATTCTCCATTTAGAATTGAAGTCCTCAATTTCCCCAGGAATGTTGTTGGTTTACATCTGGATCTTCATAAGAAATGCCTCCAGCTAAAGTTAGCTGCCTTACCTAAATCTTCTACTACCTCAGCAAGAACAGCCCACATTCAAGAACTGGTTGATGGGGTGAACAAATCTGCATTTTATTTGTTTCAACTAGGGATGGCTCAATGGCACCACAGGCCCTGTTGAATTGGCTAAGGCAAATTCTTACAATATCGTTGCAATTTAGCTTCTTTTTCTGCCACTTTCTTTTTTGCTCCCTTTCAATTATTCCTCCTAAGAACACTTCCTAGTAAACATATCAGAAGAAAATCACATTCAAGAGGTTATGCCTATTAAGATAGCTGCCAAACTAAAATTCAGAAGTGAAGGTGATGTAAAGGTGTTTACTCTTTTCTTGTGCCCCCTCAAATTTGTCACTTGCAGTATCTCACTAAAAGGAATGGAGGGAATTTATTAGAAGAAGGAACATGATTTGATTCCCAACAATGAAACAAAAAAGTATGTCAGAATAAAGAACACTAGAAAGTGTAGGTAGGTAAATGTCTTTTAAGTTCATACAATAACAAAAATAATGTCTTCTGGTGTTAAAATCTATGTATTGTAAAAATTATAATGATAAAAAACAGAGGCAAATAGAGTTAAAATATTCTACAATTTTAATGTTTTCTGCTAATTGTTAGAAGCACCAACATATATTTGACTGTAATAGTTCAATTATGCATGCTGTGAACTCTAGGGTATATACAAAATGAAAAACAAAAGAATACAAAAAGAAAATGTAGATCATGGTGGACAGGAAGTAGGACTGGATTGTAGCTCAGACTCGGAGCAGCGTGCGGAGGCTTGCATAGTGAAATTTAGCTCCAGAACGACTATAAGGGCAAACCAGGAATCCTAAGAGGACCCACAGACCCTCTGAAGCAAGCAGACTACTCCTGTAGGACCCGAGAGACACCCCAAATCCTCTGAGTGCCCAAACTGTGGAAGTGGGAAAGGGAGCCCCTCTGCCCCCGAACACACACTGACACTGGGGAAAATGAAGGTATAGTTTGTGGGAGAAGTTTCTAACCTTACCTGGACCTGAGTCAATTTAGAAAGCTAAACAAAATACAGGGGTAGAGGAAGCAGCGAGAAAGGCCCTGGGAACTCACTGGGTCCTCAAGCACTGCATTCCTGCCTGGCATTACATGTACCCTTTGGGAGGGCAGCCAGAGGCACAGGGAAAAGCACCACAGGAAGAAGGAAGTCTCCAGCTGAACTTTGTAACAATTTGAACTGGATGACAAGCCTCCTGGCCAGAACTCAGGGGAGGGCATGAATCCAATGTGCAGACTCCACAGGTGAGGGAAGAACCAAAGCCCTATTATTTTGAAGCTGGGAGGCAGGTAGCCTGGGGCAAGTTCTCAAGCTCTGCTAGCCCACTGCCTGGAAACAGACTCGGGACTGCTGGGGAGGCATGCTGGGAGTGAGATCAGCCCTTTGGATTGTGTGGGACCTGGGTAAAGCCTTGACTCTGACTTCCCTGACAGCTTGCATAACTCAGCAGAGGCAGCCATAATCCTAGATACACAACTCCACTGACCTGGGAACCTCACCCTATCACCCACACAACCACAGAATACCAAGGAGAATCTGAGCTCAGACACGCATAACCCTGCCCCCACCTAAAGGGCCTTCCTCATCCACCCTGGTAGCTGAAGACAAAGGGCATATACTCTTGGAAGTTCTAGGGCCCACTCACTGCTGGTTCCTCTCTATACTACCACAGCTGATGCTCTCTGCATAGTGCCATCTCCTGGCAGGAGGCCAACCAGCACAAAAATAAAACATTAAACCACCAAAGCTAAGAACCCTCACAGTGTGCATTTCAACCCCCGACCACCTCCACCAGAAAGATGCTAGTATCCACAGTCTAGGAACCCATAGATGGTTCACATCACAGGAATCTGTGCAGACAACCTCCAGTACCAGCCTGGAACCAGTAGACTTGCTTTGTGGCTGGATCCGGAAGACAGATAACACTGGACACACTTATAGAAATGCAAAATTCTCTAGAAATTCGCAACAATAGAATTAACAAGTAGAAGAAAGAAATTCAGAGCTCAAAGACAAGGTCTTTAATTAACTCAATCCAACAAAAACAAATAAAAAAGAAGATGAAAATATGAACACATTCTCCAAGAAGTCTGTGATTATGTTAAATGATGACCAAACCAAGAATAATTGGTGTTCCTGAGGAAGAAGAGAAATCTAAAAGTTTAAAAACATATTTGGGGGAATAATTGAGGAAAACTTACCCAGCCTTGATAGAGACCTAGACATCCAAATACAAAAACCACAGAGAATAACTGGGAAATTCACCACAAAAAGATCATCACCTAGGCACATTGTCATCAGGTTATCTAAAGTTAAGCTGAAGGAAAGAATCTTAAGAGCTGTGAGACAAAAGCACCAGGTAACCTATAAAGGAAAGCCTATCAGATTAACAGCAGATCTATCAGCTAAACCTCTACAAGCTAGATGGAATTGGGGCCCTCTCTTCAGCTTCCTCAGACAAAACAATTAGCCAAGAATTTTGTATCTAGCAAAGCTACACATCACACATGAAGCAAAGATAGTCTTTTCCAAACAAATGTTAAGAGAATTTGCCACTACCAAACCACCACTACAAGAAATGCTAAAAAGAGCTCTAAACCTTGAAATAAATCCTGGAAACACATCAAAACAGAACTTCTTTAAAGCATAAATCACATAGGACCTGCAAAACAAAAATACAAGTTAAAAAGCAAAAACGAAAAAGCAAGGTACACAGGCAAAAAATACACAATGAATGTCATGGTACCTCACATCTCAATACAATCATTGAATGTAAATAGATTAAATGCTCCACTGAAGAGCTACAGAACTGCAGAATGGATAAGAACTCACCAACCAACTGTGTTCTGCCTTCAGGAGACTCACCAAACACATAAGGACTCCACATAAACTTCAAGGAAAGGCGTGGAAAAAGACATTTTATGCAGATGGTCAGCAAAGGCAATCAGTGGTAGCTATTCTTAGATAAAACAAATTTTAAAGCAACAGCAGTTAAAATAGACAAAGAGGGTCATTATATTATGGTAAAAGGCCCGTCCAACAGGAAAATATTTCAATCCTAAACATATATGCACCTAACACTGGAGCTCCCGAATGTATAAAACAGTTACTAATAGACCTAAATAATGAGATAGATGGCAACACAATAATAGTGGGAGACTTCAATACTCCACTGACAGCACTAGACGGATCATCAAGATAGAATACCAACATAAAAAACAATGGATTTAAACTATTCCTGGGAACAAATGGACTTCAGAGATATATACACAATGTTTCATCCAACAACCGCAGAATACACATTCCATTCTATTCAAGAATGCATCGAAACTTCTCAAAGATAGAGCATATGATAGGCCATAAAATGAGCCTCAAAAATTTTAAGAAAGTTGAAATATCAAACACTCTCTCAGACCACAGTGGAATTAAACTGGAAATCAACTCCAAAAGTAACCTTCAAAACTATGCAAATGCATGGAAATCAAATAATCTGCTTCTGAATGAACATCAGGTCAAAAATGATATCAAGATGGAAATTAAATTTTTTTTCAAACTGAATGACAATACTGACATAATCTATCTAAACATCTGGGGTACAGCAAAGGTGGTGCTAAGAGGAAGTTCGTGGCCTTAAATATCTACAACAGACTGAAAGAGCACAAAACACTGCAGAAAGAAATTATAGACAACACGAATAAATGGAAGCACATTCCATGCTCATGGATGGGTAGAGTCAATATTGTGAAAATCACTATGGTGCCAAAATCAATCTGCAAATTCAATGCAATCCCCATCAAAATATCACCATCATTCTTCATAGAATTAGTAAAAATAATTCTAAAGTTCATATGTAACCAAAAAAAAAAAAACACAAAAAAAGAGCTCACATAGCCAAAGCAAGACTAAGCAAAAAGAACAAATCTAGAGGCATCACACTACCTGATTTCAAACTATACTATAATGACATAGTTACCAAAACAGCATGGTACTGGTATAAAAATAGGTACATAGACCATTGGAACAGAATACTGAACCCAGAAATAAACCCAAATACTTAGAGCCAACTGATCTTCAACAAAGCAAGCAAAAATATAAAGTGGGAAAAGTACTCTCTTTTCAACAAATAGTGCTGGGATAATTGGCTAGCCATATGTAGGAGAATGAAATTGGATCCTCATCTGTCACCTTATACAAAAATCAACTCAAAATGGTTTAAGTACTTAAATCTAAGTCCTGTAACTATAAAAAATTCTAGAAGATAACATTGGAAAAACCCTTCTAGACATTGGCTTAGGCAAGGATTTCATGACCAAGAATCCCGAAAGCAAATGCAATAAAAACAGAGATAATCATTTACACTTAATTAAACTAAAGAGATTTTTGTATGGCAAAAGGAACAGTCAGCAGAGTAAATAGACCATCCACAGAGTGTGAGAAAATGTTCACAGTCTATATGTCTGACAAAGGTCTAATATCCAAAATCTACAACAAACTCAAGCCAATCAGTAAGGAAAAAGCAATCCTATCAAAAAGTGGGCTAAGGACATGAATAGACAATTCTCAGAACAAGATATGCAAATGGACAACAAACATGAAAAAATGCTCAACATCACTAATGATCAGGAAAATGCTAATCAAAACTGTAATGCAATACCACCTTACTCTTGCAAGAATGGCCATAATCACAAAACAAAACAAACAAACAAACAAAAACAAAAAAAACCAGTATGTATTGGCATGGATGTGGTGATCACAGAACACTTATACACTGCTGGTGGAAATGTAAACTAGTAAAACCACTATGGAATACAGTGTGGAGATTCCTTAAAGAACTGAAAGTAGAACTACCATTTGATCCAGCAATCCCACTACTGGATATCTACTCAGAGGAAAAGAAGTCTTTATCCAAAAAGACACTGGCACACAGAGTGTTTATAGCAGCACAATTCCCAATTGCAAAATCGGGGAACTAATCCAAATGCCCATCAATTGATGAGTGGTTAAAGAAACTGTAGTAGGCCAGGTGCAGTGGCTCGCACCTGTAATCCCAGCACTTTCAGAGGCTGTGGTGGGTGGATCACAAGGTCAGGAATTCAAGACCAGCCTGGTCAACATAGTGAAACCCCATCTCTACTAAAAATATAAAAATTACCCGGGTGTTGTGGCACTTGCCTGTAGCCCCAGCTACTCAGGAGGCTGAGAGGAGAATCACTTGAACCTGACAGGCAGAGAGGTTGTAGTGAGGTGAGACCACACCGTTGCACTCCAGTCTCAGCAACAGAGCAAGACTCCATCTCAAAAAAACAAAACAAAACAAAAAAAAACTATGCTATATATATTTATGTGTACCATTATGTGTGTGTGTGTGTGTGTGTGTATATATATATATGATGGAATATTACTCAGCCATGAAAAAGCATGAATTAACGGCATTTGCAGCAACTTGGATGAGATTGGAGACTATTGTTCTAAGGAACTCAGGAATGGAAAATCAAACATCATATGTTCTCACTTATAGGTGGGAGCAAAGCTATGAGGATGCAAAGGCATAAAAATGATACAATGAATTTTGGGGACTTGTAATAAGGGCCTTTCGCCATCCACCATGATTATGAGACCTCCCCAGCCATGTGGAACTGTAAGTCAAATTAAACCTCCTTTTTTTCCAGTCTTGGGTGTATCTTTATCAGCAGCATTAAACAGACTAATACACCACCTGTAAGCCAATAACCTATGGGAAATGAAAATAAAATGAGAATTTTAAAAAAGGAAATGTAATAATAAAAATATGTTATTTTTGCAAAAGAAGACAATATAGAAGAAAAGTAACAGAAAACAGCTGGGCCACATAGGAAACAAATTGTAAGGTGGAAGATATAAACCTTAATATGCCACTAATGTAAGTGTAAATGAACGAAATATTCCATTTGTAAGATTGAAATCAAGATTTTTCAGACTTAATTAAATGACAAAATTAAATATATATTGCTTAAAGAAAAAATCTAAGATATAGAGGCCAAGAACTTTTGAAAATTTTTAGAAAATGAAATTAAATACCTTTACACCACCTTTACTTTTACATTCTAGAGTGGTGGTTGTCTTAATGTGTATTACCTCCTGACGGTGTTTTGCTTGTGAGAAATTTTCTTGGAAGTGTTCTCAGGAAGAATACTTGAGAGCGAGCAAAGGAAGAAAGATTGGTAGAGGGGAAAGCTAACCTGCAGTGAAGTTTTCTAAGTGAAATAAGCCAGGGACAGAAAGATAAATAATGTATTATCTCAATTATATATGGAATCTCAAAAAGTTGAACTCATAGAAGCAGAGAGTAGAATAGTGGTCCCCGGGTGTTGGGAGCTGGAGAGACGGGGACTCAGGGAGATCTTAATCAAAGAATATAAAATTTCAGTTAGATAGAAGGAGTAAGTTCAAGAGATCTATTGTATAACATGGTGACTATAGTTAATAACAATTTGTTATATTTTGAAAATTGCTAAAACAGTAAATGTTAAGTGTTCTCACCACAAAAAGTATGTGAGATAATGTATATGGTAATGCATATAGTTCTACTGACCCATTTCACAATGCACATACATATATATTTCAAAACATCATATTGTACAAGATAAATATGTACAATTTTTATTTGTCAATTAAAAAGTTAAATTACATATGAAAATAGAAAGTTTAGAAATGCATACATCATTAAAAATTCTACACTGAAAAAAAGCTAGTGTGAATATACTATTATTAGATATGGTAAATTTCAATGCAGGAAATAGCTTACCTTCATGATGTAGAGAAACAGAATTTCATAAAACTAAAAAGAAAATGGACAAATGCATAATCATGAAAAGGGACATTAGTACATACCTCTTTACTCTCTTGCACCCAGGGGATCTAGATTTGATAATCTAGGGGAAGTGTAGCTATCAATATTTTCAAAGCTCAACAGATAATTTTATATGTGTTCCTTCTCTTTGGTGATAATTTCCATAGAACTACCACCATGGATAATCACCTTCCGTGGTGATTATCATGAATTACTGGATTAAAAAGGCTTATTAGATATTAAATAACAAAATGCCCATTTTCTTTTTAGCATCACAGAGTTGAAATCTTAGGTTTCACTCCTTTCTGATCATATTCCTAATCTTTTCTGTCTATATCTTTTCATAGATAGCAGCAGATTGTAGCATTGGAAAACAATCAGAGGTTAACTTCTAACTGCCTGGACAACATGGAAACCAAGGTAGGCTTTAAGAAAGAACTATGCATCTGTACTGGATGTTTATTTCATGTCTAAATACTTACTGAGATAAGTGAGCCGAGGTTATATATTGAATTATTATATGGGGAATCATAGGCTATCTTTGTTACAAAACTAAGAGCAGCAACATAGAAAAAGCTTGTTTTCTAATACTATCAAGTTTACGTAAGTTTTTTAAGTGTGTGTTTTTTGTTTTTTTTGAACAAAGAACCAGAGAGAATCACAATAGGGTATGCCATGCTTTGTTTTTACTTTGATGATGACTGAACTCAAACCCAGAATTCACTATTAGAATTTTCACAATCTCATTATTGTTACACCATGTAATATATTTACTTCACAGCCAAAGAGATTATGTAGCTTAATTTATTTGAGTTATCAAAGTTAGAGTTTCAAAATAATTTTATGTCATAAGTTAATGAAAACACATTATGTAACTATGTCTGGCTCTGTCCAAACAAGGAAAATGATGACATGTCCCCAGTCCACCACCAAATATATATTTATGTACATTTTAAAATTGCACTTTCTATAAACAAAATTTTTGTCTACATGCTTGTAGTTAAATTGTCTTGAATTTAAACAAATTAACTTGCATTTATTCTTTTAAATTTAAAATCAATTATTCAATTCAAGAGAAAGATAAAATGTTGGGTACTAGAATTGCACAATGAAGCTGTATAAGAAAAATTTGGCAACATAACACTAAAAATTCTTAGTAAATATGCTTTTTTTCTAAACTGTAAGAACTTATAATTCATTTCTGGTTCTTTAAGTTGCAAATATATGCCCCTAACATATTCTATAGGTGATTAATAATTGATAAATTTGACAGTCTCACATTTCTGATAAATTTCTCCAAAACTGAAGGCAAATAGAAAGTCTATACATTTTTTTTCATAATAAGTAATAAGAGCCAAATATATGACACAAAGGTTGTGTATACTATACAAGTATCCTGAAGAAGGCATAATCTTCAGTGGTAGAGAGGAAAAAAACTACCACAAATGATTTTACTCAGATTCTTAGCAAAACCAATTATATTTGTGGATGCCAAGGATTAACAATGGTTTATCTTGTAAACGCCTTTACCCACACACCCTGTCACAATTTAGCATCCTGGTGTGGGTAAACCATGGGCTATGAGGAACAGAGACTTTATCCAAGCATAACATGCAGTATAAATGTGGATTTAGCTTTTCAATTGAATTGCTTTAAGTAATGATAAAAAAAGATATTATTCACTAACAAAGGAGTAATTTGCATTAGCAATATGTTTGATTTTTTGGTATTTCTATGATTTTTACAGGTTTATTTCATTTAATAGAAATTCATGCAATTATGAAAATGTTATTTTTCAAGTACTTATCAGTACCAGACAGTATGGCTAGTTTCAGGCTAGGACAATTATCAGTTCATTTGGCATCTATCTAGCAGACTGGTTCCCAAATCACAAGGCTTTTCAAAATAAATAGCATTTATTCTGTGAGTTGCTCACAAGTGCTCATCTGCATGTAAGAAATTTCTCCTCTGATTCTGGTTTCTGAATGTGCATGTTAAGAAAAATTATAGGGTTGAAACTGTTTAATATATTTCAGGTTCTGACTAACTTATTGTCTTCTAAGGCCATTCTTAGAGTTCTTAACTATTCAATTAGGAACTAATTATTCTAGTAGGGATATGTATCATTGACTTACTACGCTGCCCTCAATTTGAAAGCTTGAACTATGAATGGAAATGTGGAAAGATTCTACTAAAAATCTATTTCACTTGCACACAAACCCATTTTTAAAAAATGAAAAAAACAACAGTGACGAAAACACAACAAAGCATACAGTTGATTTTTACAAAGTAGGAAAACTTATGTATGGTTTAGCTGTCATAATTAATGTAATATACTAAAGCTCACATAGCAATCTAAAAACAGGTATACCATCTATGCATTTATACATATAAATATATATTCATATAAATATATACATTCATATATACATATATATATATATATATATTTTTTTTTTTTTTTCCGAGACGGAGTCTCACTCTGTCACCCAGGCTGGAGTGCAATGGCACGATCTCGGCTCACTGCAAACTCCGCCTCCCAGGTTCACACCATTCTCCTGCCTCAGCCTCCCGAATAGCTGGGACTACAGGTGCCCGCCACCACACCCGGCTAATTTTTTTTGTATTTTTAGTGGAGATGGGGTTTCACCGTGTTAGCCAGGATGGTCTCGATCTCCTGACCTTGTGATCCGCCCGCCTAGGCCTCCCAAAGTGCTGAGATTATAGGTGTGGGCCACCATGCCGGGCCTATGCATTTATATTTTTTGGTGTACTCTATTTCCTAAATTGTGTGTGTAACAACTGAATTCATTCTGAGATTATATATAATATTTTGTCCTTTAGCATTCCTTGGAAAAGCACATTTATAATTTATGATGTTAAAAATAATGTATCTTTTGATTGCGTATATGTGCATTTATATATTTCTTCTAGTTCCCCATGTTTCTTTTTTTTCTTTTTTCTTTTCTTTCTTTTTTTTTTTTTTTTTTTGCGACAGAGTCTCCCTCTGCTGCCCAGGCTGGATTGCAGTGGTGCGATGTCAGCTCACTGCAACCTCTGCTTCCCTGGTTCAAGTGATTCTCCCACCTCAGTTTCCCAAGTAGCTGGAATTACAGGCACACACCACCACACCCTGGTAATTTTTGTATTTTTAGTAGAGACAGAGTTTCATCATGTCAGCCAGACTGGTCTCGAACTCCTGACCTTAAGTGATCCTCCCACCTTTGTCTCCCAATAGTTCCCAAAGTTTAAAGAAAAATAATCAGTTTTGATGTGTTTCTATTGGTTTATTAGTTTTTGTTTGTTTAACATGAGAAATACAATCTGTGCCATTGCATTCAGTTTTGTCGTTCTGGGTTTTTTGTTTTGTTTGGTTTTGTTTTTTTCAAGAGACATAATGTCAGTCTGTTGCCCAGGTTGGAGTACAGTGATTCTTAGGCTCAAGCCATTACCCTTCTTCAGCCTCCTGAGTAGCTAGAACTATAGGTGCATGCTACCACACCAAACAAATTTTTAAATTTTTTGTAGAGACAGGCACTCACTATATTATTGCCCCGAATGGTCTCAAACTCCTACCTTCAAGTGATCCTCTCATCTTGGCCTCCCAAAGTGTTGGGATTACAGGCATGAGCCACAGAGCCTGACCTGCATTTTTTATATCAGTTTTACCTAAAGTAGGGAAAAATTTAGTTCAACAATATTTCATGTTATTCTTCACCTTCATATGTTATTCTTCATTTATGTGTATATAATTTACACTTGGCATTTTCTGAAATGTTATAGTAATTTTATAATGTCTTGTTAAGCACAACACAATAAAGGAATTCAACAATGCTTCCATTTTACCAATAATCAACAGAAAAATTACTTTGAGTAATTTTATTTCATTTTTTGAGAGTCTCACTGTCACCCAGGCTGGAGTGCGATGGTATGATCATGGCTCACTGCAGTCTTGACCTCCCCCAGCTCAGGTGATCCTCTCACCTCAGCCTCTTGAGTAGCTGGAACTACGAAACTACATGTGTGTGCCACCACACCGAGCTAATTTTTTTTTTTTTTTTTGTAGTGATGGAATTTCACCATGTTGCTTGGGCTGGTCTTGAAATCCTCGGCACAAATGACCGGCCCACCCCAGCTTCCTGGGACTCTGGGATTACAGGTATGAGCTACTACACATGGCCATATTCTTTTCATTCACATTTATAAAATATTTAAGATGATTAATTCATTTACTTCTGTTTACTGACCACACTAATCAAAAGTGAATTTGGTATTTTGTAGAGTATTGAACAAAGGGGTAGAAGTATTTAGTCTGTTGCAGTGAAGCTAAAGAGAAGTAATTTAACTACCTTGAATTCTTAACATTTGCTTGGGCATTATTAGCCCAAGGCTCTAACTATGCTAAACCATGCAATTAACAATTATCCGAAAAGTTTATTTTGACTTTTGGCACACAATAAAACTACGAAAATTTCTTTGTTGAGTCCAGCTGTGCTGATAATCTGCTGATACACATGAGTGCAGTCATTCTGGTTGATTAGTTGTTTATAGTTAGTATCATAAACATATTGCTGTGTTATAATGACTATAAAGTAACATAATTCTTGGTCTGATGTACTGTTCACACAGTTTAATATTCTTATTAAAACGTTTTTCAAACTAAAGTGTTTCAACTGACATTTTTTTCAAGGTTATGTGTTATCTTTAAGAATATGGCATTTACTACACAACTTCCCACTGTTTGATTCATTCATGTATACATTGATTTATCAAATAGTTAATGAGTAACTATACTGGACACTGGGCTCTCACACACTAGTGGAAAAGACAGAATGTGAGCAAATATATTAAGTGCAAAGATATGTGATAATAAGATATGCATAATACATATCTTATTATCAAGAAGCATTATCAATATGTATATTATCAATATGCATTATCAATGGAGCATTATGCATAATGATCTATTGACATATATAATTTTTTGCACTAAGGTAAGTACAAACGTTTGGTGAACTATTTGATATTTAGCTTACATAATTACTGTGCTGGAAATGATAACCATAAGTTTACTGACTATTTTGTGAAGTCTCTCTTCGTTTTATTTCTATTATATTCACTAATCACTGTTTGAAGAGGTTCACACAAAGTTCAAGGTTTAAGCCGTTTGTTGTATCTACTCAATAACAATTCTTTTCTAGGTTAAATGCATTTTCATTAAACTCTTGTTTGAAGATTTATTTCATTTGCTAATATACATATAGGTTTTCTGAAGATCTTTTTATAGGTTATTACTATTCATGCGCTATTGTACTGACCCAAAAACCTGAGGGTTATCAGCAACTGAAAATTTTATTTGTTCACTTTAGTTTTAGTATTATGGCTGTAGCTTGTGTGTATGTGTTTGTGCAGGCAATTTTATAATGTTTTCTAGAAAACTCTAATTAATTTCTATTTCAAATGAAGTACCTTTCCATTCCCTACTTTGCCCAGTGCCCTGGTGATTTTCTTCTACTAAGCCAATTAACCTTGTTGTAGAATTGTTTTTCCCATATATCTAGGCCTCCTGAGTCTAGCAGATTACTGAGCCACATTTTCCATTACGGAAACTAAATTCCTTTCCATAGATGTGCAGATTACAAAATAATCTCTCTTCACTTAAATATATACGTGGACAGCTAAGACTCAAATATCTAATACATATAAGGAATTATGAAATCTTGTACTGCCTCATAAAAAAGGTACCAATAAACTTAGATTTTGAAAGAATTCTCAAGAAATCGTCGTTTGTCCCATGTAGAGACAGATAGGAAAAATTAAATTATGGAGGAACTATTTACAACGCATTCTGAAGGTTGGCGATTTGACATTCAGAGATCATCAAAGACTAGATAAAGGACAGTATCATGAACAAAGACACTGAGGCAGATATCCGGAGGAGGATTCTTGGGTATGGGGAAAATTCGTTTTGGCAGGAGTGTAGAATAAGACCAAAATTTCCACTGGAGACTAGCTTAATTAGGGGTATACTGTAGAAAATCTTTTACGTAAAGCTGGCAAAATTTAATTTTTTAAAAATCTGGTCAATTGGAAGACAATTAAAATTTTGGATCATATTAATAAAACATTGTACAATTATCTGTATTTTCTAAGTTTATATGAAAAGAAAATGCTATTTATTAAAAGGAGAGAAAATATCAATTACAAAATAATTTACATTTATAAAGTCATATATAAGTAAATATGAAGCAGTATTCTGAGACAAAACAAATGTTAGAGATAATCGGTATGTGTGTACAGGGCTAAGAATTAATAACAGAAAATGCACTGTCATAAAATATTATGCACAAAGCGAAGAAAACAGCAGCTTTTGGACTATTTCATACAATGTGATAGAGAACCACAGAACACAAGGAAGGAGGAGATAATGGTAAACGAGAGAGGGATAAGGAAAGACAGATTTCAGGGATTTCATGAAAATAGATTTTGATGTGTTAAGCAATAGTGAATCTAGTTAGGTTTTTGAAGGCATAACAGAAGACTGAACTTGATTTAATATGTTGACTTGCTCAGATATATGTGTGAATTCAAATAGTTCTGACTTAGCGTGAAAACTGCAAGTTGAAAACATTCCAAGCTGTCTGTAGTTTGATGTCTCCATATTCACTCAGAAATAATAATGGGGATTATCTTGTTGTAATAGAAAATGGACGATAGAAAGATGGTACCGAGGTAACAAGAGATTCTTCATTATTCACTGAAGTTCGTAGTAATTATGCTTGAAAAGAGATGCTTTTATTCTACAGACTCTCCTTTCTTGGCACAGCCATGCCCTTTTCTTGGATCTAAGGTACTTGAGATTAACAAAGATGAATGTGGTCTCATTTTGAAACTTCACTGATGTACATTCTGCTCACAAATTTTTATGCAGTCTGACAAATTTCACTTCTTAAAATGTGAGTTATTTTAACATATATCATTTTATTTTATCTCCATTTGACAGATTTCTTAAAATGTTCATTCTTTAATTGGCATGTGGCCCAAATAAGTTGTATGAAAAAATAATAGAGAAGATCTTCAGAGTTTTTAATTAGGTCAAGTCAATTTTCTCTTCTTTTTCTTAAGCCAAGGGCATCATTATTAGAAAGTGCCTAATGTGATACAGGATTTCAAAAGCAGCACAATCAATGGCTTTTCCATTGTCATGAAATAATAGGACTGAAGCTTAATTATATTTCAAAAACGAGAAGCAGAAAAATGTTAAGCCTTTTATCACAGGTTTTCTGAGGTTAAAATTTATAAAAGTAGAGATAACAATCAGTAGATTTTCTGTTTTGTGTACATTGTAGACTTATCAGCCCTTTGCTGTAAATGGCCTTAATGTTGTGATAGCTTGATACTGTGAAGTCATTATGGCTTCAAATATGTAGATGTTATTTTATTTTAAATACTTTTTTTGTTTCTTTGTACACACAGAAAGCTTAATTCACCTGAAATGTTTTTCACTATACTGCTTTCAACATTGCATTTTGTTATATTTCCTTTACTGCAGAAAGTTGCAAACAATAGATACTGTAAAAGTTGTATTTGTCTAAATTTCAGTTCATTAAAAATAATGTTCTGAATTTAGGTAATTTAAAGCTCTAGTGATAGGCTGTTGTCTTTGAACACTGGTAGAATCACTATAATAAAATCCTGTATAGAGACTTGTTTAAATGTACTCTTACCTACAGTATCTCATGTGTTCTCCTCGCTATACATTACAGATTTTGGAGCCAATGTTACTTATTCCTGTTACATAGATATATAGATACAGAAATTGGGACTGACAATATTAAATGCTATGCCATGGCTATACAACATGATTAGTAAGTCTGTGTGTGTGTGTGTGTGTGTGTGTGTGTGGTGTGTGTGCGTTTGACAGAAGTGGTGAAAAACACTGAATACCTTAAGACTTGAATCCAGTCCATATGATATTTGCCTGTGAACATTTCAATCCAGTTGGAGATCAATGGTTTTGCGGGGGGAGAAATGAGAGGAGAAATCGAGACTCTGATCTAAAGAGAAAAGCTTGGTGAGAATTTTCTGTATATAACAAAGACAAGCCTATCTGCTAAACAGCACTGCAGCTGGAGCTAATTCTTTCAAAGGGTGACATTTCTCAAGCGGTAGAAAGAAAGCAGAAGTTTGCCTCTCTGCTTTATTACAAAGATTAAGTGTAACTCCTCCCACAAGAAAAGGAAGAAAAGAAGAAATTCGGAAAGAAGGAAAAAGAAGGAGAGAGAGAAGAGAAGGAAGAAAAGGAAGGAAGGGAGGGAGGGAGGGAGGAAGGAAGGAAGGAAGGGGCAATTGAATGAGCATCAGATTCCATCTGTCTTGCCACTGCCACCTAACTTCCTCCTACCCCACTGTTTCCAACTCCTGTGAATTTCTCTAGCTTCTCTATAGACACAGGCAGCATACAGTTCCTAACTTTCATTTCTAGAATCATAAAGTAATATCTTAAAAGCAGACTGTAGTTTCTGAAAAGAAAACTGTTATAATTAAAATAGTATTCCTTAAGATTTTGATAAAATATAAAAACAACTTTAAACATCGATAATTTTAAATGTTGAAATAATGATTCAAATCCGTAAAACTAAGAATATATAAATACACATCTATATTATAGATTTGCATTTATTTTGAGAGGTTCCAAAATAAAATCAAATGTTTAAAAATGTTTATTTATTTATTTTGTGTTGTGTTTATTTTTTATGTTTCTATATACATAATTATTAAAAATTAGGTAAACAATAAGCAAAAATGTCTGCATGAAAGTTGCCCCTTTTATTATTAAATGAACCTCACAATTCTGTGTTTGTTTAAAAGACTTATTAAACAAAACGTGAATCAAAAGATACAATAATAAAAATATTTTATTTTGGTCTCACATTGCCCTTTAAAACCCTAAATGTTCAATAAATTCTTAACTTTAATTGATAACATGCACAAGCCTATTGAGTCTTTTGTTCACTCTAAGCTAATATAATATGGTTACTTTAAAAAGGAAAATTGTCCCAATTCAATAATTAAAAATGCCTACTGCCATGTAAGAATCAAAACTTGAAAGTGACTTGACGTTAAGTAATCTTGTCTTCACATGAGGCTGATGTTGGCTGCAGGCTGCTCTCTTGCAGAAGCTTCTTGATCAGAATCACATTACTTTTAAGCGACCCCAAGCTCCTATTTATCTGCTAGACTCGTTGCTTTAGTGAGTCTCTCCACTTTCAGTTTACTAAGAAGTGAGTCACATCTCACGCTGTGTCTACTGGTTGTACAAAACAAATTTCCAGAGGAACTCTGCTCAGCTGACTTGAGGTGAAGGACAGTTCACTCCCTCCTATCCTCCAAAGTAATCCACAAGATATTTCAAACAATTCCCCCTCAAAGCCCCCAAACTCCCCAGGCTCAAAAATTCTATCTTTATATAATCTCCATGCTAGCGAGTTTTTTTTAACAGGTCTGTGGCCACTTTGTATACAATTTTCCACTGTGATCTGTTTTACCATTCACTTTGAAATGTAGTGACATCTATTGCCTCCGTAAGTTAGCTGAAATTGGGTTGGAAGAATTTCATGTTAACTTGGTATGTACATATACACAGATATAGAAATAACTGCAGTAAAATAAAGTAAAGCATCTATTGGTTTTAAATAAAACATGTTTTTAATGTTTTATAAATAATTTTAAAAACATTAAAAGGCATTGAAAGGTTAGAAAGAAAAAGAAATGTTACGCTTTGTAGACTCATACTATATATCCCCTATATTGTCAAGAGCTCTAATTTTACTTTTGACATTTTCCTTTTTCAGAAATCGTGTTTATTCTTAACTTTGATGTAAGGAACATTTCAAATAAATTTGGAGTGTGTGCATGCCTGTGTATCCTCCCTAGAGTCAACAATTGTTACTATTTTACCATACTTTATCTAACTTTTTTTTTGAACCATTTGAAGGTTAGTTTCAAATTCCTACCAGATCCAGGATGTGGAATAACCTAGAAGTCCTCATTCTCTCTTTCTCAAGCCTCAACTCTTTGTCATGTTTTCTTACCAGAACAGCCTTGCCAAAGGCTTGTGTCACTTCCAGAAGAGTAAAATTATGGACATTGGTGCTGCCATTGCCCCTGTTACAGTGTTAAGATTCTCAATACACGAGTCCCTGCAGGAAGAGGCCCTGTGACTACTTCTTGGCCAAATGGGACTAAAAAGCCTCTGGCTTCACCCTATGCTATGTGGTGGTCAGGTGTTATGACCTGGAAATTCGACAGTTAACATTCATGGGATTGACTTTGATAATGGGACACAAGAGTGGAAAGGAAGAAGCAAACGGTAGATTGCTTTTCCTCCCTCTTTTCCAGCCTCACAGACAGAAGATGCAGTAGATTTGCATCCCTGTGGAAGAGGCTGTGAAGCCTAATGACCATTTGTGGCCAGTTCAAGAACACAGCCTCTAGTAATTGTTCTCCCTCTTTTTCTGCCTTGCTTCTCCATTCCTCTTATGCATACTTCTCTCAAATTTTCCCCCACACCCCTTATTAAGTGGTAGCACACATAGTTTTTTCTCAGGCTCTGCTTTCTTAGAAGTTGGTACAGTTGGTACCAGGAATATCAGTCACTAGAAAACAGACCCTTGGAACTGGATTTTGTAGTTGGATTGCTTTTCACTTTGAATGCAATGGAAATCACATTGTTCTTGGTAAAAGGAAGGTCATGATCCTGATATACAGTGACATCATTATGACATATATGTGAAAAATATGTCGTGAGGGATAAGTGGCTGCTACTTGTGACTTGCCTGGCACAATTATAATTTCAAATACATAGATGTAGAATGACATTTTCTGATGGCAATGAAAGTCTGCAAAAGACAGCGACAGGTAAATGGCAGCTGCTGTCAACTTAAAGGCATACAGTGAAAGCTGGAGGGCTTCTATGGCAGCTTAAAGAGAGTCACATAAATGAGAGTGACATCTCCTTGTTATCTCAGAGCGACTGTACTCCTGGAGTGCTACCAGGCCCTAACAGAGACTGAGCAACTGAACATGGGACATCTAGTGGCTATGGGCAGGAGCAGGCAATGATCAGCTTGTTCTCAGATTAATTGAGTCAGATATTTTGCAGGAGTAGAAACAGCAATAATCCATTAGAAAACAGAAATGGAACATGAGGGCTCAGAATCAAGTCTGTCCAGATGGCATGAAAAAATTAGATGAATCAATGTCCTGGATTCTCTTGTCACCTACGTGTATTGCTCCCTGAACAAACACTGGCCTCTTAGGACAACCTCTATGATCAACTGCACTGGAGGAAGGGACTTGGGCCAGGCTCACAGATGAAAAGATGCAACATGTTGGTGCCACCAAAGAAAAGGCTGCTGGTATATTAAGCTCCACTCATTGCCATGTAGGGTGGCAGTGAGAGAAAATCCTCCAAATTGCAGAGCTGGCAGCAGTACACTGGTCACCCAGCTAATGTGGAGAAAGGTGTGCTGAGGTAGAGATAAAGACTGACTCCTCAGCTGTGATGGATAATTGAGAAAATTTGTCAGAAGCATAGAAAAATAACACTAGAAGCTCAGGGACTGTATCCCTGATACATACGTGTGTGGATAAACTTGAAAATGGGAACAACCTGTACTGATCTTTATGTCTTACTTTAGTGGCCACCAGTGAGCATTTATGAAAACCTCAAAACCAGGTAGACAGGAAGGCCCATCTAATGGACATCAAACATCCTTCCACCTTGACTATCCATGGAGAAATATATGTATTATCCTACCAATAGAGTCCTCTGTAGCAAGATTGAGGTAGTTGTTTTCACTACTGAATTCCCAAGTAACTAGAATTGAAAACTGGTTTTTACCCCTTGAGGCTTTCTCAGCAACACCTGCTACTCATCTTGGGACAGAACAGTTACTTTGAATCTCTTCCATTCTGGAGTATATCCTTACTGAAATAAACATCTACTCTAGTTTTGGGCTATTCTTCTGTGACTTTGAAACATTGAGCAGTATTACCATTAGAAGGTTTTACACCATGACAGGCACATACACATTATATACTATAGAAAACTGCCTCAGATCAAAGGGTTTGTTAATGGCAAAGGAGATGCAATAGTTGACTCACAATATGAGATTTACTGATTTTACCACATTACACTAAATCCCAGAAACATTCGGCTTGAATAAATGATGCAATGGCCTGTTGATGGTATAGCTAAGATTCCAACCCCAGGTAACACTTTGCCTTTTTAGAGTATAGTCCTACAGATTGTGGTATATGAACTCACTCAATAGCAAATGCACAGAGGTATGTGTTCTCAAAAGGAAGAAACACTAGTTTGATGATCAAGGAATAAAATTAAGATTGCCTCTTTCTATCATCACACTTTGTCACTTGGTCTCTTTGAAATGTAAGCTCTGCTAAATTAGAAGTTCTGATTCACAAGTGTGTGTAGTATATTTCTACTGCAGGACACAGTAAGAATTCTACTAATTGGAAAATTTCAGTACTAACTGACTACTTTTGAAGTTTTCGTCCTATTGAGTTATCAGACAATGATATGAGTAGTAGTACTGGCTAGAGAAATCAATCCTCATTATCATGAAAAGCTGGTTGCCCATGCAAAATTAATCAGAAAAGAGTGTTCTGGGAGTCCATTGGACTTACTTGGAATATGATCAGTGATGAATCTAAATAGAGAACTATAAAAACTATGTATCTTTAACAGAGTTAAGAGTGTTGAATATTTGGGAAAGGATCACTAGAACACTTGGTAGGTAAGCAAACTAGAATATGTGAAAATCTGGAGAAAGGTAATTAAATTCTAGAATAAGAGATAAAGATGGGAAGTGAAAAATACCAGTTTTGCTTCACAGTCACCTGCAGCATGAGGATAATAGCTTTGTTTGCTAACACTCCTTGTCCAGTGCAATTTTTGGTGATTGCAACTACCCTTCACTTTGAAAGACTGGATATTCATCTCCCTTCTAAAAAGAATTGAGAGAGTCTTGATCGCATAAAATGTATAGTCACTGCAAAATTATGTGAGACCGTCTTAGTAGCATGAGCAGTGGAACATACCAGGCCCAAAGTGTGTACCACACCAGATCTGCTTGTCTCCTCCAACTCTCCCCCCAACTACCTCCAGTCTGGCTACTTGCCTTGCTTCCTAGTCAGAGTAAAGGTTACAAGTTTCCTGGCTATTTTAGTGGTAAGATCCCAGTTTATGTTGCTGGTATTGCTTCCATCAGAGACCAAAGAACCCAATGTGTTCTACCTAGTGACAGAAGAAATCCATGACCAAGGGCCTGGTTGGACTGGACAAACAGAATTTTGCTTCAGGAAGAATTGTCTAGCGGGGCCATGAAACACAACCTGAACAGAGTTAACTCCATATGGGTTGAATTTTGATCCATATGATATAAGAGATTAGAGATAGGGAGAAGTAATAGATAAATAACTTGCTATCTAATGCCCAAAGGGTCTATTCCGGGAAACTAATTTCACACAGACTCTCTGTACATTTCCTACAAGACAGGCCAAACAGCCTTGGTTTTTTTGTTTGTTTGTTTTTGTTTGTTGTTGTTGTTTTGTTTTCTGTTGGTTTGTTTGTTTTGCAAAGCTGTGTTTCTAATATTTAATCTACTCTCTTAATTTTGCTTGTCCTCCCTGCCTAGCTTTCACTTATCCTCATGCTCATCAGCTTCTGTCTCAGCTTCTGTTTTCTAGGAAACATGGGCTAAGACAAGTATCATGACTTGTAAGCATACATCTCTAGAAATAAAGACATTCTTCTGCAAAACCATACTGCCAGTATTACAGCATCAAACATTAGTCATAATTCCATAATTTAATTGCCTATCTCTTTAGATATCTTTACAAGTATTCATTTTGAATCAGAATACAACCAAGGTTTGCACATTGCATTTGGTTCTTGTGATGATTTAATTTTTTGTCTAAAGTGCAACCTATATCTTTTTGTGGAATTGAATGTTGAAATGTCCAAGCTAGTATTTTTCATTGCTTCCTCGAATTGTCATTTAAGTTGTTGTTCTGTCAACATTTGAGTAAGATGAGCTAAATATACAAGAGGCTTCCTTAAAATACCAAAATATGTAGGTCCGTATCCTTAGGTAATGGTACCCACAGTAGTTTGCAAACTTTTTCAACATTCAACATTTCAAACTATTCAATACATGTATTTAGAGAAGAACTCTTTAATTTTTACTTCTTGTTATTAAGCCCACTTTTAGAGAGCTGACAATCCTTTATACAATCATTATTTCCTGTTTTTCAGCCACATTTGTCATTCCTGCCTTTTACAAATGTCTTCAAATCTAAAGCATTTTCTAGTTTACTTTTTAAATTTCTCTCTCTCTTTCTGTGCGTGCATGTGTGTGTGTGTGTGTGTGTGTGTGTGTATTGGTGGCAAGTTCACTGTGTAAGAGATAGTAACCTTTTACTGTAGTAAACATGGAGAATCTTGTAGGTAGTAGATTTTTAGATGTACTCCATTTATTGTTAATATACTTTCATCTTTCTCAGATTGCAGAAACTTTTGATAAATTTTATGTTGCTGGATCAACTTCTATTATCTTTATTGTTGTGGATTAATACATTGTTTTTGTTTGTTTGTTTGTTTATTTATTTATTTATTTATTTTTGAGATGGAGCCTTGCTCTGTTGCCCAGGCTGGAGTGCAGTGGCACGATCTCGGCTCACTGTGACCTCCGCCTCCCGGGTTCACACTATTCTCCTGCCTTAGCCTCCCAAGTAGCTGGGACTACAGGTGCCCACCACCATGCCTGGCTAATTTTTTGTATTTTAGTAGAGACGGGGTTTCACCATGTTAGCCAGGATGGTCTCGATCTCTTGACCTTGTGATACGCCTGCCTCGGCCTCCCAAAGTGGTAGGCTTACAGGCGTGAGCCACCGCGCCAGGCCAATACATTGGGTTTGATTAATTTACTGTCATCTAATGACATCAAAGGGATAGGTTAAAAATATTGTTTATAAATATGTGGCCTCAAAACTTCATGTCACATTTGCTTGCACCCTTGGCACAAACATGCTCAATGGCCACACATCATTACAAAGAATCCCGAGAATTGTCCACAATACTGTGCAAGGAAAGCCAGGTTGTTCTCTTTCAAGAAGGAAGAATAAAAGAATGAATCAGTAGGAATAAAAGAATGATTAGCGCTTTCTTTAACACAGTTATTTCTTATTTTTAGAGAGTTTCTTGTCATGTCTAAAGATCCTACAGGAAGTTCCATTTGTGGGTGTGTTCTATATTATTTACAGGACAATTATCCTATCACTGCATCATTTTGTTTGTATTCTCTATCATATTCTTTCTAGTTACTTAAATCATATTATTTCTTATTTCCAGCTTTACATTGAATTTCCTCATACTTTTCTTTAATGTCAGTAACAAAATTTTCAGAAATATTATAATTTGCTTCTACTAATATATTTCTTAATTCTCTAATTTGTTATTTTGCAATCTATTTTGTTTCTGAATTGAAACTCTCCTTTTTATCTTATTCTGTTGTTTAATCTTCTTATTCCAGGCTTCTAGATTTAATGAATGCATTTTTTGTTTAAATTTTTCTAAGTGTATCACGTACGGAAATTTAATTTTCCCCCCATCATTGTGCATTTTCTTTTACATTGGGCCTGTTTTCCAATTACTAAAACAGAAATTAATTAACTTTCATGTTTTAGTTTAATTAATGAAATTCTGTTACTTTAAAAATCCATCAAAGGGAACAAATCTTCAAAGTACTGGAGACATGATGTAAAGCATGGTGACTATAATAAGAATAGTCATTATATAATTAATAGTAATATATGGCATACCTGAATTTTACTAAGGGTGGATCTCAAGTGTTCTCCCTACAAAAATAAATAAATAAATAAATAAATAAATAAATAAATAAATAAATAAAAACAACCAACAAATGGTAACTATTAGGGTGATGGATATGTTGATATATGATTAGCTTAATTTTGGTAATCGTTTTACAATATATGTACAGATTAAAACAGAATTGATGATAGGAAGAAGCAATGTTACTTCTATTCCTTGATCCTTAAATTAATGTTTCCAGCTCATGAGAGCACATTTCTATACATTCGCTGTTGATTGAGTTTATATACCACAACCTGTAAGATTATACTACAAATAGGCAAAGTGTTACCTGGGGTTGGAACCTTAGCTCTATTGTCAACAGGCCATTTCATCACTTTTTCAAGCCATCTGTTTGTGGGATTTAGTGTAACATGATAAAATCAGTTATTCTCATGTTGTAAGTCAATTATTGTATCTCCTCTGTCATTAACAAACCCTTTGATCTGAGGCAGTGCTCTATGAGACATAATATGAACATGTCTACCATTGTGTAAAACCCTCTAATGGTAAAGCTGCTCAGTGTTTCAAAGTCACAGAAGGAAAGCCCAAAATTGGAGTAGATATTTATTTCAAAAAGGATATATTCCAGAATGGAAGGGATTCCAAGTAACTGATTGAGCCCAGCAGGGCTGTGCTCTCTGCTGTGACAGGGCAACACCAAGTTAAATTTAAAGTCCCCATAACTACAGTCCCCCTCTCTCAAGGGCACAGACTCTCTCCCAGCTGCACAGCTGCTGCTAAGGAAAGGAGGAGGGATGCTGCTGGCGATTCAAGATTGTCACTCCTGTCCTCTTCAATGTCTCTTTCAGTAATATAAGATTAAAAACAGGTACTATGTTTGCTCACCTGATGTTTGGTTCTGTGATTGTGCTTTTTTGTGTGCAGATAGTTGTTCAAATTTGGTGTTCCTAGAAGGGGGTGGAGGGGCGGTGAATGCTGTAGGCTTCTATTGCAGCATGTTGCTTTGTCCTCGAAGTACAAATAATTTAATCAGAATTTTAAGTTTCTTCAAAAAACATTTTCTCAAGTAAGCCAAATTAAATCACTTTAATGCATAGACACTTACACAAGTTAACAACATTTAAAACATCAGAATTTTCACTCTAAATATATATAACTTTTATTTGTCAATCATACCTTAATAAACCTGGAAAAAAATCACTCTTGTACTTCAATATGCTACACATTTCAGTGTTCTCAAAGTTAATAAGGTAAGCTTTGTTCAGATCTTTAAATGGCTTCAACTTAATATGTGTGTTCCAACATGATATACCTCACAGTATAACTGAGAACTCTGTCTTGCCCTCTGAGTGACAGTGTGAACACTAGGTGTTGTGCTTTATATATTTTGCTGCTGTGAAGTAGCAAGGATGAAATGGGAGGTGAAAGACCAGCAGGTGTTTTGTATTGTCTTTCTAACGGAGTTGTACAGTACTGCTATAGGCCGAATAGGCAGCGGCCATCTGCATGCCAATGAGACAGACCTCGGAAGAAACCAACCTGGCTGACACCTTGATTTTTGATTTTTAGCCTCTGAAACTGTGAGAAAATAAAATTTTGTTGTTAAGCCACCAGTCTGTATACTTTACTATGGCAGCCCTAGCAAACAAATGATTTCTGCTTTCTCTTTTGAAATTGTGTCAAATATCCTGTGCATTGTTTAATCAACCATATTGGATATATTATCCTCCAATAAATGTGTACAGTCTTGTGATTTAGAAATTCAGCTCAATTCACTAAGGATAAATGAAAAAGCGATTTTTCTTGTCTCTGCTAAAATGTTGATATCTTGTCATAGGAACATCTCTTAGAAAGGTTTTTTTTTTTTTTTTTAATCCTTTTTGACAAGCCATCTATTCCTTTCTGTGTGCCTATGTTTTTATTCAAAGGAATTTATTTTAATTTTCAGAATTGTGTGAATTAAATTGTGTTGCTTAATGCAACTCCTCTCAAACTTAAATATGTAGTGAGGACATAATTTTCTATTCCCACCTTTAAAAGATTTCAAATTAGAACCACAATGTATTACTTTGTTGATTGCTGCTTTTAAAAGTTTTCTTAATTATTATGCTCATATTTTACCCGTTAGAAGAAGATAGCAGATAGTAGAATTTAACCAGAAATAAGCAACACATAGCACTTGAATACAACTTTATGGCATCATAATCTTTACAGAAAATTATTAGTTATATTTGCTATAATTAATATTAAATATTAGTTTACAGTAATGCAGCCTTCCTAGAAGTTTGATATGAGTGGAACATGATGGCGTACATATAATTTCTTTCAAAAATCAACAGAGAGTGAAGTAATATTTTTCCCACTCCAGAAAACAGACATGTTCACAATCATTCTATTGACCTTAGAATTACATTTACACTAGTAGATTTAATAAATGTTTCAATGTCAATATTGATGACAATGTTTATCCCAGTGAAAATCATTTATTTTTACAGTAAGGGTTGACCCAGGATCCTTTTTCTTTACCTCCTTTCAACTCCACAATGAATTCAAAGATACAGGTGCCACTTTTCAGTACAAGGCCAAAGCAGCTCCACTAGCAAACAGTACAACCTTTTAAATATTTTTCAGTCATTGCATCTGCAAGCTTCCTGCTCTTAAAGTGTTTGCAATTTCACTACAAAGACATAGAAAACCTAATACACGATTAGCGTGGAATCTTTATGAGAAGAACTTTGAACACCTTGCACAGGCTCCTCTTAACCAGTGAAGAGCAATGCATCTTTCTTCTGCTCTTCCCTATGCATCTTTCTTCTGCTAATGTTCAGATATTGGTGGAACTTCCCTTGAAAAGGAATCCTCAAGTGTTGATGTAAGCAGATTTTGATTCACTTTTGTGCAAATAGATGATTTCCCCTCTTACTACTTGGAAGCAAAATATTTGGATATATTTTGGTCAATAATGTCTAGAATATTTGAGAGAAATTGCTCATACATTTTTATCAATTTAATAATAAATAAAACATTCCTATTTTTATCCAATATATATACTGGTACCTAAAACACCAATATCAACGTTAAATTACACACAAAAAGATCATTTGGTAGGCAAGTTTAAAAACAGCAAAATTTGCCTTGTATTAATAGAAATAATGGCTTTGATTTTTGGCAGTAATTCTATTTACTATTATTTGAATTGGACACACATATGAACAGTGATAGGTATCTTCACTGAAGTTTATAATAAAAATTATTCTTATCAATTAACTATAGTGATATAAAATAGGAAAATGGAAAATATGTTTTAATTGTGTTGTTAAGTTGTGTAGGTGTCCACGCATTAAAGTGATTTAATTTGGCTTACCTGAGAAAATGTTTTTCGAAGAAACTGAAAATTCTGATTAAATAATTTGTACTGCGAGGACAAAGCAACATGCTGCAATAGAAGCCTACAGCATTTATCCCCTCCCTACACACTGCAGGAACATCAAATTTTAACAACTATCTGCACACAGAAAAGCACCACCACAGAACCAGAAATCAGGTGAGCAATCACAATATCTGTTTTAATCTTATATTGCTGCAGGAGAAATTGAAGAGGGCAGAAGTGACAGTCTTGAATCGCTAATAGCACCCCTCCTCCATCCCCTAGCAGCAGCTGTGCAGCTGGGAGACAGTCTGTGCACTTTGGGGAGGGAGAGTGTAGTTAATGGGGAATTTTACATTGAACTCAGTGTTGCCCTGTCCCAGCAAAGAGCAGAGCCCTGCTGTGCTCAACCAGTGCCTGCACACAGAGGGAACATTTGGACGAGATGTAGCCAGAGGGGGACTGTCCATCCCAATGGTCAGAACGCGAGTTTGTTGGTAAGCCATACTGCCTTATGCCAAAATGCTCTGATTTCTTGGACAGACTTGAAAGGCAGTCTAGGAACCAAGGAGGGCAATTGTTAGGCAACTCAGGCCTGCGCTGCAGAGCCACTGGACTAGGCTGGCATGTGACCTAGTGAGACACCAACTGGGGCAGCTAAAGGAGTGCTTGTACCACCACTCCCCCAAACCCAGAGGGAGTACAGCTCTTAGCAACATGAGTGACCCCTTCCTTCTGCTTGAGGAGAGGAGAACAAAGGGAAAAGAGGGTTTTGTCTTGCATCTTGGATACCAGCTCAGCCGCAGTAGAATAGAGCACTGGGAAAAGTTGTAAGGCCCCCGTTCCAGGCCCTAGCTCATGGATGACGTTCCTAGACACACGCTGGGCCAAAAGGAAATCCACAACCTTGAAGGGAACAACCCACTGTCTTAATGAATCATTAATGAACTCATTGTAAATTATATATAAGGAAAAACTGTTAAAATAATCCAGCTTTCACTTATTCAGTCCTTTCCATGTGCAAAGTATATTACATATTATTTTGTAAGTAGGAAAGAAAGTTTTCCCAAACGGTTTGCCACTTTTATCATTGCCAAATGAAAAACATTTAATAATTTTAAAAATCTTAATTGTGATAAAATACATCAACATTAAATATACCATCTTAACTATTTTTAAGCATACAGTTTTGTAGTGTTAAGTACAATCGGCATTATTGTACAACCAATCTCCAAAACTCTTGCAAAACTGAAACTCTATATTCCATTAAACAAAACTACTCTATTCCTCCTTACCAGACACTGGTAACTACACTTCTACTTTCTGTCTTGTGAATTTGACTTCTCTATAATATTTGTGTTTTTGTGACTGACTTATTTCACTTAGTATTATGTCTTTAAGGTTCATCCATGTTATAGCATGCATTATAAGTTTATTCGTTTTTGAGCTTGAATAATATTGCATTGTATCTGTATGCTACATTTTTTATGCATTATATAATTGATACACTGTATCATGCATTTTGTTTATGCATTGAATCATTGATGAACACTCGGGTGGCTTTCATCTTTTAGCTGTTTACAATAATAAGTTGTAAACATGGGTAAAACCCAGTTTTCTATTATTTTGAGTATCGAGCCAGAAATCAGATTGGTGGATGATAAAGTCATTTTATTTTTTATTTTTTGGGAACTCCCAAAAAATTGTAGCTGCACCATTTTGCACTTATACTAACAACACACAGAGTTTCCAATTTATCTACATCTTTATCAACACCTGTTGCTTTCTCTTTTATTAATTTACTCATTTGATAGTAGGCATAGTAATGGGTAGAAGGTCCTGGCTCATGGCTATTTGCATTTCTCTAATAGTTACTGGTGTTGAGCGTCTCTTTGTGTGCTTGTTAACAAGCTGCTAAATTATTTTCTCCATTTTTAAACTCAGAGTTTTTGTTGTTGTTGCTGTTGTTAGTGAGTTGTAAGACATTATTATACTGAATCTTAACTCTCTATTGGATGTATGCATTACAAACATTTTCTCCCCTTCTCCATGTTACGTTTTGTCTGTATCACTTCCTTTAAGCACAAAAATTTTTAATTTTGATATTGATATTGTCCAATGTTATCTATTTTTACATTTCTTCTTGTACTTTTTGTGACATGTCCAAGGAATCATTGCTAAATTCGTTGTCATATTTATTTTCCCTTAGGTTATTCTTCTGGGATTTTTATATTTTTAGCTCTTATGTTTAGGTCTTCCATCCAGTTTGAGTTGACTTTTGTATAGAATTTAATGAAGGATCTGCATTCATTCATTTGTATGTGACTATCCACTTTTCTGAGCACCATTTGTTTCACAGACTTTCTGATTTCTCCATTTAATGGTCTTGGCGTCCTTATCAAAAATCATTTTACCATATATGAAAGGGCTGATTTCTGAACTCTTTTGTCTATTCCAATCAGTCTATTTGTTGGTTTTTATGCTGTTACCACACTGTTTTGATCACTGTACTTTGTAGTAAGTTTTGAAAGAATAAAGTATGAGACTTCCAGCTTTTTTCTTTCTTCCATGACTGTTTTGTCTATTTGAGGGTATTTGAAATTTTACATGAGTTTTACTATGGATTTTTCTATTTTGCAGAAAATGCCTTTGGGATTTTAATAGGGATTGTATTAAGTCTTTAGATTGCTTTGCATGGAATTGATGTCTTAACATTAAACCTTCCAATCCGTGAACCTGGAATGCATTTTCATTCATTTGTGTCTTCTGAAATTTGTTTTAGCAACATTTTAGTTTTTATTATACAAGTCTTTGACCTACTTGGTTAAGTTTATTCCTAAGGATTTTATTCTTTTTGATGCTATTGTAAATGGACTTCTTAAAATAAATTTCCTTTTTGGGTTGTTTATTGTTAGTGCATATAAATACAACTGATTTAGTGTGTTAATTTTGTATCTTACAACTTTGCAAATCCACTTTCTGATTTGAACAGTTAAATAAAGACATCCATTGAGTGGACATCTTTGTCTTCTTTGTAATCTTAGGTGAACAACTTTCAGTTTTTTACCATTGAGTATAATATTTGCTGTGGGATTTTCATATATGGCTTTTTTCATGTTAAGGCACTCTTCTATCCCAAATTTGTTCAGTGTTTTTATCATAAAAACGTGTTGAATTTTTTCAAATAATACTTTCAGATCAATAAAATGATTATGTGAGATTTTCAACCATTATATTAATGTGATATATTGCACTGATTGATTTTTACATGTTGAACGATCCTTGCATTCCAGGAATAAATTCTGCTTGGTCATGGTGTAAAAAGTCTTTTAATGTGCTGTTTAATTACATTTTCTAATATTTTTTTGAGAATTTTTGCATCAATACTTCTAAGATATATTGTTCTGTAGTTTTATTTTCTTGTTGTGTTTTTGTCTGGCTTTGTTATCAGGAAAATGCTAACCACATTTAAAGATTTTTAGATAGTGCTCTCTCCTCTTGAATTATTGAAGATTTTGAGGTGATTTGTGATCATTTCTTTTTCAATGTTTGGTAGAATACACCAATGAAGTCATCTAAAACTGTGCTTTTCTTTGTTGTGAAACTTTAAATTACTGACTTAGTCTCCTTACTTGCTTTAGTTCTCTTCAAATTTTCTATTTCTTTGTGATTCAGTCTTGTTAGGTTGTGTGTTTATAGGAAAGTGTAATTTTTATATGGGTTATCCAATTTGTTTTCAAGTAATTGTTCACAGTATTCTCTTAAAATTCCTTTATTTCTGTAAATCAGCTGCAATGTCCTTTTTTTGTCCCTGAATATAGTTGGTTGTCTTCTCTTTTTCTTCGTCAATATACAAAAAGTTTTAGCAATTTTGCTGAGTTTTTTTGAATAAGCATCTCTTGGTTTTACTGAGGTTTAGCCACACGCGGCATAGACTGAATCCTACTCTCAAGCTAAAAGGTGTATAACCAAGAAACACATCTTGTACTATTCCTTTCATCCTAGGAGTGTCTTCTGCCTCTCCCAGAATATGCCTCCTTTTGATTTTTCTCCAATGCCTTTACGTAGTGTGTGTGTATCTAAATTTGTCCAAAATGTTTAGCTGTTGTATGTGGGTGAATTGGTCCAATGGTATCTATTCTACTACAACAAAAAGGGAAAATTCACTTTTCAAATTTTGCTGCTAATTGGATTTATCAAGGAAAACTTCCTAAGGAATAGAAAATCCTATGCTTGTTTTTCACATACATCAGGCTTCTAGACTTTATAATATACTATATAATATAACAATTAAGTGTGGGGATTTGGGATGTTTTCACTTAATATGCGTTTGATTGATGTCAATCAATTTACCCAGAGTGTAGTCACTACGCAGAAAAACTGACTGTAAATTTTAGCTCTGCCCATCTAAGAGGATACCAGGAGGTACTCTTGATTAGATATTAGCCAATCATTAAACTTTAGTATCTTTCTTTACACATGTGAGACATAGAGAGAACCATAGAGTACAAACTTTCACAGCTGTTGAGACAGTGCAGTAATGGAGTAAATGAACTAGACAATATAATTCATAAACAGAAGACTCACGAAAAAAAGAAGACATTAAGAGCTCATGGTCAGGTAGTAGAATATCAAATAAAGAAGGGACATTCTTATTCTCATAAGAATTTTCACTTACAGTTGTGATAGGAGCATTAGATTTAGTATGTTATGATTCTTGCTAGCAATTTTGGAGTCCTGGTGTTAATAAACATACAGCTGATTTAACAAATATGTGTCTATAACATAAGTTCAAAAGAAAACTGGGACAATTCTTAGATTAGATGCTAATCATGAACCTGCTGACAAAATTGTTGAACAGCAAGGGGGTAAAGTTACATTAATCAGCATTGGTTATTTGTATATTGTACATATTTACATAATTCTTATGGTTACAGACTACTTTGCTTAATATCTGACTTGTACCTGTGGTATTTACTTGGCATGTTATGGCCTCTATGCTTAATGAGATTTTAACGTCCAGGTATCAGCACAAAATTACATCAGCTTGTTCAAATTTTCTTCCTTAGGTCAGGTTAAATCTAAGTTTAGATATTTACCCATGAAATATATTACCTGACTATTGAAAAATTTGCTAGCTTTTATAACAAAGTAAAAATTTGCTTACTGACAATTTACTTAATGCCAAATAATATGGTATCATTTGAAAGAGCTTGTTCATTAAAAATTGAATAAATTATAATTACTTAAATAGCACCTAATACCTTGCCTTAGAGTTAATAGTCAACAGAAAGATCCTTGGGTTAAGTGAAGACTCATGGTTAAAATAAATGAAGTATAATTCGCAAGAATTTTTCATTCTGTTAATTCTTTCCATAGCAATTTCAGATACTGAAATGTGAAAATTTGGACTTACAGTGTTCAAGGTTTTCTTTTAATGTCTGTGACAATGACTAGCCTGAATTGTAATGATGTCCTACAGACATTTTAGCATAAACTGTAAATCATTGCTTAGAGCTAATTTACTCAACCTTTTCTCATATAATAGTTTCATTGTGTTCTATTCCAACTAAAATAAAATGAATAAATTATATTTTATTAGACCAATGGTATTTTATTTTTTGTGAATTCATGTAAGAAAAAGTGCTGAAATGTTTGAGAAACCAAGCAAACTATCACAAAGTATGCTGTTAAGGAGGGAGGAAATGATTCAAATGAAAATATGACAATTAGTCTGATCTAGTATTTTTTCCCATTAGGCTGGTACTAACACTAAATAAACTGCTGATGAAATGTTATTGTTTAGAATATAATTAACAGTGAATAGTCCTGTTCTCTATATCAATAAATCATGTTAACTGGCATAGCTTTGGGAGATGGAAAACAAACAACTCTTCAAAACAAACATAGTTTTAATGAGCTGTATTGAATAAGGGTATTCAAATCCTTCTATCACATCTCATCCAACTCTACTTGACTGTAAGGGATCTGAGCATAATTGATAAAAACATCAAGCAAATCTTAGGACATAATTTCTTTAAAATTATGCTCAATTTTTTTCACTCAAGTATGCTTTATGTGTATTACCAACTACATGGAAAAAAGTAACATATTGTTCTGGGTCTTCTGAGAAGAAGACACTGAGATAAAGATAAAGATAAATGTGCAAGTAGTGGAAACACCTAGGAGAAAAATGAGAAAGAGCCAATGAGGTTGGGAGAGCTGTTTGATGCAAGTGATGCAAGTATGACCCAGAATGAAGAAAATAAAAAGAAGAAAGGAAGGTTAAACAGAAGCATTGTAGACTTTGCAGATTGAGTGCAGATTTGTGAAATTTTCTGCTAGGCTGTCAGAGAGGACTCAAGTTAAAGTTACATAACAGAGGATTCCGTGACTTCCAGAAATAGGCCTGCCTCACTTTGTCTGCTATGGTCTATCATGAGTAGGAGGAATTCATTGGAAGCATGACCTTGTTGGAAATATAGCAATGGGTTTACAGGTGCTGCAGCTGGGGTACTCAGCTGATTATACTACCTAAATTAGACCTGAGGGGCACCTGCATTATAAACATTAAAACATAGAGCGCTGACTAAATAAATGATCTATAATCTATACAATAGACCATTCAATACTAATTAAATCAATCTACATGTATTTTTATGGATTAAAAACTACATATTTGTGAAAGAAACAGGATTTGGGGAAAAATTTAGAGTGTGATCCCGTTTGTACAAAAGGAGCACAACTTCCTTTAAAAATATCTAGGTATGTACCTGCATATGCACAAATAGTTTGTAGAAAGACAAATACGAAGTAATTAACATTGGTTATTTCTAAGGGAGTGGAAGAGTAAAGAATGAGAATTTCCCCGGGAGGCGGAGCTTGCAGTGAGCCGAGATCGCGCCACTGCACTCCAGCCTGGGCAACAGCGTGAGACTCCGTCTCAAAAAAAAAAAAAAAAAAAAAAAAAAAAAAAAAAAAAAAAGAATGAGAATTTCATTCTTTATATCATTGTATATTGTTGATTATCAGAAACCTACCCTAATTAAAGCAAACATTAAAAAACAAATTGTACTTTTGAGACGTCAGGCTGTGGTAGAAACATCGCCAACGGAAAGTTATGAGAAATGATTTTCTAGTTTTCAGTCTTACTGGTTGGGGGAATTATGTGAATGATTATCCTCTGTGTCTGTTTTATCACTAGCCAAAGGACAAGCTCCTACTATATAATCTCTAAATTTTAAAATGCCTGCACAAAACAAAGTTTTGAAGTTTTTCATATTATCTCCTAGAACTTACCTAAATGCAAATAGATTTCTGCATAATTCCAATTTTGGTGAAGAGCATTTTATATTTTACTTTTCGATTTAACATTCATCAAAATGATTTTTGGGGTGAAAAAATTGTTTTTAACTTTTTTTTAATACACAGGTGCCTCATGGGAGAAATTCCCACCCCTGACACTTAGATATTTATCACTCACAAGAAAACTGAAGGGAGGCTTGAAGAGCTCCACATGTTCCCACTGAGATTACCACCCTCCAATCACACACAGGCTTTCAGGATTGCTTTCTGCCTTACCACCACAAACTGCCTGGAAATTTGGTCACATAAGATGGCCACAGTTATAATGAATAATCCAACTTTTCCTAATAATGAGAAGTAGTAACCCCGCATAACGATATGATGAGTACCTTCATCCTCTGTAGTTTTTTATGCTTTTTAGGCAATCTCAGTTCCATGAAAACAAGCAAAAAATAAAACAAAGCTTCAAAGATGAAGTCACTTTCTCCACTGGGGTCTTAATTATATACTCAAGTGTGGTTATTGATATACATTATCAGTTTGTTGTACTAAAATATATGCTCCCATGAGGGCAAAAATTACTTTTTCTAGTTATTGAACACTTTGTGGGTATTATTTTGTGATCACTACTATGAATAGTATTACTATCACATCATCAGCATTGCTTTCACTGCTCGCTGGGCTTGGGTAGTCTAAACTCTAGCTATCTGAGGGAACAACAATTATAAAGGGTACAAATACCATTGTCTCTGCTGTAGGCAGGGTGTGCAATATTAGGTGGGAGGGTGATTTCCTGACAGCGAAATCTTTCTGCTCCTCAGTCTCTTCATATTTTTCTAGTGGTAGACTTGGAAAGGATTCAGCCAACTTTTTTTTTATTATTATTTCATTGACTTGAAGATGTTTAAGAGTCCTCACACTCAATCTTCTTCCAGAGATTCCACAAATCTCCGTGGGCCCAATTCAACCAAGGATCTATACTTTTCTGCTGCTCACTGCGGGATTGTCAGGGAATCACAGATTCTGATCTAACACAAAGGAACGTAGTTCTGCACTAGCTTGCTTCTTCCCATTTCCAGCAGCATCTGAGTTCTCACTTGTCTTTTAGACCCAGTACCTGATTAGTTCAGAAAAGGTAGCTCAGGAGTTGGAAGTGAAAGTAAACAAGATGAAGTCATATTTTCATTTTCATGAAATTCTTTGTTAGTTTATTTATATTTTAAATAGTTTTAAATTTAGTTATATATTATTTAGTTTGCTTTTATTGTGTCTTTTTTGTTGGTTTGATTCCTTATTCCTCTCTTAAGCATTTAATGACATGTAATTAATTTTTTAAAATATTTTAATGAAATATAATAGGACATATTCAAATCTGACTCATTTATTAAACTTCATTATGTCCTATGACTACTATAGAGAGTGCTGTGACATATATTCCTATGAAGAAGCTACTTGATGTAGCTAACTTCCCCCAGAAACTGTTGAACAATCACAGCTCTGACCTTAATTTACCTGAATTCTGCCACCTTCATCATAGGCTGTGTTCTTGCCATCACAGATTTTGAAATATGCTTTAAATATATTTTAATAATACCTCATATTTTTATATTTCTTTACCACCTTCAAATCATAGTAATAAAGCACAAGATTCTTTCCATTTTTCTTCTCTCATTCCTTTCCCCAGTCAAAAAACTTCAGATCAGTCAACCATGCCTGTCTAGCACACAATTGATATCCAGTTTAGAAAATGCTTTTTTCTTTGCAAATAATAGAAGTATTTTCAACCTATTTGGCAAGGTAACAATTGAGTCAATTTCCTGAAGTATACCTGTTATACTTTCCAATAAATTTCTTAGTTTCAACTCACTGATGTTTTCCTTGCAGTATATATTTCTACATAGTTTGCTTCTCTCCCTTCAAACTGGAATGTTGCTGCTTGTATTTTAGAAAGCCAAATTGGTGATCATTTTGTTTGTTTGTTTTTTAATTACTGACATTGGTTTTCAGGACTTTTTTTCCACTTCAGATTTCCTGATTTCTTCTTTTATCAAGAAGATATTTTAGAAATATGTAGAAAAATTTTTATATTTTTTCCTTTATTATTTCTTCTGAAATTTAAAGTGTAATTACCTTGATATTTTAAATGTATTAACTCCAGATTGCTTTGAAGAAAATCACTTCTGCTTTTGCATTTACTGTCTGCTTATTTATCTTCTCCTTTTTGTCTTTTCCATTATATTATAGTTTAAATGCAACAACAATAAAATTAAGAATACTTGCTAGGTGTTCTTCCCAAAGTAAGCACTTAGGATAAAAAGTTAAGTAAAATATAATTTGTGTTCTTAGAATAAGCTCATCTGTAAAGAGGAAAGATAGTGAACCTTATAAAATACATAATGTGTTTTAACTGCTGGATTTGCTGAAGTCAGAGAGAAGACTTAGGAAGATATGATAAATCTGCCTGAAGTACATGGGGATATCGTCACAGAGAAGGAATCATTTTGATATATACTTCAGAAGAAATAGCACAGAGCCTGGTAGAGATATAAACTAAAAAAGGAGCTATCTGCAAACGTATAGCTACTTTGAGGGGCTAATGGCTCCTCAAATCTATTCTCTAAAAAGGAATAGCAGAATAAAATAACAAAATAGCAACAAAAGCGAATGATCATTCATGAGGTGCTTGCTTTCCTGTCTCTGAAGGACTGGACTAATAAAAGGGAAAACAGTAAATGTTTTCCTTTGAAGAAATTAAAGAGTTTTACTTTTCCAACTGATTGTTACCATTTCTTAAAACGTTTTCTAAATATCTCCGTAGAATTGTTTCAGAACCAATTCATGAACATAATGATGAAACTTCTCTCATCATGTAATCAACTTATCTTATTTCAACTCAAAAGGTAGTATATAAGGCCGAGCCTAGTGGCTCAGGCCTGTAATCCCAGCAATTTGGGAAGCCAAGGAGGTTGGATCACCAGTACAGGAGTTCGAGACCAGCCTGGACAACCTAGTCTTCACAACAAAGAAAAAAATTAGCCAGGCATCGTGGTGCACACCTGTTATCCCAGTTATTCTGGTGGCAGAGGTGGGAGGATCAGCTGAGCCCGGGAAGGTTGAGGTTGCAGTGAGCTATGACTGTGCCACTGTACTCCAACCTGGGAAACAGAGTGAGACCCTGTATCTGGAAAAAAAAAAAAAGTATTACCTAACTTGATATAACTTACTCATTAAGATTTATTCCCATAAAATTTGGCTATTTCAGGAATTTATATCTAAAAGTGAAACTGATTTCACCATGTAAAACACACCAGAATATTGTTGAGACTTAGGTCCATGAAAATAAACAAATGAATGGAAAAAAATGCTCACAGTGGAATTTTAGAGAATTAGTAGGGCATGATTATCAAGACTGAAATCATGGCAAATTGGCAGGACCTTGCATGCATTAGGAAATACTCAGTTTCCTAAAATGATATAACCCATATCATCTTCACTGTTGTTGAATTTCTTTGAAAATAGAAGTACACTTTGATTAAAAAAAACTGTTGATGTACATGAAATTTTTCCAAAAATTTTAGAATGCTTAAATTCCAGTAGATAGAAGTATTTTAGTAGATATTTGATCGATTTTGTGTAAATGTGTGTGTACCTTGCTTTGAAACAAAGTTTTTGCGTATTCTTTAATGTTGTGCTAGAAATATGTTTTAGTCTGTTAAATAATCTAGAATATCTAAAATCATAAAAAACCACTAGAGTTGAGGTCTTTGCACATTACTGACATTGATTGCCTGAGGTCTTGATGCACATAAACCATCATCCTGTTGGTAGCTTATTAACAGAAGACCTTTGATTGAGATAACAATCACATTCTAAAACTCTGTCAGAACACATGTTTTTTATTAATGATTCAAATTACATACAACTACGCAAATTCAAACTTATTTGATACCCCTATAACAGTCAGTATGCTTACTGAGGACAAAGAATCATCTACATGTGCATTATCGTTTGGCTAACCAGCATAGATATTGCTATTGTTTCTGTAATTTGAGCAGTTTATCTCGTATATCTGCTATAACTCTTTTCTTCCTGTCTGGTGATGGGGGATGTAAAAAATAAAGAAAATTTTTCTTAATGTCTCTGCACTTTCATATCTTCAACAAACTCTCTGTCACCCTTACTCATGCCTAGCTTTGATCAAAAGGGGCTTTACTTTTCCCTCTTTTGTTTCCTGCCTTGACTGCCATTTTCTGCACAAGAAGTATATACATGAAAGCCTAAAAATAAGCTATTTACTTAAAATTTATTATTATATTGTGGCCATACAGGAGAAGAAAAGTTGAAAGAAAAACACACAGACCATTTAAGCAGTCTCACATACAGACCCATGCTCGTACATCCAACAGGCGTTATTTTCCCAAGTTTAGCTAACTTTGCTCTTTGATGTCTTGTGGCAATTTGGGAACTGACTGACCAAATTACCGAGGGTTCCCAGATGTTTTATGTATGATATTGCTTCCCATTAGATCACCTCCATCATGCATTGAATTATGTCTTTATTATTCTAAAAGAAAATCTAAATCCTTCCCTATTTTGGATTATAGTCTAAAGTCTTATTCAATTAATTTGATGCCCAACAATATTAAGGGTAGTCACTCATTTTGATTTTCCAACTGCACCCTCCTCCCAGTGAATGGGTAGAGGGTGGGGCATAAGTAATGCCAAGGCTGTTGTCCTTCCCCAAGTCAAATGGGTCCTGCCTCTTTGTAAAATACCTGTATGCCCTGTGCTCTAAATATTACAATATAGTAATAATGAATTAAATACTTTTGTGGCATAGTTTGTTATAGTTTTATTTTTTAATTTAACCTACCCCCACATAGAAAAGCTGTATAATATAAGAAACTGACTAGGTATCCAATTGAATCCTTTGTTTTGTTTTGATTTTTGTTGTTGTTTTAGCAATAACTTCAAAAAGGACTCTTAAAATAAATAGGCTTCCTGCTATTACAGTTCAGTCTACACTTTATGTTTGATAGCTCTAAGAGCTGCTTTTATTTATACCAGTGCTTTATACTCTTTCCCCTCAGGCCTCATTATCAACTGAGTTTTGAATCTTTACAGTATAAACCTTTTCTTAATTTTACTGCAGCACAGATTTTGTTTGTTTTCATGCCATATCTGAAGTTATTAATGGACATTTTAATTAAATAACATGAATAGCGTGGTCAGTGGGTTTGCAGTTCTCCCACTGTCTTTTTGCATTGGCCATTTATTCTTTGTATCAGGAAGGCTGCTGTAAAATAAAGTAGGCTCTACTACTTTATATAAAGTACAATTACAATGTCTTTTGTCTAATTCAAACCAGTTTGCATATGGAAATCTTTCTATGGCCTTAGTTTATTTTTATACTTTCTATAACCATTCTTGATGGCCTTCAAATCCCTGCTGCCCGGTTCTTTAAAGCATGCCCTTTATAACATGCATTTTGAGTTACAAAAAGTGACCTTATGCTATTCTTTCCTTTTAAAGTTTATTAAGCTCTTAGTGTAGTCTCATTTTTAGCTTATTGATGACTATTTGAAAATCTATTATTTAGAGACACTCTGTGTATCACTATCTGTTTTCTCATAGGGTGAAAACGCCCAAGTAGTGTAAATATCTGACTCGATCTACCGAGCACTTATCACCACTTTTTCCTAGTAATCTTTTTCAACATGGCCATTAGTATAATCTGCTCATAACTTATAAACTCTGTATTAACTAAAACATGGAGAATATCATATACATTTTCCTTATGAATATCCATATAATTTAGGATAGAAAACTAAGATAGTCCTCTATTTAATATAATGATACATAAAACAATTAAGGTTTTATAACTTTCTAAGAAGTAAAACAATGATTTTTTTCTCTTCTTACTTTAAAATAATTTACAAAATAAGCAATAAATATATCCAACGTTGAGGTATTGATTAGAGATAAATTGGATACATCTACATTGTGCAGCATTCCGGGGAAAAAAACACATGATTTTGAATGAAATGTTACAAAATTATTTTTCCTGCATAACGTGAATTAAATACAATTGAAGATCATTCCCACACAAAGCAGTAAACATTGTCTTTGTAAAATAGATGTGTGTAAAATAATCAAATATACTGAAAAGATACACAACAAAATATTATTTTCTTTATTTTTAATGAGTGAGAATGATTAAAGGAAACTTTAACCTTATTTCTAAAGTTCTTATATAATTAAATAATAATCTTTTACTATTTGTGTCTTTTTAAAAATTATATACTTATTAATAAGTAAATATGCTAATTTTTCATATTTAAAATACTCATTTCATTTAATTCTTAAAATTGTCTATATTTTTTAAATGTCAAAAATAAAGTAAAATTAGCATAACTGTAGTATTTAAAAGCCAGGATCCTTTTTTGTTATGCATGTACTCACCTGAGTTATATACAAACAAAGTAAAATTGTTTACCTAATCAGTGTCTATAATTCACAATGAAATTAGGAACTATATCTAAACCAAAATAAAATTGAAGCTTAAATTAAAGTAAAATTTGTAGATACAATTGAAATGTACATTAAATGCAAATATGTAGATGTACAAAGTTTAAATTTGACAATATTGAAGATAAAATTCCATATTAAGGAAGTTTTATCCTGAATAACCTGAGTATGTGCTACATGCAGGTGAGTAGCTGAACTGTTGCTAGGAAGGTAAAAGAGACAGGTTTATTAAAGAAAACCAAAGGTACTTAAGGTTATTTTTAGAAAGAAATGAATTTAGAAGAAATACAAAAAAATCTGATTAAAGGGTAAGATAGTACAAATGAAACAAAATCTTATTGTATTCCTATGCAAAACATTAAAGGAATGTGTATGCGTGTGTTTGTGTGTATTTATGAATGCTGATATTTAGTCATGCTCTTTCACAAATTATAAATTGCCTTCTTTAAGCACCTGCACAATGTCACTGAATTTTTATTAAAATACCTAAAATTGTGAACGGCTATTGGTAAATTTACCTTTGTAGATAATTTTGCCTTTATATTCACACATACAATGATTAGTTTCTTGTTTTAATATTGCATCTGTGTGCAGAAAAGGCTGAATTGCTCTAGCAATATTAATCTAAGCCCATATATATTTGCCCACCTTTTATAGAACAAGACAATAATGATGTCAGAAAAAAGAAAAATCAGTGAGATTATCAACTTTCTTTATTGGTAGAAAACCAGGAGTGGCTTTCAGCAGATGGTAATTTTAAGTTCATATTTTTACCCTGGCTGTGTCAAAGATTTTAATTCTGATTTTACAGTAAATCATAAACAACAACAAGAAGAAATAGACCTAAAATAAAGCACTTGTCGAATATATGTTTCCCATTCACCAGTGAAACTAAACCTGGAAACTTAATTTATTCTTCTTGGGTTTCTTGAGATACTCAAAAAAAAAAAAAAAAAAATTACAGATAGGTTAACATCTAGAATTTTTCATAATTAGAAAAATAATGGTACAGGGAGCAATTTAACTAAGGAGAAGTTAATATAACTATGAAAACAGAATGAAAATTCACACAAACAAAGCTTTGCTAAAAGAATTAAGTGGATATTCTAATCTTTGCAGTTTTTCAAGACAAGGCTAATGGCAGACTCTCCAAAGAGTTATCTAAAATTTAGTTTAATTTTAAACTTAAATCTAATTGGAATCTTGTAGTTAGCCAATAACATACTTCACTTCTAATTTAAAAATCTAAAGATTCAACTTTGCAAATACCTTCTCAAAATCAGTAATACTTTGTTTTCAGAGTCATAAAGAATACTAACTTACTGTAAGTATAAGGTAAATAAATATACACTAAAAATATTAAGAAAACATTTAAAGGAGGCTATAGATATTGAAGCTACAAACATCAACCAAGACAACCACATACAAATTTACAACAACAACAAATCTATTTACTTTGACTTATCTTTCTTAATACAACCTTCGCTTCTGCCATTAAAATTCTCGTTTATATCAGCTTCTGACAGAATTTAGGTCCCATCATTGCTGCTATCTGTAGAGGCCTGACAATTAAGGGGAGTTCATGAGAGTGCCTGGCACGTTCAATATCTTCTGTTAGTTAGGAATAAACGTTTGTCAGATTTTTGTTTTTTAAAAAAGTAATTGGAAAAAAATTATACAATTTGTCTTATCAAGTAAAATATTATCATTTACTCTTATAATAGAAAAGTATGCATAACATGAGCAGAGTGTTTTAAAAACATGTTTTAGTATACTTAAACAGTCTTCAGCACTCCCATTTTTCACTTGGGAAAAATGAAATCATGATTTCAGTGATTTGCCTGAAGTCATGCAATAAATTAAGAATAGTATACAAGTCAAAAATTATCCCGCTGGAAGTTTAAAATGAAAGACACTAGCAATGAAAATAAAGGACAAGGACAGGTGAATAATTATTTATCAAGTACAAATGTGAGTTGACAAATTCTTTCAAACTGGGAGAAGGAACTTGAAATTTACTTTAAAAGTTTTAATGTGGAATGTGAAAAGCACACCAGTAATAGACATATTTCAGGAGATGATTGAAAAATAAACACAGTTTTAGAAATCAGACTGGGGAAAGACTACAGATGACATGAACTTTTCTGCCAAAAAAGAAACATGGACACCATACAGAAAAGGATTAAAATGAAGAGACATTTTTTAAAAGTATCAGAAAATGTTACCATTTAATCTTAACTAAAATGGATTTCAGAACTCAATGTATGCTATTTTGATAATTATTTCTTAGTATATTAGTTTATAAATAAAATTTTGTGTCTAATTGTCTAATGTGTTAATACTAAATCTGGAAATTTCCCACAATTCTTCATAATATATCTTTTTCTATAAGATAATTTTCTTCAAAATGCAAAATTTGTAGGAAATGCCATGGAACTCTTACATTAGAAATTACCAAGAGGCAAATAAAAACAAAAATAAAAGTGATTAATAGGAGACAACCAAAGTTAATTTGTGAAACTTTAATATTTATTGACATGATTGCTATGTGGTCACTTTACCTGAACGGTGAACCATTCTGCTTTCTCAATTTCCATAAAAATGAGAAAAATATATTCTGCTACACCAATTTTTGATAATTCCCTAACAGTCTTGATACAGTTTTATAAGTAGTAAGCAATAATTGTATTTTCCATGCAATACTTATGTCCATTTTCAAGTACAAAAAAATTAAAAGGGAATTATTAATCCACAATAAGTAAATTAATGTATGATAGATTCAAAGTTTATGCTAATAATGACCATGATTATTTCCTAAGACAATTTGTAACATCTGAAATTACATATTATTGGTATATTACCAACTTATAATTTATGAATATTGTTTCCTACAAATAATGTTTTATATTATGGTGGATCATATGTATGCCTTGAAAATATTGTTTCCAAAATTAGTTTTTGTGTATTAATATTTTACTGCAAAGTGTAACCATTTTTGGCTCATTATATGGCGAAATTCCAATTGTCAGGACAAAAGGTTAACCTGGTAACAGCACAAGCCCTTTAGAAATTAAGTTATTTTAGTGCTGTACTAGTACTATTGTTCTTAGAAGAACAATAACATAGAAAACTAAAATATGTGAGGTAATAAATTGTATTAGTAAGGCTAATAACTTCTCAGAAGACTTATTTTTGCTTTTTTCAGCTCTATAGAGCTATAATTGACAAATAAATATTGTATATATTTAAGGTATAAGTAATGATTTTATATATATATGTGTGTGTATATATATATGTATTGTGAAATTATTACCACAAATAAGCTAGTGAACATATCCATCACCTCACATAGTTACTTTTGTGTGTGTGTGGTGAGTACACCTAAGGTTTATGCTCAACAAATTTCTAGTATACAATACATGATTATTAGCTATAGTCATGATGCTGTACCCTAGATCTCCAGAGCTTATTTCCCTTATAATTCAAATTTGTACCTTGTGACTCAATTCTCCCAACTACACCCATCCCAGGCCCTGGAAACCACCATTCTACTCTCTGTTTCTGAGTTCAACTTTTTGAGATTTGACATATAAATGGTACCACGCAGTGTTGGTCTTTCCATATCTGGCTTATTTCACTCAGCATAATGTCCTCCAGGCTCATCCATGTTGTCACAAATGGTAAGATTTCCTTCTTTTTAAAGACAAATAATAATCTGTTCTTTGTATATATATATGCACATATACACACATATGTATTTCATTTTTAAATTTATTCATTTTTCAATTTACACAGGTAGTTTCTACATATTTGCTATTGTGAATTCTGCTCCAGTGAACAAGGGTGCAGATATAACTTCAGATAGTGATTTTATTTCCTCTGCATATATATCCAGTCATGTAATTCCTAGATCATTTGGTAGCTTTATCTTTATTTTTTTTTTGAAAAAACGTCATGTGTTTTCCATAATGGCTGTATCAATTTATACTCCCACCAACAGAGTATAGGATTTCTTTTTTCCACCACATCGCCAAGGCTTGCCTTTTCAATTTTTGGTAACAGCCATCCTAATGGAGTGAAGTATTATCTCATGGTAGTTTAAATTATATTTCCCTGATGATTAGAGATGGTGAGCACTCATATACCTCTTGGCTATTTGTATGTCTTCTTTGGGAAAATGTCTATTCATGTCCTCTGCCCATTTTAAAATCAGGTTATTCATATTTGGGCTATTGAGTTGTGTGTTTCTTATATGTTTTGTATGTAGACTGCTTACCGGATATATAATTTCCAAATATTTTCTTTCTGTACTGTAAGTTGTCTTTTAGTTTGTTGACAATTTCCCTTGCAGTGCAGAAGATTTTTAGTTTAATGCAATCCCTTTTGTCTGTTTTTGCTTTTATTGCCTGGATTTTTGGTATCATATCTAAAAAATAATTACCAAGACCAATGTCAAAGAAGTTTTTCTTAATGTATTTTTCTTGGACTTTTTGGTTTCAGGTCTTATGTGTAAGTCTTTAATCCATTTTGAGTTTATTTTCATGTAAGGTGTAAGATACAGGTGCAATCCTTTGTTTGCATTTGGATATCCAGTTTTCCCTACATCTTTTACTGAAGAAACTATTCTTTCCTAGCACTTTTGTCAAAGATTAGTTGCCAATATATGTGTTGGTTTCTTTTGGGCTCTGTATTCTGTTCCATTGGTCTGCATGTCTGGTTTTTGTGCTTATACCATATTGATTCGATTACTATAACTTTGTAATAAAATATAAAGTACAAAGGTATGATGTGATGTTCTTCTTTCTCAAGATTGCGTTAGCTATTTATAGTATTTTGTGGTTTCATGCAAATTTTGACATTGTTTTCTCTATATCTGGGGAAAAATGCTGATGGAATTTTGAGAGAGTTTACATTGAATCTGTAGATGACTTTGAGTAGTATGACTATTTTAACATATCTTCTAGATTATGAACATGGTTTATTTTTCTTTTTATTTCTGTCTTTATTTTTTTCAACGATGTTTTAGATTTGTAGTGTACAGATCTTTCATCTCCTTGGTAAAATTTATTCCAAAGTATTTTTGAGGCTGTGATAAATGGGAATACTTAAGCTATTTTTAGATAGTCTGCTGTTATTGTTTATAAACACAACTGATTTTTGCATGTTGATATACTGCAACTTTAATGATGTTCATTTGTGTTCATTTATCCATTCTAACAGTTTTTGGGTGGAGGTTTTAGGCTTTTCCATATAGGATCACGTCATCTGCAAACAGACGATTTTACTTGCTCCTTTCCAATTTGGATATCTGTTTTCTTCTCCTTGCCTAAATGGTCTGGCTAGGATGTTCAGTACTATGTTGATTAGAAGTGGTGGGGATGTCTTTTCTTGTTTCTGATCGTAGATGAAAAGCTTACACCTTTTCCCTAGTGTATATAAAGTTATCTGTGAGCTTGTCATATGTGGTTTTTATTGTGTTGAGAGACATTCCTCATTTACCTAATTCGTTGAGTTTTTCATCAGAAAGTTGAGTTTTTTATCATATCAAATTGTGTCAAGTATTTTTATGCAATTATTGAGATGATTATATGATTTTTATTCTTCATTCTGTTAATGCAGTTTAAAACACATTTATTGATTTGTTTATGTTGAATCACCTTTGAATCTCAGAGATAAATCCCACTTGATCTTCATGTACAGTTCTTTTAAAGTTCTATTGAATTTGGTTTCCTCATATTTTGTTGAGGATTTTTGTATTTGTGGTTATCAGGGATATTGGCATGTAAATTTCTTTGCAGTGTCTTTTCTGGCTTTGATGCCAGAGTTATTCCAGTCTTTAAAATGAGTTTGAAATGTTTCCTTCTCTTTAATTTTTTTGGAAGAGTTTAAGAAGAATTGGTATTAATTCTTTTTTTAAATGTTTGGTTTAATACAGTCGTGAAGCCACCTGGTCTTGGGCTTTTCTTTGTTTTGAAGATGTTTGAATACTGATTCAATCTCCTTACTTACTATATCTGTCAATATTGTGAATTTCTTCATTATTTAACCTTGGTGAATTATATGTTTGTAGGAATTTATCCTTTTTTTCCTGCAGTATCCACTTTGTTGTTGTATAATTTTTCTAAGAAGTTTCTTATGATCCTGTGTATTTCTGAGGCATCAGTTGTAATGCCTCCTCTTTCATTTCTGACTCTATTTGAGTTTGCTGTCTTACTCTTTTACTTACCAGTTAAATATTTATCAATTTAAATTGCTTTTAAAAAAATTAACTCAGTTTCATTTATCTTTCCACTGTTTTTCTAGTTTCTATTACATTTGTTTCTGCTCCAGTCTTTATTATTTATTTCCTCCTACTAACTTTGGATATAGCTTCTCCTTTTTGCTCTAGTTTCTTGAGGTATAAAGCAGTGGTGTTTATTTGAGATGTTTATTTTTCTTAATGTAGTTGTTTATCACTATATACTTTTCTCTTAAAATTGCTTTTAGTATATCCTAGAAGATATGGTACGTTTTATTTCCATTGCTGTTTTTCTCAAGATATTTTTAAATTTTCCTTTTGATGCCCTCTTTGAGTCTTGGTTGTTTAGGAATCTGTTGTTTAATTTCCATATATTTTTAATTTTCTCATTTTTGTCCTACAATGATACTATTTAGTTTCATATCCTTGTGATTGGAGCAAACAATACTTAATGATTTCAATTTTGTTTAATTGTTTGACTTGTGGTATAACTAATACTGTATTATGAAGAATGTAGTGTGTGCACTTCAGAAGAATATGTATTTTGTTGCTGTTGAATAAAATGTTTCGTGTATGTCCATTAAGTTCATTAGGTCTAAAATATAGTTAATGTCCAATGTTTTCTTATTGGTTTCTGTCAGGATGAATAATCCATTGTTGAAAGTGAAGTATTGAAGTTGTCTACTGTTATTGTGTTGCTTTTTACTTTTCCCTTCAGTTCTATTAATATTTGCTTCAGGCTGGGTGTGGTGGCCCATGCCTGTAATCCCAGCACTTTGGGAAGCTGAGGTGGCTGGATGGCTTGAGGCCAGGAGTTCGAGACCAAACTGGCCAACATGGCGAAACCCTGTTTCTACTAAAGATACAGAAAAAAGTTACCTGGGTGTGGTGGCACACGCCTGTAATCCCAGCTACTCTGGAGGCTGAGGCACAAGAATCATTTGAACCCAGGAGATGGAGGTTGTAGTGAGCCGAGGTAGCACTACTGCACTCCAGCCTGGGTGACAGAGTAAGACTCTGTCTCAAACGACAACAACAACAATAACAACAAAACAACCAACCAACCAACCAAACAAACAAACAAAAAAACCAGCAAATTGCTTTATATATTCACGTGCTTCAATGTTAGGTGCATGTCATTTTCAATTATTATATCTTTTTCATGTATTGACCCCTTTATCCTCTTCTAATTATCTTCTTTGCATCTTATAATAGATTTTATAAAGTCTATTTTTTCTAAGTATGAACATTCCTACTTTCCTTTAGTTTTCATTTTCACATAATATAGGTTTTATTCCTTCAAGTTCAGCCTGCATATATCCTTAAAGCTAAATGAGCCTCTTTTAGGCAGTATACAGTTGGATCTTAGTTTTTATGCATTCAACCACCCTATATCTTATGATTGCAGAATTTAGTACATTTATATTTAAAATAACTATCGATGTGTAAGACCTACTGTTACTTTGTTCATTGCTTTCTATCTGTTTTCTTTTTTTCTTTCTTTCTTTTTTTTTTTTTTTTTTGCATTTTGATGATTTTTCTGTAATGGTATACTTGAATTCCTTTCTCTTTATCTCTTGTGTATTGACTGTAGGTTTTTGCTTTTTGGTTACCATGGGACTTACATAAAATATCTAATAGTAATAGCAGTCTATGTAAGCTGGTAACATCTTAAGTATGATTGCATACAAAAACTCTGCTAATGTACTCTCTCACACACATTTTATGTCATTAGTTTCATGATTTATGTACTATATATTATGTATAAACTAACAAATTATTCTAGCCATAGTTATTTTTAACACTTTTGTCTAACCTTTATACTAGAGTTAAAAGTGATTTATATACCACAATTATAGTATTAGAGCATTCTTAATTTGACTGTGTTTATCTTTATCAGTGAGTTTTATATTTTCAGATGTTTTCATGTTACTAGTTAGCATCTTCTTACTTCAGCTTAAATTACTCCCTTTAGCATGTTTTATAAGACAAATCTAATAGCGATGAATTATCTTAGCTTTTGTTTGTCCAGGAAAATCTAAATTTCATAGACTTTACTCATTATCATTGTTTATTTTTCTTCTATGATTAGGCGATTTCAAATAACTTGTGTTTGATTTCACAAATTATTTCTTCTGCTTGATCAAAATTGCTTTGAAGCTCTCTGTTGAATTTTTCATTTTATTCATTTTATTATTGTGCTTCAGAATGTTTGTTTCTATTTTATGATTTTTATTTTTTTGTTGAATTTCTATTTTTGTTCATGTATTGTTTTCCTGACCCAAGTTGTCTATCTACTCTATCTTGTAGCCTGCTAGGATTCCTTAACATAATTATTTTGAATTATTTGTCAGTCAATGCACAGATATTCTTTCTGTGGATTGGTTGCTGGAGAGTTATTGTGTTCCTTTGGTGATGTTATGTTTCCTTGTTTTTTTATGTATTTGTTAGTTCCTTGTATTGTTGTCATCACATTTGAAGAAGCAATCACTTCCTCAAATCTTTATTCACTGACTTAAAGAAAGAAACACTTTCACCAGTCAAGCTCATTAGAAATTGAGAAGTCCCTTCAAACCTTTTCTGTGGATGTGCCCATTCCACCCTTATTCTTGCCTCATGGGGCCAGGGGAGGTTCTCAGAATAATTTTCTCAATTCCACAAAGCCAGCCTGGGTGCTAAAAGTCTCCTGTTTGTTGTCTCTGGAGTGGCACCCTGAAATACTGAAGTTTGTCTGCCTTCTCCCAAACCCACAGAGTACAGTGTCTGTGTGTATTCACAAGTGATCTTAAAATGCTCAGAATTGTCATCTCAGAAATGTGTGTTGAGAATTGGCTATGGGGTACAAGGTAAGTTAAAAGGAGCATTGAGGTGCCTTTGTGCCAGTTGGAGGATTAACAGTTAAAACATCCCATGTGGATTGTGGATGGACTTCCTGAAGGATTCCATAAAGTAATGAGTAATATGCATCCCTTTGTTAAAATTTAAGCCCTAATTACTGGGAATCCCTACTCCTAGACTCTCCCATACACTCACCTCAGCTGATTTTCTCATATCTGTTTGGAGTGACAAAGAGGTAAGCCTTTGGGCAGTGCCTCACATGCTGGGGAAGTTGGAAGCTTAGTGTGTTCCCACTCTCTCCATGGGAGAAATTGTAGGCTGAGGGGGGTTTTCTTGGCACTGAGCTGTGCTGCCTTGGGAAACCAATGAGGCTATTAAATTTAATTTTTCTTCATACCCTCTTCAATGTGCTCCAACAGTGTCCTGGAACCTTTCTAGTGTACTCCCAGACTTCCACTTTTATGTTTTAAAGTGTTATTTGTTATTATTGTTGATTTAATTCTAAAGATACTCATTAGTAAATACTTTATTATATATAGATTTAATGTTTTCAAGAGACTTAACTTATATAAAATGCAAATAGTGCATGAATACATTATTTTCCTTGAAAATGTCTAACATCATTAATACAACCTTTTTACTCCTTTAATCTATTCATTATACTTTATTCAGGATATTTTCTACTGCTATTAAATTTTGCTCTCTGGATGATTTCACACTGGAATGAAAGGTATATGTCTCTAGTAATTTGCATAAACATTTTATGGTTGGATGTTGGATATACTGACAAAAACATATATTCGTATACAAGAAATCTTGTCATGCTTAACTCTGAATTGTAGGATATGATGTACCCTAAAATTAAACAACCATTCTCATGGTTGATTCCTCTTGCCTTCCTTCAGATCTCAGTTTAAGTACTGTCTTCTTGTTTAAAAACTTTATAAATTTTAAATAAATACAGACCATCTGTCCTGTCATTTTTTCACCTGACCATATTTTATTTTTCTTCATGGAACTTATAGCACGTATACTTATTATATTAAATATATCTTTATTAGCATTCAACAAATTTGTTTTATCATGGACACCCAAGGACTTCTATAATTCTTAATAAATATTCCTGAATAAAACAATGAATAGAGAGTATATGTTCACTCTGACATTTATAGAATTGTACTGTGTTTGAAAGGGATTTATACCAGAGATCTGTTTAATCACCTCTATGATTATTGATTCTACTCTGAAACATCTCTAACATATAAGGGTTCAACTAGTCTCCGAACATCTCCTGTAATTGGGCATGTATTAACCCTAACTACAACTCAGTGCATTATTATACAGATTTCATAGTGCAGTCTTTTCCTATTTTAGACTTAATCCATCTTTATTTAATGCCTATACATTTGCCTAAACTACAAAGTTTTAACTACTCAGGAAAATGCACTCTGTCTTTCAATGAAAACTTTCAAATATGTGAAGACTTCTATTATATTTCCCCTAAGCATAATCATATCTAAGCCTAACATTTGTATTCCTTCAACCATTTCCTTTAAAATTTGGTCCGTGGTTTTCCATATACAAGTTACTTTTCTTGAATGAATTCAACTTTGAATGGATCACTATTACTCAGTCAGTCTAAGTGACTTAGATGCCTAAGATGTTAATCATGTGTTGAATTAATAGTGTACAAATCAATGAAAAAAGGTGAGTTTAATAGATACTTGTGACACAACAGTCTTATTCCCTTAAACTTCTTGATTTAGTACATGTATGGTGGAAAATTCCCAGTATCCTTTTAGGATTCCCACACTAAATGAATGTAGCAAATTCCCTCTGTTCTGCCTCATCAGAGGCTCAAGGCCAACCCGCTGCATGAAAGTGCAACCTAGAAGTTCAAAGGAGTTAACAAATAGGAAATGAATGTTTGTGGATAACTATTTCATCCTTCTCTTTCTGATGGAAAAATTTTGAGGGTCTACTTCTTGCCCACTATTGTAACCCAAACATTATTATACTTTGGTGGGCTTTTCTTAGCTTGTTCTCAAATTCTTAATTTTCTTACTTCTGATTTCTTGGATGACCTGCCAATTAAACAATAACATCTAAGTAATTGACTCATGATGTGTTTTCAAAGAAATCTGTCCTAAGAGCTATGAAATCCTATGTCACCATATTTGTATTATTACCACTTGATATACTGTAATTTTTTAATGAAAGCATAAAAAGTACTAAAACTGACTTGCTCTAAAGGCATTTAAGTTGAATTTAAATATTTTTATTAAGCTGTTATATGCTAAAATTTGCTTTTTCAGTATATATTTTCTTCCTGAATAGACTGTGTCTTTATATTTATCTGTTTAAAATATATCATATTTGCATGCAGTCTTTACCATCCCTTAATATATCAAGATATTTTAAGGCATCCTTTTGCTATCAAACATATTCCCTAACATTCTACTTTGGTGTACACCTCAAATGATCTAAACACTGCTATTATGGTTGTACCAGGTGACTGAATAAAAACAGCCAAGGGCAGAAAATGGTTTTGTTCTTCAGGTATGATTTTTCTAATTTTAATCCACTTAATGTTTTTCTGTAGCAATACATATCTTATTGGTTTCTTATTATAATTATATGACATATAATGTCTTCATTTTAGAGATCAATGGTTCTTAGATAATCAAACTTTAATTAACTGCAGATCCAAACCTATATACTAATATATAGTGTAACTGAGACTTGTTTTCAGATCTTTCTGGCTCCCAAAACGGTGCTTTTAAAATGCACTAAAATGCTCAGAATTATATCTATATTCCAAATAATTAGCTTTTTCACCGATGTTTAATTATTTTTACTCTGCTGAAATGCAAACTATTTCTGGAACACTAGCCAAAACATCCACTTAAAAGTGGGGGATATCACAAGGTAGTATCTTTCAGCTTAAAGATTTCATGTTAAAGATTCTCTTTTTAAAAACATATACAACTTCTGCACCTGCCTCCACAGAAAAATGACTTCTGGAAATAAATTTTAAAAGAAGTTCTTGTTTAAAAATGCAATTGTTGGCCGGGCGCGGTGGCTCAAGCCTGTAATCCCAGCACTTTGGGAGGCCGAGACGGGCGGATCACGAGGTCAGGAGATCGAGACCATCCTGGCTAACACAATGAAACCCCGTCTCTACTAAAAAAAAAATACAAAAAAAAATTAGCCGGGCGAGGTGGCAGGCGCCTGTAGTCCCAGCTATTCGGGAGGCTGAGGCAGGAGAATGGCGTAAACCCGGGAGGCGGAGCTTGCAGTGAGCCGAGATAGCGCCACTGCACTCCAGCCTGGGCGACAGAGCGAGACTCCATCTCAAAAAAAAAAAAAAAAAAAAAAAAGCAATTGTTCCACTAGTTGTTTGGGTATAATAAAGAATGGTTATTTTTTATATTCCCTACTCTACCAACATCACTAGTTAAAAGTGAAAGTGTCTGCTAATTTCTTCTCTCAAATTATTCTTATATCTGAGAATTACTCTAGTGACCCTATAGTCTCTCAGCCTAATAGCATTATTTTAATGATACATTATACAATGTTACAATTTTAACTTGAAGTGCCCTTAACATTTTTGGGTGGCCATTGAGATTTATTTAAAAGTGGATTATCAGGGCTAACATTAAAAAAAAAATTACTGTTTTGTGAGGAAGCCAGGGGGCTTTGTGTTTATAGTTTGTATTTGCTGTTGTTATTCTTGTGACTTTCTGTTTCAAAAGTTTGAAAAGAAGAAATATCTTTCCTGAATTCTTTGTTACTTCAAAATGATTTATGTAGCCCATTCTGTGAGCTTACCTTCTGCTTTATATATTCTATTTACAGATAGTTGATATGTAATTTAATGGGGAAATAAAAACAGGATTAATTTACTATGTTGCTAAACAAACCCTTTTCCACCAACTCCCCAGTAGCTTTGAATAGTCATCAGCCACTGAGAATTTCTTCCATTGCCTTGATCTTTGTATTTCGTTACTTCTTTATTCATATTCATATCTAAATGGAAATTAATTTAGAGTCAAGCTCCTTATATTGTGAGGAGTGATTCAGATTACATATTTTACTTAACTTTATATCATTTTACTTTTGAATCTTATTTAGAAACTATTTACCACTTATATTTTTCTAATTTGCTTTCCATTCAGTCACTTTAGCCATGAAAAGTCCTGTTTGTTTGGTTCTCTCATCTTTATCAATGATTACATGCAGGATGTGCACAAATAAAGTGTTATATAAAGTACTAAAATTTTACATTGTCCATTTATTCAACATGTTCTCATGGTGCTACAAAAACTTTTACCATAATATTTCTTTTAGCATAAAACTCAATGGAATGAGTGGCACAAAAGATAATGCGTATATTTTAATCCACTTTTTGAGTTTTTATTATAATTTTTTGTTGAGATTTCTGAGTTAATTAATATAAAAGGGCAGCCATATTTTCAAGAATATTAAATGAATTTATATCTTACTATTTTTATAAATTCTAAGACAATTCAAATCATCACCAAAACTTAATGATTTTAATCTTTTTAACTTAAGCCATTAATAATGCTTACAAAATGAACACTTACACAAACACCCATGAATGCACAATAACATTGTTTCTCCTTTTACACAAGGGTGACATGCATAAATACTATTCCAAAATTAGCTTATTTCTCTTAACAATATATTTGCTGATATTATTTTGTATCACTACTTAACTAATGTCCTCATTTATTAAATAGCCACATAGATTTGTACAGAAAAACAGTAATAGAGTGCATCACTCCTTACTGATGAACATTTAGAGTATGTCCCAATGCTATTTCTAGCAATGCTTAATAAATAATTTTGCACATATATTGTATTTCCAGTTTCTGAACATATCATATATTAAATTAGTTGATGAAGGATCAAAGCACATACCTACTTTGACCTTATTGCTAAATATTACCAAATTGCCTTCTGTTGGATTTTCCAAACTCAGTATTCTGCCTTTAAGACATACCAGTTTCTGGATTCCTTTGTATTACTTTATTTATTGTCCCAGGGCTCATGATATCTATCCTTAACTTGTCTAAGTATATTTTGATTAAGTATGGTCCTCGTTCATTTGATTTACATGTCATACTTCACTACAGAAACACGATGCTCACACTTTGTCCTTCTCACTTAATACTTATTACTTTACACCAAATAATTCACACTTTTACATTGCAGTTTACTCTTCCGAATACTCACATCGAAATTATCTTTGCCTAGTCATACTACTAAAATCTTAGATTCTGTTTATATGTCCCTAACATTCTTCAAAATATTGTTGTTATATTTTACACACACACATACACATAGAAAGTATGTTTCCTTTTTTCTCTTATGGATTAGCATTTTTATCTGCTATAGTTTCCGTCAGTCAAACACATCACACACGCGCACGCGCACACACACACACACACACACACACACACAACCAAACAAACCATTTTTGGCATTTCCTGCAGAGCAAGTTTGCTAAAGATAAATTCCTACAGCTTTTCTCTATCTTCAGATTTCTTTGTTTCACTCTTATTTGTGAAGAGAATTTTCACTGGGTATAAAATTTTGGGTCAGTATTTGTACTTCAAGAATGCCATTCTATTATCTTCTGCTTTGTATTGTTTTTAATGAGAAATTAGCTATAATTTGTATTGCTTCTCTTCTGTATATGAAATGTACTTTATGTCTGATTGCATTAATTTTTTCCACTTTTGTGATGATAAGTTTTCAGAAATTTAAACTTTGACATACCTGGGTGTGACTATTGTATTTGATAATTTTAAAAAGTCATATCTGGAATATGATTCCAGGTTTTAATTTATCTCAGTTTAAAGCCATCGCTTTGTGAACTAGAGAGTGATTAGTGTACAAAAGCTTGCTGTGAGGCAACAGAAATTCCTACACTTCAAAGCTACATATAAATATAATCTTTGGATGGATTTCTAGCCAACCAAATAAACCCAAAGCAAATATATTGGAAGTCTATTGAGGTTTTTAAGATAACCACATTGAAATGAATAAATCTAAATATCACAGACTAGAACCTGAGATATTTAATTCCTAAGGCAATCTCCAATTCCCTAAATTTACCTCAAAATCAAAGAGAATGCTAACACTTTGATTCCTTTGGAAGGGGAAAGTGTCATAATGCCCCTCCCAGATATGGCCACAAAGGAAAAATGGACCAAAGTTAACCACAGATGCCAGAAGCTTGGACTGCTCTATTGGGTGACCAAGGAACCCCCTTCAGTGCTGAGAGAGACTTTTCACTGTGCCTTTGGATCCAACAGGATATGTGTTCTATACTACTGAACATTATGCATTATTTCTCATTCTTGTTTTTTATTTATGTTATTTTTTGTTGTTGTTGACCCTTTTATCAATGATGCATATTTCAGTCAGAGGTTGCTGGGCCATGAGGATCTGCATCCATGCTTAACAGAAATGTCAAAACAATATCTACCTAACCTTTGAGCTAGATGCAAATCTCAATTAGTTTTATTTGTTAAGATGTTAATGATTTTCATAGAGGAATGGATTTAAAAAAAATTTTAAACAAGTAAAGCTATGCATAAAAAAAAAAGTCATATCTGAAAAAAATCCTTCTCCCTTGCAATTCTTATAATGGAATCCCTCTTTAACTCCCTGAGTATCTATAATTATTTTCTTCATCCTTTTTATTTGCTGTTATTCAAATGAGGAATTGCTAATGTTCTATTGTAAAGACAACTGACTTTTTCTATTATTTCTAATTTGATTCTAAGACCAGTTATTTTTAAATTTTCAGATACTTTTCTAGAAATTCAAATTTATTTTTCTACAATTTCCATTTATTTCCCCAAATTCCCTATTAATTCCTTACAATTACAGTTTTCTACAATTCCTTGAATATGAGTCCCTTTAATTATCAGAACACATTTATGTTATTTACCTACAAATTTTTGCCTATTGCATCTAAAATTTGCATCATCTCATGTGTAATTTCTTTTGGAGTCCTAGTGTTTTCTTTGTTTTTTCATATATCAAGATTTACTTGTTTATCTTCACATCTTAGACATCCTGAAGAATACATTGTAGAAGCTCTTAACTTTGTTATATTCCTCTGTAGGGGTAATTTTCATTCTAACATGCATTAGATTGCAGGCTGATCACACTTGAACTTGGGGAGACTTGGTTTTATGCTTTGGTAAAGCAGATCTTGTCATGTTAATGAGTTTCCCAAGCCCATCTAGTTTGGTGGGACTCAAACTTCAAACTCTGGTTTTAGATTTTGTTAGGAGATATCCAGTATAGTATTACTTCTAACATACGACCTTCTTTTTGTCTCCACCAAAGTGTTAACAAGATATTTATAAAGACTTCGCACTGATTGAATTAGTTTTCCAGTGTCCTCATTATTACCTAACTTCTAGTATCCCTATTCTGTTCTTAAATCTGTAGAAACTACTCTCTGGTAAGTCTTGGATAGTCTTGCCCTGAAAAGGTACAGTCTACAATTCATCCAAGGACTGCTGAGAACCTGCAACTAGCTATTGCTCTCTCTCTCACACACACACAGAGTCTGCATAACTTCCTTTAGTGGAGAACAGTGCTCTTCTTGGACTCTAGCACACTTCTTAATGTTTGAAAAATTATCAACAGGCAGAGAAATGGACAACTATGATGTTTCCTTTATGATTTGCTTTTTAGTGGATATAATGCATTGCCTGAGGTCTAATTCTTAAAATGAGTTACCTACCTAATAGATACTATTCCACTGTATTGTTTATGGTAGGAGTGCTAGCTGAATACTACCTATTCAATTATAGTCAGATTTTAGGCCAAAACATTAATTTAGAAAAACATGACTTTTAAAAATCAGAGTATGCTTTTTAATTCTCCATTGTAAGTTATATCCTTTACTTTAAAAGCCTAGCAACAGTAATTAATGCAAATATGGCATATTTAAATAATATAGTTAAAAAGTTACATAAATTGATAATGAATTTTAGAAAATTGAACAGAGAATTCTCATCAAATATATGTTAATTTTAAACCTCACTAAATGTACCAAGATAAAACATAAGAATTATATAAAAATTTTCTGATCACACTGCCTGAAACCAGAAACTGATAAGAAACTCATAAATCAAAAGGCTCTACTACATGAAAACTGGAAGGAGTATTTAATATATTATTAAGTCAAAATGAAATTTCCCCATAAATGAAATGTGATGCTTATAAAAACTGTATGTATTATAATCTACTTTTACAATTAATTACACAGAAAAACACATATAATCTTAAATACTTGTTAACTTATTTAAATACTGCTTTCTGCTTTCTACAAGATACGCAGATAGGCTGCTTTTTTTTTTTTTTTTTTTTTTTTTTTTTTTTTTTTTTTAGACTGTCTTGCTTCATAGCCCAGGCTGGAGTGCAGTGGTGCAGTCTCGGTTCACTGCAACCTCTGCCTTCCAGGCTCAAGCGATCCTCCCACCTCAGCCTTCCAAATAGCTGGGAATAAAGTCATGCACCACCACCCATGGCTATTTTTTTTGTTTAATTTTTAGTAGAGACAAGGTTTCACCGTGTTGCACAGATTGGTCTCCAACTGCTGACCTCAAGTGATCTGCTCGCCTCGGCCTTCCATAGTTCTGGAATTACAGGCGTGAGCCACTCCAACCTGCCTATATCACATGTTGAGTTCCACACCACACTTCAGGCCTCTTTACTTCATCCTTCCTTCTGTTGGATTCCTCACCAACGTTTTCCCTTTTTATTGGTTCTGGACATATTGTAGAGTGTGTCTTGAAACATACACTGTCCAACCGTTTTGCACTCCCAACACTACTTTCCACCGCTGCATTGCATGATGCTATTAAGTCTCTATCAAACACTGGGCAGCACTTAATCTTATTTTGGCACTTTTAAAATCTCTATTTAATGTTTCCAGTGAAGATGATTTTTGCAGTATTTTTTAAAAATTTATTCCTTTGAATGATTTCCAGGACAAGGGGGAGTTACAGATCTAAGCTTTCTCCAAGTTAATACAGAAAATCTCTGCTTTCATTATGACAATCAGATTTCAGTAATTTATTTAATTAGAACTTTTCTCCATTCATTTTTTTTCTTAAAGAATATTGTTAATTTGTATGATTACTTTGTTTTTTCTATACACTATTCTACATTTACTATTTTATCAGTAATCATTTAAACTTGTTTACTTGTATCCATTTCATGTTATTTTATTATTTATGTCCTCTGTTTCTTTCTGTTTGTCTCTGTTGTGTTTCTCTTTTTTGTGTTTCTTTAAATTTTGCTATCATGCTACGTGATCATTTTTTGTTTTGTTCTGCAATTTTTAAAGTTGAGCACTGCCAGCTAATACTTCTCTTTTTTTGTTTTTTCACCATCCCTTTTCTGAGCTTTTCTACATGTATCCTCAGTGATGCCTCTGATTTTACTTGGTAGAAATAATTGCTAAAATAAGTTTTTTTGTTTTTTCAAATCATTTTGAATGATTAGGCACAATTGTCATTTATAATGTTATACCAGTTTTCTGATGAGCATTTTTACCAGTTATATAGGATTTACTTCTCAGAGTGTGCCCTTTTCCTCGGATAAATGAAGTTGGTTGACTCTTTTCTGAGACCTTCAATGGTGTTACTTTCTCACATGTTTTCCACAGTCTTCCTGCTTCATTCTCATACGTCACAGTCTTCTCCACATTATATTTGTTTTTCAAGTTTTTGTTAATAGTTTTGTTGAAGACAGAGTTTGTCTGTTTCACATTCTCTTTTTTGTTTTTGATTGATTTCCTCAAGGGAATTTGTTCTTTTTGCTATATTCAAACTGGTATGCATGCTCTAGTAACTTAGACCTGTAAGCAATCATCTTGTGTAGTTACTTATAGTAGTGTTTCTCATTAAATAATGTAATATTTACTATCCTCATGATGTAAATCTATGAAGAACCTTCATCAATTGGACTCTGTAATACCCTGTGGAGACATTAGACCCTAATCTCATTTCTATTTTCACATATTGTTAAAAGTCTTTAATTTGAAAATTTATTATTTTAAAATAATTTATATTGTAAAGTTTTTATTGGAATTCTCTAGCCATTCTGGCAAGAATATTTTTAATCATTTTTATGTTATGTTTTTGCTAATTCCTGCCTCTTCCTGAAACTCGTATTGCAATATTGATTTATTTTAGTTGAGTATGGTTTGTTAAAAGGATGGTGTATTACATTTTCTTATTCATAGATCTGAGTGAATCTTCCTGGAACATAGAAATCATTTATCATATACTTGGTAAACTGATCATGTATGAAAATTACACTAGTTAATTGTTAATATCAAATAATAGATTATCTTTTATGATAAGCTATTAGTTGAGAATTTTTTGAAGATATTTCTAAAATAATCAGTTTGTACTTTTTGTCTTTTAGGACAGAGATACTTATAAACTAAATATATCATACAGTTTATTTTAATCTTATTATCTCTTAATTCCTGAATTTGAATATAATATATATTCTTACCCAAAGTTTTGGCTGATATTATTTAATAGACTTACCTCATGATACTTTATGTATACTGTCACATTATACAAATACACCAAAAGTAAATTATAAGTCAAAGAAAATTAAACATTTCAAATACAGCTCTAGATGCTTTCGTATATATTTTATTTTATTCAAACTGACCTTCATTTAATCTCTGATGAAATGAAAATATTTTTATCATAAAACCTACATGTAATTATAGAAAATATGGGACTCCTCTGGATTATAAAATAGAAAATAAAGAATGACAGCAAATATCATCTATGGCAACCACCCATATATTGGTGGACTTTCTGCCAGTTTTTTCTTCAGATAAAAACCAATTTATTATTTACATAAATAAAAAGAGAATTTCATATGTTATAACTTTTTCCATAGTATAATATTACACAGGAAATGTTTTTCATGAAATAAACTCTTTTGTTAAAACATAAATTATCTTTGTGCCTTTTAATCTTATGAATATTACAAAATAAAAAATGCATTATATCTATTTATTGAAGATTTATATAAAATGTTACTTATGTAATCAAAATTTAAAAAGATATATATTTAAAAAGATACATTACATTTTAAATTATTTCCCCAATACTATATATATGTTTATACACATATATATATAGACACACACACACATTATTTTTTATTTTTCACTATTGGGAAATTATCTATGATGATACTCAATATATATATATTTTCCCAGTTTATCCTAAGAGGGATTCCTAAAAGAGTAAATTATTGATCAAAGAATATACACGTTTTTAGGAATTTGATACAATTATATTGAATGAAGACTCAAATGATCCTTTTAAACATTACTTAATGTTTTACCACTTTGATTCTCTGAGGAATCCAGAAACTAAACTATGAAACGTGGTTCTCTTGATGAATGAAACTTTGGCTGCTGGTGTACTTATTTACAAGCAGTCTTTTCCACAACAGTTTTACAGACAAGCAGTCAGCCACACACATTTTGCCTTCAAATAGCTGGTTGAGAATTTCTTTTTTATTGACTTCAGCATAAGCCATTTATAAATTATTATGTCTTCATCAAATAGCTTCTCTGTAAAAAATAAAACAAAAATCAAATAAATGGTAAAGAAAATAATGTTCATGCTGTTATCCAACTCTTAAGCAAATGACTATATCCTAATCTTTCGGTTTTTCCAAAGTATTATTTGAACACGCAAAAATTCGTTTATTGAATATGTCTGAAAAAGGCATTTTTTGGTCAGATTATTTGCATCTTTTGGAATCAAAATGTATTCAGCCATCACTAGAGTGAGAATTTACCAAATAGTCTCCATTATCGAAAGCTTCATTATATAAAGGCAATATGAATATGATTACAAAGAAATTGGATATGTCTGAGCAAATATATATGTATGTGTATATATGTAATATATAGTATATATATGTTATATATTATATATGTAATTTATAGTATATATGTGTAATATATATAATATATGCAATATATATGTATTTGTGTGTATATAAAGACACACACACACACATATATATATGAAGGAGAGACCATGGTGTGAATGTAAAAATGCCACCTTAGTCTCATTGAGGCAGGCCTGTGGGTGAAGGAAGAGAGTCAGGACTGGCCTTCATTGTGTGCATTGCTCTACTAGGATGAGGAGCCCCTTACTAACCATGCCTATGCCTAGGGAGCCCGTCCTCCAATATTCTGTCTTTTCATCTGTAGCAGGAGCTAGGGCTGCCATACCAGCTCCAAGACAAGAACAAATCTGGCTGTGTCAGTCATTTTGTGGTTTTCTTCTTCTTCTTCTTCTTTTCCACATTGGCGGACATGGGACCTAAAGATCCCAATCCCCACCCCACCCCCACCTCTTCTGTATGTATACATTCTTTCATTAGCAGTAGATGCTGGTTGGACAGTTTCAAGTCAAATTGTACTTTGCTCCATTGTCAATTGAGAAACTGTTTCAATAAAGTATTATTTTCTTTAAAAAAATGCAGATTTTATGCACCATAATGGAGACAAGTCATTCTTGGCTAAGAGCAAGACATTTAAAAATACATTTATAAACTCTATATAAAAATATTTTTATGTACATGAATATACATATAAATATACTTATATGTGTATATTTTATATTATACATATATTTTAAATTATAAAAAATTATATTTCTATATCTATAAATATCGTATATTTATAATATGTTATATATAAACATATAAATATATATATTTTTAAATCTCTTGCTCTTAGCCAAGACTGACTTGTCTCTTCTATGATACATAAAATCTAAAATTTTGGTTACTCACTTCCAGAAGGATATTTATTGCTAAAATTACTCTTAAAACATCTATGTTTAGGCTTAATTGCATGTGCACAATTCTAAAATTTGAATTTTAAATAAACATAGATGTGTCATACAAGTTTTAAATTGATTTTTGATGTTTACTACTTATTTTCTAGGTCCAACTGGTGCTAAAATAAGTTATGCTGGTAAGAGATGTTAGAATAATCACCTTTCACAACAGTAAATTCTCCCTTCTCTTTAGTATGATACAGATTTTCCTCCTCTAACAGAAGGAAGATATTTTTAAATAACATACATCACATACACAGAAAAATATTTATCTTCTCCCCTAAGATTATCTGACATAGAAAATCAAGATTCAAGATATTTTCCTAAATTACTGAATAAAATCTAGAAGAAAACATAATATTTCTTCTGTGCCTTCATTATACCTGAAAGCTCATTACTGGTTCTTATCAGGTGTGGGGGAGTGTTATTATGTTATTATATGGGGAAGAGCTATACCTTATACTATGTGGTACCTCATATTTGATTGAATATTTCCATTGTGTACTCCAATATAATTACTTTCCAAAATGCAACAGAAAAATTGACATCGTTAGCTGGGTAATCTATAATGTTTATAAATTACAACATTATTATTAGATTTTTATGGCATTATTAACTGTCCATTTAAAAATGTTCTAGTACAAATGAGACTTCTATCATAGAATTTATGTGTTTTATTCTATAATCATTTTAAAGAAAGAACAAGGCACTTTAAAAAGCTTTGTGCATTTGAATGTACACTTTTAGAGTTTGGAGGACTTATGTAGTAACTCCAGTCTAGAAAGGTTTTTGCTGAAATCCCAGAACACTTTTCTAGCATACATGGACATTTGAAAGCATGTGCAGCATTTACTTCATTCACTAACCCAGGTCTAGACCCCAGTCCAGCTTTCCATTTGGGGCTGCCCTAGCAGAAACTTGAATGTGTCTTCACCATGGTCATGGAGGCTGGTTATTGGTACAAGCTATTGGCTTTGCTACAGATAGAGGGATCATCTGTGATAACAATTCCTGGCCTTTAGGTCACATGTGAACCTAAACCGATAGTGCCTTTCTTCAGTTCCATGTGCCAAGGCATTCTTCTACAAAGTTTCCTGGACACCACTGAATTTCTAAAATCTGCAGGGACTACTCAGACTCCAAGCATGTGGAACCAAGAAAGTTGTAATAGGGGTGGAAAAGGAAGGCTATTTAATGTTTTGGAGTCAAACTTTAACCATTAGAAATGAACATCTATAGACAAACAGTTCTCCTTTTGTGTTGCCTTTTTTGTGGTATTTGTACGCTCCATAATAGCTTCGTAAACCCTCCAAAAAAGTTTCTTGTCATGATGCTTTAGCCATCTTGGTAATAGACTTCCTCATACTTATTCTTCTGCCTTCTATTCCTCCATTTCCTCTTCCTACACCCTACTTCCCTGGCAATGCAGCACTTGCTCAGGTTCTGCATTCTTAAAAGGAAAAGTCAAGATAGGGACACAGGGGATGGAATAAAATGTAGGTACTATTTCTTATCAGTCATCTCAAAGGAATAGTCATAGACTCCAGCAGATTTTGTAAGTGGACAATATATAAGATATTGGTGAGCTTTAAGCAGATAAAATATTTCTGCCTATTTTAAGAATGTTTCTTTTATTGGTAGGTGTTGAAGGAGGGATGTTAAATAACAAGTAGAGTGATATGGTTTGGATTTGTGTCCCCACCCAAATCTCATGTAGAATTGGAGGAGAGCCCTGGTGAGAGACGACTGCATCATAGGGGCAGATTTCCCCCTTGCTGTTCTGATGACAATGAGTGAGTTCTCACAAGATCTGATGGTTTAAAAGTGTGTGGCACTTCCCATTTTGCTCTGTTTCCTGCCACCATAGGAAGAATGTGATTGCTTCCCCTTCAGCTTCTGTTGTGAGGCCTCCCAGTCATGTTTCTTGTTAAGCCTGTGAAACTGTGAGTTAGTTGAATTTGTTTTCTTCATAAATTACCCAGTTTCAGGTATTTCTTTATAGTAGTGTGGGAATTGACTAATGCAGAAAATTGGTACCAGGAGTAAGGTACTGCTGTAAAGATACCTGAAAATGTGGAAGCAACTATGGAACTTGGTAACAGGCAGAGTTTGAAACAGTTTGGAGGGCTCAGAAGAAGACAGGAAGATGTGGGAAAGTTTGGAAATTACTCGAGACTTGTTGAATGGTTTTGATCAAAATGCTGATAATGAAATAGACAATGAAGTGCAGGTGGATGATGTCTGACATGGAGATAAGGAACTTATTGGGAACTTGAGCAAAGGTCACTCTTGTTATGCTTTAGCAAAGAGACTGGCAGGTTGCATTGTGCCCCTACTCTACAGATCTGTGGAGCTTTAAACTTGAGAGAGATAATTTAGGGTATCTGGCAGAAGACATATCTAAGCAGTAAAGTGTTCAAGATGTGGCATGGCTGCTTCTAAAAACCTATGCTCATTGCATAAATAAAAAGAACTTATATTTAAAAGGAAAGCAGAGCATAAAAGTTTGGAAAATTTGTAGCCTGACCACATGGTAGAAAAGAAAAACCCATTTTCTGGGGAGAAAGTCAGTGCTGCAAAAATATGCCTAAGAAGAGACAAATGTTAATCACTAAGACAATGGGGAAAATGTCTCCAGCATATTTCAGAGAACTTTGTGGCACCTCCTCCCATCACAAGCCTGGAGGCATAGGAGAGAAAAATGGTTTTCAGGGCCCAGTGCTCTGTACAGCCTTGGGACATGGCACCCTGTGTCCCAGCCACTCCAGCTCAAGCCATGGCTAAAAGGGGCCAAGGTGCAGCACAGATTATGGCGTCCAGTGGTGCAAGCTCCAAGCCTTGGTGGCTTCTATGTGCTGTTGGGCCTAGAGTCGTGTAGTAGGCAAGAGTTAAGCTTCGGGAAACTCCACCTAGATTTTAGAGAATGTATGGAAATACTTGGATTTTCAGGCAGAAGACTATTGCAGGGTTGGAGCCCTCATGGAGAACCTCTACTAGTGCAGTATAAAGGGGAAATTTAGGGTTAGAGCCCATAAACAGAGTTCTCACTGGGGCACTGCCTAATGGAGCTGTGAGAAGAGGGCCATCATTCTGCAGACCACAGAATGGCAGATCTGCCAACCCCTTTCACCATGCATCAAAAAAAGCTGCAAGCACTCAATGACAGCCCATGAAAACACCCAAAGGGGCTGTGCCCTGAAGAGTTATAAGGATGGAGCTGTCCAAGACCTCAGGAGCCCACCCTTTGCATTAGTGTGCCCTGGATATGAGACATAGAGTCAAAGGAGATTATTTGGGAGCTTTAAGATTTAATGAGTGCCCTGCTGAATTTTGGACTTGCATGGGGCCAGTAACCCCTTTGTTTTGGCCAATTTCTCCCATTTGAAATGGGAGCTTTTACCATGCCTGTGCCCCCATTATATCTTGGAAGATATTTTACAGGCTCATTGTGAAAGGGACTTTCCTTTGTCTCAGATGAGACTTTGGACTGTGGGCTTTTGAGTTCATGCTGAAATAAGTTAAGACTGAAGGACTGGTGAGAAGGGATAATTTTATTTTGTAATGTGAGAAGAACATGATGATTGAGAGGGGCCAAGGTGGAATTCTGTGGTTTGAATTTGTGTCCCCAACCAAATCTCATGTCAAATTGGCCTGGTATGAGGTGATTGGATCATGAGGGCAGATTGCTTTGTTGCTGTTCCCGTGATAGTAAGTTCTCATGAGATATGATGGTTTAAAAGTATGTGGCACTCCTGCGTTTATTCTCTCTCTCCTGCCACCATGGGAAGAAGGCACTTGCTTCCCCTTCACCTTCCACCATAATTGTAAGTTTCCTCTGAGTCTTGCTTTGTGTTAAGCCTGTAGAACTGTGAATCAATCAAACTTCTTTTCTTCATCAATTTTCCAGTCTCAGGTAGTTGTTTATAGTCATGTGAAAACAAACTAATACATAGAATTTGCCATCAAAGGCTGCCAAATGTACCTTTATAGAATAGTAGTTAGCTATTAAAATTTGCATAGCAATAGGTTTCTAAAATATTTTGAAAACCAATATCCAAATATAAATGTACTCATTAGTTCACCATATATTTAATGAGTACCTGCTGCATGCCTACTATATACTATATGATCTAGGGCACCAAAAAAAGAGAAAAAATTTTGTTTTCGTATATCAGCTTTTCTAACAAGAAGAGAAAGACAACATGAAATACAGTTAATAAGTGATATGAAGATAAATAAAGCAGGAGAAGGAGGTTAGAGGAAAGGAGAAAAGAAAAGCAAGGTCTTGCTGGTGAGGAAATATTGGAGCACAGAGACCTCAGGACTTCCCTGAGAGAACCTCTGTCTTCAAATCGCCTAATAGACCTGTTAGAGGAGACAATGATGTACCTGTACCTGATAAGAACAGTAATGCCATTCACAGTAATTCATACCATACTGGAGACCTCCAAAAAGAAGTTAGAGGAAACCAGATGGGTAGGAAGGTTTGGTGACTCTTTCCTTCCCCTGATAACAATAAAATGAACAGTCATGTTAACTGTTAATCACTCTCCATGCATTTGGGTCATTGAATCTTCCCTAAAACCCTGTGTGGTAGTTATCACAATTATGCTGAGGAGGAAAAAGAGGTTTTAAAACCTTAAGTAACTGTCTTCAAGACAAAGATAACCTTCACAAAATGATACCTGAATTTTGAACCAAGGCAGTCTGAGTACAGAGGCCCAGGCTTACCCATTATCTTATGCTTTGTAAGGCACGTTATATTTAGAAAATCACTTAGTAAAATACTGTTGCAATTTCAAAGGCAAATAAATAAAATTAGTGAGAAAGCAAGAAATGGTCTCAATTTTGGTCTGAGATTTCAGATAAGGCCTAGGGAAAAGGAAAGCAAAATGAGTTTTAACATTATAGATTCAATAAAATAGACATTAACTGTACACTTCAATCAAAATTGGTACATTTTAAAATTATTGTGTTGGGTCTTCAAATCCAAATTACTTTCTATATTCTTCTTTCATTTCAGGATTTTCCTCTAGCAATAATCTTAACGTGAAAAATATCTGTTATGTTTTTAATGGAAATGGGTCATTAATTAAAGCAAAACTTCCTTAAGCAAACATCAACAAACTTTGATATATATTTTATATTTTTCTTTGCTTATAAAATATTAATTTTCCCATTTAACATAATAAAGGTTTGACAACAAATTATTCTAAATAAAAAAAAGATTAGAAGATTGCTTTTAAAACCTCAGTTTTCAAAGCAAAAAAAAGTTTCTATTTGAAAACCTATCGCTAAAATAATATCCGGAGTCAATTATAAAAGCTTTGATGAATATTAAGTATGACTTTCGTTTCTTACATTTACATGAAGCTTTGTGCAGAAAGCAGATTTTTTAAATTTTCTGAAAAGCATAATTATATTGAATATTTGGAAGATAATACTTATTTTTGTCAATTGTTACACTGAATTGAGACAGATAAACCTTGATTAACCTCTGTGTAGCAGTTTCTTTGAGTTAGCAGGTCAGCTATTTCTCTCATTAATGGCATTCTAATTCAAATGAAATTAGAATTCAATACACTACTGAAAATACGTTGTGCATTAGACAAACAAGAAAGAATCTTTTTCTGATATTTTCTAAATAAAATTTCCTCCAGGAAAAGGAAAAAAATTGTTTTTAATTTCCTCTCTTTCTTATTCTGACACGGACAAGCATACTGAAGAGAATTTTGCATGACATTTCTTTAAATGAAACTGTAAATATTCTGTTTTATCATTATGCTAGAAAATTCTGATCTTTTGTTATTTCCACTGGAAATTGAGAAAGGCAGAGAGAAATAACTGAGAGTATTTTAATTTTTCTGTTTTTCCCCTAAATTTAAATAAATTACTCTCCAGAAGTTTTAAGGAAGTCTGTTTATTTTAAAAGTAAAGACTCAAATATCTAAATTAAGAAGTATAATTCAAGTAAGCCTACAAATTATTCCAATTGAATTCTACAAAAAAATTATTTTTATAAAGTAATATTACCATTATTCAAGGAGATTTTCAAAAACCAAAATATTTAAAAATGTAATTTTTGTTCTTATGTGGCATTTGGTATTCTGTTTTAAAGCAATAGCCGAGAATATATCCTAGCTTTCTCGGCGAAGATTTCACTAGAAAACCTACATTAAATGACATAGTATTTGGTATTCTTTATAAATGCGTAAATAATTTCAAATCTTTAAAGAAAACTTGAAAGAATTGAAAATTGCTGTTTATAATCAAAATACTAGTCAATCACAGCAATTTAAATTATGTTTAGAGCACTAAATATTAATAATAAATTTTTACAAAAAGATCATAAAAGATACAAATCTACATTCTGTAGAAAACTCAATACTTTTTGCAAATGGTACCAAATAACTAAAATACTTATACATGTATGAATGTATATTCTAGACAAAATATGTATCAATGTTTGTTAGTTTATCTTATATGGATTTTGGTGACGTGAGTTTGGTTTTTCACTGATCTATGAGTTTCATGCAGAGTAACTTTAGTTAGTGTTAGTTTATGACTAAAGCATCCCTGAACTTGGTGAAAATGCATTAAATTTTTAAATGTTCCCTCAGATATTAGAAGTTTTATGTGGAAGACTAAAATTTTCTATCTCAAATCATGTGATAATGTACATAGACTCAGCCAGCATATAATATTTTGTTTAAATTTAAAATTTATTCTGGGGCTGCTGTGGTTTTTATAGTAAATGAAATTATAAAAGTGTAGTGATATGTGAGATAATGGAATTTAAAATCTAGTCCTTTGTGATAGAGAGACAAACAAGTTGTTCCCAAGCTTTATGTTTATTTCCTGTCCCTAGAATTATGTATGATTTATTATTCATAAAAATTGCTTTAAAGAAAAATAAGAATGCCTATGATGTGATCTTCATGTCTCTCTGGGATAGTTATAAGAGTACTGTACATTTTATTTACTGGGGTTGTACAGCAAAAGGGGACTTAGAAATCTCATCTCTCCTTGGAGCTGAAGGAATAGTGCATGTGCATAAAACAATATTTACTACAGTGCTAGGAGGTATATAAACATTACTGCTAGGATGGTTGATTAGGTTGTCTCACTGCACTTTCTGTGGCTTTATGTATTTGTGTTTGATGCTATTTTTTGCTTGCTTCATTTTGGCTTTTGATTTCACCAACCTCAGAGACTTTCCATATTATGACAGCTGTACATTCAAGGTTACCTTAGTGATATGAGAGAGTTAATTTGATTGCAGCTGTGTTTAAATTTTTTCCAGAGAATAAATATAGGTTTGTGAAGAGTAAATCCAACTTTGGAGACACTGGAATCTAAGGTATAGGGTAAAATTTTCAACTCTTGAAAAGTAATGAGCAATGGGATATGACCTTACGAAAAATGAACAAGGAAGATTTTCCACTTCCAAGCTCCCTTCACACTGACCTATTACTGTAGTTTGAAATGACACTCTTATAGAACTCATTCCCCATGAATGAAAGAATTATCCCCTATTAAAATGTAAATGCCCCGGAAAAGACAGAACAAGAATCAATCAATCATTTATACTTTAATGAGAAGAAGTCACTCAAACCATCCCAACATTACAGTCATTTGAAATTGAACATTGATAGGATGGAGATGAGACATAAATACTTTGGGAATCAGGAGTAGGAAGGAGGAAAAACTAAAAGGGAAATGAGAAAGTTTTGGGAATAAATTTTGTACGATTTCAGTGTTACAGACGTTGAATCACAGATGACAAGTACTGAAGATGGTGAGTCTGAGTTCACAAAAAGACTATGCTATTATAAAACCTTGAATTTGAGAAAAAGAAATAATAACAATTACTTATCATCATTATTATTTTCTCCTCTTCCTTGTCTAGAGAAAAAAAATACTTAATAAAAAGAGTGCTGATGTATCCTCTCAATAAGGGAAGGTGAGATGGTTAAGATTGAGTCTCAGCTTGATTGGAATGAAGGATGCAAAGCATTTTTCCTGGGTGTGTCTGTGAGGGTGTTGCCAAAGATTAACATTTGAGTCAGTGGACAGGGAAAGGCAGGCCCACTCTTTCTCTGGGTGGGCATAATCTAATCAGCTGCCACTGTGGCCAGAAAAAAAATCAGGCAGAAGCATGTGGAAAGAATAGACTGGCTGAGTCTTCTGGCCTCTGTCTTTCTCCTGTGCTGGATGCTACCTGCCCTGCAATATCGAACTCCAAGTCCTTCAGCTTTGGAACTCTTGGACCTTTGGCCACAGACTGAAGGTTGCACTGTTGGCTTCCCTATTTTTGAGGTTTTGGAACTGGGACTGGCTTCCTTTCTCCTCAGTTTACAGATGGCCTGTTGTAGGACCTCACCTTGTGATCACGTGAGTCAGTACTCGTTAACAAACACCTCTTTATGTGTATGTCTATCCTATTAGTTCTGTCCCCCTAGAGAACCCTAAATAATACAGGAAGATCTGTATTTATGCAGTAAGTTTAGTTGTACCTGCTTTAAGAATATAAACATAAATGTAAATATATGTATTTTGAATTTGTCAGACTAACTGAGAGGGAAATAAAAAATAGCCTTCACTTTTGAAAAGTGTTTTTTACATTGTCTAAAACGATTCTTTAGATAACATAAAATGTCTGTGATTTACCATTGTTTGGGTCAAACAACTTTTCGGGAAAATGTCTATTTTGCAATGCAACATAACTTCTAAATCTGCATTTATACTTCCTTATACAAATTGAATAAGACAATCTGTTTTGTATATCAATTAATATATTTTAGCTATCAGTATCACGTTCATCATTATTTGTGTATGTGTGTATATATATATGTATTTATCCCGTTATTCAAGACAGGGTCATACATGAGCAAACAGGTGATCATACGGCTTCAAGGGTAATCTTGAAGGGCCTTTTAGAAGAATTAGCTCTTTCACAATGATCTGTTGTCTTCCCATACAATGGTGAAAGGTAAACCAACAATTATATTTTGATTATTAAGTATATGTAATACATATTATGTAAAACATATATTGTATATATTACATATAAATATATATAAAATTCATACATATATAACTATACATATAGACATTATGCATATATCATTGAACTAATACCAGTTATACAAATTATTTAAAAATGAGTACATATCATATGAGAATAGCTTAATCTGTTGTTAAAAAATCTATAGTAGGTCTGAGGCATCACTAATATGAATTTAATGTCAGAGCATGATAAAAATCATCTACTGATTTAATTTGAGGAAATTTGATTTGCTTGTTTTTCTCCCACAAATAATTTTTTTAAAAAATTGTAAGTAGTGTCACTTCCAGGATGGCAATATACAGTATCTGGCTCAGGTACCTTAATGATGAAGAGTAAGATCTTATCTCTCTCTTGTTATATCTGAAAAGGCTATTTTCCAATACGTTTTTCAGACTAAATACAGCCATTTGTTAACTCCACTTAGAATTATTTTTATAAACATTGTTATATTATGATCTGATAATTAGCCATTTGTTGACATGTTAGTGAACTTTGTGCTATTTTTATTCATTGTGCATGTCTGATTATAAATGTGTAAGATGATAGGGCTCCTGGGCTAAATTAATTGTATTTATTTGTTGGTAAGAAATCAATTATAATTCTCATGTTATTTTTAAGTAAACATTTAAAATAAAAACCATATTGTTTGGATTTAAAATATCAAATCAGATTTAAATTAAAAATATAGAGAATATAATGCATTATAGAGTCACTCTCTTCTGTTTCTATTTGTAATTTATAATTTTTGCTTTATGCCTTTACTCTGAAACACAAGAATAATATCATGAATTTATAGTTTTATTACAGTTGACATTTTATTTAACTTTAAATCTGAAAAATTCTCTGAAAAATTCTTGCGGATCTACTTATATAATTTTCCACTTTATCTTTAATAAAGTTATAATTTTGTTGCTGAAAAAAATCAAAAGAAAACCTGAACAAATTGCAACTGTCCAAATTTTGTAAAATTTTTTTTTTACAACAGTCAGCATCAAAACTGTGAAGTAAATTGCCTTTGAATACTTCTGTACCAGATGTCAGCCATCTTGCTTATCACTGAACAAGCCACATTTGAACTAAACAGCTCAGTATCGCATTGAGGGATGTGGTGGCTGATTGAACACAGGTGTAATAGTTGATATACTGTCACACAGTCTGACGTTAACCTAAGATCTTTGTTGAAATAGTTATTACTGATGGCACGAAATGTAATTGCTAATTTTCTGCCTGAGTGGTTACATATTTTCTCTAAATCTTGAGAGTTATTCATCCTTTTTCCACTGCCCATTCCTCAGAGTTTAAGGCAGATGTGTCAGTGGCCCATGGACCAGTAATTGAACCTGTCACTTGCAATCTACAGACTTCATTCTTCAGAAATGTGACTACTGCTTTATTTACTCTCCTGCTTACTTTTCTCTGGGTATCAAATGCCCTACTTGAACAAAGCTAACTAATATTCATTATTTACCTTTAAGGAGTTCTTTCATCACAAAGCAAATGAACTGGGGGTGAGTCAAGACTGATTATTTTTTAGTATTTCTCATGGATTCTGGTTTTCAAATGAATTGGTTCTCTATCAGCCTAATTATACTAAATCAATCAATTGTATTGTGGGTGTAGAAAGTGTGGAGGTTTAGTGGAGAAAGGGTTGGGAGGTTGGGATAGATTTGCTATCTTTTGTATGAATGTAAACCTTCTTAGAATGACTTAACATAACATAACTCGAGCTGCTCATACACCTTTCCTGAATTTCACTGAGTACACTGCCTACCAGTGCTTAGTAGTTTTGCTAATAAATATGTTGCAATAGATTAAGTTCCAATAAAATTTTAACCCCAATTTTTATTTTTACTGAAATAATCCAATTAAGTTATAGTACACATTAAAAATCAAGGTGCTAATATATTCCAAATTTGGAGGATTTTTTAATAAAATTATTTTAATTTTGTATTTTGTCAAAATCCTTTCAAAATTAACTGAGGCTCCAAGAAACCATATAGTTTATTATTGTGTATTTTATATATTAATTTTATTTGTAAAAGATAAGAAAATTCTTTCTACAACTGTACTTAACTAATAAATAGATGGGACTATAAAACTATTGGTTGAAATTTAAGATGCTGGAGCATGTGTCTTTCAGTGAAAAAAAAAAAAAATAAATGACAAAATTAATCATTTTGGCTTACTGGAAAAATTAAAGCCCTGCTTTAAAATTCTGCCCCAAGGCAGATCTTGTGATCTAAGACAGGTCATCTGCATCTCAGTGTTTTTATCTTCAAGAGGGAACAATAACCCCTGTTTTTTTACTAGTTGATATCAATATTGGAGATATGTAGAAAAATCACCTTGGGCAACATCTGGCGTATAACAGAACCTTGATGCTTGGTACCTATTGTAGAAAGTCCTTGTATTAGTCTATTCACACTGCTGATAAAGACATACCCAAGCCTGAGCAGTTTACAAAAGAAAGAGGTTTAATGGACTTACAGTCCCATGTGGCTGAGGAAGCCTCACAATCATGGCAGAAGGTGAAAGTCATGTCTCACATGGTGACTGACAAGAGAAGAGAGCTTGTGCTGGAAAACTCCCATTTTTAAAACCATCAGATCTCATAAATCTTATTCACTATCGCAGAACAGAACAGGAAATGTCTGCCCCCATGATTCAATTACCTCCCACTGGGTCCCTTCCACAACACATGGGAATTCAAGATGAGATTTAGGTGAGGACATAGTCAAACCATATCATTCTGCCCCGGCCCCTCCCAAATCTTATGTCCTCACATTTCAAAACCAACCATGCCTTCCCAACAGTCCCCCAAAGGCTATACTCATTTCAACATTAACTCAGAAGTTCACAGTCCAAAATTTCAGTTCAGACCATCTGAGATAAGGCAAGTCCCTTCTGCCCATGAGCCTATAAAATCAAAAGCAAATTAGTTACTCCCTAGATACAGTGGGGGTACCTGCTCCCATTTACAGGTAAATACAGCCATTCCAAATGGGAGAAATTGGCCAAAACAAAGGGTCTACAAGCCCCATGCAAGTCTGAAATCCAGCAGGGCAGTCAAATCTTCAAGCCCTAAAATGGTCTCCTTTGACTACATATTTCACATCCAGGTTAATGCTGATGCAAGAGGTAGATTCCCATGGCCTTGGGCAGTTCCTCCCCTGTGGCTTTGCAGGCTATAGCCTCCCACCTGGCTACTTTCACAGGCTGGCATTGAGTGTCTGTGACTTTTCTAGGAACATGGTACAAGCTGTCGGCAGATCCAACATTCTGGGGTCTGGAGGATGTTGGCCCTCTTCTCACAGCTCCGCTAGGCAGAGCCCCAGTAGGGACCCTGTGTGAGGGCTCTGATCCCATGTTTCCCTTCTGCACTGCCCTAGCAGAGGTTCTCCATGAGAGCCCCACCCATGCAGCAAACTTCTGCCTAGTCATCCGGGTATTTCCATACATCCTCTGAGATCCAGGCAGAGTTTCCGAAACTCAGTCCTTGACTTCTGTGTACCTGCAGGCTCAACACCACGTTGAAGCTGCCAGGGCTTAGGGCTTCCATCTTCTGAAGCAACAGCCTGAGCTGTACCTTGGCTGCTTTTAGTCATGGCTGGAGCGGCTGAGTTGCAAGGCACTAAGTCTCTACTGCATGCAGCAGAGGGACCCTGGGCCTGGCCCATGAAATAATTTTTTCCTCTTAAACCTCTGGAGCTGTGATGGGAAGGGCTGCCACAAAGGTCTCTAATATGCCCTGGAGGCATTTTTCCCATTGACTAGGTGACTAACATTTGGCTTCTCATTTCTTATGCAAATTTCTGCAGCCAGCTTGAATTTCTTGTCAGAAAATGGGGTTTTCCTTTCTATGACGTTGTCAGGCTATAAATTTTCCAAACTTTTGTGCTCTGTTTCCCTTATAAAACTGAATGCCTTTAACAGCACCCAAGTTACAACTTGTGTGCTTTGCTGCTTAGAAATTTCTTCTGCCCGATACCTTACATCATCTCTCTCACGTTCAAAATTCCACACATCTTTAGGGCAGGGACAAAATGCCACCAGTCTCTTTGCTAAAACATAACAAGTGTCACCTTTGCTCCAGTTCCCAAGTAGTTCCTCCTCTCCATCTGAGACCACCTCAGCCTTGATTTCATTGTCCATATCATTATAAACATTTGGTCAAAGCCACTCAAAAAGTCTGTAGGGAGTTCCACACTTTCCCACCTTTTTCTGTCTTCTTCTGAACCCTCCAAACTGTTCCAACCTCTGCCTATTACCCAGTTCCAAAACTCTTCCACATTTTCAGGGACAGCGCCCCACTGTACCAGTACTAATATACTATATTAGTCCATTTTCAAGCTGCTGATAAAGACATACCCGAAACTGGGCTATTTACAAAAGCAAAAGGTTTAATGGACTTAACAGTTCCACATGGCTGGGGAGGCCTCACGATCATGGGGCAGAAGTTGAAAAGCATGTCTCACATGGCAGCAGACAAGAGAAGAGAGCTTGTTCAGGGATACTTCCTTATTTTAAACCGTCAGATTTCATGAGACTTATTCACTATCAAGGGAGTAGCACAGGAAAGACCTGCCCCCATGATTCAATTACCTTCCGCCAAGTCTGTCCCACAGCACATGGGAATTCAAGATGAGATTTGGGTGGGGACACAGCCAAACCATATCAGATTTATTATGGATCCTGAAGTTCTAATAACAACGAGACAATTTACCAATGGAAGAGTCAGGTAGCCACATTAGGATCTGGAGAGAACGTTTTCAAGTTTAGGTGAACACAGAAATACAGACTTCTGAGGTTTAAATCTGATTGAGGAAAGGAAAAGCCAGGTATGCTGCTTCTTGTAGGTGCAGCTGTCTGGGGTCTCATTAACAGTGGAGGGTGGTGCTGTGCATATACATCAGAGCTACACTAAAACGCAATGTTTTGTGCATATGTTGCTAGGCTCATAGACTGATTTATACAGATACTGCATTATAAACTAGAGTTATATGGTGCCACACTAAAAGGGAAAGTAGTATGCCTTAAGTTATATTCCACTTTAGTATTTCAAAGTGACATGTTTATAAGGTAAAATTTCTAACTTTAAAACTATAATTACTGTGTGTTTTCTTTACATATGATTTATGAACCACTTTTGTCTGGCCTCCATATGTTCATTTTTGGGTTGTAGAAGCAAAAGATGTACAATGAATGTAAACTTTGTAAAGGGATGAACATTAGGGAACTGAATCTGAGGAATGGAATCTCGTTAAGATTAAGAAGTAGGAGTAATGAGCATTTGGAATAGGTAAGTCACAGGGCACACTATAGGACCAGGGGTGTGATATAGTTGTTTATTTATTTTAAAGCTGTCTTGACCCAGTTTTGAGGCATGGTTAGAAGCTGGTCAGTTCTCATGCTTCAGCAGCTGATTAAGTCCACACCCCAACTACTTCTTTATCAGACTTTCACACTCTTAGACCTCTCTATAACCTGCCCTAATTTTCCTGAGGGTCAAGTATCAGAGAACTAGGGAAAAGCCCCTTTGTCCCAGATATTCAAAGTAGCCAACCCACAAGAAACCCACCAAAGCTAGCCAAACTTTCCACTTGTCATACAAAAGCTGCTTGGTACCACTCCAGCTTGCTGTTATCTTGGCTCTGGTTGCAATTTTCTCTATAGCCTCACCTGGTAGAGTTTTCTAATTTGAAGTTGGGAAGTTTTGATTTTATTTTTGTATATATTTAAGGTTTACTGAATGATATCTTGATTTATAAGTGTAGAGACCTAATTGGAGCTTTGCCTTTCATCTATCCAAATGTCATTGTATTGTGTCCTGCCCCCAAAATAATTTTTAAATCTTGTAATTCCAGGTAATCATCTAGGAGATAACAGATACTAAAGGTCAAGATACCAAAAATCCATCAGTTAAACCAAAAACAAAGGAAAACAGTTTCCAGAGTTTGATTTCCAGGAGAAAGTTATGGTCTTACTTACGTAGATCATACCACAAGGTCTTATGTCTATGCTCAGGAGAGTAACTCATGATTGGCATCGCCAAATAAATTTTTACCACAGCACAGAAACTACCAAACTTGTCTTCCCATTTGCTGAAGGCAAAAAACAAGCATCGTTCTTTTTTTCCCTTAAGATTATACTTAACATACAATAAACTGTGCATATATAAAGTGAACCATTTAGCAAGTGTTGACATGTGAATATACTTGAAAAACCATCACTGGAATCAGATAAACACATATATACACATATATCATTCCCACAGTCTCCATCTGCCCCTTCATAATGACCTTTTCTATCCTCCCCACCTCCTCTCCCCCAACCTTTGCTTTCTGTGTCTAGTCAACTATTGATCTGCTTCCTGTCATTATAAATTACTTTGCTTTTTCTATAATTTTATGTAAATGGAATCATGCAGTAAGCATTCTTTTAGGTCAAGGCTTCTTTTATTGTTTTGAAACTCAGTTGTATTGTTACATAGATCAATAGTTCATTTTTTATAAGGAATATTAAATTATGTGAATAGGCACAATTTGTTGATGAATATTTGGGTTGCTTCCATTTTAGGATTATTACCAAAAAAACAGCTATGAACATTTGTATGCACATCTTTGTATGGACATAAAGTTTTATCCATTCATTTTCTGGAGTAATACCTAAGAGTGAAATAGTTGTATCATATAGAAGAACCTCTGATGGGCCTGATGGTGGGAATATAAAACATCAGAACACTTTGGAAACCAGTTTTGTAGTTTCTTAAAAGGTTAAATATACAGCTTCCGTATGATCCAAATACTTCACTCTTAGGTATTACTCCAGAAAATGAATGCATGAAAGTTTATATCCATACAAAGACATGCACACAAATGTTCATGGTTGTTTTTGTGGTAATAGTCCTAAAATGGAAACAACCCAAATATTTATCAACAAATTGTACTATGTTCATATAAGATAGTATTACTTATAAAAAAGTGAACTATTGATATATGCAACAATACAGCTAAATTTCAAAGTAATAAAAAAGTTTGACATAGAAGAGTGCTTACTTCATGATTCCAATTACGTAAAAATGTAGAAAATGCAAAGTAATTCATAATGACAGGAAGCAGATCAATAGTTGACTAGAGACAAGGAGTGAAGGTTGGGGGAGAAGACTTGGGGAAGGTAGAAGGTCACTATGAAGGGGCAGATGGAGACTTGTGAGAGTGATAGATATATTTGTTATCTGATTCCAGTGATGGTTTTGCAACTACATTTATATGTCAATGCTTGTGAAATAGTGCAATTTATATATGCACAGTTTATTGTATATTAAGTACACAAGGTTCTGTTCCTCTGTGTCCTTGCCAGCACTTTATATTGTCAGGCTTTTTAATATGAATCAATTTTATAAATATTTAGTGGTATCTCATTGTCACAGAACATTTCCTTAGTTCTGCTAAACACAGGGTTCTTGTCCATTCCACAGCCACAAAAATTTAGGCTTGCAGACAGTTTAAGGGGTGAGTGAAGCAGGGTTTTATTGCGTGAAAAGGAAAAAAAAAGGGGGGTCGAGGAACAGGGATGGTCCACAAGGCCAGAGTCCCCTGCTAGAGCACCTCCCACCTGCCACTAGAATCCCAAGTTCCACACAGGAAGAGGATGGGTCAGGCTCCTCCCTGCTGTAAACTGGAGAACTTCCAGAGGCTCTGCCCCCATGTACATTCCTCCCAGGGCCCAGGGCGATTGGCAAGTCTCTAGGGAATCCCCCCTACATGGATGTCTCATCATCATGATTTTATATTTTTCTAATAACTAATGATATTTGGCATCTTTTTATGTGCATATTTATGATTCATGCATTTTCTATATTTAAGTAATTAAACTCATTAATACACGGATTAATTTAAATTATATATATATATATTTTTAATTCACTTGCTATTCTTTTTTTCTTTGGAGACATGGTCTCACTCTGTTTCCCAGGCCTGAATGCAGTGGGGTGAGCATGGTGCAGGTGATCCCCCTGGCTTAGCCTTCTAAGTAGCTGGGACTGCAAGTGCATGACAACGTGCCTAGATAATTTTTCTTATTATTTATAGAGATGAGCTTTCTCCATGTTGCCCAAGCTGGTTTCGAACTCCTGGATTCAATCCTCGTCCTCCTAAAGTGCTGAGATAATAGGCATGAGCCACTGTGCCTGGACTTGGTTTTTTTGAGACAGAGTCTCACTCTGTCACCCAGACTGGAGTGCAGTGGCACAATCTCATCTCACTGTCTCACTGCAATTCCTGCCTACGGGGTTCAAGCGATTCTCGTATCTCAGCCTCCCGCGTAACTGGGGTTACAGATGTGTGCCACCACATGGGGCTAATTTTTGTATTTTCAGTAGAGACGGGGTTTCACCATGTTGGCCAGGCTGGTCTGGAATCCCTGACCTCAAGTCATCCGCCTGCCTCGGCCTCCCAAAGTTCTGGGATTACAAGCAGAAGTCACCATGACCACCGGCCTTTTCTTATTTATTAAGTTTTGACTGTTAAGTATTTCAACACAAGTCCCTTATTAAATATATAATTTTCAAGTGCTTTTCTTTTTATTATTTCAATAGTATTTCGGTGATTTCTTTTTTTAAGATTTGAGGTCTCACTATGTTGCCCAACCTAAAGTGCAGTGGCTTTTCACAGGCATAATCACAGCAAACCACACTGGAATTTCTGGCTCAAGTGATCCTACAGCCTCTGCCTCCCAAATAGCTGGGATGACAGTCATGCACCACCCTGCTGGTTCTCAGTGATGTCTTTTGAAGATAACACATTTTAAATTTTGGCAAAGTCTGGAAAAAAATGTATTCCTTCATTTGTGTATCCCAAATATATCTCAAAGATGCCCATTTCTTTGTATTTTTGTTATTACCATTTTTGTCCTACCATCTCTCATTTCTTCTCTCTACTACTTCAATAACCCAAGTCTATGCTTCCAACTCTCACTCTTTTCCATGAACACAATTCTTTATCTAGCAACTTAAAAAATATAACACATACATTGAAATATTCTGCTTAAATTTTCAATGGTTTCCCATTGGATTTGTAAAAACACCAACTCATTTTATGTACCCTATAACGAATGTTTGTCATGGTCTGGCACCTGCCTTTCACACATAATTTTGTACCACATTCTCTCTTGATTGTTATATTTCACCTGTATCATCCTCCTTTCTATCTTTGTTACTAGTCAAATTTCTGCTTTAGGATCATTGTTCTTATGTTATTCTTTGCCTGGGTTGTTTGTTTGACTAATTCATTTATCTTTTATCCCTTCCTGGTAGCCTGCTTCTTTATTTCTAAAATTCCTAAACTCAGAAGTAGAATAAAGTGAGTATTCTTAAACAGTACCTGAAAAACTATACAATGAACAAATAAATTTTGACAATTCTGTAGGTCATTAAGCCAGAGTTTAGTTTAACCTAATCATTTAGTTTTCTATTATTTATTATCAATATTCACTTTACAGGTTGAAGGTATCATTCTCAGCAACAAAAAATACATGTTGAGTAGATGAGATTGGGAGCAATATCATAGTTTAAACTAGCAAATTGAGGAAAAACATAAATATCAAGACATAAAGATGAGCAATGATGCGACTAACATGTGAATCAGATACTGATCCAAATCATGTCTTCACTCTAAGTTATTGAAAGATATTCTAAGAGTAAACACCTTATCAAAAGATAAGCAGTCTGGTTAGTGTTCATGGAGTGAGTAGAAACATGAATGGGTTAAATGAGAACTCAGAAATAATTGCTGAACCTAGTTTAGTCCTAACATCTAGTTTATTCCAGAATGCTGTATGAAGGAAAATGGGTGAGTGTGAAGCTTGTAACCTTGTACTTCAACTTTCTTATAGCTTTGTGTCATTTTCTGTCTTTGGCTATCCAGTGACTCACACCCATAGGCTGAGGTGGGAAGATCCCTTGACCCCAGGAGTTCATGACCAGCCTGGGCAATATAGTGAAACTTTGTCTCAGAAAACAAACACACACACAAACAAACAAAAAACCAAAATGACAACTACACGAAAAAGTAGAATTCCTATTATAAGCTACAGAAATAAAAATGTTTTGAGATATGAAAAACCTCCTCCACACCCCTTCAATGTGCCTTAATTACATTCTTGATTTTTAAATAGGTCTATCACTAGCTGAAGACAACTAAAGAAACATCCTATTGCTATGTGTTAGACATCCTCAGGATAGTTTTTTGTTTGTTTGTTTTTGCTAAAAAATTTATTTTTTTAGAATATTAGTTTACTAAAAGTAAATTTTATTTAAACATATGTCCTTGCTAAGTTTGTGTCACACATCCTTAATTTTGTTAGGGAGGTTATCCCACAGCCTCAGTTGTCTAGATACTGCTATTGCAGAACAAAGTAAGGAGCTGATCGAGCCCCATGTGACCTTTGCTCTGTTCTTGTAAAATGTCTCCATGATAGTGATAATTTACTTCCAGTTATTTTGGAGCCCTGCCTTGAATTCCTATTCTGACAAAATAAAGTAACAGTACATATTCTAGTAATGTTAAATTTGTTTCATTAAAATGATGTAGGAGATTTTAGGAAATTCAGAAGCTGCTTGCATTCTATAAGGCAAAGAATATTTCCTTGGTTAATATGAGAACCTCTAGATATTTCTGATTGTAGCAATGTCATATTCCATGTCGATATTGAAGTTTATCAGAAAAGAAAGGAGAGAAGAAAGTATTAGTATTGCTTATTATCATTTTCTTGGTCACAGTGATAATGAGAAATTAACAACCATTCATGAATATCACTTCTTATTCTGTATTTCTGGGTCTAAATAAGAGATGTTCTTCTTGATTTAAATATACATATGCTAATGTGCAAAGCATACATATAATTTCTCAATGTAAATACAAAACTAAGAATTACATATTTTGGATTTTTTTTTTTTTTTTTTTTTTTTTTGGTACAGGTTGAATATCTGTCGCCTGAAATACTTGGGACCAGGGACCAGAACTGTTTCAGGTTTCAGAATTTTTGGATTTTAATTTTGGATTTAGATATATTCACATTTATACATAGTATAATATCTTGGGGAGAGGACCCAGGTTTAAATATGAATTCATTAATATTTTATATACAGCTTATACATACAGCCTGACGGTAATTTTATACAAATTTTAAGTAATTTTTGCATGAAACAAAGTTGTTTGTGATGTCAGAGGTAGAATTTTCCACTTGTGCCATGATGTGATGCTCAAAATGTTTTAGATTTTTAAGCATTTGGTATTATAGATTTTCAAATTAGGGATGTTCAACCTGTAATTAACTTGTTTTTAGTCTACAGTTGCTCCAAATAGTATTGTCCTCTTTCTACTTGTAATTTAACAAATACACTAGTCACATATTGCAAAATGATCCAGGTGCTTTTCTTGAATTACCATTATATTATTTTTAATTTATAAGTAAATTTTGTATGTTCAAAAATTATGTTACAATATATGCTGTTTGCAACAATTCTAAAGAATGCAGATGTGAATGAAGAAAAATATTTGTAGCCAAATATAAAAATTGAACAATGCTATAAAGAATATGATTTTGCTATTCATTCTTTAATGTTTGTATAAACATACAAACACTTAATTCAGTTTATTTTCTTTCTTTTATTTATTTTTAAATAAAAATCGAGCTGCATGATGCATATTACTCTCCTACTTTTTTTTCACTGCTTCATCCTGGATAATTTTTCAAGTCAGCACACACAAATCTCACTTTTCTTTATTTAACATAGTTTAGAAATTATTATTTATTCAACCATTCCTCTATTATGAACTTTCAGGATGTTTTAGTATTTTAATTTTGCAATTAATATTACAGTAAACTCATTTGTAAAGATGTTAAAGAAAAACTTCAAGGCACTTGTTAAAACGTATTAAGGAAGATTTATTCAAGACTATTTTTATAGGTTTAAGGATCACTGCAATGGGGCTTGCAGTCAGGGAGAGAAATTGAGCTCAACCCTGAATATAGTGTGAGCCAGTGTGAATTTAGTGCCAAGCAACAGGATGGAGGTCATCGGATGGAAAAGTACTAAAAGGACACGTTAGGAATAAGGGAGAATCTGTCTAAACCTACCTACAGAATTATTTCTAAGGAGAGGCCAGGGTGATCAGACATCACCTTCAGGATGTTGGAGGCCTGGGAACCTGACCAAATGTTGAGGATAATCAGATATCGAGTGTGGAAGGCTCTTGCTAACTTGACTTAGCAAGATTCTGTGTTAAGACTAACTTTTTTGAGGAACTGTGCATATGCTCCTAGAAAATTCAGAATCCTGACTAAAGTTTGGCCAGGAAAGTAATCTTTTTCAAAGAAGATTGTTTAATTAAAATATCACAAAAATGTATTATGTTCTTTTGAATTACACTTTTGATATTGTCCTCAGGCAAATAGATTTTCAGAATTTAATAAATAAATAAAAGCAGCTCTAACACTGAGTAGTTTTTTGAAATAAATTATAATTGCATAGAACTAAAATAACTTCATCAAGAACACACACTACAATTTGAAAAGATTTTTCTCTTTTTCATGGCTCCTACAGAGCAAACAAAAGTGAAAGTGTGGGAAAGAAAGAGACAGGTTTTTAGTCACAAATATTAGAAATATGAAATAGCATAAAACTTATATGATAGTTCCTCTTCTACTGTAGAAATGTATCCTCCAGGATAAATAAATTTGCTTCATGCAGGACAGTTTTAAACACCACTAGTAAATGAAATTATATCCCCTTAGAATGTAATTTTACAGTTGAATTGTTTGTCTTACTAGAGACTGTTATCTTATGTATTCGTCGTCTGAGCTTATTTTGGATTACTTTTGGTATAAGACTTTAGTCAATATTGTAATAATTCTATAAAGAAACAATCTTTATTATGTAGATAGTAGAGGTGGTAAATTCTCTTGTTAGCAGATGAGAGAAATTTGTTCTTAATGAGATAAAATGAGTGTACATGTAATAAGAGAAACTTCAAACCAGGGCTTTGGGTTCTTAGTTCTTTCTATGAGGTCATATTGCTTATTGTACACTTGACTATGCAGTAAATGTTTGCTTAAATGTGTTTTCTTTAATATGTGACATGCACATGTAGGTTAAATCACGTAACAGACTAAGAAATGTTCTAGTCACTTAGATACAGAAACTGTGCAAATGAGAGAGGTAAATATGCTGTTTCAACCCAAAAGTTCATAGAAGTCTACACCTACTGACAAATACACACTAAGATGATGTAGGTGACCATCAACCATACTAGTTTCAGGTTTTAGAGTATTCTTATTTCATCCTAATATTGACTCACTGAATTAGGCAGTTGAGAAAATGGATTGTGTAATATATTTTCCAATTGTTTCTTCAAACCTCCAACCTATATTTGTGACAATGCTCTTTGCTCCAAGAAGCTATAGCATGCACTGGTTAGGTTTCTTTGCCTTCTGACTGTCAAATAAGTTTTGCAGGAAAATGGAGACTTGGAAGAAAGAGTTGTCTGGTCCTTTTTGTACCTTTAGCTCTATTTCTCCCTGTATGCAGACTGCTACTCTAACTTCAAACTCCTCAGGCCTAGAATTGGTAAAGGCCTGCCATTTCTGGCTCCACAAAGTGCTGGTTTCTCTTAATCCTGCCTACAAGTGTAAATGGTTCATCCATTAAACCCTCTTGCATACTCTTTTTAAATGCATCATCTATTTTCTCCCATACCTTGTCTGTCATGAAGTTTTTCATTTGTTAGAGATACAGCGGCTCTTCATTTTAGTTCCAGGTATGTGAAAAGTTAATTTTATGCTATTCAATCAACAGAAAGTAGGGATTGTTAAAAGATATGTTAAGTATTTCTACAATTGTTTAAATTATACTTATCACATTTCTTATACTATTGGGCTTTTATTTTGTATACTATTCTAAATGAATGATAGACTTGTGGACTACAGGAAAGTAGAGAGATGCATTTCACGAGGCACTTATGTTAAAAAGTGGGTCTCTCATACACATGCTATTTAAAACTGATGTGTCAAGTGTTCTTGCTGATATAAGAGAGTGATATAAGAGGATGGGTAAGGATGGTATGTAAGTGTGTGTCTAATTACCTATCTAGGACATCTTATTATCTGAAGTCAGGAAAGCTAAAATCTGAAGAAAGCTGATAAAAAGACAACTGAATCTGTGAGGAAGTGTTGTAAAATAGCATAGCTAAGCAGTCACATCCAGCATTTAATAGGTTTATAGGTCATCTTTTCATAATAACTCATACAAATCAAAAATAGCAGGTCAAAATGGAATGATGTGCACTAAAAGATGACTGATAAGCAACAATGATCCAAACAGTCTGCACAAGGGATATCAATCCTCCCCAACACATAAACATACCCACAAAATAAAAAGAAGAGATGGTTGAAGAATATACATCAGAAGATATACCTCCACAAACAAATACATTTCAATATATACGTATATTCTCAAGTGGGTAACATCTGATATGGATTCTAAAAGAAAACTACAGCTGAAAATGATCATAAGAAATCAAAAGGTAAAGTGAAAGAGCTTTAGGAGTTAAACTGAACACTCTAAGTGACCCTGTATATAAATAAGAATTCTGTTGTAAATAAAGGAATATAAAATAGGTATTATTGAAAATGAAAGTAGTGGAAAAGGTCAGCTTGAGGAAAATAATTCAGCAAATCAAGTATAAAGGAGCAAATATAAAAAGGTAATTGTCTTTTTGTATTTTATATATCCATTAAATGTTTAATTTTTAATTTTTGGGTACATAGTAAGTATATATATTTATGGGGTACATGAGATACTTTGATACAGGCATGCAATATGTACTAATCACATCATGTAAATGGGGTATCCATGCCCTCAAGCATTTATCCTTTGTGCTACAAAAAATCCACTTGTATTCTTTTAGTTATATTAAAATGTATAAATTATTATTGAATACTGTCAGTCTGTTGTGCTATCAAATAGTCTTATTTATTCTTTCTAACTACTTTTGGTACCCATTAGCTATATCTCCACTTCTATCCCAGCCTCCACCGCCCTCCCCAACCTCTGGTAACTGTCCTTCTACTCTCTGTCTCCATGAGTTCAACTGTTTAAATTTTTAGATCCCACAAATAAGTGAAAACAGGTGAAGTTTGTCTACTGTAACTGACAAATTTTACTTAACATAATGACCTCCAGTTCCATCCATGTTGTTGCAAATTCAGGATCTCATTCTTTTTTATTGTTGAAAAGTATTCCCTTGTGTATGTGAACCCTGTATTCTTTATTCATTCATGTGTTAATAGACACTTAGACTGCTTCCAAATCTTGGCTACTGTGAACAGTGCTGCAAGAAACATGGAAGCGCAGATATCTCTTTAATATATTGATTTCCCTTCTTTTGGGAACACATCCAGCAGTGGAATTGCAGGAATATAGGGTAGTTCTAGTTTTAGTTTTTGAGGAACCTCCAAGCTGTTCTTGATAGTGATTGTACTAATTTACATTCCCACCAACAGCATACAAGGGTTTCCTTATCTACATGTCCTCACCAGCATTTGTTCCTGCCTGTCTTTTGGGTAAAAGCCATTTAAACTAGGGTGAGATGATATCTCATTGTAGTTTTGATTTGAATTTCTCCGGTGGTAATCAAGGATATTGAGCACTATTTTATATGCCTTATTTTTTTTTTTTTTGCCATTTGTATATCTTCTTTTGGGAAATGTATTTTAAAATATTTTGCCTATTTATTAATTGGGTTATTAGATCATTTCCTGTAGGGTTGTTTGAGCTCCTTATATATTCTGGGACTTAATCCCTTATCAGATGGTTAGTTTGCAAATGTTTTCTCCCATTCCATGGGTTATCTCTTCACTTTTTTGATTGCTTCTTTTTCTATGTAGAAGCTTTTTAATTTGATGTGATTTCATTTGTCCATTTTTGCTTAGGTTGCCTGTGTTAGTGAGGTATTACTCAATAAATTTTTCCCAGATCAATTTCCTGTAGAATTTTCCCAATGTTTTCTTCATTTCATGGTTTAATGTCTTAGATTTAAGTCATTAAAACATTTTGATTTGATTTTTGTGTGTGGTGAGAGATTGGGGTGTAGTTTCATTCTTCTGCATATGAATATCCAGTTTGCTCAGTACCATTTATTGAGAAGACTATCCTTTACCCTAGTGTATGTTTTTGGTACCTTTTGAAAAAGGACTTCACTGTATTTTGTTCCTGGGTTTTCTATTCTGTTCCATTGATCTATCTGTCTGTTTTTATGACAGTTACCAGGCTGTTTGTGTTACTATAGCTCTGTACTACAATTTGAAGTCTGTTAATGTGATTCTTCCAGTTTTGTTCTTTTTCCTCAGAATAACTTTGTGTTATTCTAGGTCTTTTGTGGTTCCATAGAAATTTTAGGATTTGTTTTTTCTGTTTCTGTGAAAGATGTCATTGATATTTTGATAGATATTGCATTGTATCTATACATTGCATTGGGTAGTATGGACATTTTAACAATACTGATTCTTCCAACCCATGAACATGGATTTCTATTTTTGTGTCCTCTTCAATATTTTTCATCAGTGTTTTATGATTTTTATTATAGAGATCCTTCACTTCTTTGATTACTAGATATTTAATTTCATTTATGGCCTTTGCTAATGGGATTTTTTAAATTTCTTTTTCAAATTGCTCACTGTTGGCATACAGAAATGCTGTGGATTTTTGTATGTCAATTTTGTATCATTCAATTTTACTGAATTTATCAGTTCTACTAGTTTGTTGGTAGAGTCTTTAGGTTTTCCACAAAAAAGGTAATTTTTAAGAATATAATCATAAACATAAAATATAAGAAAATAATCAGTGTTTTATGGGAAGAAAATAAAATATAGAAAGCAAATGTGAAATTGTCTGAGATGCAATAGAAAAGATTTTCTAAACTATTTACAGGTAGCATAAATGAAAACATTTCCTGATAAAGACTTAAATCTATAAAATGTGAGAGCTTTTATGGCATTAATCTACATTTATAATTTAATCTAGTTCCATATATAGATGGAAATAAATTTTAGATAGATAGATGTTGCAGGAAGTCAGGGACCCTGAATGGAGGCACTGGCTGGAGCCACGGCAGAGGAACACAAATTGTGAAGATTTCATATTAGTATGGACATTTATCAGTTCCCAAATAATACTTTTATAATTTCTTATGCCTGTCTTTAATCTCTTAATCCTGTTATCTTCGTAAGCTAAGGATACATGTCACCTCAGGATGCCTGTGATAATTGTGTTAACTGTACAAATTGATTGTAAAATGTGTGTTTGAACAATATGAAATCAGTGCACCTTGAAAAAGAACAGACTAACAGCGATTTTAGGGAACAAGGGAAGACAATCATAAGGTCTGACTGCCTGCGGGGTCAGGCAAAAAGAGCCATATTTTTCTTCTTGCAGAGAGCCTATAAACAGATGTGCAAGTAGGGAAGATATCGCTGAATTATTTTCCTAGCAAAGAATATTAATATTAATACCCTGGGAAAGGAATGCATTCCTGGCGGGAAGTCTATAATCAGCTGCTGTGGGAATGTCTGTCTTGTGCAGTTGAGATAAGGACTGAGATATGCCCTTGTCTCCTGCAGTAACCTCAGGCTTACTAGGGTGGGGAAAAACTCCACCCTGGTAAATGTGTGGTCAGACCAGTTCTCTGCTCTCAAACCCTGTTTTCTGTTGTTTAAGATGTTTATTAACATAATACGTGCACTGCTGAACATAGACCCTTATCAGTGGTTCTGCTTTTTCCCTTTGTTCTGCTCCCTCAGAAACATGTGATCTTTGTTAGACCCTTATTAGTAGTTTTGTTTTTTGCCCTTTGAAGCATGTGATCTTTGTACTTACTCCCTGTTCTTACACCCCCTCCCCTTTTGAAACCCTTAATAAAAACTTCCTGGTCTGAGACTCAGGTGGGCAACACTATCCTTCCGATATGTGATATCACCCCTGCGGCCCAGCTGTAAAATTCCTCTCTTTGTACTGTCTCTCTTTATTTCTCAGCTGGCCAACACTTATGGAAAATAGAAAGAACCTACGCTGAACTATTGGGAGTGGGTTCCCCCAATAGATAGATACTGTGAAATGTATTCAGCAAGAGAGGAAAAATAGCAAATAAAAATTAAACATAAGAAATAATTCTAGACAATAAATATATATTGAAATTTAAAAAAACTTAAATTGTAAGAACAAAAGCTGGGATCTTCTTAAATTCTTTACTGCAGCAGTCATCATCAGAGTATGTGATAGTAATAGTACAGTCATTAGAAGAAAAATAAAAGTCCAGGTCCAAGAACATTTAAAACAAATAAAGTTGAGTAATAGCTTTTAAATTCATAAAATAACAGCTGTGAAAGCCATACACACAAAAACATTTCAAGCTATTTGTACCTAATGTAGATTCATGTACTAAACCATTTATTTCTCTTCCTTGAAAATGTATTTGATAATAAAAATCCCACTGTGGTAGGCTGATAAAGACTCATAAAGATTTGTCTATTTCCTAATCCCTGGAGACTGCAAATGTTACCTTTTTGGGAAGAGAAAAAAAAAAAAAAGCACCTGTGAGGATGTGATTAAATTAAGGATCTTGAATTGAGAAGATGATTATGGATTATCTGGGTAGGGCATAAATGTAATCACAAGTATCCTTAAAGGAAAGAGGCAGAGAGGTTGGGCATGGTAGTTCATACCTGTAATCCCAGCACTTTGGGAGGCCAAAGCAGGCAGATCATGAGATTAGGAGATCGAGACCATCATGGCTAACACGCTGAAATCCCGTCCCTACTAAAAACACAAGAAATTAGCTAGGCATGGTGGCAGGCACCTGTAAGCCCAGCTACTCGGAAGGCTGAGGCAGGAGAATGGCATTAACCCAGGAGGCAGAACTGGCAGTAAGCTGAGATTGCCCCACGGCACTCTAGCCTGGGCAACAGAGTGAAACTCTGTCTCAAAAAAAAAAAAAAAGAAAAGAAAAAAAAAAGAAAAAGAAAAAGGCAGAGAAGGATCATACTCCTCACACATGCTTATGCACACATATGCATGCAAGAAAACACTATAAAGATAGAGCAGAGAGAAATGCAGACATAAACCAAGGAGTGGCAATAGCCACTAGAAGATGGAGAAGCAAGGGTCTCATTCTCTCCTAGAGCTCAGGAGAAAGCACAGTCATGCCTACGTTTTGATCACGAGCTTCTGTTAAAATAAGTTTCAGTGCTGCAAGTCATTATGATGATTAATTTAGCCTATCAACTTAGCTGGGCTATGGTACCCAACTTCTTGGTTAAACATGTCTGATAATTCTGTGACAGTATTTCTTAAAGACAGCCTTAACATTTAAATCAGTAGACTTTGAGTAAAGCAGATTGCTATTCACAATGTAGCTGGGCTACTTTCAATCAGCTGAAGTCCTTAAGATAAGACAGACTAAGGTTCCCCAAAGAACAAGGAATTCTTTCTCCAGACTGTCTTTGGACTTGAACTGCAACATTAACTCTTCCGTGGTTCTACTGTTTGCCTTTCTACCCTGAAGATTTTAGATTCAACAGCCTCCACAATCATTTGAGCCATTCTTCAAAATAAACTTCTAAGACACACACACACACACACACACACACACACACACATTTTCCACATTCTATTGGTTCTGCTTCTCTAGAGGAGTCTGATTAATATAACTACCAAATGTGTAGTAATTTGCTGCAGCAGCCACAGGAAACTAATATGCCAGCTAACACAATTATTTTAAAATACCAATTTAACACAAATTAAAGATTCAGAAATTAAAGAATGTTGATATGGAATCATTTTTATTGTATGTCAAATATGTTTAAATATAGATTATAATGCTGTAGAATTCTGGACATGTTATTCATGACATGCAATATAAGCATTACAAGCATACTTTTTCTTTTTTTTTTTTTTTTTTTTTTTTGAGACGGAGTCTCGCTCTGTCACCCAGGCTGGAGTGCAGTGGCCAGATCTCAGCTCACTGCAAGCTCCGCCTCCCGGGTTTACGCCATTCTCCTGCCTCAGCCTCCCGAGTAGCTGAGACTGCAGGCGCCTGCCACCTCGCCCGGCTGTTTTTGTATTTTTAGTAGAGACGGGGTTTCACTGTGTTAGCCAGGATGGTCTCGATCTCCTGACCTCGTGATCCGCCCGTCTCGGCCTCCCAAAGTGCTGGGATTACAGGCTTGAGCCACCGCGCCTGGCCACAAGCATACTTTTTCAAAAGCTTTTATCATAATAAAATTTTATCCAATGCCGTAAATGAGCAAAACATATTATCCAAAGCCTTAAGAATGAGATAACTAAAAGTATACTGTAACACTATTAAATTATATATATTAATTACATACACAAATAAATTATATACGAGAAAACATATAAACTAACACACACATGTTCATATTCAAGGGAACATAAAGAACAAAGCACATACATAAAAACAAACAGTCACATATGTAATACACATAAAAAGAAGAACAGACAAAAGATATAAGAAAAAGAGAATTGTAGAAAACTCTTAACATGAAAGTCAAAAATTACATCCAAACTAATATTTCTGTCTTAGTAATATAGTTACTTTATAACTTTATTGCTAATTAAAGATTTAGAGAATTTTGATGTACATTTCACATATAACATTATGTGGTTTAAATATTTTATAATAAGTATATGCAACTTTATTACTTTAAAAAATTGACTTTCTACTTATGGCCATGACAAGGAAAATGATACTGGATTTGCCCTTCCATTGTATATAGCTAAAAAAATGAACAAATTATATGAGGCAGTTTTTCCTTTGGCATCAAACAACAGATAGCAAAGGACAATGATACTTGAAATAAGGGAAATTATTAAGAAGGAATCTAGATTTACTACAATTTTGGCTTTGTGGTACATTCAGAAATGTCCAAGAAATGGACCACAAATAGAGCAAGTTGGTTTTATAGAGCTCAGGAGTTAGAGATGAGTTACAGACTGCTGAAATAGCTGGATAGGGTAGAAAAGAACAGAAAACTACTCAAATGAAGAGGCCAGATATTTATGTGAAGATTGTCCACAGTTTCTACATATGCACATGGTGAAAATATTCAAGACTTTGCAGAAACCACTACTGAGGTGCTGAGATCTGAAAACAGGGACTAGAGGCGGTACAGTCCTGAGAGATATCAGAGTTTTGGCCAAATCGGAATTGAGAGACCTCCCTCAGTGCATCGAAACATCAAAGATCCTGGGTATTAGCCTCTAGTGTAAGAATTTTGCCCTAATACCAGTGAAAAAACTAAACACACAGACACGCAAATTCACCAATGACACTCACAAGAACAACAAAAAAAATTCCCCTTCAGTAATTTGAACTTATACGAAAGCATCATTCAATTTTTTTAAAGAAAAGCAACATAATCTAGACTTCCTTATTGTATCATCTACAATGTCCAACCTTTATGTGAAGATTACAAGGAAACGAAAAACACAAGGAGTTGCATACATCATAATAATAAAACACTAAGCAAGAGAAGACCACTTAAAATGGAGAAAAAAATTTGTGACATTTTGATTTACCCTTGTGCTACCTCTATTCTCCACATAGTATTGAAAACAGCAGCCCACATACCCAGTAGAGGAACCTTCATTCCAGAGGAATCAGAGCAGCTCTCTGCCTTTTCTTACCAGTCTAGGTGCTCCCTGAAGAACTGATGCAAAGTGCTTTTCTATATTTTGCCTCACTCGGAAGTCAGAACAGAAATGTGTTGAGCATTTCTCAAAAACAGTGTAAGGAAAACAAACAGTCTGAGCCACTTGGGGCACAAGTTTACAATGGAAGCAAACCATAGTGTACAAAAACCTGGGAAGAAAATCTTGTGAGAGTGGTTCTTCAGGAAATTAGGACATTCAATTGTGCCTGAGTATACAAGGGAATTTAGAAAGCCACATGCATGCTCAAGGGAGGAAACATACTCAGAAAGGAACTGAGACAGTATTAAGGTTTTACCTTTTGCTAACCTCTGGGCTCAATGAAAGCAGAAAGTGAACGCTAAGACAGAGGTAAGTTGCCTAAGCATTGAGGAAGTGCCCCAGCAGAGAGACATTCTGTAAAAATTGGTAGAAAAGAGGTTCTTTTTTCTTTACTTGTTTATTTCCTTTCCTTCCTTCCCTCCCTCCCTCCTTCCTTCCTTCCTTCCTTCCTTCCTTCCTTCCTTCCTACTCTCCATCAATGGTGTTCAAGGAAATAACTTTCAAAACACAAGTCTAACACGAGTTAAAAAAAAAAGTAGAGACTCCAGACAACACATACAGCAAGGAATTCAGAATTTAAAAAAAATTCGAAGAATTGCTAAGCAAAAAGCTACAGCAAAAAAAAAAAGAAAAAAAAGTCTTGAGAAAGAGAAAGTATCTTATTTCCCACTCAGGTCATTATTGTAATATTTTAAATGTCAAGTACTCAATAAAAATTGCAAAACCTCTAAGGAAACAAATAGACTTATGTACAAAAAAGAAAATATTAATAAAGAGAAAACATATAACAAAATCAAATAGAAACTCTAGTTAAAAAAAAACTGTACATTGCTTAACAAAATAAAAGAAGACTTAAATAATTGGAAATAACTTGCCTAATCGTGAATTGAAAAACTTGATATTGATACAATGGTAATATCCATAGTGATCTCCAGATTTGGTTGAATTCCGATCAAAATTCCAGTGCCCTTTTTTTTCAGAAAAGGAAAATTCAATCATCAAATTCATATGGCATTGCAAAGGGCTCCAAATAGCCAAAACAATATTAAAAAAGAAAATTGAGTTTAATAATAACACTTCTAGATTTCACAATTTACTGCAAATCACAATAGTCAAATCAGTGTAGACTGGCATAAGCTTAGACACACATAGGTCAATGGAATAAAATTGAGAGTTCAAAAATAAACTCATACATCTATGGCAAATTGATTTTCAGCAAGTTTGCCATATCTGTTCAAGGGAAAATAATAGTTTCTTCCAAAAAGATGGTGCTTTAGCAACTGGATAGCCACATGCAAAAGAAGAAAATTCACCACCACTTCCAATATGCAAAAATTAACCACACAACATATGCAAAAACTAACTCGAAATGGATCAATGCCTAAATTTAAGAGCTAGAATCATAAAACCCAGCAGAAAACATGGGTTTTGTGGGTAAGTCTTCATTACCTTGGATTTGATACAAAAATTTTTGATATGACATGACACCAAAACATAAGCAATAAGATTTATTTTCTTTCTGAGATCTCATGGGATTTACTTTTCAATGCGTTATTTCTGTTATTTGTCTTTTCAAATAAATCTAGGCTTCTTCCATCACGTGCTTCAAAACCCTTCCAGCTACCAGCCATTACCCAATTCCAAAGCTACTTTTATATTTTTATGTACTTGTTATAACAACATTCTACTTCCCAGTACCAAAATTTTTATTAGTTTCCTAGGGCTGCTGTAACGTAGTACTATAAACTAGGTGGCCTAATACAACAGAAATTTATTCTCTAACCATCGTAGAACCTAGAAGTTTAATACTAGGTGTTGTCAGAGTCATGCTTTCTTGAGATCTCTAGAGGAAGCATCTGTTCCATGCCTTTCTCTTAGCTTCTGGTGTTGCTAACAATCGTTTCTCCTCCTTAGCTTGCAACTGTATAACTTCAATTTCTGCCTCTGTTGTCACATGGCATTTTATCCTTGCAGCTCCACATTGTCTTCTTAAAAAGACAGTAGTCATATTGGGTTAAGAATCTACCCCACCCCAGTATAATGTCATCTTAACAAATAGTTACATCTACTATAAACCTATTTTCAAATAATGGCACATTTAGGTATACGTGAGTCAAAGACTTCAACATATCTTTTTGATGGACACAAATTCATACAAATTACTGATACTTGCTGCAACATAGACAAACTTTAAAAATGTGGTAAGTGAAAGAAGTCAGGCATAAAATATGACATATAATACTTCATATTATATGAAATATTGAGAATAGGAAAATCTATAGAGAAAGTGGATTGGTGGTTGCCAGGGACTTGGTGGGGGGAAGAGGGAATAGGGACTAATGGTTGAATATGTTAAGGGACTAATTATGAAAGTAACCCATTTTGGGGTGATGAAAACATTTGGAATTTGTATTAGTCTTATAGGATTGTGATACAAAATACCACAGACTGGGTTGCTTAAACAACAGAAATTTATTTTATCACAACTCGGGAGGCTGGAAGTTCAAGATCAAGATTCCAGCAGGGTTGGTGTCTTCTGATGCCACTCTCCTTGGCAGGCAAACAGCTATCTTCTCACTATTTCCTCACATGGGCATTTCTCTATGCACACAGACTTGTGGTATCTCTTCCTTTCCTTATAAGAACATCTATCCTTTTGAATGAGGTCCCTACACTTATGACTTTATTTAAACTTAATTACCTACTTGAAGACACTATTTCCAAATACACTGATATTGGGAGTTAGGTCTTCAACATATGAATTTGAGGAGAACACAATTGAGTCCGTAACAGAAGTAGATAGAAGTGGTGGTTGCATAATTGTAAATGTAATAATTGCCACTGAATTATTCACTTTAAAATGGCAAATTTTATGTTATATGATTTTCAAGTCAAATAAAAACAAATTAAAAAGGACATTTAAGTCATATCCTCTTCCATGTGCTATATATAACTGTATTCACAATTGGATGAAGTTTAAGTACGACAAAGGCTCATTTGCATGCTTTCAACTTTGTTAAAATAAATATAATGAATTTTATTTTTTAAAATAATTTAACAACAGCATGTAAATTGAATTTTAAAATACCATCTGTGATTCCATTTTGGAGACTATGAAGAAAACTCAACCTCAAACTGAAATACTGATCTATGATTGTTGAATGATAATATATTCTTTTGTTTTAAAAATAACTATTTGAAAATAATTATTTAAAAGTAATTATATTTTAATTATTTATGTGGCAAGCCACAGTTATTGCCTTTCATTAAATATACACATTTATGTTAAATGGGATCAATTATAAAATTTAATACAAAGTTGATAAACCTCTCTTAATATTTGGCAAATTTCAGAGACAGTATTGGAAAATGAGTCCAATCTTAAATAGCAATGATTATGTACACAGCTTTTAACTATTTTTAACTAAATAAAAGTGAAAAATTTAAGTGATAGCATAAGAGGTAAGTAACCATCTCTATTATTGCATAATTTTCCTCCTAACTTCTCCCATTTCCCACAACCTTGTATCATGTATAGGTGTGGCTGGTAATTATCGTGCTATTTTGTACTACTTGTCTGTGTAACTCAGAGAAGATTTATATTCTCTCTGTTGTACAACTTTTTTAAACAATGTACAGTATACTTTTGTGGTAATACACTTTTTCCAAAAGCGATAATTTAAACTTGACTATTGAATTGATCAGTAGCACTAATTAAATTAACTGTCATTTTCTCATTCTTAGAAATATACGACATGCAGATTTTTGCCTCTTTACTCGCAACAGTAATTCAAAGTTATGAGAAGATAAATAGTTAACAGAGATCAAAATTATAGAAAACCTAGGGTTTCTGGGTCATTCATGGACACTGGACATCCTCACAGGATAGTAAAATCTGTAAAAACAATTCTAATTCATCCACAAAGCCAAGGATAAAATGAGGAGACACAGTCTGTGGATCCTCACCAGAGGCCTTTCTGTATGTGCCAAATCCCAGATGAGTTGTGTAGCAGGTGGCCTGCCTTGCATGTGCCATATCTAATAGTTTCTTAAATGCCTGCAAAACACAATCTCATAGTAAATTCTCAAAATCAGTCTGACATACAGGAAATACCTAGTCCTAACTAATGTATAAAAGAAAATGACAGACAAGGAGAAGGGAAAGAAGGAAGAAAGAATGGAGAGAACAAGGAAGGGTGAAGGAAGGAAAGAGGTGAAAGGGAGAAAAGAAGGAATGATGAAAAGGGAAACCAATTAATTAGATTATCCTCCAGCATACATGACAGGTCTTTTATCACCTTTCAATCTGTCTGCTCTTATATCTCAGCTGCTGAACTATGAAAAATATTTCCATAATTAGGGTAACACTTTCTGTGACAGTGAACGAATTAATCTTGGAACGTTTTTTATGTGATTTTTAAGGAAGTTTAGTTGGAGGTGAGAAAAGAGGATGATAATAAAATCAAATCCATTAACCTAACTACACATTTTGACTTAATAAGTGATTTTTACCTATTTAGTTTCTTTGCTGTCTATAATATTATTATTTTATATTTCATTATGCTGTCAGACATGACATAGATTTCAGTCAGCATTCCCAAGATTCTCAAAGTCTCTCGTGTTTGAGTCATAAACAAGAATTAAAGCATAATGCCAAGCATTCAACTTCCATACTGAAGACCTCTAATCACAAAAACCGTCCATAACACAGGAGATTCTAGCTACCCATGTCCATCTTTATAATTTACCACTCCCCTCTCAAGCCCAGAGGAAAGTGCCTATTGAGATGAGCAGAATGTCTTTGACAAAAGAAGGCTGAGCAGTTGTCTCAGCTGCTTCTTTGGGATACTCAAACTGTACAGTATGTTTTAGGTTAACCTCTCTACTGATTTCTTTCATTTTTGATTTTATATTAAAAAATTATATCACTGTGTTTTTCAACAGAAGATAAGCCTGGATTTATAGTTTAGGAAAAATAAGTAAGTACATACTGAACTTACAGAGTATGCCATAATTTCCAGTTCAACGAATCTCAAGCTTTATGGACTTCAGTGTTTTAAGAGATCTTAGGAATTATCTACTATATTGTTTCATGAATTGTGAACTGTGAAAAACTTTCTTATCTGAGATTGTTAAATTACAGGGGTAGCAAACACAATTGCCAGGCAGATAACATAAATGAGTGTGTCTAGGTAGATATTATATAATTAGGAGTACTGGGAACTGTGGTGGACATGAAAATTTATTCTCCTTATTCTCTTTCTGAAAGAAATGGCTAATATGCAGCCCAACAGAATTGTTATCATGCTGGATTCAGATCCAATATTGCTAATCAATCATTTTCTAGGAAAAAAAAGAATATTTTAAATACATGTGAAATCTCCCAATTTTCAAATATTAGCAAATATATTACAAAAATGCACATATCTGAGGAATATCTAAACAACTGGCTATCACTTTGTGTGTTCTGTTAATTAACCCTTTCCCCCATTTGCCCCGAGAAACTCACCAGTGGTGCTTGTGGCTGCAACGTTTACCCAGAGAAAACTTTGCCATGAAATATCTTGCTTTTACTATTATTTTCCCATCACTCTAGTATATCAACTTTGAAAACAAAAGACATCATTCTATTTATAGCATTCTGTTTTTAGTAGTGATTATCTCTATTTACAAAATATAGTAATTCTCAATCGCCGAAAATGTAAAATCCTGGAAAATGTGGCATTTTTACATGTGATGTTAAGATCGTTCTGCAAGTTGTTGGCCAAAGATTCATTTGATGAATCCGATTTTTTCAAAATAGACTATTCTGATGACTCAGATGATTCTGAGATTAGTCCTCTTTAGAAATAACTCCAAGAACAGTTTTTATATTTTATTTTCACATTAAAAATCAGTCATATTTACTTCAGCCTGAAAGAGCGTGTTTGTGTAAAATGAAATGAGCTCTGGTAGAGAGCTGCACTTTTTTTTCATAAACGGGAAAAGGGGTAAATGTGTGACCACAAAGTACTTCTGTGATTAAATTTGCTTTGGAAATTGGGGCATAAGCAATGTAAAAATAACCTCTGTGCTCTGGGATTTCAGAGTCTATAATATTAAGTAAAATGGTGAATCCCAAAAGACAGTATGATGGGCAAAAGAATTCAGGGGGCTAACATTTGTGAGCCCATGTTAGAGCCATCAAGCATAGTTCAATGTTTATTGATTAGCAACTACAATAAAATCATTCATATTTTTCAGTTTTGTAAAGATGAGTTTCAAAAGGTGTCTCAGGAACTTACAGGCAAATGGGCAGGACATGTTTCTAATGGGAAACTCAGTATAATCTAATAAAGGTTAAAAAGAGTTAGCTACTCACCTAAGAAAGCAGCACATTTCCCCCTGGAGGCTGGATTACCTCCCTGTAATTATTCATCCAAGAGTACAATGGCCTAGTGTTGTTGAACATTTAACTCATACAAAGAATTCTCCGTATTCTATTTTCAAGCACACCAAGTTTTATTCTCATAATATCCCTTTGTCAAGAGAGATAAACAACTACATTAACCAGTTTACTTAGCACTTCTGACTCTCAATGTCAATTAATAAGTGAAAATACCAGTTTTAAAGGTCAGTTTTGTGACTTCATTAGCATATGTTGGCATACTCGATTCTGATCAGAACTTTAATGATCACAAGATTAAATTTATGAGGTAATGATGGGAACCAAAGCCTAAATAATGATGACTTGACCAAGTTAAAGCACCTTTATGGGAAACTACCTGCTTGACTAGATAGCCAGATATACCCAGGTTTTTATGGACTCTGTGTTAGCCACTTTTGAAATACATATTAAAGCAATGTACTAGGAAAGGTATAAGTAGACATTTAGGATGTTCTGAACATATAATCGTTTATTGCATCAGAGTATGTGATACTTTATAAATTGTTGAAAGATTGGTAATATTAACATAAATTGGAACTTCTAAATAATAAATTTAACAAGATTGTGAAGTGAAAAAAAGTAAATTTTATTTTATTGAACATGTATGCAATTGATGTCACATGAGAGTAAGACATTCTCAATGTTAATAAAAAAGAAAAATATTTTATGGAAATGTTATTTTGGTATCCCACTTCGGCTGTGTAAAAATTAAAATCAATTTTGTGTAATTAAAATTATGTATATAGAGTTAAGGGACAAATGTACAATTCCTTAATATCTTTTCTAGTGAAATTTTCAGAAGTATTACAAATGCGTTTAAGATTATGACAATGTATTTTTTCATAAATAGGTACATTCTGATTTATAAAGACTAATACAAAATATTTCTATAGAAATTTGACCTTTTGGTATCTTTTAATTAATTGAAAGCTAAATATTACAGCCAAAATTATGTGTTTTGTGTGAATTCGTTATATTATATGAACTTCTAAGATTTGTTATTTCTATAAAATACGTGACTAAATTTCATTTATTTAAAAAGTAACCATTAAATGACCATTATATGTTAAGGCAGATATTAGGAATTAAAAACAAAAAGAAAAAAACCAAATGTAAGATTAGAAAACCAAACAAATAAAAGAATAAAAGCAAAAGCAAAAACAAACAAACAAACAAACAAAAAAGCAGATGCTCCCACAATGAAGACAAATAGAGGCATAAATATCTTGTGGAAAAGAAATATTCCCGCTATTATTCTACAGTAGATTAAAAAATAAAAATGGCAACAGGTTAAGTTAAAGTAAGTAGTGTCACCTAATTAAAGACTCTGTGAGCTCTATGCAGTATTTGCTAAATTGGGGGTCTGTAGAAGGCCTTTAAACAAGGAAGCGCTAATAAAATAATTACCTCCAGCACAGTAAATGAAACAAAAAGGGCCAACTTGAGTCAAATTGATCACTTTATTGTATTGTCTAGAGCTGCTTTCTTACTATTAAGAGTAGAGTTGAATAGTTGAGACAGACAACATATGTCTCAAAAACTTAAAATACTTACAATCTGACCCTCTACAGAAAATATTTGCCAACTTTTGCTATTGTTGGTATCTACAGCCATATGTATGATTGATAAGATTATATAGAGAGAATGTATAGTACCCGAAAAGCACTTAGAATTGACCTCCATCGTGTCCCTAAATTAAAATGGCAAATAAAAAAGACTAGAGGATAGAATTTAAATGGGAGCCAAATATCTAGTAAGAAAAGTAGAGAATGTTTTGTTATAGAAGACAGAGATCCGTAGTGACTTATGAAAGAATAGTGGTCAGCAGTGCTACCCTTCAAACTGTCAAAATTCAAATGGAGTATAAACTGAAAACTAGTAAGAAGTCACTGGTATCTTTGATGAGAGTAGTTTCTATGGACTGGGAAAATAAGAAGTGAGTGACAAATGAGGAATAAAAGGATGATTGGGAAATAGAAAGAGAAAACATGTAAAAATATCTTTATTTTTAAGGAGTATGTAGGATGACAGGAGGTTTTTGTAAAATTTATTTAGTGCCAGAACTAATGCAAAGAACTATGAGAGAGTTGAAGATTTAGAAGAGTTTGATAATCTTTCAAATATGTTGTGACAGAATGGTATCCAGAGCAAAGTGAAAAAAAACATTACTTCTAGGATAACAAAGAGGAGAAACTTTGGCTGAAAATGTGGGTATGTTTTAGTTTTCATTAAGACATTTAACAGTATCTCTCCTGAACTGACTTTTTCCATGTTAAAAGAGAGATCATCTTGCAGTCTAAGGGATGAGACAGAAGAACTGAAATCTAGAGGCATGAGAAAAAGCTTTGCTATATTGATGAATAGAATGTGAGCAAGAACAAACCATGAAATGAACACTAATTAGCAGCACTGAGGACTCAAATGAAGTTAGAGACCTTGGGTTCATACAGACATTGGTATGCTTTCTTCTATGATTCTTTTATTAGTGTTCTGGAGCCTGTTATGGGTGTGGGTATCACATAGAATTGGGTTAATTATCATGCAGCCACAACTAGGATAAATTCTACAATATGACACAGTCTGGTATAAAAACAGACATCTTTGGGGGAAACGTCAAAATTACAAGTCAAGAGTTAGTAAAGGAAAGAGGGTATGTCCTCCCAATCTTTCCATTAACCCACAGAAAAGTGTTCTAGGACCCATTGACTAAACAGAGTAGATTTGTGTGCCAGAAGAGGGAAACTAAGTCAACCCTGTGTTTTTCCTGTTTTTCTGTTACTATAAGCAATTTTGACCCTAATGTTTTTTTTGGTATCAAACAAGGTTTATATATCCAAATGTTTAAAAGTCACTAATTAATCTAACAATTGTTAAATGAAATGTATATTATTCTTTTACCTTGCCTTTGTAATAGCAAATTGAAAAAAATGTGCAAAGTTACAGTGTTTATGATTTAAGTGAGCAAAATGTCAGATGCCTGATCAAAACAATGAATATGAGCAAAACAAAATTATTTAATTAAATCCATAACTCAAGAAGGCTGGATTCAATTCTGTCTTTATCGGTAATTATCCTTGTCATAAATTATTTTATGTATCTTAGTCACAAATTTTATTAGAGAAATCTGTTACAGATATCTGTGATTACTTCCACTTTTTAAAGTTAAGCAGACTACTTTTATAGTTATCTACATTTTTTTTTGTTTCTTAAAAAGCTCCATCTTTGCATATTTTATTTCTGTCATAATCTCAATGTGTAATTACTTTTCACTAATCAAAGGATTAAATATAAAATGTTAATGAATGTGTACAATCTTTGACTATATTTGTAATGATAATACAAATTATGTAAATGTAAAAATAAAAATAAAATTAGTATGTTGGTATGTGGTTACTTTTCCTCTAAAATATTCCAAATTATCTAGTTTGTTAAAAGATAAAACACACTTTTATTAACTATTATCAAAAATATTAAACAAGGAAAAATTATTGTATAGTTTTGAAATTTTAATTACATTTTATTAAATATTTGTATTAAAATAAAACTACTCAAGATATACAATTTCCTTATCCATTGAGTGACAATGTAAAGAATCAGTATCATGATTCATATATGTTTTGACTAGATCTACATATCGGCAAACTTTAGAAAAACATGAATTACTTAATATTGCAAAATGTTTATCAAAGTTTATATATATAAATGTTTTATACACTGTTCAAATCCTATGTAATTCTAGAATAAAGAGAAGTAAGCAAACACATATTCAGATCTACCTGGAAATAATATTTTATCATGGAAATAATGTATTGTCTTCAGGCTATCTGACAAAAAAATTGACAATGTAACTAATTTATCTTCTATCTCAACTGGGAATTTCTGCTTCTCAAATCTTCTTTACACTCTGAAATAATGAATCTCCCACATTAGCGGCAACCCAACCACATTTAGACACGGTCACCTTTTAATGTAAAGACAGAAGAAAGAAGAGAGGGAGAAGTGTTTCCTTGGGCCATGATGGTGATAGAAAGGTATGATTTTCATGCAGGCCTAAACAGTGGATTCAAGATCCCCAACAGGAGAGGAATAAGTATGTTCTGTAATAAACTCTGTGTATGTGTGTCTGTGTGTGTGTATATGTGTGAGAGAGAGTTAGAAAGACAGATAGAAAGCAGAGACAGGAAACTTTGTGATTCCATGCTTCCCAGGACTCATGGCTCACGAAAATAATCCTGTCTTTCCTGTGACTGAAGACCATGCTGACCATAAGAACAACTTCATTGTAGGGAATAAGCAACTAGGGTTTAGGAGCCAGGCAGTCTAGGCTTTGTACCAGCTGATGACAGAAAACCAACTGCCCAGCATTTGTGATCTTGAGCCCAGTGAGAAGTTATTGTCATTTCACTCAAAGGAAGGCAGTCATACATGTGTGAGGAACTAAACGTAGACTTAGCCCTTCATGTTAAGAGGAGAATCTCTAATACAAGCCATCTTATTGTCCAGGCAAGAAAAGGCAAGTTCCCGCTTTTAGACAATTCTACTCTTCCCACCACAGCCAAGATTGGGCTTTATCCTTTAAGAGACACAAAGGACATAGAGAAAATATGTTAAAGGCCAGGGTTGTTGATGGTTGAGGGGCGGGAATATGAGCAAAGTGGAAAGTGAATGAAAGCACTATAGGCAGGAAGGAGATGGTAGGGTGAAGAGAGGCAGAGAAAAAACTTCAATGAGGTAGGTGAAGAAATGCATTTGGGGTTCCTATGAGAGAGCTCAAGGGATTGACAAACATATGCAGAGAGTGAAACATCTTTAACATGACAGAGGAATCAGAGTTCCTGAAAATTGCGTGGCTAGTTTAGGTCCATGGAAGTTGTCAAATAAAATAGAAGTAGAGAAAAAGCAAAACTCCCTTGAAAATTGAGAGTTTATATTACAAAGCCATTTATTAATACAGAAATAGACTCAACCAGGATGATGACAACCCTTGCAAGGATTGAAAGTATGATACTGGATGATAAACAGTGACTAAGATTCTAATTGGCAACTATGAAACAATATTGTGAATGGTAAAGTGTGGGAAATATGGAGAATGAACAGCTTTATCTTAACAAGGCTGTCAGAGAAATGGTATTCTCACAGAAGGATTATGTTATAATTCTTTATTCTTAATTTCTATTAGTCCCTTTACATCTCCAATTTTTCCTTGACCCAAGTTATAGATAAGGCAAAGAGATGACAAGAGAAACATGTCAAGATGTTGAGGATGCAGAGCAATAACTTGTAACCGAGTTGGAGGAAGCATACACAGCATGTGATGGGGATAGGGTGTGGGAGTGATACTAGAGGGGTTTTGAGTTCAACTGATGAAGAATTTTTGATAGTTTATTTCCCAGTAAAACTTGCGTCCCAAGGGTCTCAGATCAGCAGAGGCAGAAGATTGAAGGACACAATAAATACCTAGATTGGTTGCTGAATAGATTGCACCAGAATCTTCAGTTCACTTATTCAAAAGGCTGAATTATAGGCTACATCCTCAAGTGACTGAGGCAGAATAGTTCATGTTGAAACAGGAAATGAACATTAAACGTTTTTTTAAATGATTGACATTCTTACAGGAAATAAAATGAATGAAGTTCTGATATGTAGTATTATGGTGGTATGATGATTCAGGAGAATAGCTTGGAGAATCAAGAAAAAAATGTCCCAATGGACAAAATACCCCTGATAGCAAAGTAGCCTTTTATACATCAACATTTGAGAGCTCCTGCTTTATATATTCTGTTGTGTAGGTAGAGATTATCAGACCAGATTTTAGACATTAAGACTAGAGCATATGTCCTGGGGAGATTTACTTACTTAAATTTAGTTTCTTATGTGCGTGCATTTTAATTTAATAATACTCAAATGTAACTAGGATTTTTTGTTGTTCTTACTGGGAGTGTTTATGATGTTTTGAGGCAAAGTGAAGCATTAAAAAAGAAAAAGAAAGTTTAAAGGACATTGTTTTTCAGCCTAATTGCTTTAATACATACTTGGCATGTGGCCTCACTATTTATAGGCTTTAGATATATGAGGTCTTTAAGGAAATGATATGTCTGCACTATTAATTTCAGCCTGATTTGCTCTCTCAAATTATAGCTTTAATGAAAATGAACAAAGGGGTCAGACTGTTTAGAGTTTGCCTTAATCAGTGGTCATAGGGTCTGTAGTTATTTTTGTAATTGGTCGTCAACCACAAAGTAAAATTTAGAGAATATATTTAGAACCCAAGAGAAGAAAGAAGTAAAATATGTAAAAAGGAGAATGGTCTATCAAAATACTCAAACATTTGTTTTAGATTTCTTTGTTTATCTATTTATATTTTTCCAAAGGTTATTGGGGTACAGTGGTATTTGGTTACATGAGTAAGTGCTTTTGTGGAGATTTGTGAGATCCTGGTGCACCCATCACCCAAGCAGTATACACTGCACACTACTGGGAGTCTTTTATCCCTTGGCCTCTTCCCACCCTTACCCCCAAGTCCCCAAAGTCCATTGTATCATTCTTATGCCATTACACCACATAGCTTGGCTCCCACATATCAGTGAGAGCATACAGTGTTTGGTTTTCCATTCTTGAGTTACGTCACTTAGAATAACAGCCTCCAGTCTCATCCAGGTTGCTGCAAATGCTGTTAATTCATTCCTTTTAATGGCTGAGTAGTATTCTATTGTTTGTCCGCTCATTGTTTGGTAGGCATTTGAGTTGGTTTCTCCATTTTGCAATTGTGAATTGTGCTACTATAAACATGCATGTGCAAGTATCATTTTTGTATAATGACTTCTTTTACTTTGGGTAGATACCCAATGTTGTGGGAAGTCAGGAACTCCAAATGGAGGGACTGGCTGGAGCTGCAGCAGGGGAACATAAATTGTGAAAATTTCATGAACGTTTATCAGTTCCCAAATAATACTTTTATAATTTCCTATGCCTATCTTTAATCTCTTAATCCTGTTATCTTCGTAAGCTGAGAATGTACATCATCTCAGGACCACTGTGATAATTGTGTTAACTGTACAAATTGATTGTAAAACAAACCTGTGTGTTTGAACAATATGAAATCAGTGCACCTTGAAAAAGAACAGAATAACAGTGATTTTTAGGGAACAAGGGAAGACAACCATAAGGTCTGACTGCCTGAGGGGTCAGGCAAAAAGAGCCACATTTTTCTTCTTGCAGAGAGCCTATAAACGGACGTGCAAGTAGGAGAGATATCGCTAAATTCTTTTCCTAGCAAGGAATATTAATATCGATACCATGGGAAAGGAATGCATTCCTGGAGGGAGGTCTACAAACGGCCGCTGTGGGAATGTCTGTCTTATGCGGTTGAGACAAGGACTGAGATATGCCCTTGTCTCCTGCAGCACCCTCAGGCTTACTAGGGAGGGGAAAAACTTCGCCCTGGTAAATGTGTGGTCAGACTGTTTCTCTGCTCTCAAACCTTGTTTTTTTGTTGTTTAAGATGTTTATCAAGACAATACATGCACAGCTGAACATAGACCCTTATCAGTAGTTCTGCTTTGCTTTTGTCCTGTTCCTTCAGAATCATGTGATCTTTGTTTAGCTTTTTGCCATTTGAAGCATGTGATCTTTGTACCTACTCCATGTTTTACACACCTCCCCTTTTGAAACCCTTAATAGAAAACTTGCTGGTTTGAGCCTCAGGTGGGCATCAGAGTCCTACCAATATGTGATGTCACCCCCGGCAGCCCAGCTGTAAAATTCCTCTCTTTGTACTCTTTCTCTTTATTTCTCAGCTGGTCAACACTTATGGAAAATAGAAAGAACCTATGTTGAAATGGTGGGGACGGGTTTCTCTCATAACCCAAAATTAGGATTGCTGGATTAAATGGTAGTTCTACTATTAGTTCTTTAAGAAATCCCCACACTGTTTTCCATAGCGGCTGTACTAGTTTACATTCCCACCAGCAGTGTAGAAGTGTTCCCTGATCACTGCATTCAAGCCAACATCTACTGGTTTTTTTTTATTTTTTGATTATAGCCATTCTTGCAGGAGTAAGGTGGTATCCTATTGTGGTTGTGCATTTCCCTGATCATTAGTGATGTTGAGCATTTTTTCATATGTTTGTTGACCATTTACATATCTTCTTTCAATAATTGTCTATTCATGTCCTTGGCCTACATTTTGATAGGACTGTTTTTTGTTTTGTTTTGTTTTTTCTTAATGATTGTTTTGAGTTTGTTATAGATTTTGAATATCAGTCCTTTGTCAGATATACAGATTGTGAAGATTTTCTCCCAATCTATGGGTTGTCTGTTTACTCTGCTGACTGTTCCTTTTGCTGTGAAAAACCTCTTTAGTTTAATTAAGTGCCAACTATTTATCTTTGTTTTTATTGCATTTGGTTTTGGGTCCTTGGTCATAAAATCCTTGCCTAAGTCAATGTCTAGAAGGGTTTTTCCAATGTTATCTTCTAGAATTTTTATATTTTCAGGTCTTAGATTTAAGACCTTAATCCATCTTGAGTTGATATTTGTATAAGGAGAGAAATGAGGATCCAGTTTCATTCTCCTACATGTGGCTAGCCAATTATCCCCGCACCATTTGTTATAAATGGTGTTCTTTCCCCACTTTATATTTTATTTGCTTTATAGAAGATCAGTGGCTGTAAGTGGGTTTATTTCTTGGTTCTCTATTCTGTTTCATTGGTCTATGTGCCTATTTTTATTCAAGTACCATGCTGTTTTGGTGACTATGGCATTATAGTTTGAAATCAGGTAATGTGATGTCTCCATGTTTGTTCTTTTTGCTTAGTCTTGTTTTGGCTCTGTGGGCTCTTTTTTGGTTCCATATGAATTTTAGATTTTTTTTCTAATTCTGTGAATAATGATGGTGGTATTTTGATGGGGATTGCATTGAATTTGTAGATTGCTTTTGGCACTGTAGTCATTTTCACAATATTGATTCTACCCATCCATGAGCATGAGCTGTGTTTCCATTTGTTTGTGTTGTCTACGATTTCATTCTGCAGTGTTCTGTAGTTTTTCCTGTAGTGGTCTTTCGTCTTCTTGGTTAGGTATATTTCTAAATATTTTATTTAATTTTTTTTGCAGCTGTCATAAAAGAGGTTGAGTTCTTGATTTGATTTTCCATTTGGATGATGTTGGTGTATAGAAGAGCTAATGATTTGTGTACACTAATCTTGTATCTAGAAACTTTGCTGAATTCTTTTATCAGTTTTAAGAGCTTTCTGGAGGAGTCTTTAGGGCTTTCAAGGTAAATGATCATCTTGTCAGCAAACAGTGACAGTTTGACTTCCTCTTTACTAATTTGGATGTCCTTTATTTGTTTCTCTTGTCTGATTGCTCTGGCTAGGACTTCCAGTACTATGATGAAGAGGAGGGTTGAGACTGGGCATCCTTGTCTTGTTCCAGTTCTCAGAGGAAATGCTTTCAACTTTTCCCCACTGAGTATTACATTGGCTGTGGGTTTGTCATTGATAGATTTTATTACATTGAAGTATGTCCCTTGTATGCTGATTTTACTGACAGTTTAAATTCTACAGGGATGCTGAGATATCATGTGATTTTTGTTTTTAAATCTGTTTATGTGGTGTATCACATTTATTTATCTGCATATGTTAAACCAACCCTGCATCCTTGGTATGAAACCTACTTGATCATGGTGGATTATCATTTTGATATGTTGTTGAACTCAGTTAGATAGTATTTTGATAACAATTTTAACGTCTATGTTCATCAGGGATATCGGTCTGTGGTTTTCTTTTTTGGTTATGTCCTTTCATGGTTTTGGTATTAGGGTGACGCTGGCTTCATAGAATGAATTAGTGAGGGTTTCCTCTTTCACTATGTTGTGGAAGAGTGTCTAAAAAGATTGCTACCAATTTTCTGTGAATTTCTGGTAGAATTCTGCTGTGAATCCATGTGGTCCTGGATTTTCATTTGTTAGTAATTTTGAAATTACCATTTCAGTCTCCCTGTTTGTTATTGGTCTGTTCAGGGTATCTAATTCTTCCTAATTTAAGCTAGGAGGGTTGTATTTTTCTAGGAATTTATCCATCTACTCTAGGTTTTCTAGTTTATATATATAAAGGTGTTCATAGTAGCCTTGAATGATCTGTTATATTTCAGTGGTGTGAGTTGTAATATCTCCTGTTATGTTTCTTAGGGAGGTTATTTGGATTTTCTCCCTTCTTTTCTTGGTTAATCTTGCTAATAGTTTATCAATTTTATCAATCTTTTCAAATAATTAGCTTTTGTTTCATTTATCTTTAGTATATTTTTGTCATTGTTGTTCAGTTTAATTTAGTTCTGCTCTGATCTTGGTTATTTCTTTTCTTCTGCTGGGTTTGGGTTTGGTTTGTTCTTGTTTCTCTAATTCCTTGAGGTGTGACCTTACAATGTCAGTTTGCGCCGTTTCAGTCTTTTTGATGTAGGTGTTCAGGGCTATGAACTTTGCTCTTAGCACCATCTTTGATATATTCCAGAGGTTTTGATAGGTTCTGTCAATATTGTCATTCAATTCTAAGAGTTTTTTAATTTCCATCTTGATGTCATTTTTGACCCAATGCTCATTCAGGAGCAGGTTATTTAATTTCCATGTATTTGCATGGTTTTGAAGGTTTCTTTTGGAGTTTGTTTCCAGTTTTTTTCTACTGTAGTCTCAGAGAGTGCTTGATATAATTTCAATTTTCTTAAGTTTATTTAGGCTCGTTTTATGGTCTATCATATGGTCTGTCTTGGAAAATGTTCCCTGCGCTGTAGAATAGAATGTGTATTCTGTGGTTTTGAATTAAATGTTCTGTATATATCTTTTAAGTCCATTTGTTCCAAGATGTAGTTTAAATCCATTGTTTCTTTTTTGAACTTTTGTCTTGATGATCAGTCTAGTGCTGTCAGTGGAGTACTGAAGACTGCCACTATTATTATGTTGCTGCCTATCTAATTTTTTAGGTCTGTTAGTAATTGTTTTATAAATTTGGGAATGCCAGTGTTTTTGTTTTATAGGTCCTTGTGACTTATTCTTTAAATAGGTTTTATTTTGATGTGTTTCCATGAATTATTTCAAGATTTAGAGTTCCTTCAGCAGTTCTTGTAGTGGTGGCTTGGTAGTGTTGAATTATTTCAGCATTTGTCTACAAAAGAATGTTTCTTTCCTTCATATATGATGCTTAGTTTCCCTGAATATAAAGCTCTTGGATGGAAATTGTTTCATTTGGGGAGGCTGAAGATAGGACCCCAATCCCTTCTAGCTTATAGGGTTTCTACTGAGAAATCTGCTGTTAATCCTATAGATATTCCTTTATAGGTTACCTGTGCTTTTGTCTCACAGCTCTTAAGATTCTTTCCTTCACCTTAACCTTAGATAACCTGATGACAATATGCCTAAGCAGTGATCATTTTGTAATGAATTACCCAGGTGTTCTTTGTGCTTCTTGTATTTGGATGTCTAGGCTGGGGAAGTTTTCCTCAATTATTCCCCAAAATATGTTTTCCAAACTTTTAGATTACTCTTCATCCTCAGGAGCACAGATTATTCTTACATTTGGTCATTTAACATGATCCCAGACTTCTTGAAGGCTTGTTCATTTTTGTTTTTTGAGACAGAGTTTTTCTCCTGTTGCCCAGGCTGGGGTGCAATGGCATGATCTCAGCTCACCACAATATCTGCCTCCCAGGTTCAAGCAATTCTCCTGCCTCAGCCTCCCAAGTAGCGGGGATTACAGGCACCTGCCAATATGCGTGACTAATTTTTGTATTTTTAGTAATGGCAGGGTTTCATCATGTTGGTCAGGCTGGTCTCGAACTCTTGACCTCAAGTGATCCACCTGCCTCAGCCTCCCAGAGTGCTGAGATTACAGGCATGAGCCACCACACCTGGCCTCATTCTTTTTTCTTTGTGTTTGTTGGATTGATTTAATCTGAAGACCTTGTCTTAGAGTTCCGAATTTCCTTCTTCTACTTGTTCAATTCTATTGCTGAGATTTTCCAGAGCATTTTGAATTTCTATGAGTGTGTCCAATGTTTACTGAAGTTTTGATTGTTTTTTCTTTATACTATTTCCTTGAATATTTCTCCCTTCACTTCTTGTAACTTTTTTTTTTTTTTTTTTTTTTTGCTTGCACTGGACTTTGCCTTTCTCTGGTGCCTCCCTGATTAGCTTAATAACTAACCTCCTAGATTTTTTCAGGTAAATCAGGGATTTCTTCTTGGTTTGGATCCATTGCTGGTGAGCTAGTGTGATTTTCGGGGTGTTAAAGAGTCTTGTTTCATCATATTACCAGAATTGGTTTTCTGGTTCCTTCTCATTTGGGTAGGCTCTGTCAGAGGGAAAGTCTAGGGCTGAAGGCCATTGTTCAGATTATTTGGTCCCACAAGGTGTTCCCTTGATGTAGTACTGTCCCCCTCTTCCCATGGACGTGGCTTCTTGTGAGCCAAGCTGCAGTGATAGTTATCTCTCTTCTGAGTCTGGCCACCTAGCAAGCCTTCCTGGCTCCAGGCTGGTCTGGGAGTTGTCTGCACAAAGTCCTGTGGTGTGAACTGTCTATGGGTCTCTCAGCCATGGATACCAGCACCTGTTCCAGTGGAGGTGGCAGGGGAGTGAAATGGACTCTGTGAGAGTTCTTAGCTTTGGTGGTTCAGTGTTCTATTTTTGTGCTGGTTGGCCTCCTGCTGGAAGGTGGCGCTTTCTAGAGAACATCACCTGTGGCAGTATGGGGAGGAACGAGCAATGGGAGGGCCCCTAGAACTCCCAGGAGTATATGCCTTTTGTCTTCAGCTACCAAGGTGGATAAGGAAGGCCCACCAGGTGGGGGCAGGGCTAGGTGTGACTGAGCTCAGACTCTGCTTGGACAGGTCTTGCTGTGGCTGCTGTGGAGGATGGGGGTGAGGTTCCCAGGCCAGTGGAGTTGTGTATCTAGGAGGATTATGACTGCCTCTGCTGAGTCACGCAGGTTGTCAGGGAAGTGGGGGAAAGCCAACAGTCACAGGCCTCATCCAGCTCCCACGCAATCCGAAGGGCCGGTCTCACTCCCAGTGTGCCCCCACCAACATACCTGAATCTGTTCCAGGCAGTGAGCTAGCAGGGATTGAGAATTTGCCCCAGGCTATCCACCTCCCAGCTGCAAAAGAAAAGGTCTTGGTTCTTCCCCAACCTGTGGAGTCTGCACACTGGATTAACAGTGCACACATCCTCTGAGTACTGGCCAGGAGGCTTCTTGTATGGTTCAAATTGGTACAAAGTTCACCGGGAGACTTCTTTCTCCCTGTGGCATTTTCCCGTGGGCCTCTGGTCACCCTCCTGATGGATCCTTGTGGTGCCAGGCTGGAATGGCCTGCTTGGGATGCAGCGAGCTCCCAGGGCCTTTTCTGCTGCTTTCTGTACCGGTGTATTTCACTCGGCTCTCTAAATTCACTTAGCTCCAGGTAAGGTCAGAAACTTCTCCTGCAGGCGGACCTTCCATTTCCCCAGTGGCAGTGTGTGTTCAGGAGCGGAGGATCTCCATTTCCCACTTCTGCAGTTGGGGCACTCACAGTATTTAGGGTGTCTCCTGGGTCCTGTAGGAGCAGTCCCCTTCTTTCATAGGGTCTGCTAATTTTAGATTTAAACACATAGTCTATGCTTACTGCAAACTGTCTGTATTCTTCCCAAATTCTTATGCTGAAACCTAACACCCAATGCAATGGTATTAGGAGGTGGGGTCTTTGCAAGATCATTAGGTTATGAGACCAGAGCTTCATGAATGGAATCAGTGCCCTTATAAAAGAAGTCACAGAGATCTCTCTCACCACTTCTGCCATGTAAGGTTATAGTAAGAAGAGCACAGTCTATGAACTAGGAAGCAGGCCCTCACTAGACCCCAGCCTATCAGTGCCTTGATCTTGGATTTCCCAGCCTCTAGAAATATAAAAAATAAATTTCTGTTGTTTATAGGCTACCTAGCTTACGGTATCTTATTTCAGCAACTTGAACAGACCAAAGACAATGCTTTTTGTGACTTTAACCTATGAGGTTAATGGTAAATTTATATTTATTATAAGACAATATTTCTACAATGTTCTGATGTGAAATGTATTATACATGTTATTAGTATATCTAGATAATATTAAGTCTTTTATTATTTATCACACTAGTGATGATACTAAGGAACAGTGAAGTTAAATTGATAGCCTAGCATCAACAGAAAAATTGTTAATAAAATTCACTTTTCTTGATTCTATTCCAGGATCCTGTATCACACCTCATTCTATAGATATTCTCTGTGGATAGATATTATTTTATATTTAATCATTTGGAATTATTCTATTTTGAAGTTAAATGATTCTGAAGTACCAATAGATATTTTCATCATTTATAAAGGAACATAAACACCAAGGAGATAGACAAATACACAGTGCCTTCATTCATTTAATAAATACATACTAGGTAGCTTTTTTATGCATAGTAATTTTTTTGCCATACACGAATTCAAATAATGGTGGAGATTTAGAATGCCAAAATGTCCAATTTAGAAATTATGATATTATGTGGTTCACACGTAGACACATATACATTAATTTGAGTTATTTTGAAAATGAGCCTATAACATTGTGTTTCTATCATTAGTAATTCAGATATACACAGATAAAAAGGAAAAATTATTAACTGGAGTTCAGGAAATCCATTTCCAGTCCTTCTATCCAATAGCTGTAATCTAGATTTCTCACTAGCCACTCAGAAGCTTTAACCTCTATGCAGTTATTGCTTAATCTTTGGGGGGCTCAATTTTTTATTTATAATAAAAAACTTCAGATTAAGAAATCGCTAAGTTGTATGTATTTTAAATACCTTTTGTCTGTTAAATCATTTGGAGTCAGAGCTGGTAGGAATCACTGTGAATTTCTTATTCTCTTTTATATTCGTAGGTAGTGCATTTGATCAGGTAAAAGGTACATTTTCTAGTTTCAGAGATGGAACCAGATAAATGTCTTGTTATCTATATCTTGTGATTTTTTTGTGTATGTCTTTAAACACCTCTGCAGATGTTTAAAGACACACAAAAAATCACAGAACATAGATAAAACATGATTCTCCTCCTGCACTCTCAAGCAGAAGGGAAGAAAATGGAAAAAAAAAACCCAGATTTTTTGGAGAGGGAAGAGTAAAGGCTTTATTGTCATTTCAAGTAGATTTCTTTCTTTTCTGATTCAGAAAAATTGTCTCAACAGTGGGCCTTGTGACTTGTTGTTATGTATTGGTGCAGTTTTTCAGTAGTATAAACACAATTTTATAGAGTACCTTTAAAAATTATTATTGAACTTTTCTTCCTTTTATGTTAGGCTGAGATCAAGAAGTGAGTTAATTGTAAATACTTACAAAACAAATCATATATTTTTCTAACAGAGCTTATTAGACAAGCCACTTGAGTATTTGGACTTCTTGGTTGACACTTTCAAGAATCAGGAAAGTGAAAAGAAAAAGAATTAGGAAATTGAGATGAGAAAAGTAAACTGACTTGGACAATGCCACAGAAATAATACATGTTGGAGCTTCATTCATATTGCAGTCCTCCAAACTTAAGAATCTATAGTCTTACACTGCAATACATTGCGTTTAGTAATAGGCATCCATAGTAATAGTATTTATATGTATACATATTTTCATGATCATGATGATTATTAGATGTGTCAGAAACACCTGAAGCTGTAGCTGGATTTCCAAGTCTACTGTAATTTCTAATTCCTAGACTCCTTTCCTCACTTATTTTCATGTATTGTATGATATGTATTGATTGAGGGTTTTTCTTGTCTTTTAACTTATTCCTGAGAATTTCTGTTTTTATTTTTAACATGACAAATGCATTGCATGCCTAACCAGTGACATATCAAAAGCTTTCTTCAGCTGTACCTTCAAAACCAGTGATCACAAAGATATTTACTAAAGAAATATCAGCTGGGTGCTGTGGCTCACGCCTGTAATCCCAGCACTTTGGGAGGCTGAGGCGGATGGATCACCTGAGGTTGGGAGTTCGAGACCAGCCTGACCAACATGGTAAACCCCGTCTCTACTAAAAGTACAAAATTAGCTGGGTGTGGTGGTGTGTGCCTGTAATCCCAGCTACTTGGGAGGCTGAGGCATGAGAACTGCTTAAACCCGAAAGGCAGAGGTTGCGGTGAGCCGAGATCATGCCATTGCACTCCAGCCTGGCCAACAAGAGCAAAACTGTGTAAAAAAAAAAAAAAGAAAAAAAAAAAAAAAAAAAAAAAGAGAGAGAGAAAAGAAAGAAAAAAGAAATATCTATAAAATTTATTTCCTTGTTTTTTATTGAAAAATAAAATTTTATGTATTTTCAATCTTGTTATTCTATTTACTGAATTCCTATTACATTTAGTGAGTAACAATTTGGCTTTTATTTTAGACAAACCATATCTTCTCATTAAAAAATCTCTTTATTTGATAATTTCTAAAAAAAGAAATATCTATAAAATTTATTTCCTTGCTTTTTATTGTAAAATAAAATTTTATGTATTTTTTAATCTTGTTATTCTATTTACTGAATTCCTATTACGCTTAGTGAGTAACAATTTGGCTCTTATTTTAGACAAACCACATCTTCTCATTTAAAAATCTCTTTATTTGATAATTTCTAATACTATTTTCTGGCTCCCAAATTTGTTGTTCAGCACAATTTAAGTATTTGACTGACAGATACAATCATCTCCACCAAAGACTCAGACTGTTCAAGTTCAAATTTCACTCTAGGACACATTAAAAAGCCTAAATTATATACTCTATGTTTATACCCTAGTTTCTTTATCTACAAATTGTTAACAATAATGAAATCTTCCTTAGAGTCATATAGATATAATAAAAGTATTTATAAATATAATTATATAAATATAAAAGTGTTCATAAATATAATAATAAAAAGTGTTTCATATTTTTTGACAGATAAACAATTTGTAATAAACATTGGCTCATTATTACTAATAATAAATAATTATCATGATAAAGACATTTAAAGGTTATTTGAGAATTTATTGATGTTGCCAAATGTGAAGGCAATTGCATTAAGTATTATGCAACCCTTGTAAAATAAGAAAATATCTTTGTCTACATATATATAGGGTTATTCTAGAAAGATAGCTTTTTAAGTGATTTTTTTTTTTTTTTTTTTTTTTTTTTTTTTTTTTACTAGTATCAGTTTTGGTGAAGTTTTTCTTGATTCTAATTTACTCTGAAAGTTTTGTGTGTTTTTTTAATGTTCCTGTGAAGAACTTTGCAACTGAAATTGAAAATTCGACTGACCTTATGTCATTTCAGATTTAGTTCCAGAGAAAGGATAACATAATCAGCATCTGTAAGGAGTTGACTACTGATATATGTGACAATAAATAAAGGTGAAAATGTAATAAAAGGAAAAAAAGCTTATGAAAGTGTTTAACTAGGCTTTGCAGCAGAATTTGAGGCTCACCTGGAATGAACATTAATTTAATTAGTTCACTTAGTTAATTTGAAGACATTTTTAGAGGTTAAAATTTCAGCTTCCAAATTGACCTAAGCATTTGTTGGGAAACAACAAGAACTCTGGTTCAAGGCAAGATTGTACCTTTAACCTCGCCAGCTTTTTTTTGTATAAGATGCCATTGGTCTCAAATAGGATACAGAAAAAAAAAAAGTGATGAGAACTGAATCTAATATAGTCCATCTTGTATTAAAGTTATTTTTCTATATGCATTATATTCAATTATTCTATATGCATAATCTTCAATTACCTAGCATGGTGCTTTGAATATTTTATTTGTTATAAATAACTTGGTATTATTCTGATGTGTCTAATAAGAAAGATTTAAATTGGCTATCTAAAAAATGATACAAATGACTAAAAATGATAAAAGACTATTATTTATTTGATAGAGGACCCATAACTCCAGTTTCATATAGAAAACATTATTTTGTTCATTTGCATTTGCATTTATATTAATCTTCTTACAATAAGTTTTATTTTATTTTGCATACATGTCTTAAGAGTTTTTTTCTACTTTCTTTGAAATAAGTCAACTTAATATCCCTTCCCTGTTTTCCTTTTTGTTTAGTGGTTACTCTTGAGATTATATGTGAATCCTTGCATTATGACAGTAATACAAATTATTAGAGTAATAAAAATGTAATGCAAGTATTACCCTTGCCCCTTTCAAACAATGCTTCAAACTTAAAATACTTTATCCCCATGGGCTGTACTCACTTCTTTTCTTTCAATATTGACATGCATTTTGATTTACATATATTTGAGGCCATACAAAACATACCTATCACTATTTTATTTAGTTACAGTTCATTTATATTTATTCATATATTTAAGCATCCCATTGTTCTTGAGTCCTTCATACATTTTCATGTTTTTATCTGAAATCATTTTACTTCTGAAGAATGTGCTTTACTTTTTCTTTAAACACCTTAAAGACACCAATCAATTTTTCTGTTTTCTTCCATATTATTTCTACAATGAAGGTTTCTTCTGACTGTTTTTAAGGTTCCTTCTTTGTCTTTTGTTTTTAGCAGTTATTCCAAAGTGACCAAAGATTGATATTATAAGATGATTCTTGCATATAAGGTCCATTCAAAGAACAAGTTAGGTCAATAAATTTTAATGTAACAGAGTACAAAAAGTTTGATGATACTCTTTCACATTCCACATTAGAACTATCTTTTGAAAACTACTACATTTTACCAAATTGGTGTTGGTCTCTATCAAATAAAAATATCCCCAGTTATCTAAAAAAAAATCCTAATCCAAATACCCCTCCATTTTCTAACTACATAAATATTGGAGCCCAGATTTTCTTTATGTAGTTCTATCAAAAAAATATATCATAGGAGATTAAATTCAGAAGCAGATACAATAATGCAACTGTCTTCTAGCAAACCAGATATAAAATATATTTGCTAAAATCTGAAGCGATGTCACTCTTCTCACTATATTTCATTTCAGAAAATATAGTTGTTTTGAAAATGTAGTTGTTTCAATATATGTGTGTATATTAAAATAATAGAGGCATTATTGTTTTTTATTAAATGAATTTAGTACATGTTTTGTATATTTCACAGTTTTGATTTCTAATACATTGAATATGGATATAAATTAGTTAATTAGGTTAATAATTATTTATCTTTATATTAGCACATACATAGTTTTACATAAACACTTTGGGACCTTCAATACTTTTAAGAAAGTAAAGTTTGAAAAATACTCTTGCAAGATGTGCCTACATGTGTTCTTCTTTGTATTTATCTGATTGGGATCCTTAAAACTTCTGGAATGCTTGGGTTGGTATTGTTCAACCCTTGTGGAAACTTCTTCATCCCTCTCTAATTTTGCCATGTTCAGTTCTCTCATCTTTTTCTGTAATTGCAATTAAACATGTGAGATCTTTTACTATGTTGCGCATGTCTCACGTGCTGGTTTTCATGTATTCTACTCTTTTTTTCTCAGTTTGTATTTTTTTTTTATTGACTTGTCTTTTATTTCAGTAGCCCTATCATGTGTTGCCAATTCTATTTCTGTACTCACCTATTGAGTTTATAATTTTATGTATTAGATTGTTCACTTTTAGAATTTCCATTTGACTCCTTTTTATATGCAAACAGTGCACATGTTAGTCTAGTTAACTGAAATTCTTGCATATTAGAACTGTCTTTGTTCTTCACAGCTCTTCAGTCACTGAAATATTGCAAAGTAAGGACATGGTTTTGATTTACGCAAGTTGCAGTTAGCACAGTGGCATGCAAAATAAGGACTGCTGTTATTCCAATTATCTACTGATGTTTTGCATATTTTTCTTTACTTCCTAGAACATTTCAGTGATATTCATTTAAAATTCCTTCTCTTAATTATTACACTGATACTCAAAATGCTAGCATGTGAAGAGATAATGAATTTGATTTATAATATAAGTTGACTACATTGCTTGCTTAATTCAATGGATATTTATTAACATCAACAATTTCAGTGATGAAGGCAATGCATTAGTCTGTGGTCTGGAAGAAGCTCCTTAATTTCTTGACCTTAGCACATTCTAGTTACAAGTGGTATTATGCCATTATTGCATAAGAACCTTACTGTATATACTCCTATTTTTCTAATTCTGGCTTCTGTGCTAAAGTTATCATACAATTTACTTCTACATATTTTATAAACCTCATAATGCATATATATTATTTTTAATAACAAATTAGCTTTTAAATTTGTATAAATTATGAAAATTTTAAAAACTTGTATTTTGTAAAATAGTTACAAAATCTAGTATCATTTTTCTTTTGCCTAAAGAGCTCTATTCAACATTTCTTACAATGCAGATCTTCTGGGAATTAATTATTTTAGTTTTTGTATGTCTGAAAGCTTTTAATTAATCTTCAGTTAGAAAGATATTTTCACTTGCTCTAGAATGTTAAGTTGATAGTTTCTTTTCTTTCTGCTTTTTCAGGATTTTAAATATGTTTCTCCACTATCTTCTGGTTTGTTTCCAAGAACTCTGTTGTCATCCTTACCTTTGTTCTTCAGAATATAGTATCTCCTTTCTCTGGTGGTTTTTAAGATGCTACTCTATCATTGGTTTTAAATACTTTATAATGCACCTTGTAATTATTGTTCATATTGAATACACTGTGTTTCATTGAACTTCTTGAATCTGTGCATTTATAGTTCACAAATGATAAGTTAAATAAGTCAGGCACAGAAAGAAAAATACTACATGAATTCATTTATATGTGGAATCTAAAAAAAAAATCAAATATACAGAAATAGAGAATAAAATAGTGGCTATCCGCTGTGGAGGGTTTCTCGGGGGAGAAACGGTGTGCTATAATCAGAAGGTACAACTAGTTATGTAAGATGAACAAGTCTGGAGACCTAATGTAAACCATGAGGACTATAGATAATAAAATAATATGGTATTTCAGATTAATGCTATATGAGTAGATTTTAGCTACTCTTGCCACAAAAATAACAACCAAAAAAAGGAAAGTTGATAGATATATTAATTTACTTCACTATAGTAACTTTATTACTATTGATATGTATCCCATAACATAAATATTGTATACCTTAAATACACAAAATAAACTTTATTTTTAAAAAAATCCCACACATTTTTGAAGAAATAAAATAATTTTTAAATTTTAATTTTTTTTTTCCAAAAGTTTTCATTACCCTTTTCTTTTCTTCAGGAACTTAGATCACATGTATATTATGCCATTGAAAGTTGTCTTGTAAGTTATTGGTGCTCTTACTTTTTAATTCCTTTTTTGTTCTGTGAGCTTCATTTGGATAATTTCTATTGCTATGTCTTCAAACTTACTAATTTTATCTAACTTACCCTTAATCTTTATTTTTAACTATTTTTAACCTTCAGTGTCATCATCTTCATCTCTGAGAGTCTGATTTGGATCTTGAGTTATGAGATTTTTGATTCTGTGAATTATGAGGTTTTCAACTATGTTTTTCAAAAAGACGAAATATTTCTAATCTTGTGTGAGATCGTCTGTAATTGTTTCAATTATTCATGTGGTTCTTTATTTAGTAATGAGTAGTGTCCTGCTATATGTACACTACTCATTATTTAGCTGATGCCTTGAAGAGACCCTCTTGAGATATCTACAGTTATCTTTTCATGCAGGCTTTTTCTCTTTGGTACATTTCTTTCTGAACTTGTTTCACCTGGGCCACCCTGGATTCTCAGTTGTTCTTATCTCTTGAACTTACAGGCTTCACTTGGGTTCCCCTACCATAGACTGGGGCCTGAAAACTCTTTTTTAGGTGATAAGTTGAAAGAATTTTAGGATTAATCCTATTAGCTTGAGGTCACTATCCTTTGTTACTTGATGATCTATGTGATAAAAACCATTGCTTCATATATTTTGTCTGTTTTTTTTCTCCTTTTTTTCAGGCTAAATATGATTTCCTATTATTCTATCTTGACCCAACCCAGAAGTACAAAAACTTTTGTGTTTTTCTGGAGTTTTGAAGTTTATGCTGTATCTGTTTTAAATATGAATGAGCAATGCTACTATTTAAGATTAAAAAAAAAAAACTATAGAATGGATTCTCAGGATATCAGTGTACCATTTTTCATGAATTATAATTTCTTGAATGGTATCTCCTTTTGTAAGATCCAATGACTTTGGTAATAGATTAACCTATCTTCATTTGAGTAAAATTTCACTGAAGATGCACATACCATTATATTTTAGAATTTTTCTTATTGTAATTTCATGTAACCAAATGATCAAAACTGATAAAAAAAAAATCCATGCCAGTAGATATTTACTGTATATATTGCATAAGGCAATTTATAATTCTAGTCTTATCTTACAGACTCAAAGCATTCGTAATCATTATGATTATCTATTAAAAACAGACCCATGTGTAACAACCAGCAATTATTTTTTCACTGATTCATAGCAACAATGACATAAAAACTGAAACAATAGCAACAAAAAAGCTAAGGCTATTAAAAAGAGACTGGATGTATGAAGATGCTTTATTCATCAGAAATTGATAGGTGAAAATAGTCACCTAATAGGAGGATTTATATGGTATAATTAAGGTCAAACACAGTGTAAGTTATAGAGAAGATTCTATTGGCTCTTCATACTGCTATGAGTAACAAATTAAAGGAAAAGATGAAAAGAAAAAAAATTACATTCACTTCTAGACTGTTATGTCTTATTCATCCATTGAAATGTAAAAATAAAAGGTTTCTAGATTGGCGTACATTTTTTGGATTTCTGGTTAATAGATTTGTGAAAATCAAGTGACTTTCATCATCCACAGGAAATAGTGAGTAAATATTTCCCTTGCATATAAATTGCAATATTTACATTTTAAACATTTTATAAAAGTTAAATGGACATAAGGTCATTACAAAGAGGGTTTTACATACATACCCATTTTCGAAAGTTGTCTAATTATTCTTCTAGTTTTATACATTCACAGAAACTTCATTATCAAAACAATAGTTAATTAAACATGTGGGCTTGAATATAAACAGCAGTTTTGACAAGTTTATATAAAAATGTAAATCTTAACAACAGGAAATTATAATTCTTTTAGGACATTCTTTAAGCAATTAGCTTTATACTTCAAATTTGTGCCCCCAAATCCCTGGCGGTTACAGATTTACACAAAAAATACATTCTACTTATGTCTGACTATAAGAATAACTGTTTAAAATAGAAGATAAAAAACATGTAAAAGAAAAAGACTTCTACGGTTGTTATCCTAAGATTCTCTCCTCATACACCCTTTTCCTTGGCTTTTTCATAATCGGAGGGAATTAGAACCTACCCTAGTCGAATAAGGTAGTAAAAATAACGAAAATTCAAGCCCAATATGAAGCCCAAGACAGACAGGGTGGGCATACCCAGTGATGACACACGGTGTCGTCAATTCCATTTCCCTGGCAAAACTTCCTCCAAAGGACAGAGTCTAGATGATTGTTTCCTCCTTCTCTATCCGTTGTCGAGAACCTTTTCTAGAAACCATGTGGTGTTGTTGTTGTTTTTAATTATTTGAAGTACATCTCAAACTTCTCCTGTTCTTTACCTATAAATCTTGTTAGCATCTAGTCTCGGTATTACTTTTATTTTCATTGTGCCTATTTATGTTCATTTCAGTCGGTCTAGGCAATGATGCTTGTTAACTTCACTAACAGTATTTCTATGATATTTCTTTTTCGAAATCTATAATACTCATTTTCTAGTGCATTGAATTTTGTCTTCTGTATGTAAATTTCAATTTAAAAAAACATTATCACTAGTGTTAATCATTTGAATCCACTCCTATGACTCATACCTTTATTGTCTCTGTTCTCCAAAATACTCCATCTGCTCACTTGAAAAATGAAGATTTACCTTCACAGACTCTCACTTCTGCCATGTAGCTTATGATGTTTCTTCTATTTGGAATGCCCTCCTCTTTCAATATAATATCTTAAATAAACCCAGTACATATCCTTAAAAATCTCCTTTATTATTTGTTAAATCTCAAGGATTCAACAAAATAGGCAATGAAAAAGAAAAGAAGCGTGAACTCTGTCATGACGGTAATATACAGAGGATAAGGGATGGGCATCCAGGCCAAAAGCAGATTTCATGGAGAATGTAATCTCTGATTTGAGACACAATACGTGATTGAATAATCAATAATATTTGATACCTACTCAAGAATACATGTAGAAGTATGAAGTATTCTTCTGCTAGACTTTTTTTTAGAAAGAAAAATAAGTCTATGTTCACCACAAAAGAAGTTCACATGTGCTACTAAACAGTGGTACAAACACCCTAATGTGAAAATATAAGTAGTTCAGGAGACATACACATAAGGAACGGAAAGTAGTTCATTATGATTGGAACCTAAAGCACAAGGCAAGAATAGAGTCAGATGACAGTAAGCAGGGAAGAGGGGACGGATCAAGGAAGATTCTTGTGGCATGCTGAGGAATTCATTTTACAGGCACAGTATAATATCAAATCTGTATAACATTTGTCGACAAGGAAACAAGAAGCAGATTTATATTTCCTTTGGTCAAAGAAAATAATGTTTCAGACTGATTTTTGATACATATTGAGCCATTTTCCAATGACTATATGTGATTCACAGCAAAAGGTATAATTGTTTTTTAAAGAGTTTCTTTTGAAGAAAACTAAAATTATTTAATGGTTCTTATGTATCAGGAGCATTAAGCTGCAAGCTTTACTGATGTACTAATATATAGACATTAGTTGTTTATGGATGATAGCTTAGGACTTCTTGCAGTCACTTAAGAGCATGTATAAACTAGGTGTAGAAGGTTAAGATAATAGTTAATGAAGTCTAATTGTGTCTTAAGCATTACGTATGAATTAGAATGTGAAAATGTCTCTCCTAAAAGTTGTCCTCTCCTGGCCCTGAATATCTATGATTCTGTTATTGTTAACATTTTTAAAGAATTAACCCACTGGGTTAAATGAGGTAGAGTCTTAGGCTAAGGCCTATAGCAGAGGACAAGTGGATTTAAAGTATGGAAAATATGGAAAGTTTATCTTGGCTGCATTATGAAGACTAAATTCGAAGCAAGTGTTAAAAGTAGTAATATCTGCTAGAATTTGTTGCAATAGACGATGACAGCTGATCAATTAATTATTATCAGTGGCAAGAGGATCACTCAATTTTTATGAGATATGTGAAATATTAAGGTCTTATGAATATTAGACTCATGAATACATTGTGATGAACTGAATATTATAGGGTGGTGGCAATAGAATAAATATTGGCATATCAGGGAAGAATGTTAGGTTTCAGTCATGAGCAGCTGAATGGAGCCTTGTGAATTATTAGAGAATAAATAGGAATCATACGGGACAGTAAAGGGTTGCAAAATATTTAAATATTGAAACTGAGTAACCTATAGGATATCCAAGAGCACAAGATCAACAAGCGGGTGATAAATATGTTTGCCAGACATCACTGACTTGAGATACAAATTTGAAAAAAAAAAAAAAAAAAAAAACTACAATGAGAAGTCAGTAGTTACCAAGAATAATGTAATTCACAGTATGAGGAAAAAAATAACAAATTCAAAATTTTAGATTATGTGATTAAAGGATGTTAAAGAATAATCCTACTTAAATAAAACCAGAATCCAAACCAAAATTATCTGTATTCGTATTAACATACAGATGTTTAAATAAAGAAAACAGAATTGTGAGCTATCATTTTCTCTGGGAAAACTTTTTTTTCAAATGGAAAGGCCAAATAAATCCTTCACTTTTAATTCAATTACTTATTTTTCACTTTAAAAGATACAAATATGTAATTTCTTCAGCAAAAATAAATTATTTATTTGACAGGAGAAGATGTACCATTAAGTATAATATGAAGTTTGAGAGATATATAAATATATTATTAAAGGAAATAAGAAACTTTGGAGATAAAATGGTTTATTTCAAATATATTTTGGAATGATCATTACATTGTACCTAAAAAGACAAAACTTTTAGACTCTGTATCACTTTTCTATCAGTTTTGATATTCTACTTCCTCCTTTCCTTTTCCATCTTTTACTACTTCTCAATCATGTCTTCCAAAGCTATGTTCTCAGAGAAGATGGAAAAGAAATAGTAATATTCAGACCATACAATGTTAGAACCACTGATGACCATTTCAGAATAAGCCACTCAGTGAACCTCAGTTAACTAATCTATTTTATCTTTTAATAAATATAGAGTTCAGTTACAATCACATCTTTTTTTTTTTTTCCTGAAAATAACAATGTTTTTAATACTACTTTTCTGAAAGTGGGTCTTGTTTGAGATCACTATCTTATCAAATTTAGTCTTCTTAACATGACTATGTCTTAATATGACTATGACTATGTTAGAAGCAACAAGCTAAATGTGTGTAAACATAGACTGGTGTTCAGGTGGTTATATTTAATTCTCAACCTATTATCTTCATCATCGAGCAAAATAGTGATAAATAGGTAATAAATACAAAGACAGATGTACACTGATGAAGACAAGGAAAGCAAGTTTTGTATTACTTTATTCTTTTAACAGTTTTAAGTTGAGTCAATTATAAGTTTGTAAGAAGTTTCCAGGAAGTATGTCTCATGGCTTAAAGTCAGCACTGCAAAGAAATGCTTTCCTTTTAAAAAATGTCTACCATTAAGACAGCAATTTCATATGATTGTTATCAACTTGGTTTTTCCCCAAATCTACAAAGCAGCTACTGTCAACCTTTCAACATTTACTGAAAATAACCCTTCATCAGAGCACCTAGATTCATACACAATACTATTTCACCATTAAGTTTGAAGACTTGATTCATGTACCTGTGAACCTCTGAAATTTCCTACCATTTTCCAACCTTTTAGTGATTTAGGAGAGAGTGAAGAAAGTGTGTAGCAACTAAAAAGTTACAATCAAAATGAACCCCTTTTTTTGCTTTTTCTTTTAAGAGGTGATGAACATTTCTCTACATTCAAAAAAGTGAGAAGCTTTTCTCCTTAACTTTGTGAGGATAGCGGAGAACCCACCGAATCTCCAATAAATGTGTTTTACAGAATCATTTGGAAATTTATTGCTAGGATTATCTTTAAAGCGTCTTAAAAATAAAACTATGAATTAAGTGTGAGCTGATTTACCCTCATCTAGCTATGTCTAAAATATTGCTCTTTGCATATGTAAAAATGTCCTTAAACATGTGCTTATCTTTAGTTCGTGATGTATACTTTTCAACTTTCTAACAAAGCTTAAATCAGAGTTGGTATTATTAAAATTTGACAGAAGGGCTGCAAATATGTTAAACTGTGTGGAAAGTGGACTGAAAACATTACATTTAAAAAGGATATTTGAAATAGGAAAGAAAATTATATGTAGCAAATGTGTCTTAAAATCTCTGTTTTAAATTATGCAGGAAAATTAGAGGATCTTTAAACATAAAAAATCTAGACAAGAAAAATAAGATCTTGATTCAAGTCTTTCATCATTATTTACTGACAGTCTTATTAAAGAAAAAGATACTCAATTTATTTTCTATAATTGGAAATTAATGTAGCATATTTTTTTCTAGAAAATGTTATATTAAAAGAGCTACTTAATGATAAAAGTGCATGAGAAATCATTGATTTATCTTTGAATTTACCAAGTTAAAAATCAAGATCTTTTCTTTCCTTCTTATAACTTAATTTTCCACATTATACAGTGAAAAATATAGAATTATCAGACAATATCCCAGTTATATTCTGTATTTTTAGAGATAAAACAAGTATGATACCTTCATAGGAGGTCCAAGTTTTGTTCCTGATCATTCCACTGACTCTATTATTTAAAAAATGGTTTCCTCTTTGTGATGTCTCTTACTTCTTTGTTGTGTTTTATTTCTAGTTATATGATGCAACTTACCAACATTATAGGACCAAATAGTTATAGAGGTTAAAAGATACTTAAAAAATTACACAGTAAAAATTATGTAAATATTAGTGAATTTAAGGCAAATAATGTTAAACCCTAGAGTCATTCTTTAAGATAAGCCCACCTCCTTCCTGAGTAGTAAGGATTTTTTTTTTTTTTTTTTTTTTTTACCAACTAATATTTCTGTCTCTCTAAAACTTTCTCTCTCTCTCTTTTCACTTTCTGTTTCATGATGTAGGACATTTGTAGTTATTTCATTTCCTTGGAAGGATCTATTGTGTTTGCAGTTGAGCACGATATTGAGTAAATTACCACACCGAGTGTCTGACTCTATCTAGACCTTATTTATTTTTCTCATCTAAATGATTAAGTCTCCTCATGACTCTTCAGACATTTTTTTTCCTGTCCTTAATCATCTTCAGTTTTAGTTCTTTTGATTACGTATCTCTCCATCCTAAATGTTTGAAACCAAGGCTTCCACTTATTTAACAGCTGTCTCATGGTATTTCTTAGATTTATCCCACATCAATGCATGCCACATCATGGAATGTATGCAAGATAACTCTTTGGCATGACAAATGCAGAAAATATAATTTCTATTTGATTGTGAAATGTGATATTCATTGCATCTTATTATGCCAAGAAAAATATGAAACATAATCTTTTCATTCTTGAAATGTATATATTTAAGAATACATTTGATTGTTAAACTGATTCAAACAATCACATTCAAAACAGTATGCAGAAAAGGCACTTATTTTGTTAATGCTCATATTTCACTATCAAAACTTTGTCATGTGCATTGAAAACACACACCCGGAGCTTTATACTCCAACAAATTTGCACAAGAAAATAAATATACTTGATGCTAATTAACTATGTAAAGAAGATTAAATAGTGCTAAGAAATAACCTTTGCCTTAGTCAGTAGTAAATGTATTTAAAATGTTAAGAAAATGGAAATAAAATGATAAAAATCATTTTTGCTAAAAGGAGTATTAAGAAAAATGTTTTGATTATTTAAATTCTATGGGTAATATGGTTGCGGGTGGTCATTTAATTATTGGAGAGGAAGCTGTGAAAATGGCCCCCAGCAGGAGTGCAGATTTATCATTATGCATATAGAATAGAAACTTAGCTTGGGTCTTTAAGACGTTATTTCTGCATGAAAAGACCTAGCAAAAGCAGTGTAAGAAAGGCTGAGACTGCACTAGTACTTGCTCAAATGCTAACCAAGAATATTATACATTGCACACAAAGACAACACGTGTTGTTGAGGGGAAGAGGAGAAAGCATGTACAGCTGCCACTTGAAAGGAAATGTCTCAGGGTTTTTATGAGTGATCAAACGCACATTGGATAATTATCCACATTTATTTTTGAGGAGTCCATAAGATTCATCAGTGAATACTCTTCACTTTGAGAAAAACAATGCATTGCCACAGGGCATGTCACACTGACATATTGTTTCTGCAGAAACTAGCAGCAAGAACTGAGGTAACTACAAAACTGCAAGTATTATAATATAACCTTAGTCCATCTGGATGCATGAGATAGATTTAAGTTTCATTAAGCTTTTATTAGAATCATGACAACTGTCCCAGTCTATTTTCAGGGGCTTGTCTGTCCAGTTCCTCATTAATTTTATCAGAGGAAAAGTGCTGATAGTGTTCAAAATGACCAAAGGCTATTATTTTGTAGAAGATTGTGGATTGCAAAAGTAACAACTTTCCACTATGCCCATGAAGCTAAACTTTATCATCTTCCAATGGAATGCACTGTGATCCTTACTGCATTGAACTTCATTTCCACATATTTATATGTTTTTTTCAAATTATTCTTACTGTTTTTAGGAAAGCCTCATCCAATGAAAACCAAGACCCCAACCATTTAACTTTATATAACTAACCTATAATTAATAATAACAATTTTTACTATGAATTTAATCAATACTAAAATATTTAGACCTGATAATATTTCACAATCTAAGCATCATAGAAATATTTCTGTTATCACCAAAAAAAGATAAGCTTTCTTTTAGTATAGTGGTTAAGCAATAGTTTATAACTTACTTAATACAAGTTCAGTAACAGCTTTCTTTTTTTTAAAAAAAATTAATGTTAATGGTTTAGTTTCTTCACATTTAAAATCGGACAAAATTGTTATCGTAGCTAAACAACTATAACTGTTGATACTTCTAGTGTATCCATCATTGGTGTTAAACTGCCTTCATCTATCTGCTAAGCTTGTGGTATTTTTGTTCTAGAAAAATGGACCCAGTTTCTATCTTATCTTTCCTAATACACTATAAGTATCTTAAGGAAGGAAAATAGCTTGAATCATCTTTGCATATCACATTGTTTCTTGCTTTTTTTTTTTTTTTTTTTTTTTTGAGACTGATTCTCGCTCTGTCGCCCAGGCTGGAGTGCAGTGGCCGGATCTCAGCTCACTGCAAGCTCCGCCTCCCGGGTTCACGCCATTCTCCTGCCTCAGCCTCCCGAGTAGCTGGGACTACAGGTGCCCGCCACCTCGCCCGGCTAATTTTTTGTATTTTTTAGTAGGGACAGGTTTTCACCGTGTTAGCCCGCATGGTCTCGATCTCATGACCTCGTGATCTGCCCATCTCGGCCTCCCAAAGTGCTGGAATTACAGGCTTGAGCCACCGCGCCCGGCCTGTTTCTTGCATATTAGCACTTTGAAAGTTGAATGAATAAATCAATGAATGAAGAAAAAACTGTAGTAAGTCATGAAACATAAATTGAAAAGACGAAAGCCAAGCTTGGTGATGTGTCTAGCATGGTGAACTGTAGCTAGCGAGTTGAGAGCTAATATCTGGAAATGCCTAAAAAGTGTTTACCAGTGCACCTGCCATTTGAAGTGGATGCACTAATTTTAGGCACAGGTATATTATAAACCACAGTGAAAACCCTGCTTCCTTTAGATTCAGGTTAGGAAGGAGTATGATAGAAGAAATAGTGTTGAATGAATAATAAAGAAAAGTTTTCTAATAAGTGAGATGGTAAATATACTTTGTTTTCAGAGAGAACATTTTCATGGCATGTAAAGCAATACCTTTGTTTAAATATTCATTTTGCTCTACTTAAATTTGTAACAGTAAAAACAAAATTGCTGCTTTGAGTCTTGATATATTTTTAAAGAATTTAACAAAATTTACTACAATTTAATACTGAACACTTAGATATTATAAATGCAAGGTTAACAAAATATTTACAGCTTGAAAATCATGCAAGAGTATCAAGCCATTTCCTGAATAGAAACAAATTTTATTTTACTATGATGACTGCAATGCTATGATTTGGGACAAAACTTGGATTGGGTTGGATAAGAAACATGATTACATTAGTAGTATCATTTACTGGAAAAACAGTCGAACAGGAGCAAACTCTATAATGCTATAGCATTCTACCAGTATGATATAAAATCTGGTACTCATTTGTGATATTTTAGTAGACATTCTAATATTCTGTTAGTGAATTGCTTTAATAGCATCACAGTCTGTGTCCTATTACTGACTTCCATGAACAGCATGAGACAATTGGTTTTTTGTAATGCAGTTGTAGATCAAAGTGGTTTATCATATAAATGGCTATCCATAGGAGTAGATAATTCTGATGAGATTTACCTAATTTATTTTTGGGAAATAAAAAAGTGTCACTAGATTTCACAAGGCATAATTAAAATACTAATTGAAAATACTGTGCTACATGTGTGTCGACTGTCATCTCACTTTTTCAGAGTTCTGTTGGTATTTTAAACACATCTGGCCAGAACACAATAATGGCAAGACAATGCCATTGTTATCTTTATATCCAACGCTGTAGAATGAAAGTTTGAAAATTCCCCTCTTTACACTATAAAAATAATTAGTGACAAGTTAATGTACAGTTAGTTTATTATGAAAATTGATAAAGGTATTAGCAAAAAAAAAAAAAAGACAGACATTAGAGTACATAATTAAGCTTCTTTAGATAATTTGGTACACAGAATTAACACTACCTATTCTTTTTTTTTTCTGACACTATTCACTATGTTAATCTTATAGTACACACGCTAGATTATGATTGTCTGAATCAAGGCAATTTAACATGAACCACAGATTAACTTAAAGAGTGAAATGATCTCATTTTTGTTTATAGACTTTAGGGTTTCCTTAAAAAAATTAATGAAAATAAGTCAAAGATATAACATTTATATTTTAAAACATTGAAACTAGTCACAATTAGAAAACTATTTTAAGTATATAAAATTAATTTATAATTCATCATAACATGTGATGCTATTTCCTTCTATAGCTGTGTTCAGTAATATGAATTTAGGATCTCCTTACTATAATTAAAGAGCATTGTAACTTTCTATTAGCATTATAAATCAAAGGGAAATATTCTGCTTATAGCTTCTAGAGAACACTGTCAACCATATATGTGACATTTTACTATGTCATCAAATTAAGAAACAGAAAGTTACCAATCCCATAATTAAGGTGTTTAAATCTTCCTTGAAATCAAAAATTTATCAGGACATTACATACTTTGCAAAATGTCAATTTTCAGGAGCATGATAAGAAACAGACAAAAAGTATCCAAAGAATCTGTGAGCAGATTATGGACAAAATACTTTCTTACTGCCATTTTCCGTATCATTGCTTCATTGGTGTATTGGTTTTCTTTTGTTTCATAGTATGCTGTAAAATGGTCAAACAATTGTCTTCTCTTAGTTGATACCAGCACATATCTTTTCCCCTTTAATGTTTTCCTACAGATAAATAATATGCTTTGTATGCATTTTATTTATTTATTTATTTATTTAGAGATAGAGTCGCGCTCTGTCACCAAGACCAGAGCACAGTGGTACTATCATAGCTCACTACACCCAGTAAGTCCTGGACTCACACGATCCTCTGGCCCCAGCTTCCCCAGTAGCTAGGACTACAGGTGCACAGCACCACATCTGACTTATTTATTTTTATATTTTCAGAGGCAATGCTTGTTTTTCCAGGCTGGTCTCCAACTGCTGGCTTCAAGTAATCCTCTTGCCTTTGCCTCCCAACTAGCTGGGATACAGGTGTGAGCCACCGTGCACAGCTCTCTCTTCATTAAAATATCTGATTGTGGACTTCTAGTATAAGAGCTAAAATTATAAATCTAGAAGGAAAAATGGGACAAAATTAGTGCAATCTTCAGTTGTCAATAATTCCTTTAATAGAGTTACAACTTATTGAACTATAAAACATTAAATAAATTCTTCATTTCTCCAGATAAACGTGCAGAAAATGAAAAGGGAAGTCACAGCATGGAATAAAATATTTTCAAATATACTTCTAACTGAAGACCTGTGTTCATAACATATAAAAAGTCTTACAATTCAAAAATGATAATCAGAACAATCCAATAAAAATGAATCATATATTTGAACAGATGCTTTACTAAATAAGACCTATAGATGAAAATCAGTATGTAAAAATATACTCAACATCTTTACTTGACAGGGAAATACAAATTAAATCACTGATATACCATTTCATACATTGTAGAATGGCGGCAATAAAAATAATCTCCAGACCAAGTGTTGTGGGCATCTGGAGCAATTCCACCATATTTCTGGTGGGAATGAATACTGGTAAATTATCTTGGGAAAAATGTTTGGAATTTCTTGAATATTTAAATTTTCTCTTCCATAGAATCACTCAATTTCATTACCTGGTGTCTATGCCAGGGAACAAAAACATATGTCCACACCATAATCTGTACATTAATGTTCATAGCAACTTTGTAAGAGCCAAAAATCAGCAGCAAATCAACAACTCATTAAAACAAAATGGATAAAATCATGATATGCCCATAGAGTGGACTGCTACTCAGCAATAAATAGAAAAAACATGTTTTTGATACATATATCAAAGTGACTGAATCTCGAAATAAGTATGTTGAATTAAAAAGCCAGACAAAATGATCACATACTGTATGATTAGCTTTATCACAATTATAGAAAATACATAATATTGACAGAAAGTAATCAGTGGTTCCCTGCATATGTAGTTGGAAGAAGGGATGTTTTGTAATACTGATAGCGGCAGGAGGCAGACAAATTCCTAGGCAGATCAGGGTGGGTCCCTGGTGAAACCCAACTTTCAAGCTAAAGTCTGAAAAGCCTGAAAACCCGGCTGCCAGTTCCAGGTAGAATCCACAATCTGAACTGAGAACGTCCTCGATGCCTTTCAGCCAATCAAATGGTTCTTCTTCCAGACCCCACCCATGGACCAATCAGCATGCACTTCCTCCATTCTGAGCCTATAAAGGCACCCGCCCTCGGCCACAGGTCAGGATTACCAGTTTGTGGGTAGGAGCTGCTGACTTCGGCTTTTCTCACTGCTGAGAGCTGTTCTGTTACTCAATGAAACTCTTCACCGTGCTCACCCTTCAGTTGACCATGTAACTTCATTCTTCCTGGACACCCACAGAACAGCGGGTGCGAAAAGGGCTGTAACACTTTCCTGGCCGGATCACCAAGCTGCAGGTAGGAGCTAAAGGAGCTATAACATGTTCCTGGGGAGCTCGCCAAGCTGCAGGTGGTAACATACTCCCATTTGCCAAAATGGAGGAGTAAAGAGTGGCAACCCATCTAGGGGCCCAGACCTCGGGAATCCCCCAGCCAGATTTGTAATACTATAGCGCTCCTGTCCTCCGCCAGTGTCAGGTAGCTGCTCCTCACGACAGCAAGTACTGGCGGGGCCAGGCCAGCCAGGGAACCCTGGGCTGGAGCAAGGCTGCGGGACTGAACAGGCTGAAAATACATCTCCCCTGCCCCCACCGTTCGGTGATCTATGGGCGGCAGGAATGAGAGAGCTGTAGCATGCCCTCCCCAGCCCTTGGGGCTTCACGGTTGTTGGTGTCACGAGTTTTTAGACACCACCGCATTCCGCTTGTCCAGATGCTGGCACCCTCAGCAGAATCCACTTGCGGTATGCCTAGTCCAGCCGCAGCCTCACACAGAACCGGCACCTGTGCTGGCACCTGGAGGTGTCTGGCCCTCCACAGTTGCCAACATGCCTGGCCGTGCGCACTGGCCAAACACCGCACTCACTCGCTCATACACCGCTTTGCTGGTTCATACACCCCTTGCTGCTCCATGCCTGGCACGCCTTTGAAGGGCAAAGGATACGGCCTGTAGTACAAACTGAGGCAACGTGGTGGGCCAAGTGGGCGGAACGAGCCCAGCGGGGGCAAGTAAAACTTAAGTAGAGGCACTGCCAGCCACAGAGGTTTCCAGGTGGTGAAGTGACATGTGAAAGATCTTGTGAGGAAGCTTTTGGTGTTGACAGAAAGGTTAATTCTGATTATGGTGTTGGATTCACGGGTGTATATACATCAAATGCATATAACCACAATCAAAATATTATATAAAATTGACATATTACACATATTGATTTTTCCAATCAAAGAACAGGGGATATCTCTGCATTGATTTTTGTCTTTAAATTCTCTTAAAAATCTTGTATAGATTTAAGGGGATAGGTCATTCATAGTGTCACTCGAATCATATTTAAAATGTAACTAATTTTTCTCTGTTGACTTTATCCTCTAACATTGCTCAACTCAATTGTTGATTTTAATAGTTTTTGTTTTGTTTTGTTTTGCTTTTAGAGTTGCATTAGAATTATCTGTATGGACAATTCTGTGTTTTCTGAAAATAAAGATAGCATCAGTTTGTACTTATTTTTCTCATCTTACTGCACTAACTAAGGCTTTTGGTTAAATGTTGAGAAGACAGTATGAAAGTCAACAGCTTTGCCTTCTTATTGATTTTAGGATGAGAATAATCACAGTTTTACCATTATTTTGACATCAGCTGTAGAATTTTCATAAATGTCTTTTGTTAGGTTGAAGAAATTATCTTTATTCCTGTTTTACCCACCACTTTTTATTATTATTATAGTTGAATTGTGCAAAAAATGTCTACATCTATAGAGGCGATCAAATGCTTCTTTCCTTTATTTTTAGTTTGTTAATATGGTGAATTAAATTAATTGATATTAAATGTTATATCAAATTTGCATTTCCAGGATAAAATCCATTGGGTCACAATATATTATATATTTATGTATTTTCAGATTTGACTTACAAACATTTTGCTTGAATTTTTTGCATATATTCATGAAAGATGTTGGTCTGCATTTTTGTTTTGTTTTGTTTTGTTTTACTTGTAATGCCTTTGTCTGGTTTTGGTATCACAATAATTCTAGCCTCACACATTGCGTTTGCTTCTTCTCTATTTTCTAAAAGAGCTTGTTTTGAATTGGTATCATTTCTCATTAAATGTTTCAAAAACTTTCCCCATTAAACCATCTGGGCCTTGGGTATCTTTTATAAAAATTTTTTCACTCTGAATTCAACTTGTTATAGATTTATGACTATTCAAGTTATCTCTTGTTCAGCAAACTTCAGTAGTCCATGACTTCAAAAAATGTGTCCATTTCATTAAATTGTGAAATATATTACCAAATAATTCTTTATAATATTTCCTTATTTAAATGCTCTTAGGATCTCTGATAATATCTTCCTTTATCATTCTTGATAATATTACCTTGCTATTTATCTGTTTTTCTTTTCCTGATAATTCAGGTAGGAAATTTATCAAATATATTAATCTTTTCAAACAATGACCTTTTGGTTTTATTAATCTTATTGTGATCCTTTTTCTATTTTATTCATTTTTGCACTTTAAAAATTATTTTCTTTCTTCTGCTAGTGTAAAATTGCTTTATTTTTTAGCTTATTACTGTGGGAAACTTAATTCATAAATTGGGAAATGCTCTTTTTTTCCTAGCTGCAACCCACAACTTTGAACACTTCGTAATTTCAGATTTTTTCAACATATTTTAAAATATTTCTTGTGATTTCTTCTTTGGTTCATAGTTGATTCAGAAACGTGTTGTTTAATTTTTAAATATTTTGGTACTTTTGATATCTTTCTTTTACTAATTACTAATTTATTTTTGTTATCAGTGGACAAGCTATGTGTTATTTTACTAATTGCAAATTCACTATGACTTATTTTGTGTGACTAAATGTGGTCTACCTTAGAAAATGTTCCAGGTGCACTTGGAATATTAGCACCCTTTATTTTGGTGTAGGATAGAGTGTTCCATAATTACTATCAGGTCAGTGGTTGATGATGTTACTCAATTTCCAGATTTTTACTGATTTTCTGCCTCATTCTATCAGTTATCAAAAAGTGGTATTGGAATCTTCAACTGTCATTGTAAATGTGTCTATTTCTACTTTAGTTGTATCATTTTTGTTTTATAATGCTTCATGATAGGTTCATTTGCATTTACATATTTCGTTTTATTGGGCTCCTGTAGATTATTTGAAATGACCCGCTTTATCTCTGGTAACATTTATGCTCTGAAATTTATTTTGTTTTGTTTTATTATATGATTTCAGATTTATCTTGAGTAGTGTTAACATGGCACAGTTTTTCCATTCTCTTATATTTTTCCTGAGTTCATGTATTTAAGGTGTCTTTCTTGTAGACTTAACTTTTCCAGGAATTCTAGACACCTTGGGCTCCCTAACTTCATCTTCTGGAATCAGGGAGACTGCCAGGCTCTATTGAGTTCTCATGCACGCTACTCTAGCCTGAAACACTCTCCAGGCCACGTGCTGACTTAATCACTGGGCTCTGCTCATTGTTCCCATTTGCTGATGGAGTCCTGCCTTATGCTTCCTGCTAATCATTGCCTGAGAGCCATTTAAAAAAAATATAATTTGTCTGACTTTTTGGTTGTTTAAAATGTGAAACTAGTTCTGTTTTCTGCTATTTTACTCCTCATTAGAAGAATATAATTTTTTTTTATATTTTGCCTATATCATATTCCAAACATTCAAATTGTCAGTCAGACTCACACAAACCAGAGAGCTTCCCCTGTATCAAGCCTTCCTAATTGTTGCCAGGATTTAAGTGATTGCAATGCACAGTAGAGGAGGTCTGGGTTCACCCACACAGCTTGAAGTTTCATTTTGGGCTGCAGTAATAGATATTCTTGCCCAGGTTAACATGTAGTTTCTATGTAATATATACAGATGCGTAATTTTCATGGAAGAGTCATTTTGGACATGACATATCTTCAATTTTTTTTCTAACAATTTGTATAAGGGTTGACAGGTTATGACCAATGGCCACGTTCAGCTTACCGTGATTTTGTATAGCCTGTGAGCTAAGAATGGCTTTTAAAATTATTGTCAAAAAGAGAGAAAAAAGAATATGTAAAAGAGATTTCATGTGACCTGCAAAGTCTAAGCTGTTTACTATGTAGTTACTGTACAGAAAAAAGCTTGCTGAGTCCTGATTTATGTGACTCTCTCTATGAAATCTATGTCACCTATAGATCTTATAAGTATCTGTGGACAGGCTAGGTTTATACTGCCACAGTCATTCTGCTATAAGAAAACAGTATTTATTTGATTGTGAGGAGGTCTGTCAATATTTTTACAAGGACATTGGACTTGGTTATCTTCCTTATTTACTGGAAACATAATCTCTGCACCATGAGCACAGGCAATAGGTTGCAAACTTTCGGAGTAACTATACCTTTCTTGTAAACATGACTATACTCTTACTCATTTGAATGCATGATCTGTGAGTTATTTTATATTGTTTTACATATTAACATCACATAAGCCATGAATATTTATTTATGTTTTTACTTCTCACCTTGCTGTACTGGTTAGAACCTCCAGAAGAATATTAAATAGAAAAAATAGAAACATTTTTTAAAACTTTTTTTCTGATTACATTGATTTAACAAATTTTTCAGAAGTTATTCAAAGAAACAAAATTTGTTTCACTTGTCGCCATAAGAAAAATATAGAGAACATCAATTTTTAAAATTTTGTATCATAACTATATAACTATAGGGATTGATTATTTAAGAAATAAATACAGTGTGTAACCAACAATTGCAATCAAGGTATAGAACATTTCCATCATTCCAGTATGTTCCACTGTGCCTCTTTGCACTGAAAGCCCTCCCCCTACACCAAGATTCTGGCAGCAATTGATGTTTCTGTCACAAAAGTCATTCCCTTTCTCAAAATTTTATATAAAATAATATCTATCTTTTACTTTTTCAATTAGCATAATGCTTTTGAAATTCATCTATAGTGTTTCATGTACTAATAATTTATTTTAATTAGTTAACTAGTATTCCTTTGTGTGGCTACACCACAACTGGTTTATTCAATGATCAGTCATGGACATTTGGGCTCTCTCTGCATTTCAGCTATTGCAAATAAAGTAGCTATGAATATTCAAGATTTTGAATTTTTTTTGGTTGAAGTCCCAGGAGTGCAGTACTTTATTGTATGGTAAGTATATGTTTAATTTTACAAGAAACTACAATACTCTTTTCAACATAGCTATATATTCTGTATTTCACATAGCAATATATGTAAGTTCCACTTTTCCACATTCTCTCCAAGACCTGGTACTGTCAGTGTTTTAATTATTCATTTTACTGCATGTATAGTAATGATGCTGTGTGGTTTTAATTTGCATTTTTAAATATAAAATAAAATTGCCCATTTTATGTGTTTATTTGCATGCATATATCTTCTTTGGTGAAGTGTTTGTTCTATTATTTGCCTATTTTTTCTTGGATAGTTTGTCTTTTCATTATTGAACCATAAGAATTATTCATATGTACTCAATATCAGTCCTTGATCAAATATGTGATATGTTCATAATTTCCATGAGTTTGTGGTTTTCCATTTCATTATCTTGATAGCAAATTTTCAAATAAAATTTTAATTTTGCCTAGAGTCCCAGTTTTTATTATTTTCTTTTATATGTATTTTTTTCTTTCACCAAATGAGTGAAAATATAATTTACTTTTACATTCAAGTCTGCAATTCATTTTAAATTAACTTTTACCTACAATGTCGGGTAATAGTTCAAATTTATTTTTTTCTTAGTGCTTTCTGATTGCTCGAACACACCTTTTTGAAGAAATTTTTTTTCTTCAGTAATTATCTTTGTGCGTTTGTCAAAAATCAAATGTATAAATACATATGTGTAAGTCTACTTCTGACCTCATTATTCTGTTCCATTAATTTATATGTCTATCCCTAAACCAGTGCCTCAATCACTGTCTTGATTACTGAAGCTTTAACCCAAATCCTGAAATGAGGATGGTTAGTCCTTCAACTTTGTTGTTCCTTTTTACAAAAGTGTTTTGGTTCTTTTAAGTCTTTTATATTTCCATATAGATTTTAAAATTAGTTTTTCAGTTTCAACAGAAAGCCTACTGGGATTTATCTTGGGAATTAAATGAAATGAATGAATTTATTCAGGTCTTCTAAGGTTCATCTGAATAATATTTTGCTCTTTTCATTATGCAATCTTGTGCATATTTTATTGCTTGTCCCAAGTATTTTATATTTTTGATGCTACTGTACATGATGTTTTTAAAATTTCAATTTCCAATGGGATATTACTGATATGTGATAATACCTGCAAATTTTATTCTAATCTTGTATCATAATATTTTGCTAAACTCACTTATAGGTACTGATTCTTTTTTAAAATATTTATTACAATTTTATACATAGCCCATCATGTTGTCTGCACAAAAATCTGACTGACATTAACTATTCTCAAATTTATTTCCTTTTGATCTCTTTTTTCATGTCTCTCTTCCTTACTTCTTCTCTTTTTAAATTTTTCTTGCTTGAATTCTTTAGAATCTTTAGAAAGATATTGAATCGAAATTATTAGAGCTGAAAACTTTGCTATGTTCCTAATATTCAACAGTAGGAAATAATAGCATTTTAATACTAAGATGTGGACTTTAGTCCTTTATTATTAATGTTGATAATTTTTAATAAATTATCTTAATCTTTTATTAATAGCTTATCAATCTTAATTATATTTTTAAAGTGCAAACTTTGTTATTATTCTTTAGCCGTATTTTATTTCATTGATTTTTATGTTTTTAATTCTGCTTAATTTCTCTCTCTCTAATGAGGTATAAATTTAGATATTTTTAAAATTTTTTTCTGACTTATGCCTTTTAACATAAGCTTTTACTACTATGCCTAATCCTGCAAAGCACTGCATTAACTGTGTGCCACAAATCTTGACGTACTCCTTTCATCTTCATTGATCTCAGTATTTTTTTCTTATTTTATTTGTGATTTATTCTTTGATCAATGGGTATTTATTTAGTGATGTACTATTGAATTTTCTAGTATTTGGGAATTTAGCTGTGATCAGAAAATTTACTTTGCATGAATTGAATTGTTTTAAATTTGTTAATACTTAAAAAAAAAAAAAACAATAACAAAAAAGAAGATCCAGAAAATTATCTGTATCAGTGCATGTTTCTTTTGCACTTACAATGATACACATTATGATGTTATTGAGGACAGCATTCTACAAAGGTCTGATAGGGTCTTAATTGATAATGTCAATCAAGATTTGTATATATTTACAAATATTTTTGTTCACATATTTTAGAAAGTTTTTTTGAAATCACAACTGTATTTATAGATATTTCTATTTATCTTATTAGTCATATTAGATGTTATCTATACAATGTAGTGTTCTTCGCATACATATTTGAGCTTGTTACAGATTCTTAATTATTTTACCACCTTATCATTATAAAATTTGCTCTTTATCACTGTAATATTCTGAAGTCTAAATTATGCATTATTAATATAGCTACTCACTTTCTTTAGAGCATGAATGGTGACATGGTGTATGCTTTATTTGTTCTGTTACTTTTCAAATATCTATGCATTTATAGTTAATGTGACTTTATTATGTGCAGTGACTATTAGGAAACACTTTGCATTCACATTTAGGTGCTCTAACTTTAATGGGAATAATCATGCCATTTAGTTTTCATGCAATTTTTAAGATGATTATGGTTAACCATATCATGAGGTACTTGTTTTCTGTTTGTCCCATTTGGTTTTGGTTTCTTTTTTTCTCTTATCAATTATTTTATAATGTATTTTTGGATTATGAAACATTCTTTTTCATGTGTATCCGTGTGCATGCATGCGTGGTTGCCCTAGAGTATTTATCATGCATCTTTAACCAACATAACTCTACCTTACAGTAATGTTGTATCACTTACTATATACTTTAGTATCTTACAGATATATAATTTATAAATTAATTCCTTCATACTCTTTGCAATTATAATATTTTTACTTCTACATGTTATACCACGGTTTGTTATTGCAGTCTTAATTGTAGCCTTAGTTTTATACTCAGTGATGTTTAAATGAGATCTTGAACATTTGAAATGTTCTGTGTTTACTCACACATTTATTTTTACCAGTACTATTCATTTATTTTTGTAGATAGAGATTTTTAAATGAGCTATATAATGATTAATTTTACATGTCAATATGGCTAGGGCTATTGTGCTTGACTGTTTAAACACTATATGCTGCTGTGAAAGTATTTTTTATATCTGATTAACTTTAAAAATCAGTAGACTTTAGTAAAATTGATTACCTCCATAGGTGTGTGGGCCTCACTGTATCCATTGAAGGCCTTAAAAACAAAGACTGAGGTTTTACAAAGAAACAGAAATTCTACTTCAAGCCTGCGTTATGGGAACCTTGCCTGAGTTTACAGTCTGCTGCCCTGCCCTATAGGTTTTAGATTTAATTATGGACTCAAGGCTGTAACTCTTAACTCTAGATTTTGAGCCTACCAAATTTCAGGATTTCAGACTTACCAACCTCCACAATCATATGAGCCAATTATTTACAATCTGTCTTTCCTACCCACCGTGTGTGTGTGTGTGCGTGTGTGTGTGTGTCTCTGTGTGTGTGTCTGTGTCTGTATTTTATTGTCTCCGTTTCTCTGAAAAACCCTAATGGAGTATCATTACCTTTTTGCATAAAAGACTAAGAGTTCATGTCTGTTGTCAATGATTTTCTCATCTTTTGCGTGAATGGAAAAGACTTTATTTTACATTCAGTTTATGAGATATTTTCACTTTGCCAAAATTTTGGGTGGATAGTTTTTTTCTTTCTTTTAGTACTTTAAGGCCGACTTTTAATTATTTTCTAGATTGCGTAGCTTTTGATAACAGATTTGTTATAACTATGATTTATATTCTGTGTGCAGTTTCTTTTTTTCTGCCTACAATTAAGATTTTTTCTTTATCATTGCTTCTCAGCAATTCATTTATTATTTGCTTTAGTGTGTCTTTTCTTATTATTTTATTTAGCATTTGATTCTGCTTAAAATTTTATTTCTAGAATGTGTGCTTTTATAGTTTTTAAAACATTTTCTGCTACTATTTCTTCAAGTACTGTTTTTGTATATGACCCCCATCACTCTCACTTGTCTTACCCATTGGAGATTCTAATAATATATATATTGTAATGCTTAATTGCTTGATATTTTCTCTCAGGCCACTGATGCAGCATTCATTTACTTTTTAGGGTTTTTTTTTTCCTATATTTTATTTTGGATTTTTACTGCTATTATGCTTAAGTTCACTAATCATTTCTCCTTTGAGGTCTTATCTGCTGTAATTCCATCCAGTGTTTTTTGCTCTTTGTTTTGTATTTGTATCGTGTATTTAGCTTAGTTTTTTTCTTTTCATCATATTTATGTGTTTTTTCATCTTTTCACATAGGAACATATCTGTAATTGCTTTTTTTCCCTGAATTTATTACCTCTCCCATTTGTTTTTGTTTTATTGACAATTTTCTCCTATATTTTGTTCACTCTTTCTTTATACACGTAGTGATTATTAATGCATTTTAAACATTGAGCGCTATCTGTTTTATGCCATTAAGCAGTGTTCAACTTCTTGAAGTCAGTTTGCTTGATAACCAGTTGGATCATGTCAAGGTTTGTTTCTAAGCTCTTTTTGTGGAGGTTTATAGTTGACTTTATCTTAGGGCTAATTGAGTTCTACTTTAAGGTAGAAAACTTTGAGTTTTCTATTACGTGTCATCATTATTCATTAATATCTCTCCATTCTGATTGATAAAAACTGAAACTATCTTTAGCCCTCAGTGAGTTCTGGGAATTTTTATTCTTATGGCTATTAACTAATTGTTTCCTTCGCTACCCTTTCTACTTTCTACCCTTGGTTGATTTCCCCCTATGCATGCACAGGTTCGTATTCAGCCAAAACTTATTGGGATTCCTATGCAGATTTAAAAAACCTTTCTGTAGTTCCCTCAATTTGACTTATCTGCCCTACACATTCTAGCTATCTCATATTACTTGAACTCTATTCTCTGTTTTCTCTTTCAAGAGAGATTTCTGTGTTGATTTTAGTTTTATCCTCCTGTGACATTGAAAATTATATCATGTTCCAAAAGTCTACATAATGGTAGGACTCACTGAATTTGTTTCCCATTTCTCAGTGATGACAGTATTTCATTATCTATTGCCTATGACTGAAAATTGTTTCTTACAATTTCTCCAGTTTCTACTTGTTTATGGTGAGAGGATAATTTTGGACCATTTTGTTTCTTCATGACTGAAAATGTAAATCTCATGGGTTATTTAAAAATGCATTCCTTCTTTTCTTTTCTTTTTTAAAATTATACTTTAAATTCTAGGGTACATGTGCACAACGTGCAGGTTTCTTACATATGTATACTTGTGCCATGTTGGTGTGCTGCACCCATCAACTCGTCAGCACCCATCAACTCATCATTTACATCAGATATAACTCCCAATGCCATCCCTCCCCCCTCCCCCCTCCACATAATAGGCCCCGGTGTGTGATGTTCCCCTTCCAGAGTCCAAGTGATCTCATTGTTCAATTCCCATCTATGAGTGAGAACATGTGGTGTTTGGTTTTCTGTTCTTGTGATAGTTTGCTGAGAATGATGGTTTCCAGCTGCATCCATGTCCCTACAAAGGACACAAACTCATCCTTTTTTATGACTGCATAGTATTCCATGGTGTATATGTACCACATTTTCTTAATCCAGTCTGTCACTGATGGACATTTGGGTTGATTCCAAGTCTTTGCTATTGTGAATAGTACCACAATAAACATATGTGTGCATGTGTCTTTATAGAAGCATGATTTATAATCCTTTGGGTATATACCCAGTAATGGGATGGCTGGGTCATATGGTATTTCTAGTTCTAGACCCTTGAGGAATCGCCATACTGTTTTCCACAATGGTTGAACCAGTTTACAATCCCACCAACAGTGTAAAACTATTCCTATTTCTCCACATCCTCTCCAGCACCTGTTGTTTCCTGACTTTTTAATGATTGCCATTCTAACTGGTGTGAGATGGTATCTCATTGTAGTTTTGATTTGCATTTCTCTGATGGCCAGTGATGATGAGCATTTTTTCATGTGTCTGTTGGCTGTATGAATGTCTTCTTTTGAGAAATGTCTGTTCATATCCTTTGCCCACTTTTTGGTGGGGTTGTTTGTTTTTTTCTTGTAAATTTGTTTGAGTTCTTTGTAGGTTCTGGATATTAGCCCTTTGTCAGATGAGTAGATTCCAAAAATTTTCTCCCATTCTGTAGGTTGCCTGTTCACTCTGATGGTAGTTTCTTTTGCTGTGCAGAAGCTCTTTAGTTTAATTAGATCCCATTTGTCAATTTTGGCTTTTGTTGCTGTTGCTTTTGGTGTTTTAGACATGAAGTCCTTGCCCATGCCTATGTCCTGAATGGTACTCCCTAGGTTTTCTTCTAGGGTTTTTATGGTTTTAGGTCTAACATTTAAGTCTCTAATCCAGATCATGTACAAATATAGCCCATTCAGGTTAGCAGCAGACTATTCAGCAGAAGTCCTACAAGCCAGAAGAGACTGGGGGCCTATTTTCAGCATTCTCAAATAAAAGAAACTCCAACGAAGAATTTCATTCCCTGCCCAAATAAACTTCATAAGCAAAGGATAAATAAAATCTTTTTCAGACAAATGATTGCTAAGAGAACTCATTATCACTAGACTAGCCTTACAAGAGATTTTTAAGGGAGTTCTAAGCATGGAGATGAAAGAATGATATCTGTTACTGCAAAACCACACCTAAGTACATTGGCTACAGACCCATTAAAGACACGACACAATAGAAACTACAAAACAATCAGGTAGCAGTTTCACACTAGGATCAAAACCTCACACATTAGTATTAACCTTGAATGTAAATGTCCAACTTAAAAGGCACAAAGTATTGATTTGGATAAGAAAATAAGACTTATATGTCTGTTGTCTTCAAGAGACCCATCTTTCATGTAACAGCACTCATGCAAATAGAAAATAGACTTTAAACCAACAACAATAGAAAAGATCAAAGATGAGCACTACATAATAATAAAGGGCTCGACTACGTAGTAATAAAGGTTTCAGTCTAGCAAGATGACTTAACTATCTTAAATATAAGGCACCCAACATTCGAGCACCCAGATTCATAAAACAAGTACTTCTATACCTATAAAAAGACTTAGACATTCACACAGTCGTAGTGGGGGAATGTAATGCCCCACTGACAAGACTAGACATATCATTGAGCCAGAAAGCTAACAAAGGAATTTTGGACATAAATTTGACATTTGATCAATTGAATCTAATAGACATAGACAGAACACTCCACCCATTAACCACTGAATATATATTCTTTTCATCTGCACATGGAACACCCATGTGCTTGGTCATAAAGCAATTCTCAATAAGGTCAGAAAAATTAAGATCATACCAACTATACTTTTAGACCACAGTGGAATACAAATACAAATCAATACCAAGAATTTCTCTCAAAATCACACAAATACATGACAATTAAACAACTTTCTCCTGAATCACTTCTGGGTAAACAATGAAATTAAGTCCAAAATTTAAAAACTCTTTACAAAAATGAAAACAGAGACACAACATACTAAAGTCTCTGGAATGCAGCAAAAGCAGTGTTAAGAGGAAAGTCTGGAGCACTAAAAGTCTACATCAAGAAGTTAGAAAAATCTTAAGTTAATCATCTAATATCATGTCTGGAGGAATTAGAAAAGCAAGAACAAACAAACCTCAAAACTAGTGAAAGAAAAGTCATAACTAAAATCAGAGCAGAACTGAATGGAATTGAGACCCCACAATCCATAAAAAGGATCAATGAAACCAAAAGCTGGTTCTTCAAAAGGCTTAACAAGATTGATAGACCAACAGCTTGCTTAACAAAGAAAAAAAGAGAGAAATCCCAAATAAGCACAATCAGAAACAACAAAGATGACATTACAACTTACCCCACAAAATATGAAATGTCCTCAGAGAGTATTATAAACACCGCTATGCATAAAAACTAGAAAATCTAGAGGAAATAGATAAGTTCCTGGAAAATTACAACCTCTCAAGACTGAATGAGGAAGACATTGAAACCATAAACTAACCAATAATGAGTTCTAAAACTGAATCAGTAATACTAACCAAAAAGAGCCCTGGACCAGGTGAGTTCTCAGGCAAATTCTACCAGATGTACAAAGAGCAGATACCAATCCTACTGAAATCATTTTAAAAAATTGGAGAAGGAGGGACTCTTGTCTAACTCATTCTTTGAAGCCAGCATCACTCTAATACTGAAATCTGACAATGACACCACAAAAAAAGAAAACAAGAGACCCAAATCCCTGATGAACATAGATGAAAAACTCCTGAACAAAACACTAGCAAATCAAATCCAGCAGTAAATCAAAAAGTTAATTAATCATAATAAAGTAGGTTTTATTCCTGTCATGCAGGGCTGGTTTAACATATGCACAACAATAAATCTAATTCACAGCATAAACAGAATTTTTTAAAGAGCCATATTATCATATAAATAGTCACAGAAAAAGATTTTGAAAAAATCCAACATCGCTTCTTTATAAAAACCCTCAACAAACTAGATGTCAAAAGAACATTCCTCAAAATAATAACAGTCATCTATGACAAACCTACAGTTACACTGAATGGGCACAAGCTGGAAGCATTCCATGTAAGAAGTGGAACAAGATAAGGATGCCTACTTTCACCACTCCTATTCAAAATAGTACTGTAAGTCCTAGCCAGAACTATCAGACAAAACAAAAAATTAAAAGACATCCATATAGGAAAAGAAGTCAAATTAGCCTTCTTTACTAATTATATGCTTCTATAATGCAGAAAACCCTAAAGACTCTGCCAAAAGGTTCCTAAACCTTATAAACGACTTCAGTAAAATCTCGGAATACAGAATATATGCACAAAAATCAGTAGTATTTGTATATACACCAGTAACATTAAAATAAGCAAACCAATAATGTAATCTCATGTACAATAGACACAAAATACATCTAACCAAGGAGGTGAAAAATATCTACAAGGAAAATTACAAAACACTGATGAAAGAAGTTATTTTACAAATGGAACACCATCCCATGTTCATAGGTCAGAAGAATCAGTATTGTTAAAATGGTCATATGGCCCAAAGCAATCTACAGATTCAATGTTATTTCTATTTCTTCCTAGCTTTCTCTGATTGAACTACTCATCTTTATTTTAGAAAGCCTAATTCTCCATTTTTACCCATCTGACATATACATAATGCCAACTGGTTCCAAGATATGAGCTGTATTTTCAAAATATGGTAGAAAATACCTACTCCAGTAAGCTATTAACATATAAAAATGGTTGACACATTGGCCCTATTGAAGATATTTATATCATTACTCAGCTCATTGATGAAATAACGAATATTCCTGCTTCCTAAAAATCACCAATAAAATGGAGCTAGGTTCATTATTCAGCCCTGCATTTTGACAAGAAATGTTGGTAGGAGTTAAAATCTTTTAGAATATACAGTAAAAAATTGGTTTGTTTACAGACATTATGTAGCCCTCAAATTCCTTACACCTTTTGCCAAGGTGTTTCTAGCACTTAGGACACAAGGTTGGCAGAAATAAAGATAGCAGCCTAATGTGCATTTATACATTGTAAGATGACAGTTCAACATAGTGAACTTTCAACCTTTCTGAGGTGTTCTGAGGTACAATTAGAGGTATTCTCACATCTAAAATTATATCTGAGTAACTAGTTCAAAAAGAAGAGGAGTTTATTTGGTTTTACTAAAGTTACAAATTTAGCAGAATGTATTTTTTACTTACCCTATATATCATATATTTTGATGTGAATGTATTCACAAATCTTATTTTCAAAAATTTTAACTTATTACCTCTACTTGAAAGGCTCTCTGCCCAGATCAACTCATATATGGGCCATTTTTCTTTTTCTTTTTTTTTTTTTTGAGACGGAGTCTTGCTCTGTAGCCCGGGCTGGAGTGCAGTGGCCGGATATATGGGCCATTTTTCTTATTCAGAACTCAGCTAAATTGTTATTTTCAGATATTCTGCCCTTAAGAAGCAATCTAACCCCTTATCAGATATAGTTTGCAAATACTTTTTACCAATTTATGCTTGCCTTTTCATTTTGTTGACTGTTTTCATTGCTGTTAAAACCATGTATTTAATAAAGGGTTACTATACAAGGAATATAAGGAACTCACAGAATTCAGAGCAAATAAACAAGTATCTTGATCAAAAAATGGGGAAAGCAACCAAATAGACATTTTTCAAAAGAAGAATAAAGAAATGGCCAGCAGATATAGAAAATGGTGTCCAGCATCACTATTCATTAGGGAAATGCAAATCAAAACCACAATGAGATTATTACCTCACATCTGTCAGGATGGCTGTTATCAAAAGACAAGGACTGGTGAGGGTGTGAAGAAAATAGAAGCCTAACGCACTGTTGGTGGTAATGTAAATTGGTACAACCAATATGAAAAACAGTATGAAGATTCCTGAAAAAATTAAAAATAGAACCACAGTATAATCAGCAATTCCTCTTCAGCAATACCCAAAGGAAATAGAAATCACTACTTCAAAGACATATGTTCATTCTAGTGTTCATTGCAACTTTGTTCACAATTAACAAAAATATGGAAACAACCTATGTTCACAGATGGATTGAAAAATTCTGGTATATGTTTATATACAATGTAATTCAACCTTAAAATCAAAGGAGATTTTGGCATTCATAATAACAGGGATGGACCTGGAAAACATTATGCTACATGAAATAAGTGAGAAAGAAAAAGACGAATACTGCCCTATCACTTAAATGTGGAATCTAAAAAAGTCAAATACGTAGAAGCGGAGGGTAGAATGATGGTTGCCAGGGTTTGGAGGTTGGAGGAAATGAAGAGCTGTTGGTCAGAAGGTACAAACTTGCAGTTATAAGGTGAATACATTCTGGAGAATTAATGTACAACATGGTGGCTATAGTTAATAACTTTACACATGTACACATGTATAGTCATGTGTCACTTAATGATGGGATATATTTTGAGATATATGTCGTGAGGTGATTTTATCACTGTGTGAATCATAGAGTGGACTTACACAAACCTGGATGGCACAGCCTACTACGTGTAGAGGCTATGTGGTACAGTCTATTGTTCCTATGTTACAGACCTGTACAGTATGTTACCGTGATGAATATTGTAGGCAATTGTAACACAATGTTGAGTGTTTGTACATCTAGACGTAGAAAGGGTAATGCTCTATGAAGTCACTAGGTGACGGCAATTTTTCAGTTACAATACAATTTTATGGGACCACTGTCATGTGTGCTGTCTGCCATTGACTGAAATGTCATGTGCACATGACTGCATTTTATATTTGAAATTTACTAAGAGAGTATATCTTAAGTTTTCTCACCAAACCGAAAAAAAGTGGGGATTTTGGGTTATGGATATGTTAATTAGCTTTATTGTGGCAATTATTTCACTATATATAACACAATTACATATATGTATATGTATTATTATATGTAATAAATATATAAATATAATATGTATAATCTAGGTATAGTATATGTAATACATATATGTTATAGATACATATAATATAATTACATATATGTATATGTATGTTACATGTAATACATATACATATATACTATATATCTAAAATATTCATATATATAAATTACTTGAATACATACAATTTTGTCACTTATACTTCAATAAAGCTGGACAAAAAGAACAATCTAATATATACACCACCTTCTTCCTCTCCAACATAAGGCATTCTATATCACATTATTGTCTTTTAAGTCTTTAAGCATTCCTATCACTTTTCCACTATTTCTTTGCCATCTTTGTTTACTTGATTATTTTCTGCCTCTTTAACATAACTCAATGCTGGTAAAAAAAAAATAGTCTATTTGTTTATTATGGTATTTCATTATCTGGAATAATACTAATATCAAGGCTGCCTTACCAATATTTTTGAGTGAATAAATTTCAGCTACTGAATGAATACCACCAATGAATGACAAGTTCAATATCACTCTGTTGGTGTACTTTGCCTTCACTTTGACAATATTGAATTTGATCAGAACCAAAAGAGTGTTTTTTTTCCTCCTATGCCAGCACATCCATCACTGAGAGTTTTCTCAACTGTTTGGTTGACACATGCTGCACCTCCACAATGTTTCAAGTGCCACTGGGGTCTGTGCTTTCCTGAAATTATGCTCATCTAGTTCCCTTCTTGGTCTATTATAATCCTTCTGGGAGGACATTTTTCATCCATTTCTCACATACTGAACAAACATTGAAAACAACACGTAAAACATTTCAGTATTTCAAATATCCACAATGTATTTCAAGCAACTAAATTATAAGCTATTAAACTCTAGGTGCTAAATGCTTTTATTTTTCCTGAAGATTAGTAGCCTATCTATAATCCTTTTTAGACAAGGATGCTGGGCCAGTGGATTTTGTAAATATTTTTATTTTTTTCTTGTTCTTTTCATCAAAATGACCTAGTACGTAAACACATTAAAGCACCTACTCTTCTTTAAATAAATCTAGATAGATAATAGATGGTGATAAATACATAAATAGATGTAGACAGATACTAATTTTTATAAATACAAATAAAAAAGATAGCAGAGCTCTAAAGTAAAATTTATGTGAGGGTCTAAAGGAAACAGAAATTAAAAATGATAAACACAAAATAGAACAAGACTTCTATAGTCTAGATGGGGAAGCAGACAGAGGCAACTGAAAGTTCAATTACTGATAATAGGAACTAGCAATACGGTAAATAAGAAGCACTAGATTTAGTGCTTCTCAGTCCAATATATTGTTTAAACCCACATCCAATTAGTGTCTAAATCAATGAGTGAAAAATAATAATTGATTTTCTTTTAATTAAACATCCTTAAAATTTTGAGATAATTGGATATTCACATGCAGTTGTAAGACAGTGTAGAGACACCACATGTTCTTTACTGACTTTCTTAAAACAGTAAGGGCAAAACTATAATGTAATATTATAATCAAGATATTGAAACTAATACAGTCAAAATACAAAGTGTTTCCATTACATAAAGGTTCCTTCATGTTAGTCTTTACTAGACACACCCAGGCAACCACTAGTCTAGTTTGCATCTCTATAATTCTGTCATTTCAAGGATGCTATATCAATGGATTCACATACATTGTAACCTTTTGGGATTGACATTTTTTTCCTTCAGTCAACATAATTCTCTGAAGATTCATCCAGACTGTTGCATGTCTCACTAGTCTGTTACTTTTTATTGCTTAAAAATATTTTATGGTTTAAGTATACCAAACTTTGTTTAAGCATTCATCCATTGGAGGGCATCTGTGTTGTTTCCAGCTTTTGCATATTACTAATAAGGCCACTAAAATATTTTACTATGTGTTTATAATTCCTAGGTAAATAATTATTCAGTAATTAAGTATGTCAAATAATTGAGTACAGACAATGATTGGGTACAGGAAATAATTCCTCATTTATCTGGGATAGATATCCAGCAGTGCAGTTATTGGTTATCTTGTAGTTAAAGGTATAACTACTGTTTTAACAAATGGTCAGTCTCTTTTCCAAGGTGCCTCTACTATTTACCTTTCAACCAGTGATATAGAGTGATCCAATTTTTTGCACATCTTTTCAGAATATGGTGCTCTTGCTATGTTTTTAGTTAATTCATTAATTTTAATTTTCACTATTTAGCTACATGTATATTGATATGTGATTGTGATAGTAATTTTCATTTTCCAAATAGCTATGATGTTAAACGTATTTTCATGTACTTGTCATCTGTATATTATCTTTGGTAAAAAGTCTCATTTATTTTGCTCATTTTCTAATTGGAGCCTTTTGCTGTTTTATATTGAGTTTTGAGAATTTGTTATGTATTCTACATGGTGTTTGTTAAATATGTGGTTCAAAAATATTTTATTTCACTTTGTAGCTTAATCTTTTTCATCATCTTAATAGGGGCTTTTATGAAACAAAAGTTAAGTTTTTGAAGTCCAATTTGTAATTTTTTTCTTTTATGTATCATGCTTTGGAATCAATTTTAAAAATATTTATTTACTTCTAGATTTCAAGTATAACTTCCTACTTTTTTCCTGAAAGTTTTACAGTTTTATGTTTTGCATTAAGTACATTATTGATTGTAAGTAATTTTTAGAAAGCATGAGACCTAGGAAAGGTTTTTTTTTTTTTTTTTTCTTTCCCCTTTGCAGGTCTAATTTGTCTAATACCATCTCTTAAAAAGGCTATCTTTCCTTTATTGAATTACTTCAGTCAAAGCTTGGTTGGATATATTTTGGGGGTGTATTTCTAGGTTCCTTCTTTTGTTCCATTGATTTATATGTCAATACCTCCACCAATAATGATTTCTGTATCCTTATAATAAGTCTGGAATTTGGATAGACATGTATGAGCTATTCGAGTTCCTTTTGTCTTTCCATACAATTTTACAATAATCTTGTCTGTGTCTACAAGGTACTTGTGATTTTAATATGAATTGCATAAACCTTTCTTTCATTTTTTGGGAGAATTGGAGCCTTAATATATCACTTTTCCCCATCCATTAGCAGAGTGCACCTCTTCCTTTATTTAGATATTTGGATGCTGTTATCAGCATTGTGTTTTATCAACATGCACTTCCTGGACATGTTTTGTTATATATACACCAAAATATTTCCTTTCCTTGAGTGACAGTAAATTGTATTGTATATTTAATTTCTGTGTTTATGTAGTTATTGCTAGTGCATTAAAATACAAGTTTTGTGTCCTGCAACCTTACTGAGTACAAATTGTCTATGTATATATACACATATATATGCATATATATAAAATAAAATTTCATTTGGACTTCTTCAGATTTCTGTGTAGATAACCATGTTAACTGCAAAGATAAACAGGTTTATTTCATCCTTTCCAGTCTGTATTCCTCTTATTTTCTTTACTTGTTTTATTCTGCTGGCTAAAATTTCTAGCATTATGTTGAACAGTGCCGACAGTGAACATCTTTGACTTGTCCCTAATATTGGAAAAGAAACATTCAATATTTCACCATGGAGTAAAACGTAAAAAAAAAAAAAAAAAAAAAAAGGTAGATATTCTATACCTTGTTGAGCAAATTCCAACTATTTTTATTTTCCTGAAATTTTTATGTTTATCATCAGTGCTGATATTTGTTAAATGATTTTCTGAATTCACTGATAAAATCTTTTGAATTTTCTTCTTCAGACTGTTAATATGTTGGATTACAGTGATTTATATTAAAATATTACATTAGTCTTGCATTCACTTGGTCATGGTAAATAATTGATTTTTTTAAAATTGTGTAGTTATGTATTTAATTTTAACTGCTTTATTGATATATGATTACATATAAAAGCTTTACATATTTAACATATACAATTTGATGTAATTGGAGATAAGTATACATTCATAAAACCATTAAGTCATCACCACTATCAATGCCACCAAAACATTCTTCCTACCACCTTTGTGTTTCTCTTTTCCTCTTGCATTAAGAGCAGTTAACATAAGATCTACCTTTTAGCAATATTTTAAGTATGCAGTAATATAATGTTAACCATAGGTTCTAAGTTGTATAGTAAATCTCCAGGTCTTATTTATTTCACATACTGAAACTGTACCATTTGACCAACATATTCTCATTTCCCTTTCTTTCCAGCTCCTGTCAATTACATTTTATTTTCTGTTTCTATGTGTTTGACTATTTTAGATTCTATATATAAATTATATCATGCAGTATTTGTCTTTCTGTGTTTGACTTTTTTCACTTAGCATAATGTCTTTCAGGTCTATCCACGTTGTCACAAATGGCAAAATTTGCTTTTTTGTTAAGGCTGAGTAATATTCAAGTGTGTGTATTTACCACAATTTCTTTATCTGTTAGTGCATCAATGGACACTTATGTTGTTTCTGTAGCTCACTATTGTAAATAAATCTGCAATGAATAGCACAGTGCAAATCTCTCTTCGATATCTAGGTTCTAATTTCTTTGGATATACATCCATTGTGAGATTATTGAATCAAATTACAATTCTATTTGTGATTTTTTTGGAAAAACGCCATATAATTTTTATAGCTGCTGCACCAATTTACATTCCCACCACCAATGTGCAGGGGTTCCTTTTTCTCCATATACTCACCAACACTTATTCTTTTTCTGATAATAGCCATGCTAGTAGGTGTGAGGAGATATTTCATCAGGGTTTTTTTTTTTTTTTTTCTGAAAACAAACATTATATATATATTCATGGGGCACATGTGAGTATTTGTTACATTCACAGAATGTATAATGATTGTCAGGGTATTTGGAGTACCCATAACCTTGAATATTTTTCATTTCCATGTGTTGGCAACACTTCAAGTCCTGTCTTCTAGCAACTTTTAAATATATAATACATTGTGGCTAATTATAGTCACCCTACTCTGCTATCCAAAATGCAGGCTTATTTAATCAATCTAACTGTATTTTTGTACCTACTAACCTACCTCTCTATATCCCCCCTCCCACCCACACACCCTTTCCACTCTCTGGAATCTATTATTCTATTTTCTATCTTCATAAGATTAACTTTTCTTTTAGCTCCCCCATATGAGTGGGAACATGCAGTATGTATCTGTTCTTCTGTGCCTGACTTAACATGATGACCTTCAGTTCCATTCATGTTGCTGCAAATAACCTGATTTCATTATTTTGTATGCCCAAATAGTATTCCATATATATATATATATATATATATATATACATATTTTTTTTTCTTATGTGTTCATCCATCGATGGACACTTAAGTTGATTCCTTATCTTTGCTATTGTGAATAGTGCTGTGACAATCATGAGAGTGCAGGTATCCCTATGATATACAGATATATATTCCTTTGCATACATAGCCAGTAGTGGGAGTGCTGAATCACATGGTAGCTCTATTTTTAGTTTTATAAGATAGCTGTATGCTGTTTTTCGTAGTGGTTGTACTAATTTACATTCCCACCAATAGTGTAGGAGAGTTCATTTTTCTCTGCATCCTCAACATAATCTGTTATATTTTGTCTTTTTAAAAATAGCCATTCTAAACAAGTGTATTTGTCCATTTTCATGCTGCTGATAAAGACATACCTGAGACTGGGAAGAAAAAGAGGTTTAATTGGACGTACATTTCCACATGGCTGGGGAGGCATCAGAATCATGGCAGGAGGTGAAAGGCATTTCTTGTAGGGCAGCAGCAAGAGAAAATGAGGAAGAAGCAAAAGCAGAAACCCCTGATAAACCCATGAGATCCCGTGAGACTTATTCCCTGTCCTGAGAATAGCACAGAAAAGACAACCTCCATGATTCAATTACCTCCCCCAGGGTGTTTCCCACACACATGGGAATTCTGGGAGATACACCTCAAGTTGAGATTTGGTGGGGATACAGCCAAGCCATATCACCAATCTAAGGTGATATGTCGTTGTTTTGATTACATTTCTCTGATGATTAGTAAAATTGAGAATTTTTTATATATCTATGAGCCATTTGTGTGTCTTCCTTTGAGAAATACCTATTCATGTATTCATGTCTTTTGCCTACTTTTCAATTGAATTATTAGATTTTTGTTATTGAATTGTTTGAGTTCCTTGTATATTCTGGATATTAGTCCCTTGTCATATAGTTTATAATATATTTTCACATTCAGTAGATTATCTTTTTACTCTAATGATTGTTTTCATTTGCTGTTCAGAACTATTTAATATAGTTCCATTGTCTAATATTTTTTATAGTTTCCTATGCTTTTGATGTCCTAGCCATAAAATCTTTGTTTATACTGATGCCTTGAATTAGTTTTCGCTATATGTTTTTCTAGTAATTTTATAGTTTTAGGTCTTATATCTAAGTATTGATTCAATCTTTAGCTGATTTTTATATATGGTAAATGATAAGAATACTCTTTCATTCTTCTGCCTATGAATCTACCATTTTCCCAGAACCATTTATTGACGAAGGTGCCCATTCTTCTATATGTTTTTGGTGCATTTATTGAAAATTAGTTGGCTGTAATATGTGAATTTATTTCTGGACTCTGTTCTTCCATTGGTCCATGTGTCTGTTTTTGTATCAGTGAAATGCTATTTTGCCTACTCTAGTCTTGTAATATACTTTGACGTCAGGTAGTGTCATTCTCAAGCTTTGGGATCCTTTTTGGTTCTCCACAAATTTAAGGATTGTCTTTTCTGATTCTGTGAAAAATAATGTTGGTATTTTGAGAGAGATTGCATTGAATCTATATATTGTTTGGGTATGATCATTATAATAATATTTATTCTTTTGATCCATGAGCATAGAATCTCTTTCCATTTGTGTCTTCTTCAATTTCTTTTATCAGTGTTTTGCAGTTTTACTGGCAGAAATCTTTTACCTCCTTAGTTGTATTTATTCCTATGTATTTTATTTTTTTGGTAACTATTGTAAGTGGGATTGCCTTATTTACTTTATTGGTTTATAGAAATTCTACTGATTTTTGTATGTTAATTTTGTATCTGGCAACTTTATTGAATTTGTTTATCTGTTCTAAGAGATTTCTGGTGTAATATTTTGGTTTTGCTATATAAAATATTAGGTTAGCCGTAAAAAGAAAAATAATATTTCCTCTTTTCTTTCTTTCTTTTGCCTGATTGCTCTGGCTAGGACTTTAATTACTCTGTTGAATAGGAGTGGTGAAAGTGATCATACTAGACTCATTTCATACCTTAGAGAAAAGATTGTCAGCTTTTTCTCAGTATGATACTAGCTTTGGATTTGTCAATTATCACCTTTATTATTTTGACTTTTGTTCCTTCTATGGTTAGGTTATTCAGATTTTTAATCATGAAATGATACTAAATTTTGGCAAATACTTTCCTCTGCATCAGTTGAGATGATCATATGTTTCTTGTCTTTCATTCTGTTGATGTGCTGTATCACATTTATCGATTTGTGTGTGTTTAACCATCCTTACATTCCTGGGTAAAAATTTCACTTGGCCAGGGTGTATTATCATTTTTACATGCTGTTGGATTTTGTTTCCTAGTATTTTGTTGAGGATTTTTCAGGCATTCATCTGTATTCATCAGGCATATTGTTCAGTTTTAGTTTTTGTTGTTGTGTCCTTGCCTGGTTTTGATATCAGAATAACAGTGCCCTTTTACAGTGAATTAGAGAGAGTTCCCTCCTCTCTAATATTTTAAAACTGATATTAGGAGGAATGGTACAAGTTCTTTCTTGTATGTTCCGTAGAATTCAGCTGCAAATCCATGTGGTTCTGGGCTTTCTTTATTGAGAGACATTTTATTACTGACTCACCCTCACTAAGCATTATTGGTCTATTTAAGCTTTCTGTTTCTTCCTGATTCAATCTTAGTAGGTTGTATATTTAGACAATTTTATCCATTTCCTCTAGGTTTTCCAAGGTGTCAGCATATACTTGCCTATAACAGTCTCTGACAATCTTTTGTATTTCTTTGATGTCAGTTGTAATGTCTCCATTTTCATTTCTAATTTCGACTATTTGGATCTTCTTTTTTCTTTTCTCAGTTAGTCTACCTAGTGATTTATCAGTTTTGTTCATTTTTTGAAGAATTAAGTTTTTGTTTTGTTGATACTTTGTAATACTTTTTTAGCCTCTATTTTTGTTTAGTTCTGCTCTGCACCTTATTATTTCTTTCCTTCTGTGAATTTCAGGTTAGATAAGTTTTTGCTTTTCTAGATCCTTGAGGTGCATTCCTAGGTTGTTTACATGAAATCTTTCTATTGATGTAGGTGTTAATTGTTACAGATTTCCATATAAGCATGGTTTTTGCTGTAATCCATAGATTTAGATATTTTGTGTTTTAATTTTAATTTGTTTCAGTAACTGTTTTGATTTTCTTCTTAATTTCTTCATTCGTCCAGTGGTGTTTAGGAACATGTTGTGACATTTCCATGCATTTGTATAGTTTCCAAAGTTTCTCTTGGTATTTATTTCTACTTTAATTCTTTTGTGGTCTAGAATAAGATATTTGATATCATTTTGATTTTTTTTTTTTTTTTTTTTTTTTTTTGAGATGGAGTCTTGCTCTGTCGCCCAGGCTGGAGTGCAGTGGCGCGATCTCAGCTCACTGCAAGCTCTGCCTCCCGGGTTCACACCATTTTCCTGCCTCAGCCTCCCGAGTAGCTGGGACTGCAGGTGCCTGCCACCACACCTGGCTAATTTTTTGTATTTTTAGTAGAGATGGGGTTTCATCGTGTTAGCCAAGATGGTCTCGATCTCCTGACCTCAAGATCCGCCCACCTCAGCCTCCCAAAGTATATCATTTTGATTTTTAAAAATCTATTGAGGTTTTTTTTGTAGTCTAACATATGGCCTTTCTTGGAGAATATTTTATGTCCTGATGGACATTTTATATATACATAAAATACATATATATAAATGTATATAATACATATATTATATATATATATAAAGAGAGAGTTAAATATAATCCTCAAGTGGCAGTTTTCTTTCAGCACTTTAAATATGTCATCTAATCCTCTCTTGGTCTGTAGCTTTTCTGTTGATAAATTTGCTGGTAATCTGATGGAAATTTCTTTATAGGTGACTAGATGCTTTTCTCTTTTTGCTTTTATTTTTTATTTTATAATCCTGTTTTATTCCTTGACTTTAGGCAATTTGACTATAATGTACCATGGAAAGAACCTTTTTCATTATATCTGTTTGGGGCTCTCTTAGGCTCTTCTATCTGGATGTCTACATCTCTTGCTGGACTTGAGAAGTTTTCATCTTATTGTTTTATTAAATAGGTTTTCCAATGTGATTGTTATTTCTTCACCCCCAAGACACCCAGAATTCAAATGTTTGTTTGATTTGTATTTTCACAAATATCACAAAGGTTTGACTTGTGCTTTTTTGTTCCTTTTTTTCTTCATTTTTTCTTTCACATGACCTGTCTTCAAGTTCTGATATTCTTTCTTCTGCTTGATTTAGTCTACTGTTGAAATCTTCAAATGTATTTTGTATTTAATTCAATGAATTCTTCAGTTCCAGAATTTTTTATATAAAATATCTATTTTTTGTTCATATCCTAAGTTGTTTTTCTGAATCCTTTGTATTGTTTTTCAGAATCCTGAGCTTATTTAGAATCAATATTTTGAATTATGTATCTGGGATATAATGAATTTCCTTTAGCTTGGGCTCTATTAATGGAAATGTATTGTGTTCCTTTGAAAGTGTCACATTTTCTCATTTTTTGAATGTTCTTGTGTCCTTAAATTTATATTGGTGCATCTGGTGTCACAGATACTTCTTCCAGTTTTATGAATTTGCTTTCATATAGGACAACTTTTTCATAAATATGTATCTGTTGTGTTGGTTGGATAGATCATTTTAGTTTTGATTACAGGTCCATGTAATAGTGCAGTCTCTGTATGTTTTCCTTGGCTGTAAGTTGTGACAGTGATATCTTGATTTCCTTATTCTCTTAGGGTATGTTATTATTGGAGGCTGTTGTGCAGTTCTGCCGGGGGCTGAGATGTCAATGGAGCCAGTCTTTGGACCTCAGTTGTGTCAATGATAGGTGGAGTGTGCCTGACCTTGAGCCTCAGAGCAGTGTCTGGTGGCTCCAGTGTTAGTGGGTCTAGGCCAATTCTTGGGCCTCCAGGTGGATTTCTTGGATGCCAGCAGTGGCAGCAGAGGGCTGGAAATATAAGCACATTCTTAGGTCCTGGACAGTAGGTATGATGTTTATGATGGCAGTAGCAGTGGTGGAGCAACCCACTGGAATCCAGTGGTCTGAAATGGTGAAATGGTGTTAATGGTGGCTGTGGTGGATTGGATGGGCCAGTTTCTTGGCTTACAGGTGGCACATGTGGGTGGATGCCAGCTGTGGTGGAATTAGCCGGTTGCATCAGCCTGATATCAGACCATAGGAGTAATGTTCAGGTGCCCACACCTGAACAAATTGGAATGGACAACCCTCAAGCCTGTTGATGGTGTGCTTGATACTGGAGAAACAGGACCAGGCCAATGGGCTTCTCTTCAGGCCCCTGGTAATGTGTTCAAGCACTAGCTGTGATAGGCAGGGGCAGCATGGTCCCTAGATTATGGCAAAATGTTCAGGTGGCAATGTGTTGGTTGCACTGTGGGCCTGCCACTGGGAGGATGAGATCACACTAGTGAGAAAAGCATAGGTAGGAAGCTGTGGGGTATGTGACTACGTCACACCTCGGTCCCACAGATAATTATAGCAGCAATAGCAGTGGGATTTGTTTTGGGGGTACATTATTGGGGTCTTGATTTGCATTTCCTTGATGACTAAAGATATTGAACACATTTTTGTTTTTTGGCCATTTGTATATCTTCTTTGGAGAAATACCTATTCAGCTGCTTTGTCCATTATATATTAGAGTAGTTTGTTAATCTGCTATTCAATTATTTCTTATACGTTTTGGATATTAACCTTTATATGAGTTTCTTATATGTTTTGGATATTAACCCCTTCTCAGATATGTGGTTTCCAAATTTATAAAAACAAAAGAGGTTTAATTGGTGCATGGTTCTGCAGGCTTTACAGGAAGCATGGTACTGGCAACTACTTGACTTCTAGGCACGTCTCAGAAAACTTTCAATCATGGTGGAAGGTGAAGGGAGAGCAGACATGTCACATGGCGAGAATGGGAGCAAGCAAGATAGTGCAGGAGGTGATGTACACTTTTAAATAACCAGATCTTATGTGAACTCAGAGTGAGAGCTCATTATCACCAAGGGGATGGCCCAAGCCATTCATGAGGAACCCACTCTCATGATGCAAACAGCTCCAGGCTCCACCTTCAACACTGCAGATTACATTTCAACATGAGATTTGGGTAGGAACAAATATCCAAACTCTATCAAACAGCTCTTTTTGTGTTTTAATCTTTTTATATGCTTCTGAATTCTATATAATTTTTATTGATAATTTTTGTCTTTGTAATTATTATGGATATTGTTCTGTACTCTTCTGTTTTGTACTATCTTTGGTTCGATATCAGGAAATTAATGTCTTCATAAAATGAATTGAAAATATTTCCTCTGCTTCTATTTCTTGAGATATGATTGATGCTAATTCTTCCTTAAATGTTTGGTAGAATTTTTAATTAAAATTATGTAAACCTGGGGTTTCTTTTGGGGAATTTTTAAAATATAAATTTAAATCTCTTAGAGTTATAGAGCTAATAAAATTATCTCTTTTCTATTAGATATGTAGTGGTAGTTTTGTGGTCAAATGGATTGATTCATTTCATCTGAATTCTCCAATTTAGGTGTGTAGAATTTCTAATTGTGTGGTTTTTTTTTGTTTGTTTTTTTTTTTTTTTTTTTTTTTTTTTTTTTTTTTTTTATTGTCCTGCTGATGTCTGTGGGTTGTATAGTAATTTTCCTGTCTCAGTCCTGATGTTGGTAATTTGTCTCTGATCTCTTTTTACTTAATCTTGCTAGAACTTTATCAATTTTATTGTCCTTTTTTAAACAACCACATTTTTGTTTCATTAATTTTCTTGATCATTGTTCTGCTTTTAATTATATTTTTTCTTCTATAATTTTTATTTCCTGCCTTCCTTTTGTCCTATGCTTATTTTGCTCTTTGCTTTCTAGGCTTTTGATGTGGGATCTTAGATCAATATTGTGAAACTTTTCTTCCTGTCAAATGTATGCCTTTTTATGTGATCAATGCACAAGAAAAACTGAAATGAGAAAACTAACAAATTTATATTAGAAAAATGAATAGTTTTATTATAGAGTATTAAGCCCACTGCATTTGTAATTTTATCAAATTTAAATGACAAAAATATCCATTCAAATAGTATTGTTCCTTGTATAAGGGCAGATACTTACCACAAATCTTTAGGCCAAAACAACCTTGACCATAAATCCTGTCTTTAGGTAGATTCATATAGTATTCTTGATTTTCCTACAGACACCTTTACCTATGATATATAAGTCCAGGGTCTAGGGACTAATGACACAGGGATCCCCTCTCTTGTCTCACAGTACCTGAGATATAGACATGGTTTCTGTTTGTTAGTCACTACCAAATGTTTCTTTTTAAGAAATTGAATTTGTCAGCCTCTTTCTTCAGCTTCTCAGGTTCTCTGAAATTCTGAACTTTAGGGACAGATTTGCATAAGCCTTCCCAATATCTCTTTCTATATATAGAAAGTCTACTATTAAAACTTGTGCATGATATTGAGATTTATGAGGATTAGACATAGAAGGAGAGGATGAGGAAGAGGAGGAGAAGGATAAGTAAAAGGAGAAGAAGGAAGAAATGATTAAAGAGAAGAAGTTAAAAGACAATAACAAGATCATCCTTAATAAGATAAGAAATACAACTTATGAAATATGTGAAAGATACATATAATAAAATTAACCAATATAAACTTATTTATAAATGTAAAAATTATCTTAATATTGAAAAATTTCCGTTTTACCACATCCAAATGGGACATCTTCCAAAACTGTCAAGATAATTAATCTAATAAATTTCAAATAATAAAACATTATGTTTTCTGACTATAGTAGAATATGGTTAGAAACATTGAAATCTCTAAAGCGTAAAAATTAAGACTGTACTGAAAGCTAAATCCAGTATATGGGTGAAATACAATGTAAATTAGGAAATATGTTGAATGGAAGAGATGTTAATAAGTATATATCATAAAGATTAATAAGTTCAACTTGATATAATCACATTCATATTCGCAAATACATAGATAAAAAAGGTGACATGATATTTTGATTATGCTATTTAAGAAATTAGAAAAAGAAGCACATACTAAATCTGCAATGGTAGATGAAATGAAAACGTGAAGATAAGAACAGTTAAGATATTAGTGAATCAGGAAACAAATGAACAGAGACAAATTAACAAGGTTAATTTTATTTTTTAGAGATACTAATATAAAAACAGAATTAATGATGGGTGGAGAGAGAACAAATTACCAAAATTAGTGAAGCCAGCTTACAGAGTCAATAGCATACAAAACTCTGCTTTTTTGATTTCACCAAACCTTTCATATTGTTGCTATCAAAATTACCTCTTTATTCTTTATGTGTCCAGTAACAAATTTTAAAATTATTTTTGCATATTTTTAAGTATTTTCAAAACATGAAGTGGCGTTAAAAACCGAAAAGGATAATTATACTTGCTTTTATATTTTCTCATGCAATTATCTATACCTATAATTTTTATTTTTTTTTTATATAGACTTGAGTTTCTGTCTAGTGTCCTTTCATTTCAACCCAAAAGACTACCTTGAACATTTTTTGAAGGGTAATTTTATTGGTAACAAATCTCAGATTTTGTTTTTCTGAGACTATTTTAATTTATCCTTCATTTTAAAGTACAGTTTTGCTGAATAGAGAATTCTTCGTTGACAGCTTTCTTTTCATTGACCACTTAAAAAATTTTTTTAGAGATTAGGTCTTGCTGTGTTACACAGAATATTCTTGAACTCCTGGCTTCAAGCGATTCTCTAACTTCAGTTCTTGAGTAGCTGAGATTACAGGTATGAGCCACTGTGGCTGACCTCATTCAGTGCTTTAAATATGCCATCTCACTCATTTCTGATCTCCATGGATTCTTATTAGAAATAATCTCTTACTCTTATTGAGGATAACTAGTAGGTGATGAGTCACTTCTTTCTTGCTGCTATTGAGATTTTCTTTGTCTTTGTCTTTCAAAAGTTTTGTTATAATGTGTCCTAGTGTAGATCTCTTTGAACTTATTCTACTTAACGTTTCTGAGCTTTCTGAATGTGTAGATTAATGTCTTCTACCAAATTTGAAACATTTGGAGTCATTAATCTTGAAAATATTCTTTCTCCCCTTGCTTTCTAGCACTCTCAAATGTGCATATTGTCCTAATTATGTCCCACAAATTCTTTAGGCTCTTTTTTTTCTGTTCACCTTTTTTCATTTTTTTTGCTTTATGCGCAGACTTGATAATTACACTTGCTGTATATTCAAATTCAGACTCTTCCTCTTCCCTCTTCTGTTGAACCCCCAAGAAATATTTTAATTTCAGTTATTTTACTTTTCAGCTCCAGAATTTGTTTCCTTTTAAATATTTTTTTATCTTTATCAATATTCTTATTTTGTATATGTTGTATAATTGTACTGGTTTCCTTAGTTCTTTATCCATGATTTCCTTTAGCTTTTTAAGTACATTTAAGAAAATTTATGTAAAGTCTATGTCAGTAATTCTAATGACTAATCCTTCTCAGGGATGATTTCTCTCCATCTGTACTGTTTCTTTTAATGAATCCTAGTCTCCTACTTCTTTGTTTTAGTATCAGAAGAAAGTGTAAGTGAATTTTAAATAATGTCCTTGAATAATTTTTTGTTGTTATTGAAGACAAAATATTTAGATATTATAATATGTATCTCTAAAATATATTCTCCTCCCTCAAATTAATAAAGATGTTAGCAAAATCACTTATTTACAAGGTGAGTGTAAAGAAAATAATTGTGTTCTTTTTATCCCAGCAACAAGTAACTATACTATGTTTAAGAAATGATGCCTTCTACAATATCATCAAAATTTCTTGACACCTAGAGAGAAAGCTAACAAATGACATGTAAGACATCTCTTCCAAGCTGCAAGATAATATTGAAGTAATTTTAAAGATGCAACTATATAAAATATTATACCCTTTTTTCTTAAATAACATTCTATATTATAAATATGTCAGTTGTTATAATATGATCTATAGGTTTGAGGCAAATTCAATTATTGCGTACCATTTTTATTTTCTTGCTGAAAAACACCAACCATATCAAAATTTCCTAAAGGAGAAACAGAAAATATAGTCATATATTATCTACATAGTATAATAATGTAATATTAAAAGACTCCATAAAAAATCTTGGAATAAAGGTTTCTAGATATGATCATTTTATTTAACCATTTAAAAAAATGTTAATTATAATCCATCTGTAATTAAGACAGGTGGTATGGTACTGTCAGAACAATCAATATGCCAATGAAGCAGAAGAGAGGGTCTAGAAACAGATTCATACTCACATATACATTCACTTGAATTATAGCCAAGGTGATATTTCAGTGCAGTAGAGATAGGATGGTTTTTTCAAGAAAGGGTGCTTAATCTACATGAAAAATGTGAAACATGACCTCTACAACATATAACATACAAGATTAATTCTAAATGAATTTTGAAATAATGGTAAAAATCAAAATAATAATGCTTTCTGAAGCATAAATATAATTTGTTAAGCAGCCATGAAACAGCATTAAATATAAAGATTGACATACAAGAATAAATTAAAAGTAGAACTTCCCTTCATGAAGACACTATTAAGAAGAAAAAAGGAAAGCCAAGCACGGTGGCCTGTGCCTGTAATCCAGGAGTTTAAGATCAGCCTGGGTGACACAGTGACACCCTATCTCAAAATATGTGTTAGGAAAAAGTAAAATGGATTGCTACCAAGGCAAAACAACATGTTTATAATATTTAGATACTTGTATGCATAGATAGTATTCCTGGAAATTAATTGTAAAAAGGCGGGAGAAGTCATAATTTATGCAATTTTTGTATGTGTTACACTTCAGTAAAATGCAACTAAATGAATAAAGGAAAGAAAGGGAAAAAAAAATTAAGCAACTGGGTGAAAGGTAATTAAAATGTGAATTGCTTATTCTGTGAATGATACACTGAATGGCACTGATGTTAAAGTGGGAGCCACATACAAGAGATGATGGTAATGAGACCTTAGCTGATCATAGAAGAGATGACAAGACACTAACAGGTATAAAATTTCCACAGAGCTTTTACTGAATTCTATGTCAATCCAAGGAGTCAAGATGTTCCTTTCTTTTGGTCCTATCTAATACTGAGTATGCACAGCTAGAATAAAATAATGCTCTTTGTGGAGAAAACAAATTGGTACTTTTTGAACCTCTTTATCTGTAGGCATATTGAAAGTAACATTGATACATTTATGTTAACAGTCCTTGAAAGTTAAATAAATTGAAAATACTTATATATATATTGCCACCTCAGAGTTAATAGATTATTTCTATAATTTTTTTTTTTTTTTTTGGTTGGGGAAACTCAGTGCCTGAAGTTAATCTTTGAAAAGGCAAAGTTAACGTAATGACATAGTTTTAAATACTGACCTATTTAGTCATGTACATATTATAATTTTGATTAATCTTTAGTCGCAAGTTGGATAATAATTACGGAAAAATATTAAGATAAGTGATATATAACAATGTTTCCTGTCTTTTTAAGCTACTCAAAAAAATTGGAAAACTGACCTTGTGATTTTATAAATGTAAGTTTTTATGAAAAGTTTTCTCATTTAGATGTTAGTACTATATGGAGAATGTGGTAAGGTCAGGCCTAAAAATCTTCATATCTCAAAATCTATATTATATAACAGTGGTTACATGAAATGTTGTATTATTTAAGGATATTATTTAAAATTCACTTACACTTTCTTCTGATACTAAAACTACAAAATTACTCTAAATCTTTAAATGCAAGGCTGTTTTTAATCAGTAAAGAATAAATTTTAGGTACTTTCATGATAGTTGATTACATATATTTCTTCTAATTTTTGCAAGAACCCCAAGAAATCATTTTCAATTTCTTCTCATTTTTGGGGGGAGCGTTATTCAATTTTTGTTAGTTTTTAAATTATTTCCAAATAATTTCTTACTTTTATTGTGATGATCATTATTACTATCATTGTTATTTTTATTTATTTTTTAAAAAGAGTAATGAGTATTCTTTTGGTTGCTTCTATATAAGTTAAATCAGTTGATACTACTTAATCTAGAAGATGCAGAAGATGAAGACACATGCTAAGTAACTAGAGAATAAATGTATGTAAAGAAGTTGACAAGGCCATTTGGAAGACTCACAGAATACTAATATTGTATATAAGATTAGTTTTACCTATAAAGATGTCTCACTCTAAAAATAAATTTATTCATGTATTTTCCTGTGCTAAAATTATAGTTTATTACAGTAAAATAAAATTTTAATTTTTAAAAAATTATATTTATTACATTAAAAAATGAGAACCGCAAAGAGTCACAGGATCATGATCCAGGAGCAAATTATGGCAATATGTCTTTGTAAAAGCCTGGAAAGAAATAAAAACAGATTGCTTTCTTCAGAGCATTGGCTTAAACTCTGCCTGAAATATAAAATCAATGTAGGGGGTGTTAAAAAAACATACCCATGGTTTGATCCACCTCAGGAAAGTTACATCAGATCCTCTTTTTGTGGGGCCTAGTCATTATATTCCTTCTAAAATATTCTAGGTGAGTCCAATATGCATGTCAGATTGAAAACCTCTCTTTAAAATTTTGATAGTCTGGAAGTTTTAACTTTTTTCCCAGAATAGTAAATAATTATGTTGGTATGGGAAACAATAGGCAGATAATAATTATTACTGTTTTCTATAAATTCCTAAAAAAGAACTCCTTAAATTTGTAAAGAGAAATAAATAAAATTATAGTTAAGAAGTGTTGTTATATTTTTAAAACACTTAAAATTTGAAGACAAACAAGATCAATCAATTAACTGGCATAGAAGCAATCAGAGGCACCGAAAATAATGTCTCTTTAAAAACAGGCATGACTGAAGATTTGTAAATAGTAATAGGAATATTTAAGTGAATTTGAATGCTGTTAGGCGTTTCTTCCAAAAAATAGGGTTAAAGGGATATTTTTTACATTTAGCTAAATGACTAGGCACATTATTGCTTTCATTAAAAAAGAAATCATGTTATTTCAACATCGTTTCAATTTTAGAGAGTTTCTAAATTAGTGGATGTAAAAATATTAAAAATGTTAGGTGTAGCCAGGCATGGTGGCTCACGCCTGTAATCCCAGCACTTTGGGAGGCCGAGACTGGTGGATCACGAGGTCAGGAAATCGAGACCATCCTGGGTAACACAGTGAAACTCCGTCTCTATTAAAAATACAAAAAATTAGCCGGACGTGATGGCGGGCGCCTGTAGTCCCAGCTACTCCAGAGGCTGAGGCAGGAGAATGGTGTGAACCCGGGAGGCGGAGCTTGCAGTGAGCTGAGATCCGGCCAGTACACTCCAGCCTGGGCAACAGAGTGAGACTCCGTCTCAAAAAAAAAAAAAAAAAAATTAAAAAAAAAAAAAATTGTGAGGTGTAACATTTTTGAGAAATGTGATGAGTTTTCGTTTGTGTCTTTGTTATTGTTGAGATTAAAAGCCTCTACATGAACTAGATGCTGGTAAAATTGATCATGTTAATCATGATTTAAAAGACCGATTTAAATGGTGCTGATTAATGGCTCAGTGCCAGTTTAAAGAAAAGTTTTAGAGTTGGTGTTTGTAATTTTTTTGTATTTTTCTGGACATAATCGTTATAAATGACCTACATAGGGAAGGCAAATAGATAGTTGTTAAATTTGATAATAATGTAAGTCAAAAATTACAGTGCTATATTGGAGAAAAATATATGTATAATATAATCTCTTAAGAAAGACACACAGAAGAGGGTAAGTGATTTCAAGACGGAAATAAGATAGTATGGTGGAGGCTTGCTGTTATTGGTAGAGTGCATAATAGAGACACCTGAATCCGATCTTGGGATTGGTTAGGAAAGATTTCTGGGTGAGACTGGAATACTATCTTGTAGGTAAAAACTAAAGTATTACCCAAAATACAGCTATATAAAGGCAGACAGCATAGAAAACACTAAACTGGGAAACTTCAGGTAGCCAGAATATTCTTAGAAGCTGAAAAATGTTCCATGCCATGTAAAATATTGTAACATTTGTACTTCTTTCAAAATCATTGAGTATTTATCCAAGAATTTTTAAATGGGAAGAAAGTAGAAAACTAAAAATGTTTCAAAGATAAGATACAATTGGTCCTGAACTTTAAAGAAAGTGCCAATTTGAGAACAGCAGAGAATTAAAGAAAGTAACTCCCAGGCTATGGAAATGGTTGTCAGCAAATATAAATAAATTAAACTGTACCCCTTTTAAGAAAAAAAAATAGTTTGTCTTATTTCACTATAATTGAGAGTTCTTTCAGATCAGCTGGAGTTTAGCTAGAGAATTTGTATGAATATTAAAAATGCCTTTCAGTGAGAACGTGATGATTCACATGGCAGTTCTGAACTCTCTCTTTACTTTCCTGAACCAGACTCTGGAAAAATTCAGTTCCATTGGAGAATATAGTTAAGGATGATACAGTGGTGATTTTAATACATAGCGGTTTAACATACAGCCTAGGAAAGCATTGATAGGTTTAGGAGATATGTGTAAAAACTGAAATTGAGTCTTGTGTTCATGTACATTTTTGCTGAAAAGATAACTATAAATTTCATGAGATTCTGAAAAAAGGCATATGACCTCAAAAGATTAAAGACTTCCCCCTTAGAGATAGATGACAGTCCTAAATATAGAGCATTATAAGTTACAGTTGCTTCCTATAGAATGTGCCTTTTTAATAGTGTTCAATGAAAGTAAAATTGATTTCGATTATATAGCATTCTGGATACCAATGTTGTGAACCTTCTATTCAGAATATTAGAGTGCTATTTAAAGACTTTTTAAAAAAAGGAAATTGAGATATTCAAAACAGTTTTAAATAAAAACTAGAGATTCATTTTTAGTATCACTGAAATCATAGATTTTTAGAGCAGGATTCTTTTAAAATGCATGTACATACTTTCTGGTGGATTATTTGTACTTTTCTTAATGATTAATAAAAGTTCCTTCAACAATAGATGCAAATGTTTTCCCAGCTGACTCTTTGCTATTTATAATTTTGTAGAACTGTCACCTTTTTTTGTGGAGTGACCAATTTGAACAAAATACCTGCTGACTTGACTTGGCCAAACTTTAGTCAAGCTTATCCCCTTCCTGTAAGCGCCTGAACCTTGACCCATCTTTGAGCTTAACAAGGCACCGAGACATGGAAAAACCACTCCTTTATAGCCCTTTCAAGAATTGGCAGGCCTCAGAGAAAGACCTGCCTAAACAGTTTGCTCATCATGCCACATGCTCAGCCCATTTTTCAACCATCAGTACTTTTTAGATTGTTTACTCTTTGCTCTAAAAGAAATGTCCTTTTGAAAAAATAGAAAAAGTGGCAAATAGTGATATGGGAGCAGGACACGGAATTGCTGGGGAGAGAGGGGCAGGTCCTTGGCTAGGGCTCCACCCCTGGGCCTATTCCCACTGACCTAGGTGAGGACAGGCATTTCTGTTTTCCTGCCCAAATGTTGCATTTCCCAAGACCACCCTGGCCTGCCATGCCCTGACCCCCACCCCCGCACCCAGCTCCAGAGGAAAACCACTTATCCACTCCATCTGTCTTCTGGCTCCCCCATCTGACGAGAGCTACTTCCACTCAATAAAACCTTGCATTCATTCTCCAAGCCTGTGTGTGATCCGATTCTTGTGGTATACCAAGGCAAGAAGCCCGGATACAGAAAGCCCTCTGTCCTTGCAATAAGGCAGGGGGTGGTCTAACTGAGCTGACTACCACAAGCTGCATACAGACTGCTAAACTGAAAGAACACACTGTAACACACACCCACTGAGGCTTCAGCTGTGAACATTCACCCCTAGACACTGCTATGGCGTCGGAGTCCCAAAGCCTGCCCATCTGCACGCTCCCCCTAGAAGTTTGAGCAGTGGGACACAGAAGGAGCCAGCCACCACCCCATCATGCATCCTGCAAGGCGGGTAAGGGAACTTTTCCCATTTCAACAGGAGGCAGGACTAACTTGTGTCTCCCACTAGGGCAGACAGAGGAGCATGTGGAGACTCACATCGTGAACTTTTGCTCCAAGAACTACTGCAGGAACATACCAGGAAAACTGAGAGAATCCATAGACCCTTTGAAGGAAGTGGCTTGCTGATACAGGCTCTATGAGACAGCCAAAAAACTGCGAGTGCCAAAGTGTTAGAGGGGAAACGTCCACCCCTGAACACACATCCTCACTGGGGAACATGAAGGTCCAGATAATGGGAGAAGGATTTGACCTTACCTGGAGCTGAGATGAATTTAGAGAGCTGAACGAAGTATAGGGGTAGAGGAAACAGTAGGAAGAGTCCTGTGGACATGCTAGGTCTCCAGGGAAGCCATTCCTGACTTCATCTTGTGGGGGTGTTTGGGGAGAACTGCCAGTGGATTTGGGGAATGATCATAGGGAGAAGGAAACTTCCAGCTGAACTTTGTAACAGTTTTGACCAAATGCAAAATTTCCTAGACAGAATCCAGGGGAGGATGTGAATGGGAAGTGCAGATAGGAGCACAGAAACCTTGGCAGGTGGGAAGGTTCAAAGCCTGAAAGCCCTGCTTGCTTTCTCAGCAGGGAGGATTGTAGCCTGGGGCAAGTTCTCGGCCCTGCTCACCAGCTGCCTGGACATAAACTTGCTGCTATTGTGGGGGCATGGTGGGAGTGAGACTGGCCTTTCAAGATGAATGGCAGCAGGGTGAGGCGCATCACTGCCAGCTTTCCCCCACTTCCTTGGCTACCTGTATGTCACAAGACAGGTAGCCATAATCCCCCTGGGAACATAACTCCATCTGCCAGCCTGAGAACCACACCCCATCCCCACAGCAGCCGCAGCAAGCCATGACTAAGGAGCATCTGAGCTCAGACATGCCTAATCCTGCCCCCACCTGATGGTCTTTCTCTACCTGCCCTCATAGCCAAAGACAAAGGACATAATCTCTTGGGCGTTCTATGGCCTTGCGGATCGCCTGAGAAACCTGAATACTTGTCCAGGTGATCCTAGGTTAAGATTGTATCCGCCCCATACTACCACAGCTGATGCTGTTATGAAAGCCCCACCTCCTGGCTGGAGGCCAACCAACACAAAACCAGCACACTAAACAAAACTGCAACCAAGGGCCCTCACAGAGTGCATTTCACTCCGCTGCTACCATCAATGGAGCAGGTGCTGGTATCCAGGTCTGAAAGATCTGAAGATGAATCACATTCCAAGACTTTGTAAACACTCCCCAGTACCAGCCCAGAGCCTGGTAACCTCTCTGGGTGGCTAAATCGAAAAGAGCAATAACAGTCTCTGCAGTTTGGTTCTCAGGAAGCCCCATCCCTAAGGGGAAGGGAAAGAGCATCACGTGTTTATGAATCTTAGGACTGGAAAATTCTTCTTATTGTAAGTCTTTTAAAATAAGATTGCCTCTTAAGTCCAGATTTTTTATTTGATGGTGGTTCTATCTGTATTTTCCTTTACAGGTAATATTTCTCTTTAGTTTTATGATGCTATCATATCGTTATGGGAAATGATGATACTGCTTATAAAGAATTTCCAGTCAACATGTATTACTATTCTATGGTATCAAGTTTTATTAACATCTTTATTTATAATTAATTTTTATATATAGCTAATTAGCTAAACATATTTTTGCCACTAAATAGCTAATACATAGATTCAGCATCTTTGCAGCAATCTTTTCACAACTGATATGAAAAACTACGTACATAAAAGAATATGCACATATTCATACACATTTTAAACTTCTGAGTTTTCTGTCCTATTGATATTTGGCCTTTGGCTATGACCACACTATTTTGATCATCATAATTTTATAGTATATTTTAATATCTGAGCGTTGTCATAATATTTTCTTTATTTTCAGTATTTTCTTGACTTTTCCATCACTTCTTTCATATTTTTAAGAACTCTGTTGATCTTCTGATCAGTTTGTACATCTTTGAATGTGAAGAAGTTAATTAGTTTGATAGTTATTAATACTTTTTAGTTTTTCTTTTGTCTCTTCATTGTTTATTAGTATGCTAAAAATGAAGATCTAAATAATATACTTCTATGTAACCAGTTCAGTGAGTCAACAGTTGGGTAGAAGGTGGATCTGAGAACATAGGCCCTAGTGTAGTAGAGTACTCCTAGGAAAAAAAAAAAAAAAGAAGAAGAAGAAGAAGAGGAAGAGGAAGAGGAAGAGGAAGAGGAAGAAGAAGAAAAGAAAAAAGAAAAAAAAGAAAAGAACAGCAACAAAAATCTTCTTTTCAAATATATTACCCTTTGAGCTTCAGGAACGAGGTGATCCTAGGAGCAAGCTCTCCATATCTAATATTTTTATATAGCTCAGCCTTTGCTCTAGGTTTCCTTTTGGTGTTTTCAACCGCCTTTCTGATGTGATTCCCTATGATGGAAGAAACTGCCTACTGCATCAGGATGAAACCACATGGGGAATGAAATGATTTGGGGCCCTGATTGCTTTCGGTTTGGTGTGGGCACATTGGTTCTGAAACTTTTCACTTGAACTAGTTTTGAATTGTGTGACCAAAACATTATAGAAGACTATGTCTCATGACCTAGACTGATTTCTAATTATCACCTTTTCTAATTAGAGGGTCTCGAAGGAAGATTTCAATAATATCTCTTTTACTTTATTCCAATAATTTCTTTCAAAGAAACAATATGTGATTCAATTCTCTCTGTCTTAATGGAAATATATCTATTATCTAACTCATAAAAGCATCTAGGGGAAATATGGTCAGATTTGTTATGAATTCATAATAATTCCCTCTAGTTTCTAGTACTAAATCACACATTCTATTATTTTAACCATTTGTCATTGTAAGAGGGATTATTTGCTTTGGTGAGGAACAGGAGGGGGACTAGGTTCTATAAACTGGTACTAATCTGGATGGAAGGTACAAAAATGAAACACTCTGTATTTTAACTTAAACAGATTGAATATTTTAATACAACTTAGAAACATTTGATTATAATATTATCCACTACTGTTTTTCTTTTATAACACCACAAATGTACCTGCAATATATTTGCCAACAAGATTGGAAATTTAAACTTAAAAATAAAAACTCTCATTAAAGTCTTGGTGTGAAAAAGGCATTTAAATTTGAAGATAAGTTTTGCTTTTGGATCAGTAGTGTCATAATTTTGTACTGTTCTTCATTGTCAGAGATATTTGGAAATTGTATACTCATTCATTTCATTAATAGGAATCATATTCGCTGGAATTTAAATCAATTACATACAACTAAGTTAACAAAAAATGATCCACAATTTTAATATAGGCATGTTATTCAATAAAATACAACATCACTTACATCAGGGCTGTAACTTTTATAGCTTCCATAGGTTATTTGTATTATAGGCAGCAGTTAAAGGCTATGTATTGTAATCCATAGAAACATGGTCAGTTCATCATCTGGAGTTCATGATCAAGAAACTTTTTTTTTTTTAATTGAAATACCTACTGTTTGGAAAACCTTACAGTATTAAACTATTATATATATTATGTAGCAGATAATTATATTTTCCTTGCTTTAGGTGTCATATGAATATTTAAATAACCAGACCTTCAAGGCCACACACTAAGATTGATAGATTGCTAAGGAAGGAGTAAGGGTACTTTATTTATCAAAATAATATGTGGTCTCCTAGCAAGTGTGAGTTTTCCCAAACATTGTTATTTGTTTTTTGTTTCTTTGTTTGTTTGGTTGGTTTTGATTTCGTTTTTGAGACAGTCTCGCTTTGTCACCCAAGCTGGATTGCAGTGGCACGATATCGGCTCACTGCCACCTTTGCCTCCCAGGTCAAGCAGTTCTCATACCTCAGCCTCCGGAATAGCTGGAATCACAGGTGTGTGCCACCATGCCTGGCAAATTTTTGTGTTTATAGTATAAACGGGGTTTCACCATGTTGACCAGGTTGGTCTTGAACTTCTGACCTCAAGTGATCCGCCCACCTTGGCCTCCCAAAGTGCTGGGATTACAGGTGTGAGCTACAATGCCTGGCCCTGAACATTATTTTTTAGGGGCCAAAAGTATGTTATAAATTGATGTATAGAGAGGATTAGCAATCTATTGTCCAACCACTAGAGATGATGGTCACCTGATCTTGAATTGATGACTTATCTTGTGGTCCAAATATAGATCTTCAGTTGAAAAAGCCTCAGGGAGAATTACCTTTAACTTAGCCACGAAAATTCTATTTGTTAAGCATTCATTATTCTTTTTGAATGATGTTTTTAAATATAAAAAAGATAACATACCACATTTTAAAAAATTTATTCCTCCATTTGATGGCAAAAAAATGTGTATACACATTTCTTCTTTTTAGAATTAAGGCAATGTTAAGGTTAGCTACTCTCATGTTTTTACTTCATTATGTTCCTTTATGAGCAGCAGCATGCGTTAGTTCTTATAGAGCTAATGATCTCAAAGTCATTCTCAGGAATTTTAAAACACAAAATGAAGCCCATTAGAGCTCAGTGGCTGTTCATTTTACACAGCAATATAAGTACTGATGTTCATAAGTGCACAGCCTATACAGCATAGCTCAGAACATTTTATCATACCAGAAGGAACAAACTCATAATTATACTACATAATTATAATGTTTTTCCATTCTTTCTGAAGTTGGGGTTTCTGTAGTCCCTTTAAGGTATATCATATAAATGTAACTGAATTTGTAGAAAGAGACAATAAAAATGTCTTGGTAGGACTTATTTTTCTTCTTTTGTTTTTGTGAGGATTAATTAAGCTGTGGTTAGAAAACTCTTAAAGAAGAGTCTCTTAAATAATATCAATATTTGATTTTATCTTAGGTATTCTGTGGTGGCTAATGACACTTTTCTTTTTCAACACAAAGTTTGCCATGATAGGGGAATTTTTCTTTTAAGCATCTTTGTAACCAGTGAACTGTTAATTGTATCATTTTGTTTTTTCTCAAGTGCTGGTTTTGCTTGTTATATGTGAAATAGATAACTCACTGACATCAACATGTTTTACTTTTCACTTCAAAGTAGATCTATAAAAATATTTTTCGTTATTTACGTAAAGATAAATATAGTAGTGAAATATGTTGATTCCCTTATATGTTAGTTTGTTAAAAATAGTTTTTGAAATTGTATTGAAGAAATACATGTGTTAGCTATATTAAGCCTCAAAATAACAGAAATCATCATTCGTTTTCTAAATTTAAACCAGTCAACTTTAGTATATATTTTAAGTTTTTTCAGACCTTTGGTATCAGCTGATGATATGGTTTGGCTCTGTCCCCACCCAAACTCATCTTGAATTGTAACTCCCACAATTCCCACGTGCCCTGGGAGGAACACAGTGAGTGGGAGGTGATTGAATCATGGGGACGGGTCTTTCCCAGGCTGTTCTTGTAATAGTGAATAAGCCTCATGAGACGTGATGATTTTAAAAACAGGAGTTTCCCTGCACAAGCTCGCTCTCTTTTCTCATCTGCCATCATATGAGACATGCCTTTCACCTTCCGCCATGACTGTGAGGCCTCCCTAGACGCGTGGAACTGTAAGTCTGTTAAACCTCTTTTGTAAATTGCCCAGTCTCTATGTCTTTATCAGCAGCATGAAAACGGACTAATATAGCTGAATTATGCGTTCTGGAATTTACTTAAAATCTTTTTATTTGAAATGTTAAATTTAAGGTGTATAAACTTGTAATATAAAGAGTCATTTGGGTAAGTACTAAAAGGCATCAATATATTTGATAAGTCTCTCTTTTAAATAATAAAACATCAGGCACTTCATGAAATTATGTTTTAGGTTCCCTAAATTTTAAACCCTTTGGTTTAGTGATACTGAAGGATGTTCATTTTCAGGTTTGCAGTAGTTACTTGGTGCTAGTGATACTACATGCACTCAACTATAAAATCCTTTTCTGGTTTTTATTGAGAGTGCAATGTTCCTTCACATGTGAATTCTACTTAGAGTCATCAAAGTAGTTTATTTAATCAAAGAAATCCTGACCAAATCATAGATTTGGGTTTTTTTTTTTCCTTCAGCCAACTGATAATAGTAAAAAGCGCATCTAATAATAATACATATAATATCAAATCCAATGTTTTTGCCAAAAATGTTAGCTTAAGATTTCATAATAAGCTGTAAACTTCTGATATGTAACAAAGAAATGTAAAAACAGAATTACCAAGGATTATTGAGGTTTAACTCACACTAATTAAATGGGAGATCAAGAAACCACATTTCATAATAGTATTCATTTTTGCCTATGTATTTTCAGAACTATGGGGACAAAATGAGGCATATATTAGAATTTGTATATGTATAGAAAACATTTTCATGGCATATGGTATCATTAATAAATTTACAATTTGTATATTTTTGTTTACTATTGCACAATATTTATGTCAAATCAAAGCCTTTTTTGAATTTTAAACTACAATGTATTTTTAAAGTAAAATGCTTTGTAATATTAGTTAACTAGTAATCAGTTATAGGCTATGCACTGACAATTTTCTAATTTGAAATCAACAAAAATAGAAATATTTTCTTAATCAGAAGCTCTGAATCTATATCAACAAGTATGAGTAATATATTTACATCGTTATTAATGTGGCATATTTGATCTTCGCAAAGCATAGCTGACTGTAAAGATCAGTGGTCAGTTTTCTTTGCTATACTGTATTTAATCAAATCTAAGGTTTACATCTGTTGTAAGATGCATCATTATTTTATACGACACCAAGAAAGAGAAAGAGCAAATCTGTGAATCAAACTATGACTTGTTGGTTTTCTACCACATCAGTGGTATGGTAAATTCTCATTCCAGATATAATTAAATGTAGAAAAATGAGCATCTTAGAATGAATGAAATTAACTGAAAGCAAGTTAATAAAAGAATTTTTTTATATTTTAAATAGAAAATGCTAGGTTCATTACTTTTATTTGGGAAAAAACCTGTCAGAGATGTTTTAATCATGCCTATGATATGTAAGGAAAAGTAAATGTTACTGGAATATTCAGGAGCACCCTGTTTTTATATTTTCCCTTTAATCTTCTTTTGTTTGTGTGTATGTGCGCGTTCAAACTCTATTCATTTTGCCTTGTGCCTCTTTCTGTTCCTTTACAGACATTGCTTATACTCAATGTCTTCCATAGAACTCTATAACTCTTCTATAATTCCTTTAAAATACAGACCAGTTTCAATGTATTTTTTTCTTACCTTCCCAGAAATGAAATATTTTATACTTACTCATTTGTTCCTTTTTAAATTGTTCCGTCCTTTGAATTTTGAGACAGCATGTTCTTGGCTCTCCCCTTAACTCTCTGATTTTCCTTTTCAGTCATTTTCACAACTGTTAACTATTAATTGTTTGATGTTATCCTTTTCTTCTTAATCATTTGAATTGCTCCCATAACTTCAACAAAAATCTATACAAGAAGTGCTCAAATCTGCATTTCATTCCAGACTCATATTTTCTTAATGTTCAAAATCTCCATTCAGGCACTCAACAGTATAAAGAAAAAATGAACACTTTCCCTCCCTTGGAGCCCATCCAATCTTTTAAGCTGGAAATCTTAAAGTGATGCTCAATCTGTCCTTCTTTATCACCACTCACATTCATGTGTAGTGGATTCTACTTCACAATTTTTTTTAAATGTACCCTTCCTGTAAATTCCTAATGCAGCTTTATCAGAGTTCGAATCTGAAGTTTCCTCATCTAGATCTGTAAAAACAAACAACAAAATATAACAACAACAACAACAACAACAACAAAAACCCAGCACTTTGGGACACTGAGGTGGGCAGGTCACTTACGGTCAGGAGTTTGAGACCAACCTGACTAACACGGTGAAACCCCATATCTATTAAAACCACACACACACACACACACACACACACACACACACACACACACACACACAAGCCAGATGTGGTGTTATGCACCTGTAATATCAACTACTTCCGAAGCTGAGGCAGGAGAATTGTCTGAACCTGGGAGGCAGAGGTTGCAGTGAGCCGAAATCTCACCACTGCACTCAAGTCTGTGTGACAGAGTGAGACTCCATCTCAAAAAACAAGAAACAAAAATTATCCTATTAAATTTAGTATTTCTTCATCATAGATCTCATTTTTATTCCAAATTTTAGATATCTTATGTAGTTTCAATCTTTTTCTCTCTCTCAGTGCATTTTCAAGAATTTTTTATGATATCGTTCAGATCACTAATCCTCTTCTTCTCTATCATTTCTGCTCTTAAACTCATTAATTTTGTTTATATATATATATTTTTTTAATGTTATACATATTCTGTTCTAGAATAACTACTTGGTTCATTTGTAAATCTGCTTTGTCACTTTTTATAGCTTTATATTATTTATAGATGTAATCAAGTCTGTTTTTTACTTCTTTAAATATATTTAACATACCTAATATCAATCTCTGTCTGATAATTATAACTACTAATGTCCCTTTGAGTGTGCCTTTGCTATTTGTCTTGACTGGTTCTTGGTTATGGAGTGTAGTTTCCTCCAGTGCTTGTTGCCTTTGGCTGTGTGCTAAATATAACTTTTGAAAAATAATATATTTATAGGAACACTTTGAAGAATAGAACAAGATTATTTCTATTAAAAGAGGATTTGCATTTGTCTCTTGTGTGGTATCTGGTGCCTCTGCCAATTAGCGACCACTTGAAGTCAAGTCTAAGACTTGAAATTTTCTGGCTTACTTAGTGGATTTGAACTGGGTTATTATTCTGCATCAGTTTCCTTTGCCCTAAAGTTGCTGACATTTGATTTTATACTTTTGAGGGGAAAGTTGTTCTTTTTTATTCATCACCTTGAATGTAACCTGAGCTTTGATATTTTTCTTGTCCTGGAAATTTACCAAAATGAGTTTTTAATGTTTGAGAAAAAGAAATATTCTCAAGACAAGAGTAGTTCCCATGATGTCTGCATGTCTGGATTCATGCTTCAGTATTATGACTTGACAATTGATGCTCCGCAATATAAAATACATGACTAAAATTCATTTTATTTATCATTGTGTAGTATATTCAGCAGGAATATTGACACAGATAACCTTTCCCACCAAAAATAGGAAACTACCTATAGTATACTTTGTGATATTGATATTCTTTTAGAATGTAGGTTAAGGAAAAATCCTTTGTTATTTTCATGCTTGCTTATCTCACCGAACTCAGATAAACGCCTCTTTTACAACAATAGCTTGTTAACTATGTGTTTAATTAATACTCCTTTCATGTATTCATGACCAGTGTTCCAAGATAATATAGATGGAATACTTTAGATACTATCAATAAAATATTATCTTTATGGCTCACTAGCTAAACTTTGGAATCAAATACAATTTGTTTTTTAGATTTGCTATGATATATGCAAATCTAACTATGTTTTATGTTGTTCATAACTACATGTTATGTTGGATATAAAACTTACATTAAATGTCATCTTATTTATCTATACAATAGTTAAAAATAGTAACAATCAGTGGAAAAATGAAACGTCACAAGTTGTCAGTATTATGAAGAGTAAAAAAAAATAACATTCATTGAAGATTCATAATGTGTAGAGTTTATGTTAAATGTTTTATTTGCATTTTTGAATTTAATTAGAAACATCCCTTAGGAGTAGGTATAGTTGTGTTCTCTATTTTAGATATTAGGAAACTGAGCCTTATTTTAGTGAATTTGTTACTGATAAACTTAGTAGGCCCAAAGGATGGGCTGTTCTTCTGTTGGGTGCCACAGCGCTAATACATGAAACCAAAAGGGAGCACCAAGCAGAGAAAGCTTTATTCAGTGGCCAAAGAATGGAGACGCAGTAGCATGGCTCACAAATCAACTTCTCGACTAGTGATGGGTGAACAGGTTAAGACACGCAATTTTTCTAATGAACGGCTGTACATTAAATGTCAGGGGAGGAATATTCATGTATTTTCCAGAAATGTGTGGTAAACTTCTCACAACTAGAGTACCTCTTTCCTTTTTGTCCTTTTATAGCTTTTCCAGTCATAGTCATGGCAATTGTCATTTTCAAGGTACTGGTGGGAGTGTTCTTTAGCTTGGATATGAGATTAGAATGAAGTCTGGGGGTTTCTTGAAATCCTTTGGTTGGCTATCTTGGTTCTAACCAGCCTCAGGTGGTCTGATTATAATGGAAACATTTTACTGCAAGCATCTTGTTTCTTAAAGATGAGGAGAGCCACAATGGGATAAAAATTTATTAATAACTATGTCACATAGGCATTACACTAGTAACACATTTACTTGCCAAAGGTGCCACAGCTAGTAGTGGCAGAACACGGGTACAATTATCTATATATTTCTTTTTCCATGATCTGTTATTTGTACTGAACTCAGTATGTAGTAGGAGAATATATACATGTCATACATATACATATATATAAATTTTCTAATAATATTGATTTATAATTTTATGTTATTACCAAATTTACTAGATTTTGTTTCATAAATTTACTGTACTTCAAAAATTGATTTACAACATAAATTTAGAATTGAATTACCTGTTTCAAAGCAATTTTACCTGTGTGGCACACAAAAAAAATAAGTAACAATGAACATTCCGACCTTATTTTTATTCCTATTTTCTAACTACACTTACAGTTTCTAATACATAGTCCATGATTATTGGGATTTAACAATGTTTGATACTTTTTCTTCTACTTTTGTCTCTTTGCCATCGCTTCCTTGGTGATCTCATTTACTATGTTCCTTTGTAGTTTAAATATTCCTAAAATTAGAAATTACAGTGCATATTTTGAATATATTTACGTGTTAATCATATCAGTTTCAATTTATTTTCTAAGCTTTCCAACCTAAATCAACTTTCTCCATTATGAAATAACCACAAGACAATAAATATCATTAAAGTAAATATAAATGATTTGTCTGTGCGAATGAGTAATATTAGTGTTATGAATAACACTCTGTCCATTTTAGGGGAAAATGTCAATCATATTATTTAAGAACATTATTGAACCATAAGATGAGCTGAATCTAGACTGCCATGTAATGTAACCAATTTGTGTTTCCAGAACAATTTCAGAATAACATTATTTCCTAATTAACCAAAATGAGTCAGTAACTAACTTAAGAATGAGATCACATAAATGATTATTCTCCCTTCTCAAAACTATTTAAGTCACATTAACTATATTCAAGGAGATATACATTCAGAAAAACATTGAGGCAAAAGTGAGATATATCAGCATAATACTGGAGAATTAGAATAGAAGGGATCACATCTCACTTTATAAGCAAAAAGATGTCTTGTAGTAGAAAACAATGCAGAAATTCTGGAAATCCTCAGGTTTCATAAGCAGAAGGGAGGAAAATACCTAAAATTTAGATGGTAGATTAAAATATTCTTGGCAAAACTATAGTTCAGGTTTGCATACCCCACCCTTTTAACTCATATTACATGTATACATGAGGTATTTACCTCCAATCTGAACCTGTAGAATGAGCCCTCAAAGAAGACTGCACTAAGTTAAGTTGGTCTAAGGCTCCCTGAGTAAAGACAGATGCACTAAAGCAGAAATTCTTATATCAGTATTGCTGATGGTAGTTGAGGAAGGAGGATGAGATATCAGAAAACTTTGTACATGCTATATCAATACACATAAACCAAAGTGTATTTCATAAGAATACCAAACAACTGAATGTGTTGGCAATGAAACAGTAAAGAAGCAGAGTTTTATATTATTGAGGTTAAGCTGTATAAATTCAAATTAGAGTGTTATAACTTTAGAATGTCAAATGTAATTCCCATAGTAACCATAAATATATAGCTGTAGTACATGCACAAAGAAAAAGGAGGAAAATATTAAACATTTCAATTCAAAAAAGTCAGCTAAACGTAAAAGAAGAAAATAATGCAGGGAATGAGAAGCAAAAAAGGAGTAAAGCCTATAAAAACAAGTAGTGAAATAACAGAAGTCCCTCCTTATCTGTAATTACTCCCATGAAAATCAATTTAACCCTCCAATTAAAAGACAGAGATTGGCACCATGGATAAGAAGAGAGATATACTGTGTCTAAGAAACTCACTTAAAAAGAAAAAAAGAAAAAAAAAAAAGAAAAGAAACTACTTTAAATCCAAAGAAACACACCGATTGAATGTGAAAAGTTAGAAAAAGATTATTGCATGCAAATAGTAACCAAAAGAAATCAGAAATGGCTATATTAAAAACAAAATGGACTTTATATCAAAAAAGTTTACAAGAGAAAAAGAAGGACATTACACAGGGTTCAATACAGGAAGAAGATAAAACATTTATAGAAGTTTACATACTTAAGGACAGATCATCAAGATATATGGGCAAAAAAAAAAAAAAAAAAAATCATGGAATGAAAGAGAAAAGAGAGTTTTACAATGATAGTTGGAGACTCCAAGTCTCCACTCAAGAGTGGATAAAATACCCAGACAGAAGATACTTAAAGAAATGAGGACTTAAACAACACATTGAACCAACTATGTCTAATGAATATATACAGAACACCCTACTCCAAAAGAACAACATACAGTTTATTTTAACTGCACATGGGACATTTTCTACGATAGAACATATATTTGGTCACAAATTAAGTCTCAATAAATTTAAAAAGAGAGATATCACACAAAGTATCTTTTCTGACCACAACAGAATAAAGTTAGAAACCAATAGCAGAAGTGAAACTGGAAAATATACAAATTTATAGAAATGAAAAAATACACTCCTAAACAACTAGTATATCAAAGAAATAAAAAGGAATTTAGAAAATACATAAAAAGGAATGAAAACAAAAATACAACAAACCAAAATTATAGGATGCATGCTAAGTGGGAAATTGATAGCTATAAAAGCTTATTTTAATAAACTAGAAAAATCTTAAATCAACAACCTAATTGGACAACTTAAGGGGCTAGAAAAAAAAAAAAAAAAAAAAAAAAAACAGAACAATCTAAACCCAAAGCTAACAGAAGGAAAAGAATAGTAAAGATTAGTGAAGAGATAGAAAAACAATAGAGAGAATCACTGAAACCAAATTTGTTCCTCAAAAGTTTAATAAAATTGAGAAAATTATAGCTAGACTATTTTAGTTTAATTAGTCTAGTCCTTAGCTAGAAATAAAAAAATATTTTAAGACAGTACTTAAACAATTGTCCCAAAATAAATTGGATAACCAAGATAAAATGTACAAATTTCTAAAAATACAAAACTTATCAAGACAATATTTAAAAAATAGAAAAAATGAAGAAACACAAACAATAAAATGATCGAATTTAATGAAGAAAAATCTCTCTAAAAAGAAAAGCTCTAAACTCGACAACTTCACTGATGAATTCTACCAAACATTTAAAGAACTAATACCAATTATTTTCAAACTTATGCAAACAATTGAATAGGAGGTAATATTTCTGAAATAATTCAATGAGGCCAGCATTACCCTGGTACCAAATTCAGCCAAAAACATCACTAGAAAAAACAAACACTATATGTCAATATAGCTTTTGAACATTAATGCAAAAATTCTCATCAAAATTCTTGCAAACTGAATTCAGCAGGATATTAAAATGATTCTACCTCATGAGCAAATGGGATTTATATCTGAATTGCAAGGATTGTCCAGCATATGAAAATTGGGTCAGTGTAATATACCACATTACAGAATTTTTATAAAATCATCTCAACTGATGAAGACAAAACATTTGACAAAATTCGACACCCTCTCATGATAAAAACACTCAATAAACTTTGAATAAAAGGAAACTACCTCCACATAATAAAATCATATATGAAAAATCCAGTGCAAATATCATACTTAATGATAAAACACTGAAAACTTTTCCCCTAAGATCATGAACAAGACAAATATGTCACTTTTGCCACTTCTGTTTGATATAGTGCAGGCATACCTCATTGTATTCTTTATTATGCTTCACTATATTGCAGTTTTTAAAAAGTAAAGATTGGTGGCAATATGCTTTGAGCAAGTCTATCAGTGCCACTTTTCCAACAGCATTTACTTTGTGTCTGTCTGTCACATTTTGCTAATTCTCACACTGTTTTGTACTTTTTCATTATTATTACATCTGTTATGTAGTTTGTGATCTGTGATCTTTGATGTTGCTATTGTTTTGAGGTGCCACAAACTGTACCCATATAAGATGACAAACTTAGTCAATAAATGTATGTTCTGACTGCTCCACAGACTGGCTCTTCACCCGTATCGACTCCCTTTTTCAGGTTTTTCTATAACCTTAGACACAGCAATATTAAAATTTGGCCAATTAATAACCCTACAATGACCTCTAAGTGTTCAAGTGAAAGAACGTAATATCTCTCTCACTTTTAAATCAAAAGCTAGAAATGATTAAGTTTCGTGAGAAAGACATGTCAAAAACTAAGACCAAAAACGTTTAACCTCATCTGCCAAATAGTTGCCAAATTGGGAATGCAAGGGAAAAGTTTTTAAAGAAAATTAAATGTGCCACCCCACTGAGCACACAAATACAAAGGAAACAAAAGAGCCTTATTGTTAATGGAGGAAAAGATCTAGGGGTCTGGATAGAAATTTGCCACAAAATTTCTTTAAGCCAAAGCCTAATTTAGAGGAAGGTCCTAACTGTCTACATTTTAATGAAGGCTCATAGGAGGTGAGTGACCTGCAGGAGAAAAGTTTAAAACTATCAGAGCTTGATTCATTAAGTTTAAGGAAAGTAGTCATCTTCATAATAGAAAAGTGCAAGGCGAAGCAGCAAATGCTAATGTAAAAGTGACAGCAATCTATCCAGAAAATCTCGCTGAAATTGCTGACAAAAGTGGCTACACTAAACAATAGATTTTCAATGCAGATGAAATGGCCTTCTACTGGAAGAAGATAACATCTAAGGCCTTCATAGCCACAGAGAAGTCAATGCCTGACTTCAAAACTTCAAAAGACAGTCTGGTTCTCTTGTTCAAGGCTAATGTAGCTGGTGACATTAAGTGAAGCCAATGCTCTTGTACTATTCCCAAATTTTACGGCCCTTAAGATTTACACTATATTGACTTTGCCTGTGCTCTGTAGATAAAATTACAAAACCTGAAAAATGTTTACAGCATGGTTTATTGAATATTTTAAGCCCACTGTTGAAACTTGCTGCTCAGAAAAAAAGATTACTGCTCATTGACAATGCACCTGGTCACCCAAGAGCTCTGGAAGATGTATAAGAAGATTAATGTTCTTTTTATGCCTGCTATCACAAATGTATTCTGTAGCCCATGGATCAGGGGGTAATTTTCACTTTCAAGTCTTACTATTGAGATATGCATTTTCTAAGGTGATAGCTCCCATAGATAAAGTTTCCTGTGATATATCTGGGCAAATTTTATTTAAAACCTTCTGTGGCCAGGGGTGGTGGCTCACGCCTGTAACCCCAGCACTTTCGGAGGCCAAGGTGGTCGAATCACTTGAGGCCAAGAGTTCGAGATCAGCCATGACATGTTGAAGACCCATCTCTACTAAAAATACAAAAACTCACTGGGCATGATGGTGCACGCTCATAATCCTAGCTACTGGGGTGGCTGAGGCAGGACAATCGCTTCAACCCGGGAGGTGGAGGTTACAGTGAGCAGAGATCATACCACTGCACTCCAGCCTGAGTGACAGAATGAGAGTCCATCTCAATAAATAAATAAATAAATAAGTAAATAACGAAATAAAAGACCCTTCTGAAAATAATTCACCATTCTAGATGCCATTAAGAACATTCATGACTCATAAGAGGACCTCAAAATATCACCGCTAGCAAGAGTTTGGAAGAAGTTAATTCCAAACCTTATGGATGACTTTGAAGGATTCAAGACTGCATAGGAGGAAGGAACTGAAGATGTGGTGGGAATAATAAGAGAACAAGGATTAGAAGTGCAGGCAGAATAAAAAGAGAACCAGAATTAGAAGAAGCTACAATGTCATGTTAACTTTAACAAATGAAGAGTTGCTTCTTATAGATGAGCAAAGAAAGTTTTTTTTTTTTGAGATAGAATCTACTCCTGGTGAAGATACTGTGAACATTGTTGAAATGTCAACAAAAGGATTTAGAATATTAAATAAAATAGTAGATAAAGCTGCAGGAGAGTTTGAGAATATTGTCTCCAATTTTGAAAGAAGTTCTAATGTGGGTAAAATGCTATCAAACAGCATGTTAAAAAGAAATATTTATTTAAAGAAAGTATCAATTAATATAGCAAACTTCATTTTTGTCTTTTTAAAAGAGTATTTCACACCCTCCCCAACCTTCAGGAACCACTATTTTCATCAGTCAGCAGTAAGTCTCTCCACAGGCAAGAAAATTACAACTCATTTAAGGTTGGATGATCATTAGCAATTTTTAGCAATAAAGTATTTCTTAATAAAGGTATCTATATATTGGTGTTTTAAAACATAATTATATTACATACCTAAAGGAGTACAGTATAGTGCAAACATAACTTTTACATGCACTAGGAATCCAAAAAAAAAAAAAAAAAAAAAAAAAAAAAAACTTTTGACTTGCTTTATTGAGTTATTTACTTTATTGTGGTTGTCTGTAACCAAACCCACTGTATCAATGAGTTATGCCTGTACTGAATGTTCTAGCTAAAGCAATAAGGCAAGAAAAAGAAATTAAAGGAATTCAAATTGGAAAGCAAGAAGTAAGATTTTTTCTGCTTGAAGACAACATAATTGTTTATGTAGAAAGCCCTAAGGAATCCACGAAAAAACTCCTGCTAGAACTAATAAATAAACTCAGCAAAATATTAGAATACAAAGTCAACATGCAAAAATTAGTTGCACTTCTATATACAAATAATAAAAAAAATTCTGAAAAGAAATTGTTAAAACAAATCCACATGTAATAGTATAAAAATAATAAAATAATTAGAAATTAACCTTGGAAATAAAGAATTTGTACCGTGTAAACTCTGAAACATTGCTAAAAACATTGAAAAAAAAATAGTAGTAACATATATTTATTGTAGTAATATATAGTAACATATTCCACATTCATGGATTGGAAGACATGATATTGTTAAAATATCCACTCTGCTCAGGACAATCTATAGGTCAACCCACTCCCTATCTAAATCTCAATGAATTATTTTGCAGAAATAGAAAAAAACACACATCCTAAAATTCAGATGGAATCTCAAGGGGCCTTTAATACTTAAAACAATTTTGAAAAAAAAAATACTAGATAACTCATACTTCCTTATTTCAAAATATACTAAAAAGCAAAAGTAAACATATTAGTATATTACTAGTATAGAGACAGACATACACCAACAGAATAGAATGTACAGCACACAAATCAACCCTCAAATACATATATGTTCAAATAATTTTTGAAAAGAGTGCCAAGACATCCAATGGAGAAAATATATTCTTTCTAACAAAATGCTTCTGGATATATACCCGGAAGTGAGACTGCTGAATCATATGGTAGTTCTATTTTTAACATTTTTGAGGACCCTCCATACCGTTCATTTATTTTTTGTAATAGCTATACCAATTTACATCCCACAAACAATGTATAAAGATTCCTACGTTTACTGAAATATTTTTGTGTTCCTTTGGTGGTGTCATGTTTCCTTGTTTTGTTTTTTCGTGTGTGCTCCTTGAAGTTTTGTGTTTCTATATTCACTTTGAAGAAGCAGTTATCATCTTCTCCTGTCTTTTCTAACTTCAAGCGGAAAATGCCTTCACCAGTTAGGCAAGGGATTTTGAAGCTCTCTCAGACCTTTTCTTTTCTTTTGTTTTCTGTGATTTTCTTTTTTTTTATTATTTTTGTTTTTACTCCATACCTTTTTTCCTTTCCTGGGAGAATACTTAAGATATTATGTCTTTCCTCCATCAGTCAAAGCCTATGCTGAGAGTCTCTCATTTGTTTTCAATAGGCCAGTGCCCTGAAATTCTCCAGTTTCTGACTTTTTTATTCCCATAGAATTATACCAGTTCTCTGTAGAAGGAGATGCTTACACTTTCTATTTGTGTGGGCATACTGGGAGAGCAAGCCTGGTTGGGTGCTGGTGAGGCACATAGAGTGTATGGACTGCCCATTGGCCAGTTACGGGAGATACCTAGGTGAAGTGTCTCAAGCAGTGTATGAACAGGGTTCTTGTAGGCTACGGGGTTATTAACAGGGTCCATGGACTCTCTTCCCTGTTCCCAGCATCTCCAAACCAGCTAACTGCACTAATTACCTAAGTATTATTGGTGTGGCAATAATGAAGTGGGCTTCTTGGACATCTCACATAACTGGGGAAGCTGGGTGCTTACCCACTCATTTCTCACTTTCCCTTATTAGATAAATTGTAAATGTATGGAATCTGTCTTAGCACTAAGTTGTAATGCCTTGAGGGAAGGGTGACAGGTACAGTGAAACTTTTCTTTAACATTGATTCTCAGATTTTTTTCTCCAATAGTGTGCTGAAATTTTTCTGCTGGACTGCTGGACACTCACAAGGATACTTTCATCCATGGGTAACTGTCAAAATTGATACATCTGCAAGGGGATTGATGGTATAAATCCTCTATTTCACCACCTTGCCAACATCTGTTTACTCAGTATTTTTCAAGTTTATATACATATACATGCACACATACATATACAGGCATATATATAATATATGTAATATAATTTATATATTACATATAATATTTATAAACATTAGAATAATGTTCAGCCAGAACACAATGGCAGCACAGGCATTCTAATTGTTGAGTACCTATGAAGTACAAGTTGTTGAATATTGTCAATATCACTCAGGGGTATAAACAGAATATTTAGAGTTCTGGTGGTAACCACTTAAATAAAAACAATGGGGAGAGAGGTGGAGCAAGATGGCTGAATGGAAGGCTCCACCAATCATTCGCCCAACAAGGACACTAACCAACTATCTACACAAAAATACACCTTCGTAGGAATCAAAAACTAACTAAGCACTCACAGTACCAGGTTTTAATTTCTTGTCTCTAAAAGAAGCACTGAAGAGGGTAGGAAAGACATTTTTGGGTCGACAGCATCACCTCTCCCCCATCCCATGGCAGTGGCTGCATGATGGAGAAAGAGCATCTGTGTGCGTGGCGAAGGAGAGTGCAGCAATTGTGAGACATTACATTGAACTCAGTGCTATCCAGTCACAACAGAAAGCAAACCCAGGCTAAACTCAGCTGATGTCAACCCATGGAGGGACTGTTTAATAAAATAGATCCCTATTTCTTTCCAAATACAAAAATCAATCAAAATGGATTAAAACTTGTATCTAAGACTCCAAACTATGAAACTACTAACAAAAAACATTGCAGAAACTCTCCATGACATTTGTGTGTGCAAAGATTCCTGGAGTCAAATGGAATCATGTCAAGTTAAAATTTTTTCTGTACCAAAAAGGAAACTATCAGCAAAGTGAAGAGACAACCCACAGAATGGGAGAAAATATTTACAAATTACTCATCTGACAAAGAATTAATAAATAGAACATGTAAGGAGCTCAAGCAACTCTATAGGAAATAGTCTAATAATCCAATTAAAAATGGACAAAAGATTTGAATTGACATTTCTCAAAGGAAGACACACAAATGGCAAACAGTTATATGAAAAGGTGCCCAGCATCGCTAATAATCAGAGAAATGCAAATCAAAACTATAATGAGATATCATCTCACCCCTGTTAAAATGGCTTTGACCCAAAACTTGGGAAATAACAAATGCTGGTGAGGATGTGGAAAAAGGGAATCTTCGTACTCTGGTGGTGCAAATGTAAATTAGTGCAATCACTATGAAGAACAGTTTGGAGTTGGAGAACAGTTGGGGAAGAATTCTTCTAAAATCTAAAAATAGAGGTATCCTATGATCCAGCCATCCCACTGCTGGGTGTATATCTAAAAGAAAGAAAACCAGAATATTGGGAAGATATCTTCACTCTCATATTTGTTGTGGCACTGTTCGCAATGGCCAAGGTTTGGAAGTAACCTAAGTGTCCTTCAACACATGAATGGGTAAAGAAAATATGGTACATATACACAGTGGAGTACTACTCAGTCATAAAAAGAAATGAGATTCAGTCATTTGCAACAACATGGATGGAATTGGAGGTCATCATGTTAAGTGAAACAAGCCAGGCACAGAAAAACAGACTTCACATGTTTTCATTTATTTGAAGGAGCTAAAAATGAAAATAATTGAATTCTTCAAGATAGCAGAAGGATGGTTACCAGAGGCTGGGAAGCATAGTGGGGTGTAGGGTGGATGGTTAATGGGTACAAAAAATAGTTAGACAGAATGAATAAGACCTGGTATTTGCTAGTATAACAGGGTGACAATAGTAAAAAAAAAATGTAATTGTATATTTAACAATAACTATGAGTATAATTTGTCAGTAACACAAAAGACAAATGCTTAAGGTGATGGATACCCCATTTACCTTGATGTATTTGTTACATATTACATGCCTATATCAAAATATCTCATGTAACCCATATATATGTATACCTATTATGTACTCACAAAAAATAAAAATATTAGAAATGTAGAGAATACCCAAAATCTTTTCGAAGAATAGTCCAAAATTGATATGCGAAATATGTAAAGAGGAAGATTTGAACAGACAGTAGAATAAGAGGAGATGCCTTAGTTAATCTCCCTGATTGACTGATTGCCCCGGGCCTAGCTGTATTCTCCACTTGAATTTAGCATTTGCCATTTTGTGCTCATATGTAATCATCCTGACACACAAGAGGACAGTACCACAATGAGGTTGGGGAAATAGTTTCAAACTCAGTAACTAAAAAACTTACATTGATGCTCAGATTTACAGTTCCTTGATGATTTTTCACTACATGTTTCTCTTATTTCTAGATTGAGTAGGAGCAGCTTTGCGTACTGAACTGTAGACTATTTTAATGACCATTAACATTTGTACTGGCCAAATTCATTGCATACAATAGCCCACCACAGGCTAGTATTTCATTTTCTTTGAGAACAAAAACAGAATAAGCAGGTTTTCAGTAACGCTATGTAATGTACATTTGTGATATAAACAAACATTATCAACATGATTAGCAAAGAGCAGATATGGACCATGTTTTAGTTTTAAATTATGTATATAGTTATTGCAGTTGGAATTTATTTCTCACGTGATTGTATTTAGTCCTTGAGTCACTTAAGCTTATTTGTATCACTGCTGTTTTTTAAATTTATAATATTTATGTTTTCCACATGACTAAATTTTGGGCCCCAAACCATGTAACCTCAAGGAAATTAAATAAGAATTTATTGAAGGTCTATGCGATGTACTGATGACACTCCTACATGCTCTACATGCAAAAATGAACTATCTACAAAATGTGCTTTGATATGAAAAGTGCTTTCTTTTGTGATGAAGGAAAGGGAGTAGGAAAGCATGTAGATGAATTATTAGGTGGCATACATTAAAATATACAACACTAACAAAACTGATTTGGGGTGAGTCACTAAGGTTTGAAGAGTCCAAGTCAGACTTAATAATGACAAAGCCTTTACAAATGAAGAAAAAGAAAGTTCCAATAAATTATTTATCAACTTATCTAACCTGAAGTTGATTCAGTTGCAAATTATGCATGTAAACAAAAAGCAGAATTTTTATTATTAGATAAATCATAAAATGATCACAACCTAATGAGAAAAATGATCTCAAAATTCAAATTTAAAGAAAAACTAATATAAATATATGTTTTTTCACAAATACCACTAAATCTTTATACTCATTCAGTACAGATTAAACATTTTTGTAAACCAGTAAGAGATAATTAATTTCAGTAGAAACTAACATTCAGTAACTCAGTAGCCTAAAATACTTCCTCCTCCTGCTCCTCCTCCTCACCCTTCCCCTGCCTCTCCTCCTTCCCTCCTCTTTTCTCCCTCCTCCCCCCCTCTTCCTCCTCCCTCTTCTTCTTCTCCTTCTCATTCTTCTTCCTCTCCTCCTGCTTCTACCTGTCTCTGCTTCTTCTGTTTCTGCTTCTTTCTTTTTCCTTCATGTGAATATTTTAAAACTCAGCAGGGTGCTGTACAATGCTACGTGTAATGTTATGTGGTAGGGGACCAAAAAGAGAAATAAGGTTTATTTCCTTTAATCAATTTCTGCATTCATTAGACAGTGCCAAATATTACAAAATTATAATTACCAAATCACTTCTATGGAAAACAAACACATTAACACAAAAAAACACAGTGAACAGCATGTGACTTATGTTATTATAGCTTTTTTTAAAAGACTATTTAATACTGACTTACTGCAACATAATTATAGTTAAAATATCTAATACCTTTTTTCTGCATCATGATATTAATTACACACTATTGATAACAAATATATCTGTTAAACATTCAAGAAGAAAATGAATTAATATAATTGCAATTTTAAAACATTGTAACGTAGGGGTAATAAACTGTATGTTCAGGACCTATTTTGACTGGTGTAATATGTTGGAGGTTTTGGTTATTTTTTGTTACTTCTCAACTTAATAGTGGTGTCTCAGACAAATTTGATAGATCAAATCTTATAAATATAAAGAGATCAAAGTCATCCAACCTTGTAATATGAATATTTGTGCATTAATTTTAAGAGAACTGACACCTTCTCAGTTTAAACAGTATGTATTCCCTAATTTTAAAAGAGTATAATAGAAATTCTACTCAAGAGCTGTTTATAACAGTACTCAGTTATTATGATTATTGTTTTAAAAATGTAGGGTGGAAAACTAGTAAATGAGTGATACATTTTGGTATAACAAATGTTTGGCAGTGATTTAGATTGTTATTTCTACACTCTTCAGTTTTCAATATCACTAAGAGTACTTTTTTTTTAAATTTATTTTTTATTATTATTATACTTTAAGTTCTAGGGTACATGTGCATAACGTGCAGGTTTGTTACATATGTATACTTGTGCCATGTTGGTGTGCTGCACCCATCAACTCGTCATTTACATGAGATATAACTCCCAATGCAATCCCTCCCCCTTCCCCCCTCCCCATGATAGGCCCCGGTGTGTGATGTTCCCCTTCCTGCGTCCAAGTGATCTCATTGTTCAGTTCCCACCTATGAGTGAGAACATGTGGTGTTTGGTTTTCTGTTCTTGTGATAGTTTGCTGAGAATGATGGTTTCCAGCTGCATCCATGTCCCTACAAAGGACACAAACTCATCCTTTTTGATGGCTGCATAGTATTCCATGGTGTACATGTGCCACATTTTCTTAATCCAATCTGTCACTGATGGACATTTGGGTTGATTCGAAGTCTTTGCTATTGTGAATAGTGCCGCAATAAACATACGTGTGCATGTGTCTTTATAGCAGCATGATTTATAATCCTTTGGGTATATCCCCAGTAATGGGATGGCTGGGTCATATGGTACATCTAGTTCTAGATCCTTGAGGAATCGCCATACTGTTTTCCATAATGGTTGAACTAGTTTACAATCCCACCAACAGTGTAAAAGTGTTCCTATTTCTCCACAGCCTCTCCAGCACCTGTTGTTTCCTGACTTTTTAATGATTGCCATTCTAACTGGTGTGAGATGGTATCTCATTGAGGTTTTGATTTGCATTTCTCTGATGGCCAGTGATGATGAGCATTTTTTCATGTGTCTGTTGGCTGTATGAATGTCTTCTTTTGAGAAATGTCTGTTCATATCCTTTGCCCACTTTTTGATGGGGTTGTTTGTTTTTTTCTTGTAAATTTGTTTGAGTTCTTTGTAGGTTCTGGATATTAGCCTTTTGTCAGATGAGTAGATTGCAAAAATTTTCTCCCATTCTGTAGGTTGCCTGTTCACTCTGACTTTAGTTTCTTTTGCTGTGCAGAAGCTCTTTAGTTTAATTAGATCCCATTTGTCAATTTTAGCTTTTGCTGCCATTGCTTTTGGTGTTTTAGACATGAAGTCTTTGCCCATGCCTATGTCCTGAATGGTACTCCCTAGGTTTTCCTCTAGGGTTTTTATGGTATTAGGTCTAACATTTAAGTCTCTAATGCATCTTGAATTAATTTTCGTATAAGGAGTAAGGAAAGGATCCAGTTTCAGCTTTCTACTTATGGCTAGCCAATTTTCCCAGCACCATTTATTAAATAGGGAATCCTTTCCCCATTTCTTGTTTCTCTCCGGTTTGTCAAAGATCAGATGGCTGTAGATGTGTGGTATTATTTCTGAGGACTCTGTTCTGTTCCATTGGTCTATATATCTGTTTTGGTACCAGTACCATGCTGTTTTGGTTACTGTAGCCTTGTAGTATAGTTTGAAGTCAGGTAGCGTGATGCCTCCAGCTTTGTTCTTTTGACTTAGGATTGTCTTGGAGATGCGGGCTCTTTTTTGGTTCCATATGAACTTTAAAGCAGTTTTTTCCAATTCTGTGAAGAAACTCATTGGTAGCTTGATGGGGATGGCATTGAATCTATAAATAACCTTGGGCAGTATGGCCATTTTCACGATATTGATTCTTCCTATCCATGAGCATGGTATGTTCTTCCATTTGTTTGTGTCCTCTTTGATTTCGCTGAGCAGTGGTTTGTAGTTCTCCTTGAAGAGGTCCTTTACATCCCTTGTAAGTTGGATTCCTAGGTATTTTATTCTCTTTGAAGCAATTGTGAATGGAAGTTCATTCATGATTTGTCTCTCTGTTTGTCTGTTACTGGTGTATAAGAATGCTTGTGATTTTTGCACATTAATTTTGTATCCTGAGACTTTGCTGAAGTTGCTTATCAGCTTAAGGAGATTTTGGGCTGAGACAATGGGGTTTTCTAAATGTACAATCATGTCATCTGCAAACAGGGACAATTTGACTTCTTCTTTTCCTAACTGAATACCCTTGATTTCTTTCTCTTGCCTGATTGCCCTAGCCAGAACTTCCAACACTATGTTGAATAGGAGTGGTGAGAGAGGGCATGCCTGTCTTGGGCAAGTTTTCAAAGGGAATTTTTCCTGTTTTTGCCCATTCAGTATGATATTGGCTGTGGGTTTGTCATAAATAGCTCTTATTATTTTGAGGTACGTTCCATCAATACCGAATTTATTGAGTGTTTTTAGCATGAAGGGCTGTTGAATTTTGTCAAAAGCCTTTTCTGCATCTATTGAGATAATCATGTGGTTCTTGTCTTTGGTTCTGTTTATATGCTGGATTATGTTTATTGATTTGCATATGTTGAACCAGCCTTGCATCCCAGGGATGAAGCCCACTTGATCATGGTGGATAAGCTTTTTGATGTGTTGCTGAATCCGGTTTGCCAGTATTTTATTGAGGATTTTTGCATTGATGTTCATCAGGGATATTGGTCTAAAATTCTCTTTTTTTGTTGTGTCTCTGCCAGGCTTTGGTATCAGGATGATGTTGGCCTCATCAAATGAGTTAGGGAGGATTCCCTCTTTTTGTATTGATTGGAATAGTTTCAGAAGGAATGGTACCAGCTCCTCCTTGTACCTCTGGTAGAATTCAGCTGTGAATCCATCTGGTCCTGGACTTTTTTTGGTTGGTAGGCTATTAATTATTGCCTCGATTTCAGAGCCTGCTATTGGTCTATTCAGGGATTCAACTTCTTCCTGGTTTAGTCTTGGAAGAGTGTAAGTGTCCAGGAAATTATCCATTTCTTCTAGATTTTCTAGTTTATTTGTGTAGAGGTGTTTATAGTATTCTCTGATGGTAGTTTGTATTTCTGTGGGGTCGGTGGTGATATCCCCTTTATCATTTTTTATTGCGTCGATTTGATTCTTCTCTCTTTTCTTCTTTATTAGTCTTGCTAGCGGTCTGTCAATTTTGTTGATCTTTTCAAAAAATCAACTCCTGGATTCATTGATTTTTTGGAGGGTTTTTTGTGTCTCTATCTCCTTCAGTTCTGCTCTGATCTTAGTTATTTCTTGCCTTCTGCTAGCTTTCGAATGTGTTTGCTCTTGCTTCTCTAGTTCTTTTAATTGTGATGTTAGATTGTCAATTTTAGACCTTTCCTGCTTTCTCTTGTGTGCATTTAGTGCTATAAATTTCCCTCTACACACTGCTTTAAATGTGTCCCAGAGATTCTGGTATGTTGTATCTTTGTTCTCATTGGTTTCAAAGAACATCTTTATTTCTGCCTTCATTTCGTTATGTACCCAGTAGTCATTCAGGAGCAGGTTGTTCAGTTTCCATGTAGTTGAGCGGTTTTGATTGAGTTTCTTAGTCCTGAGTTCTAGTTTGATTGCACTGTGGTCTGAGAGACAGTTTGTTATAATTTCTGTTCTTATACATTTGCTGAAGAGTCCTTTACTTCCAATTATGTGGTCAATTTTGGAGTAAGTGCGATGTGGTGCTGAGAAGAATGTATATTCTATTGATTTGGGGTGGAGAGTTCTATAGATGTCTATTAGGTCTGCTTGCTGCAGAGATGAGTTCAATTCCTGGATATCCTTGTTAACTTTCTGTCTCGTTGATCTGTCTAATGTTGACAGTGGAGTGTTGAAGTCTCCCATTATTATTGTATGGGAGTCTAAGTCTCTTTGTAAGTCTCTAAGGACTTTCTTTATGAATCTGGGTGCTCCTGTATTGGGTGCATATATATTTAGGATAGTTAGCTCTTCCTGTTGAATTGATCCCTTTACCATTATGTAATGGCCTTCTTTGTCTCTTTTGATCTTTGATGGTTTAAAGTCTGTTTTATCAGAGACTAGGATTGCAACCCCTGCTTTTTTTTGTTCTCCATTTGCTTGGTAAATTTTCCTCCATCCCTTTATTTTGAGCCTATGTATGTCTCTGCATGTGAGATGGGTCTCCTGAATACAGCAGGCTGATGGGTCTTGACTCTTTATCCAGTTTGCCAGTCTGTGTCTTTTAATTGGAGCATTTAGTCCATTTACATTTTAGGTTAATATTGTTATGTGTGAACCTGATCCTGCCATTATGATATTAACTGGTTATTTTACTCGTTAGTTGATGCAGTTTCTTCCTAGCCTCAATGGTCTTTACATTTTGGCATGTTTTTGCAATGGCTGGTACCGGTTGTTCCTTTCCATGTTTAGTGCTTCCTTCAGGGTCTCTTGTAAGGCAGGCCTAGTGGTGACAAAATCTCTAAGCATTTGCTTATCTGTAAAGGATTTTATTTCTCCTTCACTTATGAAACTTAGTTTGGCTGGATATGAACTTCTGGGTTGAAAATTCTTTTCTTTAAGAATGTTGAATATTGGCCCCCACTCTCTTCTGGCTTATAGAGTTTCTGCCGAGAGATCTGCTGTTAGTCTGATGGGCTTCCCTTTGTGGGTAACCCGACCTTTCTCTCTGGCTGCCCTTAAGATTTTTTCCTTCATTTTAACTTTGGTGAATCTGGCAATTATGTGTCTTGGAGTTGCTCTTCTCGAGGAGTATCTTTGTGGCGTTCTCTGTATTTCCTGGATTTGAATGTTGGCCTGCCCTACTAGGTTGGGGAAGTTCTCCTGGATGATATCCTGAAGAGTGTTTTCCAACTTTGTTCCATTTTCCCCCTCACTTTCAGGCACCCCAATCAGATGTAGATTTGGTCTTTTTACATAATCCCATACTTCTTGCAGGCTTTGTTCATTTCTTTTTCTTCTTTTTTCTTTTGGTTTCTCTTCTCGCTTCATTTCGTTCATTTGATCCTCAATCGCTGATACTCTTTCTTCCAGTTGATCGAGTCGGTTACTGAAGCTTGTGCATTTGTCACGTATTTCTCATGTCATGGTTTTCATCTCTTTCATTTCGTTTATGACCTTCTCTGCATTAATTACTCTAGCTATCAATTCTTCCACTTTTTTTTCAAGATTTTTAGTTTCTTTGCGCTGGGTACGTAATTCCTCCTTTAGCTCTGAGAAGTTTGATGGACTGAAGCCTTCTTCTCTCATCTCGTCAAAGTCATTCTCCGTCCAGCTTTGATCCGTTGCTGGCGATGAGCTGCGCTCCTTTGCCGGGGGAGATGCGCTCCTATTTTTTGAATTTCCAGCTTTTCTGCCCTGCTTTTTCCCCATCTTTGTGGTTTTGTCTGCCTCTGGTCTTTGATGATGGTGATGTACTGATGGGGTTTTGGTGTAGGTGTCCTTCCTGTTTGATAGTTTTCCTTCTAATAGTCAGGACCCTCAGCTGTAGGTCTGTTGGAGATTGCTTGAGGTCCACTCCAGACCCTGTTTGCCTGGGTATCAGCAGCAGAGGCTGCAGAAGATAGAATATTGCTGAACAGCGAGTGTACCTGTCTGATTCTTGCTTTGGAAGCTTCCTCTCAGGGGTGTACTCCACCCTGTGAGGTGTGGGGTGTCAGACTGCCCCTAGTGGGGGATGTCTCCCAGTTAGGCTACTCAGGGGTCAGGGACCCACTTGAGCAGGCAGTCTGTCCCTTCTCAGATCTCAACCTCCGTGTTGGGATATCCACTGCTCTATTCAAAGCTGTCAGACAGAGTCGTTTGCGTCTGCAGAGGTTTCTGCTGCTTTTGTTGTTGTTTACTGTGCCCTGTCCCCAGAGGTGGAGTCTACAGAGACAGGCAGGTTTCCTTGAGCTGCTGTGAGCTCCACCCAGTTGGAGCTTCCCAGCGGCTTTGTTTACCTACTTAAGCCTCAGCAATGGCAGGCGCCCCTCCCCCAGCCTCGCTGCTGCCTTGCGGTTAGATCGCAGACTGCTGTGCTAGCAATGAGGGAGGCTCCGTGGGCGTGGGACCCTCCCGGCCAGGTGTGGGATATACTCTCCTGTTGTGCCCGTTTGCTTAAAGCACAGTATTGGGGTGGGAGTTACCCGATTTTCCAGGTGTTGTGTGTCTCAGTTCCCCTGGCTAGGAAAAGGGATTCCCTTCCCCCTTGTGCTTCCCAGGTGAGGCGATGCCTTGCCCTGCTTCAGCTCTCGCTGGTCAGGCTGCAGCAGCTGACCAGCACCGATTGTCCGGCACTCCCTAGTGAGATGAACCCAGTACCTCAGTTGAAAATGCAGAAATCACCGGTCTTCTGTGTCGCTTGCGCTGGGAGTTGGAGACTGGAGCTGTTCCTATTCGGCCATCTTGCTCCGCCCCCCCAGTAAGAGTACTTTTAAAATAAAGTGGTATGTTTTACTTTCTTTTGCATGAGATATTAGGTTGAGGTATATAAAAATTCCTGTGGGTTGCAAAATATTAAGTTTGTCCTATTAGTCGGACTACTTTTTTTTTTCCTTGTGCAACTGTTGTTTATCTTTATAAAACATTCTTAAAATATTATTTGTTTACTTTCTGATTTTATGCCTATATCTATTTTTTAGTTGCAACACTGCTGTGATTATTCTATCATCTATATTTTTATTGCACAATACAGTCATGTTGAAAAGCCAAATAATAATTCTTCTTGAGTCCCCAAATCTTAGAAATAATGATGCTTAACATGAAGGTGGTTTGCACGATCTGAAATGTTGTTAATTTGATTCTAGATATGTATTTTTGACCAGGGTAACTGGAGTTATTACTCATAAGGTAGAATATGTGAAGGGGAATACTGAATTCATCCAGGTGATAAATAATGAATCAAAAGTCATCACTCCTTTAACAGCAAATATCCAAAGTTATTCAGTGAGAAGAGAATCAATATTTTCAATGATACTATTTTTTCTCTTGAATCCATAAACCTAGATTTTCTAATTCATTTGGTTATTACAAAACTCATGATGATAGAAAATGTGACCCTCCTGCCTCATGGTTAAGCCTTCTCAGAAGTCACTTCTAAGCCCAAAAGTACAATTTCACTGGGGGAAAAGATCCTCTCTTTTTAAGGCAAGACTGCCTTTTGTAAAGCTTTTTGTTCATTGTTTGGGTTTGTGTGTTCCTTTAATTTCATTTTAGGTCCTCAAAATTTTCCTTAATATTAGAACTCTCTGTTAATTTGTATCTACCATTAATTTCAAACAGTATCTATGTTCAGATTAGAGGAAAAAGCAAGCACACTTCAGAAATTCAGAAGAATCCTAGTTTTCAATCTTGAAGCATTCATAAATATAAGTTCACATGCGGGCGTCAACCAAATGAATCTAAAAAGGTATGATTTACAGGAGAAAATTAAAACTATTTTTATGTGAAAAATAATGAATTCAGATAATTGACATATTTGACAGTTTATTTGGTGGTGCGATTTGCACTAAGAGGTTTCCAGAGGATATTTTTCCTGTATTTTACGATGTATATTGAAGATATAGCTAATGTTTGTTAGTATATACAACTTTACTAAAAACTCTTTATGATATTAAAATGCTAGTATCATGAAATTATTTCATACTGGTTACTTTTGAAGTAAATAATTAAAATTCACTTCTCACTTTTTTTTTCAATGACTTATAATCCACCAAAGACTTTGTCATTTTGTCTGGTCTATCACACTCCTATGCCCTTTATTTTCCACTCCACTGTCTTCAGGCAGACTTTCCTGTTCCACTGTGGTGAACATGTCTCATAGACACTTTCTCTCACAATGCATAATCCGAATTGTGTCATGTCAGGGATGGAGAAATGCTTTAGCCACATTTAACACTTGATTCCCTGCTGATATTTAATGAAATTTATTTCACTAATATGGATCTTTTCTTTGTATTTTAAGCTCTCACTTTGATAGATATATCAAAATATTTCATAATTTAATAGGATAAAGTATTCAGATATAAAAAGATGATAAATGATTTATAGATTATATATTAGAACACAATAGATGAAATGTAATATTCCAAATTATTTACTTCACTTAAAATATTGCTGTCTATAGTGAATATTATAATAAATGCAGTTAGATTTTAGACACACTGTAAATTCACAATTTACAAAATGTAGGTTTGAAAATATCGTTAAGTATTAGTAAAGCCATTATGTTCATTTTACAGAGGGAAAACAAATTTTCAGATATACCAAAAGCCATAAACCACATCAAATAATACAGCCAGCTCTAGAATGAGGCCTTCTCCTAGCTTCTGTTATGGTCCATCCCCAACAAACTTACCATATGAAGTAATACACAATGTAAATGCTAAAGAAGGTTGGTCTCAGTATAAAACAAAGTCTCTCATTGACCTGTGCATTTATTTAATTATTTTGAGTAACTTTCCTGATAAAAGCCAATACCTTGTTAGGTAATTGCAAAAGTATGCAACATTTCTATAGGATGCTTCTAGTTGTTAATTTGCTTCTTTATATATTTTCACAATATTTTATAAAATCTCACTTCAGTAAGATATAACATAGTAATTATTAAAATTGTCTTTAATGTTGGAAAAGTTTTATATAACACAACATGAAGAATTACTTGAATTACATTGTCTCTCTCTCAGTCTCTGTCTCTCTCACACACCCACACAAACACACATAAGTTTTCAGAATGAGAGAAGGAGATTGAGGGAGGGAGAAGAGAGAAACTAAACTTAATGCTGGTATCAATATTTTGATATATTAGAATATTTTATCCTTTGTTTTAATGTTTCCATTGTCCCAATAAAAGTGCCAAATATCTAATCACAGAGGTTTTTATGTACAACAAAGAATTTGTGGTTCACCCTAAACATTCAGATAGCATCAAATTTAGCTTCATTCTGGATTCAGCTTTCTGGCGAATTGGTAGTGTGACCATGAGCATACAATACTGCTATATATCCTTTACTTAAATGTAAAAACAAGGAATGGATAATATTAGGTTTCATTTTCTTTCTTAGTCGTTCAACTTGTGGCCATTTTTAAAAAGCATTGAGCAGGAATAAATTCTAAGGCTGCAGTCAACCTCGAAGCAACATGATCAATAAATGATATCTGCCTTGCTTTTGAAAGAAAGATGACATACATGTCACATTTTGTTATGATTCCAAATAAATAGGTAGTTTAATTCTCATTTGTTTCTAAATATAAAATGCTAAGTTACAGGCAAAAATACAACTAGATCTAAATTGCAGTTTTAGAGTCTATAATCACTAATGGATTTATTTTGGGTACATTCATTTAATAAACATTAGATTATATGAAATTTCAAACTCTAGTGTTCACTATTTCCATTCCTATACTTGTAATTTCTGTAGATCTGTCATGGTCCTCCCAATTTACAGTGTCTCAGACGTGAAGCAGACGTTCTTTCTGCCAGCTTAATTGTCCTAGATAGCAAGAGATTAGGGCTAAAAAGACAGAAGAGTAAGTAACAGGAAAGCCTTATCTAATTTTGTGCCCAAATATTTTAAGTGTAATTAAAAGAAATGGTACCCCTAACAGATTGTTTATTTCTTGCTACAGACTTTGATAACATTCCCTTCATCTTTTTTCTCTCCTTACAAGTTTTTTGCTTCAGTTTAAAATATTTAAAAATTACCTTGTCTTAAAAATTGCTTTGTGCTCTTAAAAGGTTTTGAACACCTTAGTAGTCTTCCATTGTTCTTAATTGCTTGAAATACAAGGAAATGAGCAAAAGAAATATCTCTTATTTCTTTTTGAGGTGATTCCTTTTGTAATTAGAGGTCTTGGCAGAATTTATGACATTTTTAACCTATTAATATAATTGTATTGTCATCTAACACTCAAGTGAAGTGATCACTTAGACAATGCTAAACTGATAGACTACAATCCAGGAAAAATACTCCAGTTGCTTCAGAACAAAATGTATATGCTTATGATTATACATATATGCACATATACATGCATATGCATGCACATACATGCATATGTCATATAAAACAATACATACACACACATACGTATAGTATATGAAATCAGAATTATTAGTGTATTTTTAAAAGATTCGCTTCACAACGTAATGGACTTTGCATTACTCTTTTATATTGTCAATACAATCAGGACTCCTGACATAGAATCTCAGTCCTGGAGACCTTTGCAAAAATTTCTCTATTGCTTTGAAGGAATGGACAGCTATTGGATTACAATTAAATTTAGGTAGAGATTGAAAGATGATATTTCAAGTTCTCAATATCAGAGTGTAGAGTATAAATATTATAATCAAATCCTGAATTAGATTTTGTGCTAGATTGGTATATATATTAAAGAGTAGAAAATCAGGTTGATATTTTATCTGTAGCTGCTCTTCTCATCAGAACTATGTAACTCTACATTGCTCATATTCATCTTATTCTCCTTCCAAGGGAGTTACACTGTAGAAAAAAAAATATATATGTTACAATAGGCAACATGCTTATGGTAAAGAAAAGTTCATCCTGAAGATAATTAGAAGCTTCCTGGTCAAAGAATATTATGAGTAGTACCTTCATTTATCAGAGCAATGTTAAGTGATTGAACATTAAGTTATTTGGAACACTTTAACATTCTTCTTTAAGAATATTTCTTGTTTAATTTCTGTACTTGAATATTCTTTACATTTCTATATAAATCTCTTTGGTCTTTATTTGATCTGTGATCATGTGTAGAACTATCAATATTTCTCCCAGTTACCCAAATATCTGTGATAACGTGTCCGTTATGAATTCATTTATTATCAAGACAAAGGAAGTTTATAAAATCAGCATTCTGTAAGTCAATAATCTTATCAATTTGAATTCAATTCATACCATGTATTAATAGATAAATGAAGTTTTTTTGAATATTTATCCTAGATTTACTATATTCCTTTGTTTCTCTGACCCTCTGTCTCATCATACGTTTTTGCCTCAGCATAATTTTATGTTCTTTCACAGATCTTAATAGAGTAGCCACATATTCAGTCTTTTCCCTGGAATGTTTTGTTAAACTTAAAGGTCTTAGTGGATTTTACACTCTTAGATGAACCCTACCACTGGGTATCTTAATGGATTCAGGTATTTAAAAAATAGCCATAAACATCATACCCTTGAATTTAACATTTTTGTCAGGTACTTATCTATTAAAGGCTTCTCACTTTATTTTTTACAAGTTGATGGTGATAAACAGCTGCTTTGTCCTATACTGCATGTTCTTGAATTTGTGGACCATATTTAACCTTCAGCTTTTGCTGAGATCAGCTCATTTTTCCTTTTCTTTTTATAATTCTTTATCAAACACAGACAGAAGTCTTTCAAACTTTGTATCTAGGGTACATGATCTTTAGGTGTATGACCTGTCTTCAAAATTATCACTGATAATATTTCACCAAAATGAGTCATTCTGTAATGTAGATAACACTCTTTCAAAGCTCCAGTATCTGTTTCTCTATAGTTTGTACCCATTCCTAAGCCAAAGCCACATATTTTAAGTTCAGGTTATGGGAATGCACCTCATTGAGCAATATTAGTCAGGAAAAACTAGACTATGCTGAAACCACAAACAGCCCCAGTGTCTCAGTAGCATAAGCAGCATCATTTTATTTCTCACTTGTGCTGCTTAACTATTGTGGCAAAGTAAGATACTCTGCTCATTATAGTCAATAAAAACCCAGACTGAAGGAAATTCTTCCTTGATACCATGCTTCCATAACCATCAAAGCAAGGGAAAGACAGAATGGGAGATTTTCACACTGGCTCTAGACATTATGTTTGAAAAGAACACTCTCCACTTCTACTAATGTATTATTGACCAACCTAAGTTATAAAAGCTTTTAAATGTGCAGGGAACAATTCTTCTTGAATGATTCTAATTATCTTATTCCTTTTTATAATATTAAAACCTCTCATTTACTGCTTTTTACTAAAATATTATTGTTTATCATATTAATTTAAATCTAACATTTCATTGCTGCTCCCACAACTTCTGAAAACCTATATATATTTGGTAAATAACCATAAATAAATCTTGGTCATATGTACAAAGTTTAGCACTATTTACTGATCACATGAAGTAACAGACTGGTGTAAGTACTTAGAACAATTATGTAATAAAGATATGTCACAATTTACAAGGAACAGATAATTTTAGTCATGTATATTTATTCCATCAGTTAATAGTCACCTCCATGATGACTTTATTTTTTACTGCTAGGGTTTAAAAGCTTTACCTACTTATTAAATATTTAAAGTTCATTCAGAAAGATTGATTTAATGAAGTAAAAACCTAAAAATTAATAAAATGTTGTTTATATTCTAAATTTAGAGTCAGCCATTAATCTAATTCATTTCTTCTAATCTTTAAAATTCATAATTAGTAATTATAAATTTAAAACATCAAAGGCTCTGCTTATAGTACATTTATTATGGGACATTAAACTAAAATCAGATAGTCTACATTATCTTTGAGCAAACTCAGTGTAGGGTAAATAACAGGTGTGAAAACACTCATAATATTGTTTTATAATTTGTCAACTAATTAGTAATATTTTAAATCTTGACTACATGTTACAAAATACCAATTGATTGCAATTCTGTGCTTCAAATATCTGAAAATTACATCTTGTGAATGTGTATTTATGAATATGTTTGAGAATAATTTATATGTATTTATATATTTGTGTGTGTGTCTATGAGAGAGACAAGAAAGGGAAAGTGAAAATTAAATTTCAAATTCAGTATTATTTAATTATATTTGGAATCTAAAAATTGAAATTTAAGTTTCAATTCAGCATAAATACTGGGCTTTTATAGTTACGTTCATAACAATGGAAGAATTCTTAGAGAACTTAATTTTCCTGATTTTGTTCTTTACTCAGAAAATTACACTGTTGCCTTCTATGGTAGAGAAGAAATACTCATAAGTATCTGTAAAATTAATTTGTGACTTTTCTTCATATGGTCAAGTTCTAAGTATACAAATACCCACACTGTAACACTAGCTTGGGTTCCAAAGTAACTAAAAAATGTATGTTAAGGGTATTAAGGGTATTAATTATCTTGGAATAATCCCCACTAAAGTTACCAGACTGTGGTTATATAATTAAACCAAAAAATGTTAATTTACTTACCCTTGTTTTCATCCCCATAACTCTATGATGCTTAATTTGCCTTGCCATAGTTTTGGTAGTTTTAAGAAAGAAACTTTTCAAGAATAGGCCGGGCGCGGTGGCTCAAGCCTGTAATCCCAGCACTTTGGGAGGCCGAGACGGGCGGATCACGAGGTCAGGAGATCGAGACCATCCTGGCTAACACGGTGAAACCCCGTCTCTACTAAAAAATACAAAAAACTAGCCGGGCGAGGTGGCGGGCGCCTGTAGTCCCAGCTACTCGGGAGGCTGAGGCAGGAGAATGGCGTAAACCCGGGAGGCGGAGCTTGCAGTGAGCTGAGATCCGGCCACTGCACTCCAGCCTGGGCAACAGAGCGAGACTCCGTCTCAAAAAAAAAAAAAAAAAAAAAGAAACTTTTCAAGAATAGTTGGTATAATTACATCTTAATTGACTCATGTTTTGAAATCAGTCCAATACCATAAACATATACCGACCATTAAATATATATAGGGCATAGTACTAATGTTCTCTCCTCTGTTTTCTAAAATTTAGTATTGCCCTGAGACTTTTGGCTATTGTGGAAAGACTTACAAGATTATGTGAGTTGAATTTCTATCATAGAAATAGAAATTTCTAGGAATTTCTATCATAGAAATTTCTATGATAGAAATTTATTTCAATGGGAAGAGTATTACTTTTTACTATTTACCTGAGTTTCATCTCTCATACGGATAATAACTACCCAAATTCCCGGAATACAATAAAATAACTACCAAACGACTTTCTGGTCTTTACATCAGTAAGTGCATAGGAAACTGCTGGCTAAAAAGTTTTCCTGAAGGCTTCTTTATAATCATAATATATAATGAAAAATTAACAAAAGGAGGAGCAATAATTTAAGTTGTTACATGTTGATAACCATAAAGTTTATACATTTTCTTACCTTTTAAGATCAGTTGTATTCTTAAAAAAAATCATGAAAAGTAGTTTTTTGATGCTAAAATTAACAAAATGTATATTATTTGTAGTTATATTTTTTGGTAGCTTAATACATAAAAGTATGTTTTTACTTCATTTTGAGATAATAATCAGCATTGACTGTAGCCTCCAAAGAGGTAATTTTCAAGAAGTAAGTATTAGATTTATATATGTACTTCCTTGATAGTGAATGTCAGGAGATATTAAACAAAAATAAGAACTATATACATTGATTTCACCTATTTTTAGGATAACAAATTATTAAAGTACCTTAGGTGATAGATAATTTTCTTTAAAAACAAAATAAAATATTTCATGGTATTTTCAAGTTTAGGAAATTGCAGATCAGGACTTTTTGACTGATAATATTTGTTCTTTAGTCCTGTCCTTTAACTATGGGGAAAGTAGACCCACTTTTCATTTCTAAAGGATATTGAATTTATATAAAAGAGATGAAGAAATACCTAGATTTAAATTAGTTGACAGTGACATTGGCTATGGGGATTTTATAAGCATCCTCTAATATTAAGCTGCCATCAACACTTCAGATAATGTGGAGTAGCATTATCAGAATTGGCTTGATGAAGACCACTTGAAATAAAGAAATACAGTTAAAGAAAATTAAACAGCAGAAGTGTCAATAGCTAAAAGTACATGTAGCAGCAATGAAAATAACCATGACTGTGTCATGATATTAGAATATAAGAATTCCAAGTATGAGGAGGAATTATTTTGAAATTCTATTGAGAAACTTTTATGATATTTATAGGAAAGTTTGGGAAACATGATTATTTAATGTATGTAAAATTAACAAAGACAAGAACATTTTATTATTAAAGCTATTCTATATTTCATATTTGGAAATTGAACTTGTCATTACTAGAATATCAAGTCCCACACGAACTTGACTGTCATTTATTCTAGTTTAAATTTTTGAGTTAAAACCTGGCATGGTTGAAAGGTTCTGAACTACTTCATCAGGATGCCTTTATTTAACATTAAGTCCAGACATATGATTATTAGGTTCACGTCAAAGGAGAACAGTCAGTTTGTATAACCATCAGAAGTCTATGTTTAGCTGATCTTGTGATAAACATATGTAATGACAAGTTGCCCAGTTGCTAAGAGAGCAATGAAATTGAGAAAATCCTTCGGGGTAAAGTAACACTACAACCATATGCTGAAGTTCCACTAGAGTCAGCAAGCCTGCTTTCAAATCCTAGCTCTATCACTTAGTAAATGTGTGACCTTGGCTACCTAGTTAACCTCTCTATTCCAGTTTCCTGATCTGTAAAATGGAAATAGTAGCCATGATGTTGTTAGGTGGATTAAGTAAGTTAATATTTACAAAGCACCTGGAACAGTAATTGACACATTGCAAGGTCTAAATAACTGTTAAATAAAATTAAAATAAAATAAATCTGCCTCAGATATAAACAAATGAACATTATATGTAATAGAAGTTTAATCAGGTTTTGAATAGAAGAGAATCCAAAGCCCAGTTTGTTCTAACACAAAATAAAAGTTTTAGAGTTCTCAGATGTTGTGCCTTGACCTGCCAGTGAGAAGCTGAAGCAGTTTTTAATGGGTTGATAGGTCTTTCTATGATAAGTGAAAGTGCTCTCTTGCCTTTCTTTTGCATAAATGTGGTCAAAACAGGTTTGTGGGTTTTGCTTGCTAATTTGCTTAGGGCACCTTCTTTGGAGAAATTAGAAAACAACTGACATCCATCACCAGAGGGAACTGAGACTTTGAGACCACCTGCTACTTACTTTGACACATCAATGCCAACCTTTTGGAACGTGTCTAAGCCACAGGGGGTAATGACCAGGTGTGCTGGCATATTTTGCCACTTCATTTCTGTGTTTGATCTGATTAAAGTGCAAGCAGGTTATTTTAGGAATTTTTAATTTTTGCTGAATATATCTCTAATACTATATTTCCCTGGTTATGCTTGCAGAAAAGTTTTTGAAAATGCCTTAACTGAAGAACAATTTTCATAAACTTCTGATTTTGTTTTAACTTTTAGATCTTTGCCTTTATGTAGTAACTGTCATTATCTCCTCAAAACTCCTTTTACACTTACCTCTGTTATCATCTTTACCACATAATATTTTAATTATTTGTCTCTTTCATTTAAATTCAACTTCCTAATGATAAACGTCCTATTGTTCTTAATATCTGCTTTAGAGTTGTACATACAAATGGCATAGGTGGGATACATAAACCCCATAGAGGAAAGGAAAAGCAACTGTTAACTCACCAGAGAAAACGGTGTCTGTTGAGAACTGTTACTTTGTTCTAACCTAATAATAACAATAAGGAGGCCTAATATTCAAATAAAATGCCTTTAGATTGACAAGCAGAAATATTTTATGCTTTTTTAAAATCCAAATTAAGAATCAAATATGCTTTTAAAGAGAAGACTGAAAAAGACATTTGTGGTTTTGGGATATAAATCTTTTGGTTGTTTCTCTGTGAGTTAGGCTTTGAAGGAGATTTTTCTTATTTTTCATGAGTAGTTGAGATCACGTGCAAGCAGAATCAAGCAGACCTCTATCTTCCAAGTGGAGCAAAGCTACTCACGTGAATACTGGGCTAAATAACAAAGCCCAGTAAGATTCTTGGTTTCATATTTTATGTTTTCATTTTAAACTCATTTTTTGAAAAGAGAAATCATATAACTTTATATTTTTCAAACTCCATTGTAATTAATATTGACAATTTCCATCCAATTTGATAAATTCTAGTATCATGAAACTGCCCTTTTCAAATCAAACCTGATGCAAGTATGAGAACCTCAGTGGAAAGAAGGGCCTATGTCCATCATCTTTCTTTTTGTTCTACCTTAATTGCTCTGACATCTTTGGAAAGATGACCTGGGGAAATTGAGGAAGGAGAAGGGAAGGTGGGAGCAGAAAAGGTCTTATTTGATTCTTGTCTTTTGGCTGCAACAGATATTTAAAACTTACTGCTATTTTATTCTCAAGGGGCACATTATTCCTGGTGATTAAGAAATAAATCAGCCCTGAGATCTGTGGACTAACCTAACACTGGTAGATAGGCCTCAGTCATATTACAATATTATCTGACACTCTGAACTAAGGCCTCGGTATTATCACAAGTTAAACTGATACTGATAGATAGATCTTGTTATACTCCTGATGGACATACGTTATATCTCCCAGAAAACCAACATCAGACAAGGTCATTCTAAGAACATGATGAAGTAATACAAAAGCGAGATCACTGTGTTCTGCTAAAATCAGTAACATCTACTCATTTATCAGTTACAGTTTTGTCCTCAATCTAGTCTGCCTTTTCCACAGATAAGATTTCTTGAGATACCTACCCATGGAATTGCTCCATTTTCTGACAACAACCAATGGAGAATGAATCCCTGTTTCCTTAAGAAAGTAAACCAGAACCGAAGTTGGGTCATAAGTTCTTTCTAATACTCTCTTACTTAGATACTTCACGGTTTTCTACAGTAAACAACCTCTCCACGTGCAAAGAGTAATATACACAACTTTGTAGACTGCAGTATGCTTTTGGTAGTACTTTGCTAAGAGCATTGGCACGAGGTTGTTCAGAAATCCCTTAAAAATGGGGATCTCCCATGTGCACTTTTCTTAACATGAATAGAAGTTGCTTTCTGTTGGCATTTTATTGCAGTTATCTCCACATTTATATGTTTGTCTTCTTGACATCTTTACTCCGTTATCTATTAAGCATTAAGTGTTTATTAAGCTTTTTAAACTTAACACATGGGATAAAACATAATTATAATATCTCCTTTTCAAAATATATTTCTTCCATAATTTTCCGTATTTCAACAAATAGTACCTCTACTCTGCCAGTAACTCAGGACAAATATCTAAAGGTCATCTTTGAACCTTCTTTTCTTTCAAAAACCACAGCCAATTAGGACATTCACTGACTTGAGAATGACTTTTCTTTGAAAAAAGTCTTCCATTTTGCAACGTGTATATTGAACACTGCCTCTAACAAAGATCACCTTAAATACTTTAGTACATTTCTAATTTCTCTCATTTCATTGTCCCTTTTCTTCCTGTGATATTCCTTCTGCATAGCAATCTAAGAGACCTCTTTAGAATGTGAGATTCCATATCTTAGCTCTTGAAAACCCTCTGAAATAATGTCATCTCACTCTAGTGAAATCCAAAGCCCTTATTATTATCAGCCAGTTCTTATAAATTCAGTCCAAACACCATTCTAATTTCATCTCCTACTAGTCTCTTATTTCTCCTGTTTATTTTTTTAATCAGAGGAATAATTTATGCCTGTTTTCTTGATGTTTATAAAGCAAGCCAAGAATGTTGCCAAAAGGGACTTTATTTACTGCTTAAAGTTATATTTAATATTATTTCCCCCACTTATCTACATAGTTTCTTTGATTTTTTTCTCATGTTCTTTGCTTAAGCACCACAACATCAAAAAATGGTATCCATGAAGATATTTATAAAATAGCAACACTACTCATTAATCTCTATTATCCTTATTTTGCTATACTTTTAGTTACGGCATTTATATTTAACAACAGAAAAAAATTAGAAATGGATGAATAGAGGAACAGATATATAAAACATAGGAAACAAAGGAAAATGGCAATGCTAGTCCTACTTTTTCAGTAAATGGATTAAACACTTCAATAGTAAGTCAGAGATTGACAAAAGAGAAAAAAGAAGCACAATCCAACTACAAGCTACCTATGAGAGACACATTTTATATTCAAATATAACCTATGTTGCTTACAAGAAAGACAAAATTGTACATACAAATTTTATGTACAATTAGTTACATACAAAATGTAACTAAGTAAAAGCTTGAGTAGCTATACTAATATTAGACAAAAATAGACTTACTTTAAGGAAAGAGAATGTCACTAGAATAAAAAGGATATTTTATATTAATAAAAGTATCAGTGCATCAGTTAAAACATATATTCGCCTAACAGTGAGCCCCAAAATATGAAGCAAAAATTGTGGAATTGTAGAGAGTAGCGCACAATTAAAAAACAATACTGGTACATTTACTATCTCACAGGTTGAATGAATGAATGAAACAGCCAGGCAGAAAATTAAAAAGAAACAGGACTCTTGAACAATACTATAAACTAACTAGATCTAACAGACAAATCAACAAGCAAAAAAAAAAAAAAAAAAACCATTAAAAAAATGAGCAAAGAACATGTACAGACACTGCTCCAAAGAAGACATCCAAGTGCCCAAGAAATATAAGAAAAAACGCTCACGTGACTAACCATCAGAGAAATGCAAATCAAAACCACAATAAGAAATCTCGTACCAGTAAGAATGGTTATTATTAAATAGTCAAAAACTAGCAGATGCTGGCAACGATGTGGAGAAAAGAGAATGCTTATACACTGTAGGTGGGAATATAAAGTATTTCAGACACTAGAAAGTAATTTAGAAATGTCTCAAAGAACTTACAAAAAGAACTACCACTCAAGTCAGTAATCCCATGACTGGGTATACATACCCCCCTCCCCAAATAAATTATCCGATAAAAAGGACACATGCACTTGTATGTTCATCACAGCACTGCTCACAATAGCAAAGACATGGAATCAACCTACGTGCCCATCACTGGTAGACTGGATAAGGAAAAAAGGCACATGTACACCATGGAATACTACACACCTGTAGAAAAAAAATAAAATCATATCCTTTACAGTGATATAAATACAGCTGTGGGCCATTATCCTCAGAGAACTAACATAGGAACAGAAAACCAAATACCACAGAGCTAAACATTGGGTACACATAGACACTAAGATGGCAGCAGTAGACACTAGTGACTCAGAAAAGGGAGTTAGAGGGAGGGTGTAAGGGCTGACAAACTATGTGTCAGGTATTGTGGTCACTGCCTAAGTGATGGGATCAATTGTATGCCGAAGCTCAGCATCATGCAATGTACCCACATAACAAACCCACAAATGTATTTCTTGAATCTAAAATAAAAGTTTAAGCTAGAAAAAAAGTAGTAATAATTAGGAATGATTTCAAATTAATAATCTAAGCAGATGACTGGGTAAAGAAGAGCAAACTGATCTTTAAAAGTCCTAAGAAAGGAAAACAATAAAGAACAAAGTAGAAATAAATGAAATAACATAAAACCAGTAGAAGAGTATCAGTTAAACCAAGAGTTTATTGCTTCAAAATATAATAAAATAGACAAATATTTAGCTATACTAACAACAACAACAACAAAAACCAAAACAATTTAAATTACTAAAAATAGAATAAAGAAGGATGTCACTTCCAGTATTAACAACTATATTCCAAAAAATTAGATAACTTAAATTAAATAGACAAGTTCCTAAAAAGGAAACATAATACCAATACTGATGCAAAATGTTAGAATATCTGAGTAGACCTACAACGAACCAATATATTGAATTATCAACTTAAAATAATTTCAACAAAAAGAATGTCAACTCCTGATGGCTTAAATGTGAATTCTATCCAACATTTAAAGAATAACTAATATTATTTCTTCATAGGCACTTGCAAAATAAAATAGAACAGGAGGTACCCTTCCTACCTCTTATTTCAATTCTAGGAAGATAGCATCACCCTAATGTCTAAATCAAAATAACATAAAATGACAGACAAGTCATCTTTATGAATATATCTGCAAACATCCTCAACAAAATATTAGCAAAGTAAAATCCAGCAACGTATATATGATTAGACACATGACCAAGTGAATTTCTGTCCATAATGCATGGTTACCATGGAAAAGTAAAAAAAAAATTTGACAGAAATTTCACGATTAAGTGCACATACACACACACACACACACACACACACACTCACTCACTCACTCAACAAAATAGGAATAGAAGGGGATCTCTTAAACCTGAATGGCCATGTGTGAAAAACCCACAGATAAGATCATACTTAAAGGGGAAAGAAAAAATGTTTTCTCCCGAAGGTCAGGCTCAAGACAGAATATCTGCTCTGCACTTAACATTTCTGCTCAGTATTGCACTGAAAGTTCTAACCAGGTCAATTAGGGAAAAGAAAAACAAAAAGAAAAAGAATGTTTCCATTCAAGTTGGGAACATTATCTTATTTACATTTTGTATGATCTTGTTATAGAACATCTTGAGGAATCAATTAAAAATAATTAGAACTAATACATTATTTCTGCAAGTTTGCAGGATACAAGATTAATATAGAAATATCAATATAGAAAATGAATATATACACACACACACACATATATATATATATAGAGAGAGAGAGAGAGAGAGAGAGAGAAAGGGGGGGACGGGGGGGAGAGAGAGAGAGAGAGAGAGAGAGAGAGAGAGAGAGAGAGAGTGTCTAGCTCCGTCGCCCAGGCAGGAGTGCAGTGGCACAATATTTGCTCACTGCAACCTTCACCTCCCTGGTTCAATCAATTCCCCTACCTTAGCCTCCCAAGTAACTAGGATTACAGGCACATACCACCACACCTGGCTATTTTTCTTGTATATTTTTAATAGAGATGAGGTTTCACCATATAAGCCAGACTAGTCTCAAACTCCTAACCTCAAGCAATCAGTCTGACTCAGCCTCCCAGAGTGATGGAATTACAGGCATGAGCCACCATGTCCTGCCAGAAAATGAATATATTGATAAACACATAGTGAACAGTGTGCAAAAATTATTATGAAAATAATTCCATTTAAAATAGCATCAAAAATAATTTTTAGTACTTATGAATACATTTAACAAAAAAGTGCCAACATCGTACACTGAAACTACAGAACATTATTGAATGTAATTAAAGAATAATACATAGATAAATGGAAATATATATCATGTCAATAGTTGGAAAGCTTAACATAAAGATAACAGTACTTCCAAAATTTATTTATGTATTCAGCACAATCTCTATCAAAATCTAGCTGCCATTTTTGCAAAAAAATAAAAATTAAAATGACAAGTTGAACCTATAATGTACCAGACAATGCAAAAGACCTAGAAAAGCCAAAACAGTCTTGAAAAATAAAAAAGTTGAAGGATTCAAACATCCAGGCTTCAACTCTTATTACAAAGCTATGATAATGAAGATTAGGTAGCATAGACATATAAATTAATTGAGCAGAATTTAGAGTCCAGAATTATACCACCACATCTATGGCCAATTGAATTTTGACCATAAGATGTCAAGACAATTCATTAGAAGAATTTATTTGTCTGATTAATTAATTTATTTATTTTTACAAATGGTGCTAGGATAGGTGGCCATCCGTATTACATAGAATGAAATTATACCTCTTTATTACATCTTACACAAAAATTAACACCAATGGATCATATATGTAAATATAAGAGGTATAGCAATAAAATACTTAGAGGAATATTTATCAGTGAATATTTGAAACCTTAGGTTAGGTAATGGTGTATCAGATATGACACAAAAATCACAAATGATGAAAATTGACTTTACCAAAATTAGAAAAAAATGCTGCAAATGATACTATAAAGAAATGATAAGACAATCTGCAAGATGGGAGAAAATATTTATAAATAGTACATTGGGTAATGGTCTTATATTCACAATATATAAAGCAACATTATAATTAAATAACTAAAAGATAAATTAATGGGTTAAAACTTAGGGAAAGCTTTAGGCATTTCTTTATAAAAGATAGCTGGCCAATAAGTACATTTTTAAAATGTGTAATAACATTTTTGATTAGGGAAATGCAAATACAAACATTATGAGATAGTGCTTAGATACATAAGGATGACTTCAATAAAAAAGACTAACAACGATGAGTATTGATAAGTGTGTGGAGATGTTCAAATCCTCATAAATTGCTAATGGGAATATAAAATGGTATAGCCACTTTGGAATAGTTTGTCATTTCCTTAAAAATGAGAAAATGTTAAGAGTTAACCCATGGCATGAATATTTCACTCCTAGATATATATTTAATAGAAATGAAAACGTTATGTCCACACAAATTGTGTTCAAAGGATTATTATTCAAAATAGACTAAAAAGTGGATAGAATCCAAATATCCATCAATTGATAAAAGGGTAAATTAAATAAGGTATATTTATACATAAAACACTTATTTTATAATAAACAATAATAAATTACTGATATATGCCACTCTATGGATTAACCTTGAAAACATCAAAGTAAGTAAAAGAAATAATTTCTAATTTCCACAAATTTCTTGATTCTCTTTACATGAAATATCAAGATAAGTCAACTTTATAGACACAGAAAGCAGATTAGTGCAAATCTGAAGCTGGAGAGAGAAGGCTGCTGAATCTGGGGAGAGATGACTGCTAATGAGTATAGAGTTTCTTTTTGGGGGTGATGAAAATATTCTAAAATTAGATTATCATTATGATTGCATAATTCTGTTAGTAAATTAAAAAGTGTTGAATTTTACACTTAAATGGCTAACTTTTGTGTTATGCGAGTGATACATTAATAAAACTAATTTTTAAAATTATGAAACATTGCAATTAATAGACCAATACCGGATTATAAAGTAAATTTTAATAACTTTAAAAATATTTTATTCTGTTTTGTATTATGCAATATATTTTACAGTAAATGATGTATATGTAATGCATATATACAATTTAAAGATGCATTAAAAAAACAGCTTAAGAAATCAAATATCAGCAACATAGACATTTTCCTGGGCCCTTCCCTGGACACTTGCCTTTATTCCCACTCCAGAGGTAAGAACAAACTATAATTGTTATTATTCACTCCCTTGAGTGTCTTTAAAAGTTCACCACATGTATGACTCATAAAATAATTTGATCTGGCTTTCTCTAACTTTGAACTTTTAGGTGAAATGAAAGAGTGTAGGTTTCATTATTACTAGATTCTTTCAAAAAATGTGTTTTGTGATTTATTCCTATTGATGCTTAGAGCATAGTTATTTATTTATTTAATTGATATTTAATAATTATATATATTTTGGGGGTACATGTGATTTTGATACCTGTACACAATATGTAATGATCAAATCAGGGCAATCGGGGTATCCATCAACTCAAACATTTATTTCTTTCTTTGTGTTGGGAACATTACAAATCTAGCTATTTTGAAATATATAATAAATTATTGTTATCTATAATTTTCCTATTGCACTACTGAATGCTAGAACTTATTCCTTCTACCATTGATTTACACCATTCTATTTAATGTGTATGTCAAAATATACTTACAGTCTACTTCTCATGCATATTTGAGTAGTTTCCAGTACCATAGTATAAAGAAAATGCTTCTTTACATATGCACACAAACAGTATACGCACATATGTGTATATGGATGTTTGCATGTTATACAATGCTATAGTTGTTTCAAAATAAAATTAAGATAAATTTTCTGAACTAAATATTTTTAATATGATTTGTAACACTTAGAAATGTTTGTAACATTTCAATTTGAATGCTATATTGCCATCAGAAATACATTCTCTATTTAAATTGTATACAATTTGTAGTGAAAAAACATTGTCACATGCTTAAAATATTCTAAGAATACTTAGACATTTTCCAATGACTGGACTGATTTTAAATGAATTTCATTTAAATAAAATTAATTTTAAATTATTTACTCATTGTTCTAGCCATATGACAAGTGCTGCATAGCTGCAGGTGCCTAGTGACTACCATACTGACAGTGTTGTTCTAGACACACCAGAGATTCTCTATTCTAATAGAAGTTAACAGGAGAGCACCTAGAAAGTAGGTGGTTGGCATTCAGGAAAACTTAACCATGACAATGAACCAGGAACTGATAATTCCGGTTCATTGAAGGGTCAGTGTGATTAATCACACTTTTTCTTATGTCCTGACCTCTTTCTTCTCTAATCTTTATTTCCTTTTCTTTATTTCAGAAAAAAATGTAGCTCCTTCGATATTTTCCCAACTTTAACACTCTCAATGTGCTATGACATATTGCTCAACTTACTATGATTACCTATTTTTCAATGTCTGTGTGCAACATAAACAAAAACAGAACACTAAAAAATTATTTGCAAAAGACCGTATAACTTATTTTAGTTTATATTCAGTAGCAGAAAATAATGATTATTTAATAAAATACCCTAAATTAACACATTATAAGCATTAACAAGTTTAGTGACTATGAATTTCTCTCATACATTTCCACAAAGATGTAATGTAAAGAACTATTACCTTTCCTTTCTTCGAAAAGAAACTGCTTGTGTTCAACTAAAAGTTAATACTTATGAAGTCATAAATCAAGTAATTTAGAATGTTATAATGCTTCCTGAAACCTACTTTTCTACTTTTAAAAATATAACTCTCTAATTCCTGAGAAGTCTTGGGAAAAATCATAATGTTCTAACACGTTCAGAATTTTAAATAGTTTTGATAGAGACAGAATACAAACATGTCAATATTAATTACCTTTATTTTTAGAAGTAAACAGACTACTTAAAAATGTATTATAGGTACAATTTTCTCTTTGCCAGAGAGCATTTAATCTTGTATCTAACTTGTATCCATATTCTATATGGTTTTTTTTTTTGATAGAGGAATAGAGATTTTAAACTTTGTTAAATATGAAAATTTAGCACATTGGAGTTAAATAGAGGCCAGGTATGGTGGCTTATGCCTGTAATCCCTTAGCTTTAAGAAGCCAAGATAGAAGGATTACTTGAGGTCAGGAGTTCGAGACCAGTCTGGGGAACAGTAAATAATTTTAAATTAATTTTATTTAAATTTAATTCATTTAAAATCAGTCCAGTCGTTGGAAAATGTCTAAGTATTCTTAAAATATTTTAAGTATGTGACAGTGTTTTTCATGCATCTCTACAAAGTATTTAAAAAGTAACCAGACATGGTGGCAAACACCTGTAGTCCTTGCTACTCAAGAGACTGAGGCAGGAGGATTGTTGAGCCTGGGAGTTGGAGGTTACAGTGAGCTATGATTATGCCACTGCACTCCAGCCTAGGAGACAGAGCAAGCCCCTAACTCTAAATAAATGAATAAATAAATATCAAGGAGAAATATCACAGAAGCTAAATCACTTATTTTGGAGAAATTTCAGAAAAAACAATGTTTTATAGGTATATGAATCTCTATTATTTTTCTTTTCTTACATAATGGCATATATTAAATGTTTACATTATATCCAAGATTGTTAAACATTTGGAAAGTAGTAACCCCTAAACATCACTGGTAGGAATGAATTTAATAACACCTTCAAAAAGACAATATGACAATATACACTAAATGTTTAAGTGTTTGTTTTTACTTTTTCCACAACTTGATTTAGATATTTTAAAAATTACTTATGTTTTAAATTGACACATAATCATTTTACATATTTATGAAATATATAGTGATTTTTCAATTCAACACAATGTATACTGATCAAATCAGGATAATTATCCTATTCATCATGTCTAACATTTATTATTTTTGCATTGGGAACATTACAAATTATCTCTTCCAGCTATTTGAAAATATATAATAAGTTGTTGTTAACTATAGACATCCTACAATGCTGTAGAACATGAGAGCTTATTCCTCCAGTCTACCTGCAATTTTTATCCTTTAACCATCATCTTTCCCTATCCCCCTGCCACTTTCCAGCCTCTAGTAACCACTATTCTACTCTCTACCTCTAGAAGTGAATCTCTATTCTTTTTCCACTCTATCTCATCATCAGTCCATCAGAATTTCTCTGACATGAAAAAGAGAATAATAAAAGTACACAAGGCATAGCTAACAGGATATGACAGTGGGTAATCTCAAATGTAATATTTGAAGAAGGCAATTCTCCAAAATTGGAATTTAAAGCTATATGGGCAAACTGTTACTACCATGCTTCTGAAAATACTCCTACTAAACTTCATGAAATGTACATTGTTGTAATGACATGTAGGGTGAGAGGGCATTAAATTGGAAGATATTAAACGATATTGAGATGGAACTCTTGGTCAAAACAGTAATTAAAGTGAGATTTCCTTGGCCATCGTATTTCTTATTCCTACTAATACCCAATAATGTTCCTACTGGTTCCAACTCATACTACAATCAGGCTTTCCTTGCTTCTCTATATTACTCTGTACTCCATCAAAGTAAGACAATAAATGAAAGAACAGGTCTTGAGAGCAAAATCATGTTCTAATGGCATCTTTGATTTTGTGTTTTAAAAAGTCAGACTATTTTCAAAATTGCAGGAACATAATGTAGCCTGTTCCTTTTTTTTACACTAAGATTTTGCATGTGAAGAACTCTTCAATTACTTAATAAAATTTATATTTAGTAGAGAGGTCTTCATTTTTAATTAAGAGTCCATAATAAGGTAACTTTATATTAATTTTTAATGATTTTTAAGTATATTTTATTGAAATTTTTACATGCTATATATGTTTTGGTTCATAACTCTCATTTATATCATTTGTCTTTTGCTCTCTTGCTCTCTTCTAAATAAAAACTTACGAACTTCTTTTCTAAATGATTATTATTAAAATTAATAATATAAATAACAGGATGTAAATCAAAAGGTAATATTCTGAATTTGACATTTTAATAATCCTACAACATACCTAGCTTTCAACCTTTTCTTAGTTCAAAAATAAGTCTCCTGACTTGCTTATTCAAATACTAAAATTTATTGCTAATTGATGGATTTAATTAGGAAATTGATACCTGCATTTTTGTCCTAGTTCTAACGCTTGTGTAAAGAGAGACTAATAACGTTTTAAAGCATCGTTTTTGTAAAATAATCTCTTTTAAAAAAATCAATTTAAAAATATACTCTATAATACTTGAACCAGCACAGAATTTCACTACACTTTTTGGATTTGTGAAAAGGTTCACTGATGCCCATTACCTACTCTATTGACTCCAGCTATTTGCCTTTCTTCACTCATTCTGAGATTTATCTCATCAACTGCACATGTGTTTATGAGATGGTCTTTTTTGCTTGTTGATTCTCTGACATTTTTGTCGTTTGCTTTGTCTCCAGAGCCTGGCCAAATTTGCGTTTAATTTTCTCAAAGGGAATGTTTAATCTTTGGTTTTGAAATTTTAAATATATTAAAGAAAAAAATATTTCATTTTGGTTCACTGTCAAAGATAATCACCCCAATTTTGTAGCTAAGACACTCAAAGAAGTAACAATCATTAAAACATTTTCAAAAATCAGAAACTTCATAAAACATGACCAAGATATATGTAAAAGATATATCATGCATATATCATTTCCTAAATAAGATTTTATTTTTCAGTCCTCTTGTGAGATTACTATTTGTGATTAGATATAATTAGTTTAGAGATTAGCTATAATTTGAACATTAGTAAAGATAAAAACAGTTTATCATGTAGCATATATTTATTGCCAAATATACATATCCTTTATATGTAGAAATTCTATGTAAAACTTATGTGAAATTCATACAAATAAAGAGTTTTAGTATATAATATATATTAATGACTGTATAATGGTAAAATGACAAAAGAATAACAGAAAAACTTATCCTATCTATATTTTTGTCCTACTTCTACCAAGGTAACCTATCATTTTTATCCTGGTTCCACTTACATAACCAATCCTAGTTCCACTTAGTGTTTTTTTTTATTGATGTTTTTGTTGGTTTTGTACACTGGGTCTATTGCTTGAATCTTAATTTCTATTTTTCATACAATCTACACAACTTGATTTTCTCACTCTTGATAGCAGGGGCCATGCCAGCCTTTACTGTATTTTTCATGGCTCCCTGCACAAATCTTGGTTCATCAAATGCAGTTAACAAAACACATATCAAATCAGAAGATGAATATCTTCATAGGCACCTATAATGTATTTACATTTGCAGATAACAATTGCATTTCACAGGTATTATGTAAAATATTTGTAAAGTTCTTAAACATATAATGCTGTAAAAATGCTAGCCACCAGAAGATGGTGATCATTGCCATTTTATTAAGTAATGACAGAGGTCTATATTGTATAATTTTTAAATTTTATTTGGCAATATTTTAAACTTGTCTTTTAATATGACTTTTTTTATTACTATAACTAAGAACTCATTATTTGCTTTATATTTTCTTATTGAATGTGTAAATACTTGTCATTTAAATCAAACCTCGTTGACAAAATTACCTATTAAAGATTGGAAATTGTCTAGCAAAATTAACAAACACCTCATGGGAAAGTAGTAAAAATCGATGATAGTGCCTCAATTTAATTATAACATTTTGTTAATTTTACTTTTTTGCTTTTGTCTGTGGTACTCTGAAATCCTTCAATACTTTTAACTAAAGTATATCAAAGAACTAAGCATCCGTTCTCAAGGAGAATTCTTGCAGTTTTTGCCCATTCGGTATCATGTTGGCTGTGGGTTTGTCAGATGTCTCTTATTACTTTGAAGTATGTTCCTTTGATGTGTAGTTTCTTGAGGGTTATCATAAAAGACATTGGATTTTATAGAAAGATTTTTCTGCATCTATTGAGATGATGGAATCAACCTAGGTGCCCATCAACAATGGATTTGACAAAGAAAATTTGATATATGTATAGCATGGAATACTATGCAGCCATTAAAAAGAAAGAAGCAATGTTCTTTGCAGCAATATGGATGCAGCTAGAGGCCATTATCCTAGGAAAATTAACACAAGAACGGAAAGCCAAATACTCTATGTTCTCACGTATAAGTGGGAGCTAAAAACATCAGTATTCATGGACGTGAAGATGTCAACAGTAGACTCTGGGGACTACTATAGGGGATAGGGAGGAAGGAGGGCAATGGTTGAAAAACTAACTGATAGGTCTTTGCTCAGTAGCTAGGTGACAGTATCATTCATACCTCCAATATCAGCCTCATTCAAGATACCCAGGTAAAAAACCTGCACATGTGTCCCCTGAATCTAAAATAAAAGTTGAAAAAGAAAAGAAAAAGAATGATATAAAGGAGTACTATTCACTAAATATTTCCAGCTCTCTACTTCCCAAATTGTGTAAAAAATGGAAAACTAATATATATTCAAAAGAAATAAAATTAATGTCTTGAAGAGAGATGTGTATCCTCATGTTCATTGTGCCGTTATTCACAATAGCCAAGATATGAAACTGACCTGTTTATCAACCAGTAATGGATTAAAGAAATGTGGTGTCTGTATTTGTGTGCAAATTTTTATGCATGCACAATGCACAATATTCCGCCATAAAAAAAGTGGGAAATCCTACCGTTTGTGAAAACATGAATGAGCCTAGAGGGCATTATGAGAAGTGCAATAAGCCATAAACAAAAAGACAAGTATTGTATTATCTTACTTATTTGTGGAAACTAAAGAATCAAATTCATAGAAACAGAGTAGAACAGTGCTTACTGGGGGATTGCAGGTGGGGAATAACAAGAGACATTGGTAAAAGAGTATAAAGTTTCACCTATAAGTTCTGGGTTCTAAGATACGGTATGTGTGGTGATGAATGTATTAATTTAATTGTGGCAATCACTACACTATATATATATATATAGTATATCAAATTATGTTGTACACCTTGATTATATACATATTTGTTAATTAGATATATTTTAAAGTGTAAAAAACAAAACACCTTTAAGGCAATTTCACACAAAGAATTTCTATAATTCTTCTAAAACTAACAAAAAACACTATAATATTAGTGTAAAGTGGTTGCTTTACCTCTCATGATGTCAGGTTCAATAAACAGTCCAAAACAACATAAAGACCTTTAAATACAAAATAATACAAATAACTTCATATAACCTGTTAATTTAATTCATTGATACCTGAAAGAGATTGTAATATTGCATGATGTATTGTAAGTATCTGTTATCAATGCTGATGCAAACTTCTAATGTCTTTATATTATAAGGAAAAAAATGAGGCTAATTCAGAGAATGGTAAAAAGGGAAAGTAAATAGCCCTAATTAATGAATAATATAGAAACTTATTAAAGAGTAACACAAATAAAAAATAAGGATTCTTATTTTTTAACATACACATAAATTAATTTGAGATAAATTCAAATAAACATTTCTTAAATATAAGACAAAAACACTAATGATATACAAGGTAAACTCTTGGTACCTATTAATTCAGGCCATGGATTGAATTATTATAAAGCAGTAGAATTGCTTGGAATGAATGAAAATAAAATGATAATCTGAGTATCCATGGTGATATCCTCTAAAACAGAATGTTGCACAGGACTTCTGTTAGTGCATACTGCCTAGATCTCCAGTGATGAGAAATGTCTTCCATGTAAGGAAAGTGTGGGTTTCTTTGCTGCTCAAAACATATTTTAAGGTTATATTAAAAAGTACCTCAGACCTTAACACCTTTATGTTTTACTAATCTAAATAGTATATGGCCTTAATGGGAGCTAATGGAATGATCAAATCCTTTAGGGATAATTTATATATTATTAATAATAAAGTTTTTATGAAACAAAAAGTAAAATTCTTTATCGTTGCATATTAGATATTTTATCCATAAAAAGATTTTATAAAAATTTTTATTTGATATCTTATTTGATTTTAAAAGTGATTTTACAAATTTTGTTTTGAAAATAAAACCCAATATTTCATAAATATGTGGTTTCAAAGGGAAGCAAATTATAAAATAAATTATAATCAAATATTAGAATGGAAAGAAAACTAGAGCTTATTAGCATATATATGCAGTTGAAAAAATTCCTTTTTAACTTGATACAATGTTTACAATGATAAGTGAATTGGTATTATTTGAATGATAATCATTTGAGCCAATTTTTAAGGGGTATTAATGTTTCCCCTAATTAGGAGAAAACTTTTTAAGGCTTTCATCTTCTTTTACTTCCTGCTACCTCAGTTCATGTGAAAATCAAGAATCTAATAATCTATTTGTTACCCATTATGTATCAAATACTATTTATAATGAAAACAAATCTCTACTCAGCTTAAAATGTACAGTATAGCTCAAAAGTATTTTCTATTATTTTAGGTAAAATGAATTGTCCTAGGTAGGACTGAGATGTAGCTGAGTTAGTATTGCATTTGCATAAGAAAATGGCAGTCTAGATTAACATTTCTATATCTCCTTGATCTATTAAATTCAAGCAATGCATACATTTTATTTAGATGATAAATCACATTTACTTTGTGCTGTTTTCTTAAGTATAGTTTTCAGAGAGAAACCTTATTTGTCCCTCAAATAATAATTTTAAAATGCTAAACCTATAAATATACCCTACTTGATAAGCAAGAGAATATGAAAACTAACTCACATTTTCTGTCACTAGAAATCTGAAGGAGGGCTTTATTCTCAAGACTTCTACTAGTGTCTGGAACAATGGAAATCCTTATGAAATACAGGTAGAGGGTTGAATAATTTTACAGAGTAAAATTTGATGAACAAGTTAACAAATATGTACTGAATTCCTCAATTCAATCCCAAATGCATAAAGTTCTTTTTTGAATGTAACTGTTTCTAACTCTTTATCATAAAGAATCAAGATCAGTATAACTTTCCAGAGGCCAGTTAAAATGTTTCATAAGATTTATTTTTCACCCAGGAGCTAGAATCAGGGCTAGTGTAACTAAATATAATATTTCTTTTCTAGAAACCAATATGTGTAATAAGTGTAAGATAATATTTTTGGAGTATATTGTTTGGGATCTTAAATGCTTTCTCCAAAATGCACAGGTTATGCATAAAAATGTCTACACTTTAGAAGTTTTAAACTTTTTAATCAGAAAACATTTTTATATAAAGGGATTGCATTTAAAGTAACAGAAAATTATTTTATGACCGCCAAATAGATGTTTTTAACAAATACTTTGTGATTAAAGAATCCATCAAATAGCTCAATTAAAATAATTACTTGATTTAATCAATGAATTAACTAAGCAAAGTTCTTAGGCATAGCATCATCCAGTGAAATGAATTTGTTTAAATATTTGATTAGTATTTAACACAGTTCATTATGTGCTTTAGCAATATTGGAATAATGTGCTTAATAGTCCTAGGATATAGCCTAGGGGCATAGTATACAATATTACAATCTTGGCGCTCTTCTTGGAGATGATCTTGGGATATTGCAACTTCATTCCAAATTAGAAGCTTAAGGAAAATTAATGAGGGTGTTAAAGATACAAAGAGCAGAATAAATAAGTAGTCACTCTGTAAATAAAAAAATTATCCCTTGAGTGAGCTCTGGGTTAATTTCTGGTCTTCACTGTACCCACTATATAATTAAAACATCTTTGTAGAATATAGAAATCTATTGACACATGTATTTAATCTAACTCAAAGCAATTTAAAATTAATATGAGAACATATTTTTGTGAATAATTCAGCAATAACAGTTTTGCCTTTCTAGAGGTAACGTTGAGTTACATGGATCTTCAATGTAACTTGTCTATATTTCCCAAGACTGTTTTGGTGATATGATTATCCCATTTTGATATTTACCAGTGAAATGTGACTATTTCAGTACATACGATAGTCTCCATACATATGCAGAGTCACAAATGTATTTTTAATAAATTTTTTTTAGATAGACAAATCTAAGACTTATCAGGAAAGGTTTGTGTGGTTGTGTGAATGAAACACCTCTTAATTTTTCAATAAGACATAGAGACTATTGGTATTTTAGTATTAGACCATAATCTTTTTCTTTTCACTATTGCTGGACCCTCAGGAAAACCCTGTTTACTTCCAAATGATCAAGATATGGACCATAAGAATGTTGACCTAGAACTCAGAGCTACTAAGAATTTTAGTCATTAAAATAAAAGCGATTACTACTTTGACTTTTAAAGGCAAAATATGCCTTCGGAATCCAGATTGAAAATGTATACAGCAACATGTAACATGTATCCAACTATGCAAAATGATTAATAATTAAAGAGAAGCTACCACCTGAAAGTAGTTTTAATTACAACCTTGTCTTTGCCTTTCATGTAGCTAGTTATTTTGTAAATATCACAGCTTGTCCAGTTGCTCTAAGTACTTATACTAAACATGTCCTTACTTTCTCTCTTATTTTTTACTTTTCTTTAAAAAAAAAAAAAATAACATATCCATTGCTTAACTGTGAAATAGTACTGATACATTTAATTTTTAAAACAATCAGTGTTCTTAACTCCTCTCTACACTTTCTCCTTTATCCATTCTCAGAAGCACCACTGATACGGCTTGGCTGTGTCTCCACCCAAAATCTCTTCCTGAATCGTACTTCACATCATCCACATAATCCCCATGTGTCAAAGGAGAGACCAGGTGGAGGTAAATGAATCATAGGGGTAGTTTCCCCCCTGCTGTTCTCATGATAGTGACTGACTTCTAACATGATCTGATGGTTTTAGAAAAGGCTCTTCTCCCTTTGCTGGTCACTTCTCCTTCCTGCTCTTGGGAAGAAGGTGCCTTATTTCCCTTTTCCCTTCTGCCTTGGTTGTAAGTTTCTTGAGGCCTCCCCAGCCATGCTGAACTGTGAGTCAATTAAACCTCTTTACTTTATAAATTATCCAGTCTTGTGCAGTTCTTTATAGCAGTGTGAAAATGGACTAATACAACCACTTTAATTATTTTAGCTATTTTTATGCTATTTCCACTTCTACATATTTCTAAATAGCATGCAACTTGTTAGATTAAGTTTGCCCTAAAGCGCCCTGCTTACATATTTTAAGTTCAGCCTAAAAATTTCTCTGGACCTACTGAACTGCAATCTAACTGGTTGTGTAAACAGACTGTAACCTACCCTTGCACCAGTCATTGAGTTTTGGCCAATCAAGGGTGGCAGACTTTTCGAACAGTGTTCGAATAAGGCAATCGCTGAACTGTAACCAATCCAGCTGTTTCTGTACCTGAATTCTCTTTTCTGTATTTGACTTTCCTTTTTCCGGCCATAAGTCTTTCACTGTGTGACTGCACTGCAGCCTGTCTGAACCTATTCTGGTTTAGGGGCTGCCAGATTTGTGAATCTTTTTTTTTTTTTTTTTTCTATTAAATCTTGTTAAGTTTAATTTGTCTAAGGTTTTTCTATTAACAGCCACTACTGCTATCTTCTGATTCATTAAGTTTGAGGGTTATATATTGACATTCCGTTTTGGTATGTCAGGATATAAAAATGGTGGGTTAGTTAATATTAAAAATATACCCTTACAAGTACTCACATGTGATTATTACAATGTGCCATGATTATGTTTCTTATTTTTTAATATTATGTTCTGGAATAAGTATAGATTTACATGAAGTTGCAAAGATAGTACATAAGTTGTACTCTTGACCTAGTTTTCTCCAGTGTTTGCATCCTATAGCCATAGAGTACAATATCAAAACCAGAGAATTGACCTTGGTAAAATGTGATGTATGGCTTCACATGTCCTTTTATCACAATGCAGTTTTCTGTAATTATTTGCATTGTAATGAAAATACAGAGTTCTTCCATCATCACGGAGTTCTTCCTTAAGTGTTACGCCAACACCTCTGAAATATCTAACTCCTGGCAACCCTAAACTGTTTTACATGTTTTTGATTAAGCAGTTTTGAGAATTCTATAAAAATAACAATATGCAGTATGTGAACTTCTGATTTTTTTTTCCACCCAGCATAATGCCATTGAGGTCCATTTAAGCTGTAGATGTATCAGTAGATCATTGCTTTTTATTGTTGAGTAGTGTCCCATGGTTTGAAGGAACCACTGTTTGTTTAATCATTAACTTATTGAGGGTTGTTGTGTCTGTTTCTAATTTTGAGCTATTAGAATTCACACTGCTATGAACAATCATGCACAATTTTTTTGTGGACATAAGCCTTAATTAACTTCTCTGATTCAGGAGTGCAATATCTGGCATTTATGATGAATGTCCTTTTAGTTGTTCAAGAAACTGCTGAACTATTTCCCAAAGTGCCTGCACCATTTTACATACCCGCAATGTACAGGGGATCCAGTTTCTCCACATCCTTGCCAACATTTGGTATTTTCATCATTTGTTATTTTAGTTCTTCTGATGAATGTACTGATGTCTCATTATAGTCTTAATCTGTGTTTCTAGTGTTGTCCAACATATTTTCAAGTGCTTATTTGTTATTAATATATCCTCTTTAGTGAAATGTTTCTCTATGTCTTTTGCCCATTTTTCTGAGTGGTTTGTTTATTGTTCAATGTTGAGAATTGTTTATATGATTTTGACACAGATCCTTTGTTTAGTTTGCAGACATTTTTCTCCCAGTCTGTAGCTTGTCTTTTGATCCTCTTAATGAGGTATTTCAAAAGGTTTTTATTATGGCAAAGCCCAGTTTATTAATTTGCTCCTTTTAGGGTTGTGCTTTTAATGTCATGTCTGAACTTTTCACCATGCCATAGGGCTTATAGATTTTCACCTATATTATCTCCTAAAAGTTTCATAGTCTCAAATTTTACATTTTTTCCACTTTGAATTAAGTTTTAAGTGGGACATGAGGTTTACATTGAGGTTTATATATTTTTTTCCTGTGAATATATTCAATTACTCCACCACCATTTCTTAAGACAATCCTTCCTTCATTAAATTGTTTTTGTACCTTTGTTCAAAAAAATAGTTGATCATATTTGTGTGGATGCATTTATGGGTTTTCTATTATGTTTCATTGCTATGTGTGTTTATCCCTCCCCAAGTACTACACAGTCTTTATTACTGTAGCCATATCTTACGCCTTTGAAATCAAGTAAAGTGATCCCTCCCATCTTATTTTTTGTTTATAATTGTTTTAGTTACTTTAGGGCTTATGTCTTTCCATGTCAATTTTAGAATAAACCTATCTATTTTTATAAATAATCTTCCTGGGATTTTGATAGAAATTGCCTTAAATTTATAGATTACTTTGGAAAGAAATGGCATCATTTTTATGCTGAATGTCCCATCATACAACATATGGTATGTCTTCCATTTATTCAAAATGTCTTTGATTTCTTTCACCAGCATTTTTAATTTCAGCATAGAAGTGCTATATATGTGTTAGAGTTGTACCTACTTCATTTCTATTGAGTGATATTAAGTATTCTTGTATTTTAAATTTTGGTTTCCTTTGTCCATTGTTAGTATGTAGAAATGAAATTGATTTTTGTATACTGATCTTATGTCTTGTAACTCCCTTGCTCTGAACTCACTTACTCATTTTACAGGTGTTGTATTTCTTTCTTTCCTTTTGTTTGGTTGTTTTGATATTGGATTTTTTTTTTAACAGATCATCCTGTCATCTAGTAATAGGAAAAGTTTTATTTGTATCTTTATAAACTTGATGTCTCATATTTTTCCTTTTTTTATTGTGCTATCTATAATGCCCAATGTCCATAATATGCTGAATAGCAATGATGAGGACAGATATCTCTGCCTTGTTCCCAGTCTTTCACCATTAAATATGATTATAGCTGTACATATTTTGTAGAATGTTGTATGAAATTGAGGATATTTCTATCAAACTTCTGACAGTTTTTTAAATGAAATGTGTTGAGATTATTTAATCATTTTTATAGATCAATTGATATGACCATGTGATTTTTGTTTTATACTTTAAAATAATGAAGCACATTAAATTTCAATTATCAATCCAACTTTAAATCCCTGGAATACATACCATGACCAATGGTCATAGTATATAATTTTCTATATAAATACACACACACACACATGCACACACACACACACATACATGCTCCTAGATATATATGTAAGCCATGATTTTTAAATTAAGGATATTTGAGTCTATATGCATAACAGATATTGATCTGTAGTTTTCTTTTTTAACTGTCTTTATCTGATTTTGGCATTGTGGTAATACTAGGTTCATAAAATAAATTAAGAAGTGTTCTTTCCTCTTTTTTCTGGAAGAGAAATAATATGTTATTAATAATTCCTTAAATGTTTGATAGAAATCTTCGGGAAAACCATCTGGGGCTGTAGATTTCTTTTTTATTAGTTTTATTGAGTATATTAGCATCATAGTCTTCCTCTAAGTATTAGATTTCTCTAACACTGCTTGAAAATGTGTTCAACCAAACATTTCTATTCTTAAACCCTGTTAAAGTTCGTAATGAGCAATCACAAAGGAGAAACAAGATGAAACTAAGAAAATTCTGAGTTAGGTTACAGTTCCCATCAGTAGGTGGGAAGATCATCATTCATCAGTGTATATCCTCCAACAACATGATCCCATCCTCCATCTTCCAGGAATGCAATGTCCTTCATAGGAAGATACACTCAAAACCTTTTTTTAAAAAAACAAATATATTATATTTATATAGCAGTTTTAGGTTTACAGAAAAGTTGAACAGAACCCCCTTCCCATCTTGCCCCATACCCACATAGGTTGCCCTATTGTTAGTATCTCTCATTAGTGTGATAAATTTGTTACAATTGGTGAGCCACTATTGACACTATTATTAAGTAAAGCCCATAGTTTATATTAGGCTTTGCTCTTTGTTTTGTACAGTACTATGGTTTTGACAAATGTATAGTGTCATGAATTTATCCTCACAGTGTCATATCATATAGAATGGTTTCACTGCCCTAAATACCCCCTTTTGCTTCATGCATGTATTTCTCTCTTCTCCCACCAGTTTCCTGGCAACTACTGATCTTGCACTATTTCTTTGAATGATTTAATCCTCACAGGAACTCTGTGAAATTATTATTAGTAGTGTAACCTATTATCCATATGTAACAAATGAGGAAACTTGTTGAGGGTCATGTAGCTAATAAATAGTGAAGTCAGGACTTAAAAGCAGGAATTCTGACTCCAGATACCAAACTCTTAATCATCATGTTATAATTACTGTAACATGAATTAATGTCACAAGTGACAGGAGAATTATTAAAAATTAATAAAATAGTTTCTTTTGGTTTTAAAAATGAAAGCTCATAAAAAATAAAATAGTGAAATGGAGTAGTTAAAACATAAAGGATCAAAATCCTTATACATTTCTCTCTCTCCCCATATATATTTTTATGTATGTATATAATATGTATATGTACTCTCTCTATATATATCCTTTACATATATATGTATGTATTTTGCAGACCAGGATCCAGTCACTGAGAGACTGAGAACAAATCCAGTGGATTATACAATGTTTCCCTCCCTATCACCTTGTCACCACTCATATTCATATCTGTAGGTATCAGAGCCTAAAATTAACTATAGTGTTCTTATTTTCATCTCCTCTTTTGTCATTGTGTTTATCTAGATATTATTTATTAAAAAGGTTATAAGCTTTGCAGGTCTTTTACCTGTAATTCACTGTTACCATATAAGAGTCTGATTGATGTACTGGTAAGTATAATAGATTCAGTGCCTGGATCATTTTAGGCACTCAACAAATGCAAGCTGTTATTAACGTCTTTTTTTGGAGGAAAAATGTCCTTACAAAAAGTATAGTATGTGTCTTTACAGAGATTAAATTACTATACTTTGGGTACTAGACATTTCTCATGAATTAAATGAAAGTTGTAAATCGTTACTACTTGCTAAGTATCTATAAAGCCCTATTTCTTTAAAAATTTTAAAAATTTCTAATGGTAGAAAGTACTTTTATACTTACTTTTGGAGTCATGGAAATTATGAAAAATTTATTCTGCTCTGACCTAAATTAAATTCTTTACATTGATTTACAAACAAATTTAGGTGATTAGAAAAGAGAATTGCATTTTAATGGTCAAAAAAGATGGTCACTCTGAATGCTATTTCACACAAAGAAACCCACATGCTGCTGGTAGCTTAGTAAATGTATGCCACATGGACGTGACCATTGTTCTGACTACTTGATAACTCCCTTCCTCTTAATATGTTTGTGTGTCGGAATTGAAAAATGTAATAGAACTGTTTGAATTGTTGATATCAGTAGGGTTAATATTTTGGCTGTGTTAAATCATTTGTGAGTTAATATTACAAAAAATGAACTTTTTATTTTATTTTATTTTATTTTATTTTATTTTATTTTATTTTATAAAAGGAGTCTCACTCTCTCACCCAGGCTGGGAGTGTAGGGCACGATCTCAGGGTTTGCCACGTTGGCCAGGCTGGTCTTGAACTCCTGGCCTCAAGTGATCCACCTGTCTCGGCCCCCAAAGTGCTGGGATTACGGGCATGAACCACCATGTCTGGCCTGTCATTTTTTTTTAAGGATATTTGAATTATTTTTAAGTGAGAATTTTTTTTTTTAGCTAGCACAAATTCATCTCTTAAACGTAGATTTATAAATGTTCTGTGTCATCTGAAATGTAAGGAGATGCCACTATTACTAAGTAATTTTTCTGCCAATCTCCATGAAACACTGTAAAACTTTTCTTTAAACCTTTGTACCCATTTACTCCTGTCCTTCTTTGGATCTACTAAGAAAAAGTTTGGACTACAGATAACAATTGTTCCATCATGGGTCTTTCTATGTTCATATCATATTCAATATGATTCATGATGCTTAATATTCTTTTACAGTTTATGTAAAAATTACAACCTATCTTCTATTCATATTACTTGACCTCTTCAACTTGATTTTTAGAAGCAATGTTATAATGATTTAGAGCTATTTCAAACCCACTAGTGTTTGCATCTGAAAGAAACATTCATTTTATTAATAATGAAATGCCAAAATATTCTTGATATTAATTTCTGTAGTTGTCAGCTCTTGGTTTGGATTTTTAAAAGAGATATATGAGGGATGCAAATAGACAAACAATAACACAATCTCACACATGATACACATACACACAAAAATTGCAGACTAGTTCAGAAGTTTGTTTATTCACTGATATGTTTACTCACATGCAAATAAAAACCTTTTATTTGGATTCTCTAATTTGATTTGTATTGAGTTTATTCTAGATATACACAGGCCTTTTCTACAGATCTTTCCATGAAAAAGAGTCAAGCACTGTGAAATATATGAAGAAATTTATTCTGAGCCAAATATTAGTGACCAAAGCCTAAGGCACAGTCTCTAGATTTCCTGAAAACATGTGCCCAAGGTTATTGGTTATAGGTTGGTTTTATATGTTTTAGGGAGACATAAGACATCAGTCAACACATGTATGGTATACATTGGTTCAGTCTAGACAGGACAATTTAAAGCAGGGGCTTGCAGGCCATAGGTGAATTCAAAGATTTTCTGAATGGCAATTTGTTGAAAGAGTTAGTTATTAGCTAAAGGCCAGGAATCAATACAAAGGAGTGTATGGGTTAAGATAAGGGGTTGTGGAGACTTAGGTTCTCATTATGTAGAATAGGTGGTGAATGTTTGTTATCAGGCCTTATATGGTGCCAGACTTAGCTAAATCTCTCCGGGATCAAGAAAAGACTTGGAAGCGGGAGGGGATGGTCTATAGAATACAGGTTTTCCCTACAAGAGACAGTTTTGCAGAGTCATTCTAAAATATGTCAAAGGAATACATTTTGGGGTAACATACTTGCATTTCTTTTAAGGTCTGCTGTCTATCATGTGATGTTATACCACAGTCAGGTTGGGATTTGATACCTTACTGCTGTAGTCTGTTTTGTCAGGCTTAAGGTCTCTGTTTTATATTAATGCTGGTCAGTTGTTCCTGAATTCCAAAAGGAGGAGGGTATAATGAGGCACTTCTGACTCCCGCTTGCTGTCATGGCCTGAACTGTTTTTTCGGGTTGACTTTACAATCCTACTGGCCAAGAGAAATGGGTCCATTCAGTCAGGTGGGTGGCTTAGAATTTTCTTTGTGGTTCACAGATCCCACTCTGAATTTTTTTCCTAGTTCTAGAAATAATATCACAAAAATGTTCAGCACATAATATAGACAATAAAGATAATATAAAACGATGATGTCAGTGGCACAGAATATTAAACATTTTGAAGGTAATGTCAATGTATGTATTTACCTGCAATTTACCTGCAAAGAAATAACACTTCACACTTCAAGATTAATTGCTGTTCATATACCATTTTTGTAAATATTGAAGAATATTCATGAAGAATTGGTTATTTTAAAATGTGCAGTAATGTACTCTATAGAAATAAATTAGAATTCCCACTCCACTACATAAAAATGAAAGCTAAGTAATGAAGGTTAAGCAGTGACCAACGATAGTGGGATAATACTTGTTTGTTTTCTAATTTAACGTTCAACTTCCTAAAGATGCTCCAAAAGAAATAAAACTATGCAATAAAGAAATGTCTTGAATATAAATGGAATTTTAAATTGACTGCTTGTCCAGTTTGCTCTGTAAATGGACCATCCTGAAGGAAACTAGTTACTACAAGCAGTGAGAAGGAAGAACAGGACCAGTGCCCCCTAGGAAACTACCAGAAGGATCTTCATTTGCTAACTGCAGGATTTGCAGGACAAGAAAATTCTGTTTCTAAGGAAACAAGAAGGACTTTTGTGCTTTTTTTCAAGGTAGGTTCAAAATCTTTCTGAGGGAGTCTAGTAATGGGGCATTGCTACTGATGAAGCCTATTTGTTTGTGAAAGAAATCCTGATGATTATTTCCAGATAGTTAAGGGAAAAGTAATACCAATCATACACAAACTCTTCCAGCAAACAGAAAATGAGAGAAACGTTCCAAATTTGTTTCATGTGTCCGTTTATAAATATCTCAATGCCAGTGTGAGACAACAATACTGAAAAAGAAAAAAAATACAGATTAATCCTTCACAACATAGATTTAAAATTGCTAAACAAAATATGAATAAAACAAATCCATTTGTCTGTCCTGTCTATCTAACTAACCTAACTAAAGGAAATATATCTCAAAATAATGAGCTTTCAAGAAATGCAATGCGGAAATATCAAGCCATATAATTCACCATATTAAGAAAATAAACGAGATAAAACATATGGTATTCATTTAAATGTTTATAAGTAACTGCAGGAATATCATTTCCTATAATTTAATCCACATCTGAAACTGCTTAGAAAACTAGGAAGATTTTTCTTAACCTCATAAAGGGTATTTATTTTAAAAAGCAAAATTTAAAACCAAAAATAAGAAGAGTAAACACATATTCAGTAATGAATGACTGAAGTGTTGAAACTGTTCCTTCTGAGATACAAAGTAGAATAAGGATGCTCAATAAAACACACCATTTGAGGCTACACTGGCATTCTTATCAGCACAAAGGGCAAAGAAAAATGATAACTTGTTATTTGTAAATAACATAAATTTGTAAATAAAAAAACTGAAGAATCTGTACTTAAGCTCGTAATTTAACAATTTCAGCAAGCTTGGTGGATACAAAAATTTATACGCACATATGCACACACATATATATATATTTATATATATAATATACAGAGCTATTCGTCATATTTCTATATACCTACAAAGATTTTAGAAATGACATGTTAAAATTATGCTATGAAAACAGCATACAAAACATATCAAGCTAAAAGCATGAATGATATATAAAACCTCTACACAGAAAAAAAACAAAACATTATTGAGATTTACTAAAAGGAGAGCTAACTAAATGGAGGCCTATAGCAAATATAGCCTATGAATGGGTTGGAAAAATCAATTTTAAAAGATTATAAGTTTTTAAATCTCTAGAGTCAATGCATCACAATCAAAACAACGTGTTTTATGAGGGAAAACTGACAATTTGATTCTTAAGCTTACGTATGAAATTACAATGATATAGGGAAAACCTAGACGATCTTCACTTTAAAAGAGGCTGGAAAACTTACACTTTAATGTGGTCATCTAGTGAGAAGTTATATTAATTTAGATACTGCTTAAAGAAAATCAAATAAGATTATTAGAATCCCATAAGTGGTCCAGAAACAAACCTACAACTGTTTCATCATTGTATTTATTAAATTGCAATGCTTCCATCCCATGTAGAAACAATATACTTTATGATTAAAAATCCTGGAAAAATTTGGTATTCATATGGGAAACTTTGCCTCTGTTTTATTCTATGCAAAAATTGATCCCAGATGAAGTGTAGATACATATTTCAAATGCGAAATAATACATCTTCCAGGTGAAAACATTAGAGTATCTTCCCAATCTTTACCTAGCAACATATTTATTCAAAGATTACAAAAAATATTAACTATAGAAAAGGTTAAATGGTGAGGGTCCATCTAGTAAACTGCATAAGACCAATATTCCCAGAAGAGGCTTTTTACTTATTGTCAGATAGTCAAACCAGGTTGTTTCCCCAGTTATGCTAGATAAAACCATGAATAAACAAACTTGTCTTAGGAATTACCAAGGGAGTTTTAAAGTTGAGGTAACACATCATCATCTCCACTACTCTTATCAGAAACAATGACTTGAAGGAGAAAAGGAATATAGATGGACCTATTAGATTATTGAATGATATTTATCTCTTTCTATGTATGGCTACTTCTTCACAACCTGGACCTCTAAATGTTGAGATTATCAGATGCTATTCCTATATGTACATTCGGTGGATACTTTCTATAGTGGGCTAAATAGTGGTCCCCAAAAGAAATATCTATGTGCTAATCACCAAATTCTATGACTGTTATTTTACTTAGGAAAAGGGTCTTTGTGTATATAATTAAGGATCCTGAGATAAAATATTTCTGAATGAGCTCTAAATCAAATAAATGGTGCCCTATTAAGAGACAAAAGAGGAGAAGACACAGACAGAAGAGAGGGCTGTGTGCAGACAGATGCAGGGATTGTATTGATGCAGCCACAAATCAGGGCATGCTGACACTCACCAGAAGCTGGAAGATGCAAGAAATGGAATCTCCCCTCAAATCTCTAGTAGTAGTGTGGGCCTCATGTCACCTTCATTTCTGACTTGTGGCCTCCAGAACTGTGAGAAAATAATTTCTGTTGTTTCAAGCCACCCAGTTTTTGATGATTTATTATGTCAGCCACAGGAAACTAATATACTCTCTTTAATTTTTTATTATGATGAAAGGAAAAATTAATTTTTCACAACTTAAATAAATATAAATAAAGTTATTTAGAATTTAGTTAACCAAATACTTTAATTTCTTATGGCATTTTAAAAATTAGCATAATACAGTTATGCCTTATTTAGCCCTTTGGAAAAAGTTACATTTTTGTTCCCTTATTCTTCTTACCTAATTCTAAAAGGTTTAAATGGCTAGTAATTTCTGAAAGAAAATTAACTTTAAAAACATGAATTCACCTAGTCAGGTATAACAAAATAGGTGCAACAAATACAAAAGAAAGGTAACATCTATTGCAACTTTGATCCCAAGTGAATGTTGTTGAAACGTAATTTGTGTATATTTTCACCATGACGATGAATTTTTACAGACCTATCTATAGTATTAAATAAGTCCATCATTCATTTGTTCACTAAATCATTGTTTATATGTCAAAACAAAGATGAGAAGTGGCCAAAACAGATGGCAGCTATATTGACTTCTTTGCTTAGAATAAATTATATACAGGAAAAAACACTTACCGTGTATGCCTGTAATCTGGACCAACAAGATGGGCACATATGTAAAGTACTTGGGGTGAAGTCATTTAAAATTGTAGAATAGAAAAAATTATGTCTTGAAAAGCTGGGAACTATACTTATATTTTCTCAGTTACACAGTTGTGATTCTGCATTACTTATCTTTCATCCTATATTTTGTTATCTATGAATTATAAATTAATAATTATTTTAAAATAAGTTCTTAAAAAAGATATATTGTGATGGCCAGGGATAACTGTACATCCAATAATGGATTACAGTATGAATTTGAATTTCTTATTCACTTATTATTCATAAATATTGACTGTAAGGGCTTTTAAAAAATTCAACCCAGGTTTTGTATTCCTTCTTTATCTTTGGCGATAATACATCTTCCAGCTTGCCTTAGAAACTTCCTCCAAGATTTTTTCTTAATGTCAGGGAAAAATATGCCAAAGATAGCTTAAACTATACCATTACTAATGCTAGTCAAGTTTTTTATTTAATAAGAATATGTAAAATTAAAATATTAATTAGAAAGTGAGGAAAGATATGTTCAGAACATTTAAGGAGTGTATTCTATAAACAGCAGTGTGTTTCTCCTGTTCCATGTGTAATCTGGTAACATGGTGTCTCCTTGTAGCGTATGATTCAAATTTACCCTTTGGCTTTGCAATTCTTTTCTCGGCAATTGACCTGTGAATAGTCAATCTGAGTAATGATGTGGATAAGAAGTACTCTTAAGTTGGTATATTTAGTTTCCTCGTAAGGAGTTTTAATACCACTTCATAATGATAATAGCAGTAATAATTGCTTCCTTCTGAAGAGATTGTATCGCCTTGGAAATGTTTTATATATTAGAAAAGTACCTGTTTCCTAGAGGACAGAGATGAAATATGCCATCCTTGGTTTGTTTGCATGTGAAGTTATGAGAAAATCTTAAGATGGTCCAGGGTAATTACCATAATTCTGTATTGCTAACAATATTTTACAAGACAAATAAAATGAGTTCTGTGTTTGACACAAATGCATGATTAATGCCATTAGTTATTGGGGATTTTAAAAAGTGTATCAGTAAAACTTAAAACCATATTCTAAGCATGTTAAAAGGTATGATTTATAAAGTCAACATATTATGTGTTTTATAATATGAAATAATATTCTTCAATTATTTTGTCATTCAGTTATTTTTATGGAACTAAACGGACAATCTACTATAGTGCATTCTTTAACAAAATATGATTAAGCAGTATATGATGGTAAGCTAGCCACAAAAGGATTTATTAAGTTTTTCAGGAACTTGCAACACTATTAGGGGGCTATCAGGCACTGCAGTGATGTGAATAATGATTAACAACAAAAGGACATGATGAATCTTACATAAGAATTACTTATGATTCAAATACACTCTTAAGATTCAATTTTTATTGTAGTAAATGGTACTGTGTAATTTCAAAAGGCAATGAAATTAAACAAATTTGCTCTCAAGTGTGTAGAGTGGCATCCAATTTTAATCACCTCTTGCACATCAAGAATTACATGTTCAGGAAACATGTATCAGCCTCTTCCAGCTACCTCTCAGACTTACCTGGTGTCCTGACACTGTTATAATACAAAATTTAAATAATTGAAGATAATGTGATGAAGGAGGACTTTTTTATCTAAAGATACTGTGATAGCTCTTGGCTTTGAGTACCACATTTAATTTGGGAGTACTGATTAATGTACCTTCAGTTTATTAAGAATTGAAGACTGTTTTTCTCTTCTGCAATGGTAACATTGATTACTACTCTTCTTGTTCTTAGGTAAATACATTGCACACATCTTTACATTGATTTTATGACAGCACTGATCAGTCTCTGAAATGACAGTTTGAAAATTAGAAAACAATATTTCAAAACTATGTTTTTCAAGAAAAAAGTGATAGTAAGAAATCATAGATTATTTTAACCTTACATGTTAATTCTGTAACAATAGTTTTCAATTCTGGCTGTGCATTAAATTTAACCTTTACTCTTTACAGGATCTGGGATTTTAAAAAATATGGATGTCTGCTTTTAAGATTTGTAAACGTGACACTTCTGTATTAATCTTTTGCAGGACATTTTCAATCCACATTTAGTCTCTAAATTTCATATATGTTAATTCAGTTGTAGCTTATTTTCTTCCTTGAAGTGTATTTTTTGTATATAAATATAGCATAGTATAACTATCCATTCTCTGTTGAATAGAGTTTTGAAGTTATCTCAGTGCCAGCATCTTACCATAATAATGTTTCCATGGACATCTTAGTACATGTCCGTGATATGTACACCTAGAGATTGGATTACTGAGACATAGTTGGTGCATGTTTAACCACAGAAGATAATGCCAGATTATATTTTTGAAGATGCTACTGCAGTTTACCTTCCTATAGCAATTGTGCCTGATGCTCTAATTCTTTAACGAAATGTGAACTGGTAAGACCTCTTATTTTCTTTTGCAATTATAGTGGGTATAATAACTTTAATGTTAATTTACAATTTCCTGGTGAATATAAAATTATGCTTATTATTTATTATATACTTATAAAATATATTCTTACTGAATTTAGTAATGTTTTATGTTTAATTGTGAGTTCAAGAGCATTTGTTTAGTTATTATGCTTTATAGACATTATATTGTCTACAAATGGCTTCATCATATTTCAATATTGAGAGTAAAAATTATATATTGTATTTAATTGAATTTTGAGGTATAAAAATTATTTATTGGCTTATTTATTTTGAGGACTGACTTGCTTTTTATTCAATGTCACAATCTCTACAATTTAATTAGAGTGTTAATGAATAATTGGACCATTTGCCATTAATATAATTTTGGATATTATAGGATTTAAGGCTACTATATTACTATTACTATTACTATATGCCTTCTTTTGACACTATGCATTATTTGTTCTTTTTCCTTCTTTTTTGAATAAGTAAATTATATTTATCAATCAACTTTATTTTATAGTCAATTAGATTTAAAATTCATTTTAACTTATGTTAATGAAAATCACCTTTGATATATTATTTTACTTCACATATAAGAAACTTAGAGCAGCATCATTCTATGTATCTCCCTTTATTTGTATTAATGTCATTATTTATCTGCTTTTTATTACACATGTTAGAACTCTCATGATTTATTATTAGTATTTTTAATGGTCAATTTGGTTTTAATAAATTTAAACAAATTATTTTACTATGTATTTATAATTTCTACCATTTTTCATCCCATCATGTGTACTACTTTCTATCTGCAACTCTGTTGATTGCCTTTACTATACACTCAGTTTAAAATTTATTCTTTTCTGGAAATAGAAGTATGGCTTGAAAGTCCTCTTCTCCCCCAACAAACCTAAACATTTTGAAGATGTTATTTTGTCGTTTTCATGTGCATGTAGTTTCAGATAAGTCTGCTGTTTTGAATATCTGTGTTACACTTCATTATACTTTAAAGATTTTCTTTTTGTCACATGTTTGCACCAATTTGATTATGACAGGATATAGTTTGATTTTCTATTGTCTAAGTTATATGATATTTCTGGATTTTTGGTATTTTAAATTTTAATCAAATTCGGAAAACTATTTTTCTTTATTTTTTCATACATATTTCTATATCTCTTTCTTTCCAGTTATACTCAATATTAAACTTCAGTTACACATAGTATTAGACAGTTTGTAATTGTTTTACAGGCAGTGAGTCTCTGTTGTTGTTGTGGTTGTTGTTGTTTTCTCTCTCTCTGTATTATTCAGGGTTCTCCAGACAGATAGAACCAACGGCATGGTTGGATAGAAAGATAGATGATAGATAGATAGATAGATAGATAGATAGATAGATAGATAGATAGATAGATAGATGGATGAAAGGGAATTTATTAAAGAGTTTGGCTGATGTAACTATGGAGATTGAGAAGTTCCATGACAGGTTATCTGCAAGCTGGAGCCATTGGCATACTGGTAGCATAGCTCAGTTCAAGCCCAAAGACGTGAGAATTAGAGAAGCCAAAGATGTAACTCTCAGTTCAAGGGCATAGACCTGAGAACCTGTGTGGCATTGTTGTAAGTCCTGGGGTCCACTGGCCAAGGAGCATAGAGTTATTGTCCACGGACTGGAAAGAAAGATTATATTCCACTTCTGCACTTCTGGTACCAATTTTTGTCTTAGTTTATATTCTGTTGCTTGTAACAATACCTAACACTGTGCTCTCTCTCTCTCTCTCTCTCCATAGAGAGAGAGAGAGAGAGAGAGCACATATATATATATAAAGAGGTTTCGTTAGCTCATGCTTATTAAGGCTGAGAAGTTCAAGGGCATGGCTCTGGCTTCTGGTGAGGGCTTTCGTACTGTGTTATAACATGATAGAGAAGGTCAAAGTCGAAGTGGACACATGCAAAAAAACTTCCTGATGATTGTCCTAACTTTATGATATCCCACTATCAAGGAAACGAATACATTTATCTAAGAATTAATACAATCTCACCAGAGTGAGAACTCGCTCACTACTGTGAGAAAGGCATAAAGTGATTCAAAAACGATCTGCCCCCCATGCTTCAAACACCTCCAGGTAGGCCCCACCCAAACACTGTCACACAGAGGACCAGATTTTAGCATGAATTTTGGTGGAGACAAACCAAACCCAAACTATATACTTTCATTGGAAGAAATTCTCTTATGTCTTCATCTTAATAATATTTGCTACTATAGTGCATAAGCTACTGCATATCCCATCCAGTAAAATTTTCATTTGGTATATTTTATATATAGGTTCTAGAAATTCCATTTAGTTCTATATAATTTTTTTTTTTTTTTTTTTCCCTCAATGTTTAGATTCTCCTTAGAATAATTGAAGGCTGTTTTAATTTCTGGTTTAAGGTCCTTATCTGCTAATTCTATCACTTGTGGGTCTGCTTTTATTAACTGATTTTTTTTTTTTTTTTTGGTTTTAGGTCCTATAGTTCTGCTTTTTATAAACTCTATTAAATTTTTATTACATACTAGATACCATGATGTTAGCTATTGTAAGTATTATGTTGTTTATTATCTCCATTTTATTTTCCTTCTTTAATGACTGATAAACTTAGTTCTGTTCTATTGCTGCTAATAAAGACGTGCCCGAGACTGGCTAATTTTTAAAGGAAAGAGGTTTAATGGACTCACAGTTCTACATGACTGGGGAGGCCTCACATTCATGGCAGAAGGCAAAGGAGAAGCAAAGGCACATCTTCATCTTACATGGTGGCAGGCAAGAGCACACGTGAAGGGGAACTCCCATTTATAAAACCATTAGATCTCATGAGACTCTTTCCCTACCACAAGAACACAGTATGGGGGAAACTGCCTCCATGATTCAGTCATCTCCACCTGTCCCTGCCCTTCACACATGGGGATTATTACAATTCACGGTGAGATTTGGGTGGGGACACAGCCTAACCATATCAGACTTAGTCCCAGCGAACAGTTTAGTTGGTCTTTTCAAAGCACTAAATTCTCCATGTCATTGATAATTTCAGTCTGTCAACTAACATGTGACCTTTTTGAAATTTCCACTGAATGCCCAATGATTTCAACAGTGCTCTTCCCTTTGGATAGTGAGAGTTTCTAAGTCCTTGCTTTTTGTGAGCTTTTGAAATTGCTCATCTTAAAATTCTGCAGTATTTTTAAGCTCTGTATTGTTAAGTTTCATCATAAGCATGACTGATTTAATACTCAGCCAATACTCAAAGCAATTTTGGTATAGATTTTTTGTTGATTTCTTCTCCATAACTTCCTCTTCTCATAAAACATGTCTCAAAACTATCAGCTTCCTCAGCCTTGACAATCTCAAACTCCATTTCTCCAAATCATCCTGACTGCTAGAATTTTTATTATGTTTACTCCCTGTACTCATAGTCACATAAGTACATCCATCCAGAATTCTGAGGTAATTGTGGGACTTATCTCATGTTTTTTCATGTCACATAAGGATCACAGTTTTTGACTACTCTTAGACCATTATTTAAAACTCTTGTTTCCTTTCCCCCAGTTTTATGGTTGTTTATAGTTTGAAGGTTCCTTTCTGCTTTTTCTTCATGGCCAGTCGTAGAAGTTTGTGTACATTTGCTTTAACTTACACCCTCAAGTAGGTCATTAGAATTATACATCTCATTAATATGTACAATGGGGTGGGGGGTTACTAGCCTTAAAAACTTCTAATCGTGAAACCAAGCATCAGATCTAAGTACCACAATAACACTGCTACAAAACAGTTATTTGTTAGCATAGAGGCTATTAATTTTATTTTTGTGTTTTAATGATTAGTGTTCATCCTGTGTGTATTTTAAAGATCCACGTATCCTTGCATGAAGTGGATTCAAGTGCCTGGTAGGCCACCAGATTAACACTTTTGAGTGGCATTTTATGTTTAGTCCTTGTCTTGGCCTTATGTGCTTTTAACACACAATGAAAGATTTTATAGCACTCTCAAAATATGTTTTGTCATTTATGCTATTAATATGTTGTTTCTAATTCTGATGTACCATTCTTGCAGAGGGCATAACTGGCACCATGGATAGTGTATCACTGACTATATAGAGTGTAGACTGGTTTGATGATTGCCGATAAATGGTGGGTTGTGTCATAAAATCACATATTAAACACAATTAATTACAAAAACATTGTAGTAACAAAGAAACTACAACTTACCATGACCTCTAAAGGTTGCTCCTTGTTACACAAAAGCCTGACAATTATAAATGGCCAAATTGTTTACACAACAACTTTATAGTAGTTAGATAGATACACATATCTTTATATTTTTATATATGTATATAAACACAGAGATACGTAGGTATATTGATACATCTATCCATCTAGGGTGTATATGTATATTCATAATAAAATTATAATGCCCATATCCCAATACTAGAATTCTCAGTATTCTGGAGTGGCATACACGTTTGTATTTTTTAATATATCTACAAGTTATTCTGTTACAGTCAAATCTAAAGATAATAGAACATTTTCAAGAGACCTAACAGATAATATAATTTGACTCCTTTTTAACATAAGAAAGACGAATTAGAGGATTTTTTTAAGTCACTCAGCCAGATAGTGTGAAATTTGGTTTCTAAGAACTTTCAATTCATTTCATTTTTCTTATACCATGCAAATCGCATCCTTTTAATTTATAGATTTGTTGATGAATAAATTGACTAGATACAATGTTTTATGTTATAATTGTATTTCTGCATGAATTTAGTTTCCCCTTTTAATCCAGTATTAGTATTTTCATCAGTTGTTATTTTATCTGCTGAGTAATAGCAAGAACAAAGAAGAAATACCTTAGGTGTTAAGTGCCATTTTTAAAGACACAATTTCAGTTACATTATGCTACTTATCTTCAATTTAAATAATAAGAGTACATGAATTTATATTGTGACTCATTGTCATGTAAATGTATGAAGAGTTCATAAATTTAAATGTTTTTCAGACAACTGTTTGACCTGTTGTGGAAAGTTTTTCCTCAGGGGGAACTCATCTACTTCACATTTGATAACATGACACTTTCTGCATCTCATTGTCATATTTTAGAGAAAAAAAAAAAAAAAAAAAAGCATACCATCCTTGTGAGAACAGAATGCAACCAACTGGTAATACTTTAATTCTAGTTTGAAAAATGAGTTGAGCTGGGCATGCCATTCAAAGCTCTAGCTCCCTGAAATATGATTTTAGCAAATAAATTTGCTGAACAATAACAATGATTGGCATGAATTCCAACAACAAAAAATGGACACCAGGAAAGCTTAGAGGTTTTTTTTTGCTTTATTGTAACATGTTATTCAGATATTTGAAAATTCATTTACTGTTTACTTATGCATTTTAAATCAATGAAAAGAACATCTTAATATAAGCACTTCATATTAAATCCTGAAAATATGAATATTCAGAAGGTATTGACAAGCAGATGGTCATTCTGTATATTTTAGTCAACATTCTGGACTGAGGCTTTTGCTTCAAGGTTCAGAGAAAAGTTTTATTTTAGTTAGTTTGAATATAAAAATAACAGAAAGAATGTTGATGGAAATTCAGAGAAACATAAGACCATAAATCCTAAGTATTGTATTATTAAAAGTCTAGATGACTAGTTTAATGTGACTAACTAAATACTTTTGACAATTTTAAGGATGAAAAATCTCAGTAGAACTGAGAAAACTTAGTTTGGTACCACCTTAAAATGAGAAACAATGTGCTCTATACTTTTTAAGCAATCTTTTAAAAAACTTTGTATTATAATACACATGCAGAAGAAACACACATCATGACATGCACAACTTGGTACGTTCTGTGAACTGAATATATTCATACAACCAGCAATAGATTAAGAAACAGAATATTACCTGTAACCCAGAAGCCTCACGTTCTCTTCCAGTCAAAATCAGATTTCCGGAATGACTTCTAACAACCCAAATTAGTTTTGCCTTCTTATACTTTATATCTGAATAGATCAGAAAAGATGTCTTCAGTAACTTATGAACATCACAATGTTTGGGAGACTCTGCCATATTTTGGAATGTCATGGTATTTGTTTGCCACAACTTTCTTTCCATTTTAAATAGACTAAACAGTATTAGTGAGAACATTTTAATTCTTAGAATTAAGACCCTATATCTGAAGTGAACAATCTAAAGTAAAGGTGAATAAAGAAATCTTAGTGCTATTACTTAAGAAATGATACCTCAAGATACCTTAAAATACCTTAAACACATATTAAGTGATATCTTAAAAAAAGATATGTAAGCCTTTGAAACAACAATTTAAAGACTGAATATAACATTGTGCTTCTTCAAAAGGTAGCCTTTCATAGTATTATTTTAATATCAACTAAAGTAAATGTTCTGTTTAAAAATCATTTTCTATTAAAAAAGACAACATTTCCAGAAAAAATAATGCAGTCCTTAATGTTTGCAATAAATGAAAATCAGTTGGTCTTCTTTTTATAAATATAGTTAAATGATGAGTATGATAACTTAAAAAGCCAACACTGCTGTCAATGTTTTGCTGAAAGCATCTAAGTTCATAAGAAATAAATAGTTAATAAAAGTGGTGCTTTATTCACAAATTGAAAATTATGGCCCCGTTTTCCATGAACAGGTGTCCACTGTGAATGAAATACCATGAACATTTGCTTTTTTATTGATCTCACTGATTTCTGTTTTAATTTTGTTTCTCTAGTAGGAGTGAGCTTTTTATGATTACTATTTCCATCATTAAGAGTAAAATAGAGGTGATTTTACTTGGCTGCATGAATCCCTACAGACAAACTCCCCAACCATGCCTACTTACAAAGTATGACATTAATATTTATTACATAGTAATTATGACAGTATTATTATTACGTGAAAAATGCAATACGTTACCACTTTGTGCTTTATAATAGATTAACAAAAACATTTTGTTAAATATTCAGAAGAGTATCCAACCTTGAACATCTTATGTCTTTGTTTATTTATTTATTTATTTATTTATTTTGAGACAGAGTCTCACTCTGTCTTCCAGGCTGGAGTGCATTGGTGCAATCTCGGCCCACTGCAACCTCTGCCTCCAGGATTTAAGTGATTCTCCTGCCTCAGCCTCATACCCAGCTAATTTTTGTGTTTTTAGTAGAGATGGGGTTTCACCATGTTAGCCAGGCTCATCTCAATCTCCTGACCTTGTGATCCACCTGCCTCGGCCTTCTAAAGTGCTGGGATTACAGTGCCATCATTTTTACTAAAACACAGTTTGTGTATTTACATGGAAGATTAGCCTGGGGTTTAAATAAATGTCGTTTTTTACCCTACTAAAGATGGATGTTACCTTCAGCTTTTAGTCATAATGTTTGTTCTCACTTTTAACAATCTCTACTGGAGGTAGACATTGGTTACAGTTGCAGTGCCTACCTCCATGCCTTTCTGGCAATAGGGGTTTAAAATACATTTGTTCTGTTACTGAGAACATTTATCTTGAACAGAAAACATTTTCACTTTCTAGATTAAGAAAAATATTTGGAAATTTTAAGTGATGTATTACCTAATTCACTCTGGACATTTAATTCTGTCAAAATCACCCATGGCTTTGTTAGTATAAAAGTAAAAGAATTCCCAAATTGGGAAGCACTGTAGTTTCACACTACAGTTTTCACCAACGGTGTTGCTTGATATTTTAGGATATTCTAAAGTTCTCTATAGTTGCTTTCACCAAATAATTTTACTAGACATTTTTAAATTAAAACTTATCTGTCATTTTTTAAGAAGAAAACAAACCAATATTACATCCTTCGTGAATATTATTTTTAATTTTATTGTAAACATATTAACAAATTAATAATTCACACCTATGATATTTAATAAACATGACTTCATCCAATAGGAAATGAAGTTACTACAACAGAAGCCTTGACATCTGTGCTGAGTGAGGATTGCTCCTAGCAGATGAGCTCAGGACCAAGGGCTAGCTACCTTTGAGTTAGGCTGGTGGAGGTTCTTCTGTATTCTTCGCTTTTGCAATCCTTTCCTCATTGAATATAGTGCTTCCCAAGTTTTCAGTGGAATGGAAGTAGCAGAGACTACCATACCAATGGACAACTTTTCTCCAAGGTACTATTCCTCAATTTCAACTCCCCAGACAACACTAATCTTTATGTCTCCCTGAACTCCTGATCCCCCAGTTTTCTGCACTGTTGTCTGTTCTCTTCCTCTTTAATGAATATATTCTAGCTTCTCTCACTTTTCAGGTCCCCATGGCTTCATTGCCTAATCAGCACAATTATTACAGAGATCAGTGGAGTGGGGTCTTTGCAGAGAAGCATAGAGATATTAACATTTCTTTCCTGAAGGGCGTGAGAAACAAAAGAAAGAAATGCCCATTAAAATATTAATTGTCCCAGCAGTTTGGGAGGCTGAGGTGTGTGGATCACAAGATCAGGAGTTCGAAACCAGACTCGCTAACATAGTGAAACTCCGTCTCTACTAAAAAAACACAAATTTAGCCGGGCATGGTGGCTGGCACCTGTAATCCCAGCTATTTGGGAGGCTGAGGCAGGAGAATCACTTGAACCCGGAGGCGGAGGTTGCAGTGAGCCGAGATGGCACCACTGAATTCAGCCCAGGTGACAGTGCAAGATTCTGTCTAAAAAAAAAAAAAAAAAAAAAAAAAAAAAAAAAATCTATATAGATATATAGATATAGATATAATTGGTCTCAATTGATATGAGATCAATATAAATTGATCTCAATTGCATTTTATCCCCAGTAAATCTTTGCATACCCCAGTAAAAAAGGCAACAAAACACTTTGGTTCACAAACTCTACTGTCTCCACCTGATGAAGGAATGTTAAAGTCTTAATCACCAATGTGACTGTATTTGCATAAAGGGCCTTTAGTAAGCTAATTACTTTTAAATGAGATCTTAAAAGTATTGGCCTAATCCAATAAAACTGGTGCCTATATAAGAAGTGATAACAAGACTGTAGACACAGAGGAAAGGCTATTCAAGGACACAGTGAGAAAGCTGCTGTCTGCAAGCTAGGAACAGAGGCCTCACCTGGAAACCAATTATTCCAGTACCTTGATTTTGAACTTCCAGCCTCCACAACTGTTAGAAAAATAAATTCCTGTTAGTTAAGCCACCCATTCTTTGATATTCTGTTATGGCAACTAGAGCAGACAAATACAATATGGTTGCTTTGTGAATTAAATAAAATAATATACCTGAAACACAAGATATATACATAATAAAGAATCAATGCATGTCACTGATGATGGATAGAATATTTTAGCTACATCATAACCTCATTCCTCATACATTTTTCTTGATGTGAATAATATGCCATCTTTATCTGGTTATCTCTTTACAGGAATGTTTCATTATACATTTTGATGTATTACTTAAAATACTAATAACCAGAGTTCCTACTTTTTCTTGTTTCTCTTTTGATAACTTGCATTTTTCTAAAATATTATCAATTTCATTTGAATTGAAAATTATAGCTTGAAGTTTATCAAAATTATGTATTTTATTTTCTTTAAACATTCATAGGATTAGCAGTCATAATTTGTGTTTTCTTTTTTGCTTGATCAGTGTTGCTGTGACTTTGCCAAATTTATTAGCTTTTAAGAAGAGGTAACTTGCTTTTATTTATTTTATTTAAGGTATCTTTGATATTTGTTTTCTTAATTTCTAATCTTATCTTTTTATTTTTAAATTGTATATGTATTTCTCTACTTCTATGTTGATTTTGCTGTTTCTTTTCTAACTTTTTAACATAAAAACTTAACTCACTAATCATCAGTTCTTTTTCTAACTGATGTGAGCACTTACAGATATGAATTTCTCTCCAGGCACAGTTTTGGCTGCATCTCATATGTTTTGATACATTGTAGCTGCATCATCATTCAGTTAAATACATTTTGTTAATTTTCATTGTGATTTCAATCTAAATCCTTTTAAGTGTAAAGGGTTAAAACTAGTCAATAAGAACATGTTATTCAGAATAAATACCATTATTACCTGATGAGGAATAGGTGTCATATGGAAATATTAGAAATGAGAAAATTCTCTGATATCTTTAACTTACATCAAACATTTAATAACTTAATTTGAATTATCTTAGTTAGACTTTTAAAATATTTCTATGAATATTAGTCTGTTTGAAATTTTTTTTCTGATTGAAATGACAGTGTTTCATATTTTAATTAAATAGTAACAAAACTGGTCTTTTCATCTTTCATTTATTATTATTTAGATGAAATAAAATAAAAGGAAATAATTATAAAATAAAGATAGTTAAATACTATCAGATATTATGTAATTCATTGACTGTGTTGCTATATTTGCTATACCAATTATTTTTATTGATACAAAATAGTTTACATATTTATGGGGTGCCTATAATATTTTATTACATTCATGGACTGTGTCATAACCAAGTCAGGGTATTTGTGGTATCCATTGCCTTGAGTATTTATCAACTCTATGTGTTGGGAACATTTCAAGTTCTCTCTTTTAGCTACTTTGAAATTTATAATAAATCATTGTTAAGTATAGTCATTCTACTTTGCTATCAAACATTCAAACTTGTATCTCCTATTTAGCTGTATATTTATACCCACTGACCAACCTCTCTTCATTTCCCCTCCCACCCACACACTCTTCCCAGCCTCTGGTATCTATTATTCTACTCTCTCTTCCATGAGATCAACTTATTTAGCTCCCACATATGAGTGAGAGCATGCAATATTTGTCTTTCTGTGCCTGGATTATATCATGTAACACAAAAGCCTCCATCTTTCTTGCTGCAAATGACATGATTGTAGTTTTTTTTTTGGGCACATAGTATTCCATTGTATATATATATACCACATTTTCTTTATTCATTCATCTGTTGATGAACAGACACTTAGGTAGATTCCATATCTTTGCTATTGTGAATAGTGCTGCAATAAACATGAGATTGCATGTATTCCTTTGATATACTGATTTCTTTCCTTTTGATCAAATACTCAGTACTGAAATTACTGGGTTATGTGGTAGTTCTATTTTTTTAGTTTTTTGAGAAAGTTCCATAACTGCTTTCCATAGTGGCTGTACTAACTTACATTCCTGCTGACAGCATACCAGTTTCCTTTTCTCCACATCCTTGCCAGTATGTATTAGTCCATTTTCATACTGCTATGAAGATATTACCAAGATTGGGTAATTTATAAAGAAAAAGAGGTTTAGTGGGCTCGCAGTTCTCACATGGCGAGGGAGGTCTCACAATCATGACAGAAGGTGAAGGAGGAGCGAAGACATGTCTTACATGTTGGCAGGCAAGAGAGCCTGTGCAAGGGAACTGCCCTTTATATAGCCATCGGATCTCATGAGACTTACTCATTATCACAAGAAGAGCACAGGAAAATCTGACCCTAGTGATTCAATTACTTTCCACTGGGTCTCTCCCAGGAAATGTGGTGATTTTGGGAGCTACAATTCAAGATGATATTTGGATGGAGACACAGCCAAACCATATCACAGTGTCTCTTACTTTTTGTCTTTTTAATAGTAGCCATTAAAACTGGGATAAGATAATATCTCAAATGAAATATGTCTTTCATTAGCATTTCGCTAATGATTAGTGATATTGAGTATTTTTTTCATATATGTGTTGGCCATTTGTTTGTCTTTTTTATGTCTATTCAAGTCATTTGTCCACTTTTCGATGGGATTATTTAGTTTTTCTATTTGCTATTGAGTTATTTGAGTTTCTTCTTTATTCTGGATATTAGTTCCTTGTCAGATAAACAGTTTGTAAATATTTCTCCCATTAAACAGGTTGTTCCTTCACTGTTGATGGTTTCCTTTGCTGTGCAGAAGCTTGTAGTATAACATAGTCCCATTTGTCTATTTTTGTTTTTGTTGTCTATGATTTTCACGTCTTAGCCATATAATCTTTTCCTAGACCAATGTCCTGAAGTGTTTTCCCTATGTTGTCTTCTAGCAGTTTTATAGTTTGGGGCCTCACATTTAAATGTTTAGACCATCTCGAGTTAATTTTTGTATATGGTGATAGATAATGGTTTAGTTTTATTGTTAATTTTCTCAGTATTATTTATTGAAGAGGGTGTCCTTTCCCCAGTGTATGTTCTTAGGGCCTTTATAGAAAATGACTTGGCTGTATATATATGGATTTATTTCTGGATTCTCTTGACTTTCCATTGGTCTATGTGTCTGTTTTTATACCAATACCATGATGTTTCAGTTACTATAGCCTTGCAGTATATTTTTTAACCGAAGGTAGTGTGATATCTCCAGATTTGTTATTTTGCTCATGATTGTTTTGGCTATTTGGACTCTTTTTTGTTTCCAGACAAATTTTGGGCTTGTTTTTTTTCTAATTGTGTGAAAAATGTCATTGGTAATTTGGTACAGATCGCATTGCATCTGCAGATTGCATTTTAATAATATTAATTATTCCAGTCCATGAATATGAACTGTGCTGTGATAAACTTTAATCTTAATTATATTTCATAAAAGTTTATTTTAACTTAAAATTGGTGCTTATTTCACACTCCCTACAAGGCAAATATATAGTTGCCAGATAAAGTCAACCAATTATGAATTAATATCTAAAATGTAAGGATTTTATCAAAACACTGACTGAATTAGCTCCACTTGCACTAAAAAAAAAAAAAAAAAAAAAAAAAAATGGAGACTTTAGTGGTTAAAATCATGGGCCTCGATACTTAAAGTTTGCATTCCAATCTCAATTTTGCAACTTAATAATTCTGTGATGCTAGGCATTTAAATAATATTCTATAATTTTCTTATCCAAAAGAGGAGACATAGTAATTTTTATATCTTGTATTATTATGAGGTTTAAATAATGTACATAAAAGCTATCATAGTGTCTTACAAAAGAGATACTTCAATATAGATTACTAAAACATGCTTAGTTATGTAAAATTTATTTTACATAATTAAGTACACATTTATTTATTAGATGTTAATGTAGTTGAAATACAGTAGAATATTATATTGTCTATTTTAGGGGTGGACAAAACCTTCTTTCAAATTTTTCTCAGTTATGTTAATCACTGATGCTGAAATTCAGGTGTATACAGTGAACATGACACAGTTTAATCAGGAGATCTGGATTTAAATTACAGTTCTTTCACTTATTGTATTATTGAATGAGGTTTTAGTCCACGGGATTTTGATCATGTATGAAATAGGGAATATGATATCTGCCTCATAGATAAGGTGGAAAAGATAAAATGACATTCCTTAAAGAGAGAAAGAGAGAGTGCAATTTTCATATTTTAAATTTTCTGTGATTTTAAGGATCTAAGTGTTCAGATTCTCTGGATTGAATTTTCATGAAATGTTTTTATTAGAATACAAATCACCAAAGCAATATAAATATTTCATTAAATTTTACAGATAATTATTAAATATTAGAAGCTGCATTTTTATTTAAATTCTATCTCCTGATTTGGATTAGGCTTCTTTGTCAAATAACCCATCTGTCTAAGAAGCAGTTTTATTACTGCTAGAATGAGATGTGTTTGTTTCAGCATCAACTTTATTACTATTTTCTTTCATACTCATAAATATAAGCATTGAGAAGATTTGTTCACATAAACAGTGGAAATAAATGGTAAAGTAAGAAAAAACTTGCCTAAATCCTTAGGCAAGAGAATAGATTTTTCCACTTTTGGCACTAGCCCTGCAGGCTACTGAATATATTGTGACTGGCATGTGGACATTTGTTTATTGGTGACCTCTGTCTGGATGACTCAGTTCTCATTGTCTCTTTCTCCTGCCTGGAATTACATGGACAATTTTATGCCCTTCTCTGTTCTTTAGTTTTTGTTACTGTTAAAGCTATGAAGACACATTTCTTTGACTGAATTTAAAGGTGACAGTTAAGAAATGTGAAAGATTTTATTTCTGCTTTCTCCCAAATATGTCGTTACTTTGGCTCAGTCGTTCTGAGACCAGACAAAACCAAGTTTCCAAGAATTAGTAAAATTCTTCCCACTATCAACATTATTCATCACTTCAACAGTATATTGAAGCTGGCATTAGATTTTGTATGTATAGGAACAAAAATACATTTGATTTGTCTAAAAATTAGAAGTGTAAATATTTAAAAATTTAACAGAAAAATCCCATGTTAATTATTACAATATATAGTTTGTTTACATCTATCCAATAAGTTTAAATATTTAGGGTTCTTAGTTCAATAGTTTTACTGATTCTAAAATTATGAAAGATTGTTCTAAAAGTTGAAAAAAATAAAGTCTATCTACTCTTCTTGTGCTTTCATAATTATTACAAAATAATTAGCATTCATAATTCAATATAGTACAAAATCATTTTGAGTTTTATTTATAATTTAAATCATAATAAAAGTTAAAGCTTGAGGGAACTTAGAGTTTGTGAGGTCCAACAATTCCACATAAGATAAGAGAAGTGGTTAGGTTGAATAATTTGTTCAAGATCATTGCTGTGTAGTAGTAGTAGTAGTAGTAGTAATAGGAAAAAGAAAAAGTCTTGGCCTGGTGCCGTGGCTCACGCCTGTAATCCCAGCACTTTGGGAGGTCAAGGCAGGTGGATCACTAGGTCAGGAGATCAAGACAATCCTGGCCAACATGGTGAAACCCCCGTCTCTACTAAAAATACAAAAATTAGTGGGTGTGGTGGGGTGTGCCTGTAATTTCAACTACTCGAGAGGCTGAGACAGGAAAATTGCTTGAACCAGGGAGTTGGAAGTTGCAGTGAGTCAAGATTGTGCCACTGAACTCCAGCCTGGAGATAAAGCGAGACTCTGTCTAAAAACAAACAAACAAACAAAAGTTTAAAAACTTTTGATTTATTTAGAAAAGTAATGCGAAGACCATTGAAATGATCAAAGTATACAATGCATGATGAGTTTGTGACAGAAGAACTGGGAAAAGTTTAGAACATAAAGACATTTGACTAAAAGGTTGTCATTTTAATAGATAAGGACACTACTGAAATTTTGAATCAGATAATTCCTTGTGATAGTGTAATACTTCTATGCATTATGAGATATTTATTACTATTCTTTTTTTTTTTTTTGAGACGGAGTCTTGCTGTGTCGCCCAGGCTGGAGTGCAGTGGCCGGATCTCAGCTCACTGCAAGCTCTGCCTCCCGGGTTTTTACGCCATTCTCCTGCCTCAGCCTCCCGAGTAGCCGGGACTACAGGCACCCGCCACCTCGCCCGGCTAGTTTTTTGTATTTTTTAGTAGAGACGGGGTTTCACCGTGTTAGCCAGGATGGTCTCGAACTCCTGACCTCGTGATCCGCCCGTCTCGGCCTCCCAAAGTGCTGGGATTACAGGCTTGAGCCACCGCGCCCGGCCTACTATTCTTGGTCTCCACTCACTAAGTGCAAGTAGTATTTCCACACATACTCCATTTGTGATAATCAGTACTGTTTCGCGACATTGTCAAATATGGTGCAGGGGCAAAATCAATCCTCATAGAGAACTACTGATTTACACACAAGTAATGGCTCCTAATTTTTTTAAAGAAATATCATATGCTAAGATTTTTTATTTTTTTCCAATTGTACTTACAAAAGCATTAAAGAAGATTGTATGTGAGAATGTTATAGTCAGAGAGACTCACTAGAAAGTGATTTTAGAACTGAAGATGAGAGTATGGTAAATCAGCTTAGAAGGATGCTATAAAAGATAACTAAATAAAATTGATATAATGAAGATGATGTGAAAACTCATTTTTTATATTTTCTAATTTTAATCCCAATATGGCATTATTTTTACAAGTTTAGAAATGAGAATTCAAATGAGAAAAGTTAAGAAAATTGCCCAGCATAAACCAGTAGATTATAAAGATAAAATAAAAGGTAAAACTACCCTATCCACGTTTTATAGATTTGAAAGTCTGTTATTATTTTATATTACAACACCGCTTCTATAAAATGTTGTGTAGACAGTTATATTTATAGATCTAGACTAGTTATTCAGATTTGTTGAGTTTTCCTACAGTCTAGCATCTGACACTTTGTTTTCCCTAACTAAAAGTTCATACCTTAACTGCCTCACATATTTTTTGTGTGTACACAGTTTTTCCTTTTATTCATCTTCACATCTTTTTAAAACAACTTTATCATTATTTTCTTCCTTACCTTCCAACCTCTATCAAGCAAATTGCCTAATTCAGACTATAAAAACAGCAACAGGATAACATATATTTTAAAAATCACTCATTTTTTTTTTTTTTTAACGCACAAGCATTAATTAGGGCAAAGTTTGTGGGTTTATGTTATCAATATCATGCCCACTGCCTCATGGTCTGTCTAAAAAAACACTGTGTTGTTTGGAAATTAGTTTAAGCAAATAAATGTGTTTTCATAATCATGCCTTGGAAAATATCTGTATTGGTGAGCAACTTTTGTTATAATTAACATGTTCTTGGTCTAGAATGACCTAAATAAATAAGTATATTCTCAAATCTTATGTTTAAGGGCCACATTTTGATGGCAGATGGTATCGGTTTAGGGGTTCAATGATGTCCATCAAACATCTCATTGATTTCCTTTACCATCATGGTTAGAAGATGACTGATGAAGATCCAATGTATTTCGTTAACAATCACAAGAGAAGGCAAAAGAAAGAGTACAAATTATTTCAATTAATTTCATGAGAAAAAGCAAAATTTTCATAGGAGCCTAAACCTCATCCAAGGGAATTTGAAAATATTTTCTTTTTACAACTTCTGAAGTGAAGACATGTTTGGAAGCGTAATTAGGGAATGAGTGTCAGTTAGCCAGACTCAAAAGCTGTTGATGTAGTTGTTTAGTGAGTCTGTTTGGTTTCATGGGGAGAATATTTGAAATGCTAAAGATCATAATATTGTCTATCTATTTGGTGACAAGGGTGATGCTAAATAAATAATTGACGTACATATGAACAAAGAACGATCTGGCTTTAATAGAATTTCCTAATCTTAAGCAAGTTCATCAATAAATATTATGTAAATCTTAGATAATATTATACACATTAAACCAATAAGCATCTATTATACTCCTTATTTTATGTAACGCTGCTTGATAGATCCAAGGTAAGGTTTTATTTCACAAATATTATGAAGTTCAACATCTGTTTTTGTGACTTTTTGTTTAGCCTAAGAGCGTTCCCAAGAAGTCACATTGTGAAGTTAAATCCTATTTTCTTTTAGAAACTTGTGAACAATAAATCAGGGCATTAAATTTGGTACCTATAAGCATATATTGACTGATGCCTGCTAGGAGACTAGTAATTTGCCACACTTTCAAAGCAATACTCTTTAAATATTTATTTAGTAGGAACAGTACTGGCACTTTCATAGATAACTTACTTGTTTCTATTTAGAGGTGCTGTCAAAGGCAGAAGTGAGAAAATTTGGAATTTTTTTTTGTCTGTTATGTAGGCACATAGATCCCATAGAGTTTAAATGGCATTATATTTCTGGTTTATTTCAGTAAGGTGTTTAATGCCTTTTAAAAATTGGCATCATAGAAACAGCTAAGCTAGATAGCTTCTTTGTCTAATTTCATCTACAAAGTATTGGTGGAGGGTTTCATTCCTCAGTTCAGATTGTCTGACTACTTTTAGCAAGCCATCTCAGAATTATAGTCTATTAGTTATAAAACTAAAGATCAGCAGGTATTTGGTTTTTTAAAATACTATCGAATTGGGTACTGCTTATGGTCTTTGAATTAGTAACTTCATCATCATCATATTCAAAAGATCCCAAGCTTTTCCCTTTCAGCCAGTAAACATCTTATCTCTGTCTTTGACAGTTGACTCATTACTCAGATATGCTTCAGAAGTGTTCTTAGTAAGCTGCTTCAGTTTTCCACATTTAGAAAAGAAAACCAGTTTTATATCAAGGATGCTATGGATATTCAAGTAAGAGTGAGTTTTTTCTGACAAAAATTTCTAAAGTTTATGAAAGCCAATTATAAGAGGAAATATAGGTAAAATCGATTTATAAATTAATATGTATGAAATATATTATCAATCTTTCATTATTTCTGAATGTTTATGCATTATCTTCTTTTATTCCCTACATATTGAATGCAGACTCCATAAGGGAAGTACTTTGCCATTGTTGTGGTTTTTATTCTTCTACCTTAAGCCTCTGTAACATTGCCTGTCACATAGTAGGTACATAGTAAAATACTTATTAAAAGAAGTATGTGGATACATAAATTAATTTTTTAAAATATACTACATCTACCTATACAAACAGATGTATTGTACATATGTAAAATTAAAAGCACACTTGATATAATACTAAATATATTATTTTTAAACAAAAAACTTAGTATACTCTGATAATTTTCAGATATGAATTTATTTCATAGAGATAGTACATTTTAAGGCATAATTAAACTGAACTGATTAGAAAATTAAAGTAGTTAAAAATGTTCTAAGGCATCATGTAACATATATCTGAGGTATAAGATATTTTTTAAAGTAACACAGGAAGAGGTTTTCATGAGTATCTCTCATGTTCAGGGGAGAAATTGTAGTCCCCGAGAGGTGAGGTAGCTTGCCTAAGTTTCTACATCAAACTTACATGAGAATTGGTAGTTATTACAAGCAGGCAGTTAGTACAAATCAGAATTTAATATACAGACTAAGAGGCAAATACAAAGAACCATGGTTAAGTTAATTTTTTCTTAGGCTTGAGGCCAAACTTGCACGTGGAGATGCGGAGAATGATACTGAGGTCATTGGTTGTGAGGGAAAGATAGAAATACACAGTATGGGGCAGAAACAGCACTGAGAGCAGAAAAAGATATAAAAGAAAAAAACGTGTAAACAAATAGTCATGTGAAGGGAATGGTAGATGTCCTTAGGGCAAATACCACTAATGTGTCATTGAGGCAAAAAATAGTCATCTAAACTAGGAGTAATTTAGGAGTAAATTAGAGGCTCCACAAAGAAAAGATTTACAAGACAATGATACAGAACAGTGAGCCTTGGGGTGGAAAAGAAATGGTGAATAGAATCTAACCAATGGTGAGGGCCTGTGAATGTCTGCATTATACCTGGATTGTTGCAGGTTTATGTAGGGAAAAAGATGAAGATTTATGATAAGAATGTGTGGATGACTACAGTTAAGAGTGTACCTTAGGACTCTCACTTACAGGTAATGTAAACTCAAATTAAATAAATAATGCAAGCAAGAAATCTCTTGCTCAAATAACAGAATATTTCATTAGTAGAGCTGTTTCCAAGCATGAATGATTTTACATGATCGAAGATTACATCAGAAACTTATTTGTCACTCAGTGCTGCTTGCCTCTGTATTGCTTTTATATCTCTCTGCTCCTGGCAAAGAGGATGATTTGATTCTATTGGTTTGGCAAACCTACCTGAAAAAGAGTGCTTAATATCCTATAATTTTGACCCAAGTGTCTGGATTGAGTTTATCTGGTTTGGCATCTATCTCGTAATCAACATTAAATCATTCACTGTGGCCAGGAACAGCCAGGAAGTATATTCTCCCATCCACAATTTCAAAGACTGAGATTAGGATTAATTGTTTCCCAAAAGAAAATTCAAAGGAAATAGATGATAAAATAATAGATGCATACTGCAAGGTTTACTAGTTTAAGTAAATGTATCTGTAAAACATGAAAATTTTTAAATCACCATGGGTTAGAGCCTTTAGAATTGCTAAAGTAAAATATATTTTTGGGCACGTTTGCTTCCGGGGCACTATTAGAGTAGATGCACATTAATACCAATTATTCAGTGATACTTGTTAAAGCTTGGTAAGGAAGACTTTATTCAGGACCATCAGGATAGGTATAGAACCACTGCAATGAGGTTTTGCAGTGGGAGAGGGAAATTGGGCTCAACTCTGAATACAACGATGGCAAGTACGAATTTATGGTTGAGGAACAGGTTGGGGTTCAATGAATGAAAAATCACTAAGAGGAAACGTAAAGGATAAGTTGAATTCTGAATAAACCTACCTAACAGGATTCTTGCAGAAGACAGGACAGGCTGATCAGACATCCAGTGGAGGATGGCAGAGCATAAGGAACCTGACCAGATATTAAGGGTGATGAGATATCAAGGGTACAGGATTTTTGTTATATTTACTTAGCAGGGTTTTTGCTGAAACTGGATTTTACAAGGAAGTGCACAGATGAACCCTGGAGAAGTTTTAGAAGACTAAGTCAATTTTGGTCCAGCAGAGAATCTTTGTTTTGAGGTCCCTAGAATTGCATAAGGAAAATATTGTTTTCATGTAAGTTGGCATCAGTGAGAACTATTAACGTCCAAGACTATCAATAGAGCAAACAAATTCAGATAAGAAAACATAATGGACAGTACCACGAGAGAACCAGGTAGGGTATAGATACTAAAGGTGTGATTTTAGAGATACAGCTAAGTAAGTACAGAGGAAAAAAATTAAGCTGTAGAGATAGAAATGAAGACAATGTGTTCAGACCAGGCATGGTGGCTCATGCCTATAATCCTAGTGTTTTGGGAGGCCAAGGCAGGAGGATTACTAGAAGCCAGGAGTTTGACATCAACCTTGCCAACTAGTGAGTCACCCCTCTCTACCAAAAATAATAATTTAAAAAAAGTAGAACAAAAGAATTAGTCAGGCGTGGTGGCATGTGCCTATAGTCCCAGCTACTCAGGAGAGTGAGGCAGGAGGATCTCTTGAGTCTGGGAGTCCCAGGGTTCAGTGACTCTGATCACACCATTGCACTCCACACTCCGATCTGGGCAACAGAGTAAGACCTTGTCTGTAAAACAAAACAAAACCAAAACAGATATAAAATACAACAAAATGTTTTCAGAGGGAATAAAAATCTTTGAGATGTCTGCCTATCACAGTGCCTACTACCAGGTAGATTGCAAATATATATTAGTTTAATTTATTCATATAAGGTAGAACATTATAAAATTCAATGAGGATTTTGTTGGCAAATAAGTACTCTGGAAAGATAATGGATGGTAGTGCATTCAAACAATAATAGATCCTACTTCCAGAATATAGGACAGATGAGGAATGGAATTCTGCCCAAGCTTATGACTGCTGCTGGAGCCGAATAAAGAAAATATGTATAAGGAAGATAGGCATAAAACCTAGAGCAATGTTCATTTCTTTCAGAATGGGTCAAAGCCAAGGCTACTTTGTAGAAATGGATTTTCTGGAAAAATGGAAATAGGCAATTTCTCTTAATACTCTTATTGAAAAAATATCCTATTTTATTAGGGTAATGATAGGTGATAAAACAGGCCTTTCTTCCTCTCCCATTTATTAGTGTATATGAATGCACAAAACCCTAGTGATAATTGACATAAAAGGCTCATAAGCATCATTAAAATCTTTCTTACCAGGCAGTCATTTTAATTTTACAAAACCAGCATTCTTGTTAAAATGATATTACATTAAAATGAGTTTTATTGTACTATTTGAAAAAGAAGTATAAAGACAGTTTTTTAAAGAACATGAGCATGGTGGTACAGAATGCAGTTTAGGATTTGGTGTATACTCAGAATAAATGTAGAAAATGAGAGTAACTAAATATTTTAGTTTGGAAAACTGGTAATAATTTTTGTTTTCTATTTTTAATTTCCTAGAATCTCTATTCCTGAAACTTTTAAATAGTTAGGATCACTGGAAAAGGAAGGAGTATGACTAAAATCTAAAATGTAGGTTAGGCTCTAAAATATCACAGAAAATGCTGAATTTGGCAAATATGCATATTTTGTTCCTGGCAATCATAACATATAGTTTTATCATTTACTGCTTGATCCTCTAGTGGATAATTTAGCAAGTGCCCTTTCCAAATAGTTTATCCTAAGTACACATAATAATATCACTAATTAAAATGTCCTATTAATGTCTTCATTTTATTTCATAGCTCAGTTATTTTTCAAGCCAGGTAGACTAATGTATGCCTGTTACTAGCTTAAATTTTGAATCACATCCAATAATAATTCATATTAATTCTATGCCATTTCCAGCTCTGAACTAACTCCATATGCTGAAGACTTTAAAATGCTCTCCTACTCTGCTTCTTTTATGTTACAAATTTTGTGACTTTGCCAAATACAGTCTCAGATGCTTAGATCTTATCTGACAGCTTTTATTTATGTGTAGTTAGATTATAAAATATCTTCTATTCCATATTTCTTCAGTTGTGTGTATTATGAAACTAATTTATGGATATTTTATTCAATCATTTAAATTTTATTTAAGTTAGTTTAATCTGCTAATAACTATGACTGAAAAAATATGGCAAGACTTTACGGTACTGAGATCACAGAATCTAATCTATGAGGTAGGAAGAGGAGGGAGGAGATGAGTACTGGCAAGAAACAAAGAAAATCCCAATATAAACCACAGTCAGACTTTCCGTGCCCTTAATATGTACCTCACTGATAGATTTAAGCCTTAGATGTATGTCAATATGTTATTAATTTTATATTATTCTAATAACTTGTTTAAAATTAAATTTTTAAGAACTTAAGATATTTCAGTATAACATTTTTAGGAATACTTTGCCAAGTATAGGATTCAGGAAACATTGAGTCATACCTACATGAGGGGTCTGATTTCAGTGGACTTTAGGAGCAATGATACTAATATGGGGAAGGTGTGTGATGCTCTTTAGATCGCCAAGCTATTTTACATGACTTAATTCACTTCAGATTCACAAGACAAGTTTGCATGACCTTGGCAAAGCCACTAAACTTTTAAGGTTGTCGTGTGTGTGTCTGTGTTTGTGTGTTCAATTAATGAGGGTTATGGAATAGAAGATTTGGTACCCCTCTTTTCAATTGTAGCCCAAATATCAATGGCAGACTGAATACCTGTAACTGAAGTTGTGGACCTGATTGGTGTAATGGTAATTCTGTCTTTCTTGACATTGATTCTTACAGGAATTTAGGCATAGTCAGTAAGTATAGGACATCCCTAGGACCATATACCAGTTCAAGGATGGGCATGAAATAAAGTTCTACGTGAACCTAGAGAAGTTTGCTAAGTGCCTCTGGAAAATTATATATATATATATATATATATATATATTTTTTTTTTTTTTTTTTGAGATGGAGTGTCGCTCTGTCGCCCAGGCTAGAGTACGGTGGTGTGTTCTCGGCTCACTGCCAGCTCCACCTCCCGGGTTCACGCCATTCTCCTGCCTCAGCCTCCTGAGTAGCTGAGACTACAGGCGCCCGCCACCACGTTCAGCTAATTTTTTTTTTTTTTTTTTTGTATTTTTAGTAGAGATGGGGTTTCACCGTGTTATCCAGGATGGTCTCAATCTCCTGACCTCATGATCCGCCTGACTCTGCTTCCCAAAGTGCTGGGATTATAGGCGTAAGCCACTGCGCCTGGCTGAAAATGATATAATTTTTATACTCTTTCTCTAAACATACAGTGGTTTTTAATGAGGGTTTATTTATCCCCTGGCATAGTATCTAATTGTTTACTGGAAAGTAAGATTATTTTAATATAAAATGTAACATATAAAAGAATAAAGGTCACGAACTTCAAGATTAGCCATCCAGTTAATATTTTCTCTATGTATTTTAATCTTCTACTTGCTGAATAAAATGTTATCACACACTGTCGTCTTCCCCTTGAATCTGACTATGTGTCATCTTTAGGATTTAATCAAATAGTTCCAAAGGAAAATAAAATTTAGAGCATATCTGAATAACGAATAATCAACTTTTGGACCATTGCTGCATATTTGCAATTATAAAATTGAAATGCATACCAAGTGCTCTTAATTCTATTTGTGGAATGAATGTAAGCTGCATGTCCCATTTAAGCAAAATTTCCTTTTTTAATAAAGAAATTGTCCTCATAAAGTTACACAAATAGCAAGAATTAAAGCTCAATAAAATTTTATTATGAACATTTATTGCAGGTTTTTGTTTTTGTTTTCAAATTAAAATAAACTGATAAAAAGGTTTTACCTGTAAAACCACCTTATAGTTTTATTCTGAGTACATTATCAACATATTTAAAAATAAATGTAATAATATTAGCTTTCGGCCGGGCGCGGTGGCTCACGCCTGTAATCCCAGCACTTTGGGAGGCCGAGACGGGCGGATCACGAGGTCAGGAGATCGAGACCATCCTGGCTAACACGGTGAAACCCCGTCTCTACTAAAAAATATAAAAACTAGCCGGGCGAGGTGGCGGGCGCCTATAGTCCCAGCTACTCGGGAGGCTGAGGCAGGAGAATGGCGTGAACCCGGGAGGCGGAGCTTGCAGTGAGCTGAGATCCGGCCACCGCACTCCAGCCTGGGTGACAGAGCGAGACTCCGTCTCAAAAAAAATAAATAAATAAATAAAATAATAATAATAATAATATTAGCTTTCCCCAATGAAGAACAACTCAGGTATGTCTTTATATATAGGCTTACATCAAGATAAAAGTTTATAAAAATGATAACTAAAATGGGTTAACGATAGTCTCAATAATGTACCTAATGATTTGTCCAGCTTTTCTCATCTGATATTTGGTATTGCTAACAGTATAAAACTAATTTCCTCAAATCTAAATATATTTTAATTAAAAATCATTAGGCAACATCAGATAGCATATATACCAACGTTATCTGACTCTATTTCATATCTTTTCATTTGTGGTATAGAGGAAATTACAGGCCTATGACAGAAGCATATCAGATACAACAGTCATGTATTTGAAGTATCCCCAGAAGTAGAAAAGTCACCATTTTCAAACACTTTTATAATTAACAACTGCTCAATAAGGCTGTCTTCTTCAAAATGTACATGTCACCCCCGCAGTTGGTGGCCAATGCCATGCTTTTTAATCATTCCTGGAAGTGCCTGAACACTTATGGGAATGATAGTGCTGTGTCATTCCAAATTGATTGAATCTGTGACATGTTCCTGGAAGTCACTTTATGGTACACTATTATACAAGAGATAAAGGAAAATTACTGCGGGAGAGGAAAAAAAAAAATAAAAGCTCACCGTACTGGGCAACAGTGATCATTTCAAATATTATAAAGGGTGTCATTTATTTCTGCCTCAGTGTAACCTCCCTTCTTTGTATCAATGTTATTAAGGTATATCCATTTCTATGAAGTGCCTATCTTCTAAGAAATGCATCTTTGATACAATATCAAAGAAATAGGAATTGTGAACCTGAAACCTAGAAATCATGTTTGAAGGCTTTAGTAAACATTATCACACACACTACACTTTCATGTACCCAGATGTGTGTCCATACCCATTTATTGACTCAAAAAAGGAATTGTTTTTTAATAGTTGTAGAAAAACTGACTGCTCCACTATATGTTCTGCTCTGAATAATGACAAGTGTCTGAATTATTTCAGCTAGTACAGGCTTTGAGCAACTATCTAACATTGGTCTCTTCTAAACACTGTAGGTAATGGCGCTATTTTAACAGTTGTTAGCAACTTATTTTTTAAAAGGAAATAAAATGTTAACATGAATGTGGGAAAGTCAAGGGCTGAGATGACATAATTATACTCACTACCTCAAATGTGCCATAATGATTTCATCGCTGATTCCATGGCAACACACACAAAACCAGTTTTAAGGGTTTGGGGATAACAAATGTATAGAACATATTAAAAAATTTCTTATGCAATATAACTTTTTAACATTTTCACTTCCTGATGTTGTATTACTTCTTACTCCTAATGCATATTTGTAAAAAGGGGAAATGGGAAATTTGTTCATAGCAAACTACAACCTTTCTTGGTTTGAAATATATACCAGAGTAGCCATGCTACGAGTCTTTTCAGCTCTCCATTGCGTTAGTAATTTCCTGTTGCTAGAAAAGGTTTCCCAGTGTTTTTTTTTTTTTTTTTTTTCCTAATAAGCGGAATAGTTTGTTTTGCACATGGTTAACTTCCCAAAAGGATTTGAGGCATGTTTCTTATCAAGTTCAAACTTTACAGTCCTTTCCCCAACATTTTTTTCAACACTATCCCAAAATTCTGAGGACAACAGTTCCAAGAAGTTTCCATTAGAACCTGTCATCTCCTTTTTTTTAGTGGTCAGCAAGACTCATTTCATCATGGTTGATACTTCTGGCATCAGCAGAAATCTAATTTGGTACTGTCACTCTCCAACAATTATATTCTAATCTTCACCTGATTTTGCGTATCTCCAAATCTGACTCATATCACATCTCATTCCTAATCCACAAATCTTTTCATTGTGTCCTTGGAACTCATAGCTGTCATCATGACACATCACACTCGACATCCTCAAACTTTTCTCTGAACAAGTATTCAGCTTCTGCCTCTCTTTTGATCTTGGCTGTCTTCTGAGGTAGCTGCTTTCATTACAGTCCTTGTAGATGGCTTCTTATCCCCAGTTAGAATAGATGATTCTTTTTTACTCTTAATTGACAAATTTGGATGACCATAAATCTACCCAATAGGACAATGCTCAACAGTTTTTGTCTGCCAGCTCCACATCCACCCCTCCCCAGTCAGCCCCAACCAAGTTCATGTTATCAGACTGTAACTTTACTGCCATTCCTTGTGCAGTCTTCCTAATCAGTCTTTCTCATTCAGAGATGATTTTAGTATCTGCCTTACTGATGTTCACTCTATGACTGTCCTGGTCATCATTCTTCAAAATTACATTATTTATTGGAATGATTCATCCAGAATACTGGACACTCAGTTTCTTATTCTTATTAATTTTTCCTCCACCTTATACTACTAAGATAATATCCTAAAAATTTTAATAAATGCAGCAAACCCCAAATCTCAATTTCAGTTTCAAATACCTTACCTTTACAGTACTCTCTGTGATATTTAAAATGTACTATTTCTATATCAAAGATAATTAATAATTTCATTCTCCTAGGTGACTATTTCACAAATTGTTTCTTAGTTCCACAAACTTCAAAAACTCAGCTTCTTCTCAACTGATAACGTTCCTATGTCAATGCCTTTTAGGCAGAAATCACTAGGGATAAGTGGTATTTTTGTAGTTTGCACAGTGATCTAAATTTATTCTGTGCTTATAGAAGATCATGATGTTATATTTTATTTGTTTTATGTCTTAGTCTCATTTCATCACAGTCCCAGGGTGATTTTTTTGTTTTTTGAGATTCCTTATGTTCAGTAAGAGGAACATAAAGTCCTAGCTGGGAATGCCAGGACAGCTCCTAACAACACTGAGAACTAGCTGTTCCTCTGCTGCTTCTCAATCTCAGGGAATTGTTTTGTCTTTCACACTTCTCCTTTAACTAAGAACAAAGTATTAATCAGAAGGTATCTTTTACATCTCCCCAGTACCGAATATACCTATGAAACACTGGAATCCATATACTATCAGCCAGTTTTGATACATAGATGAACTGCCACTATTTCTAGATAGATAAACTTTTCCCTTTGTATCGGATTCCAGCCCTTATCACTACATCAAGTACTTCTACAATTTTCTTGTCTCTCTTCTACATTACTTTTTCTTTGTACTGTTTCATCTGCATCAGCACAAGATATATTCTGTATTATCTCCCATCTTAAAAAAGAAAGATTAAAAATTTTCTTCAATGTTTTATCCTGTTTCAGCTTCTAAAATATCCTCTCATTTCCAACAAAATTACTTTATACAGTATATATTCAGTCATCATTTAGTATTCTTCTATTACTCCTGAATCTCATCTAATTATCCCCAGAATTCCACTGAGGCAGCTACCACCAAGATCACTAATGACCTCCAACTTGTCAAAACAATTGGTTAGTTCTCAGCCCTCATTTTATTTGACTGATCAGTGCCATTTGATAGGATTGTTTTCTTAGTTTTGAAACACTGCTTTCATTAAATTTTCCAATAGCAATAACTCCTTGTCGAAAATTTCTTAGTTCCTCTTAACCTCCTCTCATGGATCTTTCTCTTCTTGCTGATGGACAAATTATAAAGAGTATTTTAGGATTTTATCCTAACATAAATTTTCTTCTCTATGTTTAGTCATTATCCGGGAGACCACATCCATATTATATACCAACTAACTCTAGGATTTTATCTCCATCCTACATGTTCCACTGAAATCAGACATTTATCTTGATATCTGCTTGGGGTCTCCACGTGGATCTCCAATGTAGCATGCCTTAAGCTGTTCCTTTGACTGTCCTCCTTTGTGGGAGTGTCGGATATCAGTTAGCATTGTAGGAATCCATTCCTGCAATCCAAAGTAGAAATCAAATGTGTCCCTTTTGGCCTGGAGTGATATAAAATACATTTCCTAGACTCTCTTTTCAATGGCTTCTTGTCAGTTTCTGCTGATGTGAGATACTGGCAGGAGACTGGAAGGTGGTAGGAGTTATAAAATATTTTTATGGCTCCTGAGAATGTCTCTGGCAGTGGTTACCCAAGCAGTGCCAGTAGAAAAGGCAGTATTTACAAAACTTAGGGAGCAGGAGTAACAGTGGAAAGAGCACTGTGACTGGAGCAGCATCAATTATGGTGGTAGGAGCAGCAGCACAAAGAGTGAGTAGTGTAGAGTAGAAGTGAGACTCTGGCTTTCTGCTCAGCCAGTACAAGCACAGTAGATGCCTCAGGTGACAAAGCAACCTCGGACTTGGAGTAACACTATTTCTCATCTTCCTCCAGCCTTAAAAGTAGTAGTGAATTCCTACATGCATTCAGCATTTGGGAATCTCACCCATCCCTTTATGTTGCCACATTCCTTCAATTGCAATTTTGGAAAAAAAAAAAAAAAAAAAAAAATCCTAAACTACCTCCATTCAAATTCCTTGTCTGTTTACATGATTAAACACTGACTGATAAAGTAGCAACCCAGAAGGAATCCAAGGAAACATATCTTTTGGAGTTAGTTATCTGAGATAATTGGGCTTGAAGAAGCAATGACATTTTATCAATAGAAAATAAACTAGAAGAGATATTGATGTCACTAGGATGTAAAAGCAGTGACTGATTACTTTGGTCTCCCTTTTTCATAAAAGCAAGCAAGTTTTCCTTTGGACAAAGGATAGTTGCAGTCTGTTGGGAAGAAACATGGCTATTCTCTTTTGCTAAGTAGTCAAAGTAGTAGCCAGTGAGAAATAGTGTGTTGTCTGATAGCTCCACATCCACCCCTCTGTTCCTCCTTTCTACCTTCAAGATAGAAGACTAACAGATTATATTTATTGTTCTTTTTGCAAGATGGCTTGCCGATTGTGTTATTTCAATGGAAGAGATAGGCAAAAGATTTGAATGCAGGAACTTTTAAAGAGCTATTTCTTGAACTTGTTAAAGTAATTAACCTTAGAGTAGTCATAACTTATTGGTCAAGGAGTAGTTGAAACTGCAGTAACAAATAACTTCAAAATCTCACTGGCATGTTTATTACTAAGACTACATGTTAACCACTGGTAATCTGGGGATTCTCTTCCATGTCAACCTAACTCAGAGGTGCAAAATTATGGAGCATCATTCATGTAGAACATTACTAGTTGTCTTAGTAGAGCAAAGATTGAAGGTGATGTACTGACTCCTAGAGCTTATTTTACATTTCATTGGCCCAAGGAAGTCAGTTGGCCATATCTTTCTCAAAGGTGTAATTATCTTCCACCATAAGAACTTCTTGTGCTTCTAACACTGTTGTAAACAATTACCAGCATTAAAATGCCTCTGCTAAAAAAATAGGAAAAAAAGAGAAAAAATCCCCACAAATCCTAGAATATTATCAGCTTTTGCGACTGACCTTTAATGAAAACACCATCTTAAACCAGCTTCTTCTCTAGTTTTCCTCATTGCAATAAACTGATATTCCATGAACTCAGTTTTTTAAGCAAAAAAAAATTCTTGCTGCTTCTCTTTGTCTTACATTGCACATCCAATATGACAGAAAATCTGGTCACTTAAAAAACTTTCCTCCCTTTCACACCTCCCACACTGGCTTAACCCATTGTCATTTCTCTTCCCAGGTATTATGAAAGCTTGGTTATTGATCTCTCTGCCTTTGCTTTTTTTTAAAAAAATATATAACTGTCCTAAATAAACTCTGAGAGCTAAGTCAGAGTTTATTGCTCCCTTCACTAAATTCCTCCAATTGCACCTCATCACATGGTCTCCCACAGATACATGATGACTCGTTTCCCCCTTTAATTCAACTCTCTTTGCTAGATATGGTTTGGATATTTGTCCTGTCCAAATCTCATGTTGAAAGGTGATTCCCAGTGTTGGAGTGGGACCTAGTGGGAGGTGTTTGGGTTATGGACAGTGGATCCCTCATGAATGGTTTCATGCCCTGCCTGCAGTAAAGAGTGAGTTCTCAATCTATTAATTAACTTGAGGGCTGGTTGTTAAAAGAGCCTAGCACATCCTCCTCTCTCTTGCTCTCTCTCTTACCATCTGAGAGAAGGATCATGCCTGATCCCCCTTCAATTTCTGCCATGATTGTAAGCTTCTTGAGGCCCTCATCAGAAGCAGATGCTGGCACTATGCTTCTTGTGCAGCCTGCAGAAATGTGAGCCAGTCTCAGATATTCCTTTATAGCAATGCAGAATGATCTAACACTCTGCTCAAATATCACATCTTTCTTTAAATTATCTGAAATATAGCATTCACATTATATTCTTTATACAAGTCTTGATCTATTTGGCTTTATGGCCCTTTCTATTTTAAAAAAGTTTATATATTTTTTTATTTGTCTATTATCTGCATAAATAACAAAGATGTAGATTGCACAAAGGCTTTAAATTTTACTATTTTTGTGGGTGGTGTGCTGAAAAATTATATAAACTAAAATAATTAAGTGAATGGTTGAATGCATTGTGTAGGTAAATTATGCAATATTTTGTGGACTTGTTGGTACCTCTGATCCCATTTGTTACACAAATTATTTAGTGCACAATAGCTTTTATGCTAATGAATTAAAGGCTTTTTACCTTCTCTAGTGTCTCTGGATGCTACAGTGATACACATGAATATCGAGTGGTAACTGTATTAGTGATGGATTCAGTTTGCACCAGTGTGGGTAGGTAGATAGATCAATAGATAGATATCGATAGATATAAATACATGCATATAAAATTGAAATAATCATAACATTACCAAAAATGCATGGAATACGCAAATGCAGTGTCTGTTTAGATACTTTTTATGATGATTCAAAGAAAGTTTATGGCATTTTAAAATAAATTTGATGGCACTTTAACATTTGTTTTACTGCTTCTATTTGTTCTTGCAATTCCAGGAAGGAGTAAAAAACAATTTTTTTACCACTCTTTTTGAGTTTTGCACTTGTGAGTAAGTGGAGAGATTAAGTGAGATGTTACAGAAGCAAAATGAGGTTTTGACACATAAAAAAATAATGGATTTGACTAAGAGCTCTGAATTAAACATTCCAGTACAAATGTTGAACAAAAATTCACATCTATAATACATTAATTTTATAAACAGCTGTTAGATGTCCTCTTTATTTGATGAATGTGCTATTTAATAGTAGTTAAGATCTTTGAACTCAAATTAATTATTTGCAGTATTTTTCTTAGAAGTTATTAAAAGAGTTTTATACTATAATTTCTATTTTTATCTTAAACAGTAATATTTTTTAAATGCCACCATTATTCTAAAAATCAATGGAATTATTTCTGAAATTGTATCATTACAGGAATTCTTATAAATAGACAATAATATTCATTGTGCCTGTGTAAGTTTCTTTCATGCACTCAATATTCAGAATTTTACAAGTTATTTAATTCTAAAATAAAAAGGAAAAAGCTGTGAAGCCTACCAGAAATAACAACACACAGCAAAACAATAAAATAAAATAAAATAAAATAAAAAATAGAGAGAGAGAGAGAGAGAAAGGAAATTCAGAAATATTTGAAATAATATGTAACATTATTTTTGCTTAATCAGGCTTACATATCAAGAATTTTATCAGCATCAGGGATGTGAGGGAAAAATATAAAAATCCTTTAGGAAAATCAGTGATAAATGATAACTAGGGAGAATATCAGAGAAGGATCTGGAGAATGTGAGAAGAAAAAAATACTTACCCCACCAATGATCAACACAGAGAAATATGAAGTAAACTGAATTCTATCACTCTCTCCTGATACCTTCAATATGTGAAGGCTACTTAAAAATACAAATCTCAGGCCCCATCCCAGATCTAATACAAAGAATGTGCATTGTGCAAAGTCATTTGTAGCTCATTAAACTTTGAGAAGAACTGGTCTAATAAGCTATTGAAAACTAGTTGAATTGAATAGACTATCTACATATAGGAGATCCTGGACTTGGATCCTACCTGTTAGGGTCTCACATTGTCCATTTCTAACTCCAAGTATTCCATTGAACACAACATGTAAACAATTATAGAGCAACTGGATTTTTTTTTTCCATGGTAGTAGAGAAAGCCAACAAAAGATAAGTTAACTTAAAGCTTATTCTCAAAATATCACATGCTCTGACAAACAAATCAATATCTATTTAGTCTTATGTGCTAAAAGGAGTATCAATATAATGTATGCAATATAGTTTATCAGTTTCCAGTGTTTCTCAGATAGTCTGCTGGTATTTTAAGGGAACAATAAGAATAATTTTGCCCATGTACTTTTAAATTTGAAATAAAAGATTATTTTGGTAAAAAAATGTATGGTTATTAATTAATAAGTTCTTAAACATTTTCCTGAGATATAATGACTACTTGGGTCTTTTTTTCTTTTTCATTATAAGTGGTTTATTTTATTTAACATAGTTTGTATCTATAGAAAAGCTATTTGTTAAATTTTGTGTGGTTTCATACATTTCACGTGTTATCTAATTGTCAAAATAGGTCGATAGTTAAACAGGTAGGAAGTGTTTATTGGTATGGATGAATAGTTGTTAAACAACAATTTAAATATTACAATAAAATTAGTTTATCAAATGACACTTAAATTCTACATAACAATAACAGTATAAAATATGGACTAGGTAAACACTATCATACCTAGCTTGCCTGCTTTCTTTCTTTCCTTCTTTCTTTCCTCTCTCTCAATCTCTTTGTTTTCTTTCCTTCCTTTCTTCCATCCTCTGTTTCTCTCTTTCTTTCTTTCTCTTGATAGGTTCTCACTCTGTCTCCCAGGGTGGAGTACAGTGGCATGATCATAGCTCACTCACTACAGCCTCAACCTCCTGGTCTCAAGCAATCCGCGTTCCTTGGCCTCCCAAAGTGCTAGGATTACAGGCACGAGCCACCACGTTTTGCCATGACATTTTCCTTTTTAACAGGATGAAGACATTCTTTTGAAAACTATGAATATATTCTTGGCATAGATAAGCTTCATTCATATGTGAAAAAAACGGATCAATGACTTTTTTGTTGGGATCATTGCTCAAAACTACACAAAATAGTTGTTTCCTTGATTAATGATTATTATTAATGATTAAGATGATTTATCTGTTAACAATGATAAAAACTAGAATAGGATCAGAAATTCTGAAAAACAGCTAAGGAGATGTCATATGATTTTGAATTTTTATACACTCCATCCAAGAGAAATTGCTGGCTTTAAAAAACACCTCCTGATTTGAGGATTCTAGGGTAAGAAATAATGAAAGATGTAACCAACCATGAACAAATCACAAAATCAATCTCCAGTTTTCAGTGTGCAGTGCTAGAGTAAGTGTAATAAATGCAAGACTTCTTTATACCAATGTGTACTAGTTATAAAAGAAAAAAGATGCTCACAGTTTTGAAATTGGAGGAAATTCTGAAAAGTAACCATTGTTTTCTAAGATTTCAAGGGGTTTGCTCAAGTGATGTATTTTGTATATTGTATAGCTTGAACTTATCATTGCTGCAGAATCTTCACAATAGTTAATTCTAGGATATGATCTCAGCATTTTAAAGAACAAACTGTTTGGGAAATGATTCTGCTATTTAGAGCTTGACATTTTACCGTACCTTTTTCTTCATTATAGAAAATAACTAATGGTCACACTTTAAAACCACATTCAACTACAAACACATACTCTGAGGAAAGAGTTTACATACCAGAACCTGATCAAAAAAGAGCAGATTTAAAATTGTTTTGCCTCTGTTTTAAGCTGAAACACTCAATCTTCCATCTTTTGAATGTTATGTCCTGTCAGCTTTGTATCTGACAGTGAGCTTAAAGTAGTTTTTAGTAAGAAAGTTTGCCTTCATTTCTAGGTCTTTGTTCTGTGCACACATATTGAGATATTTGACATAGCCATCAAATGCCATCAACTATTCTTGATAACATCAGTAGTGAGTTATACATATGGAGTATATATAAAAATAAGAAAAGAAACCTGCTAAGTAGCCAAAACACAAACTCTAGCACATGCTTCAATCTATACATTATCAAGATGCAAGTGTCTTAAAGACAAAACATTACTTTCCCTCTAACTTATGTAAACTATTACTTTTATTATCAATTAAATATTTACATTAGTTTAAAAATATATTTAACTTTTTAAATCATTTAGAATTGGTGGTCTGTGTGGTTCCATAAATGTCAAATATTTGAGATAAACAGTCCTGGGGATTGTAAATGTAAACATTTTTCACACAGGTAGAAATCCATTTACTCTTTATCCACCCCCCCCCCATATGCAACTATAATCTTTCTAAGCAGTTGTCTCAAAGAGATAAAGATTTAGACAAACTGTTAAAAGTTAATTTTAATTAACATAAATCACATTTTTCTTATTCCCTCAGGCCAATTGGTTGAAAGCCATGTTAATTATCCTTTTTCCCTAGGACTTCATGTCCTCATTTTGTATTTTCTATCAATAGTCATCAGATTTCACAATTTAATTCTTTAATTTTATTTACTACCTTGAACTACATATCCATACACAAATTTCTTATATTTATTAAATTTATTTCCCTCCTACATTAGTCTGTTTTCACACTGCTGGTAAAGACATACCTGAGACTGGGTAATTTATAAAGGAAAAAAAGAAGTTTAATAGACACAGTTCCCTGTGGCAGGGGAGACCTCATAGTCATGGCAGAAAGCAAAAGGCATGTCTTCTGTGGCGGTGGACTAGAGAATGAGAGCCAAGAGAAAGGGGTTGGGTTTCCTCTTATAAAACCAGCAGATCTCGTGAGACTTACTACCATGAGAGAAGTATGGCAGAAACCACCCCTGTGATTCAATTATCTCCCACTGGGTACCTCCCACAACACGTGGGAATTATGGGAGCTACAATTCAAGCTGACATTTGGGTGGGGACTCCAGCCAAACCATTTCACTTCCACTCAGACATTTAATTTTCATACCTAGCTTAAACATTAAATCAAAAACCCCTATTATTGTGAAGTGCTCTAATTCTTTTTTAAGCTGTGTTTGTTTTTTCTATATGATAATCACTTTTTTTTTTTTTAAGCTTCATGTGTACATGTCCAGGGTTGTTATGTAGGTAAATTTTTAAGCTGTGTCAATATTTAATATATGTGTTTGGACCTGCCCTTATTAGGTACACACAGAGGATTTTTATCTTTTCCTGATTAATTTGCCATATTATCATAGGAAATGCTTTTCTACTTGCCCAGAAATCATCTTTCTTGAATTGAATTAGGCAAACTTTAATTTTCTGTGATAACTATGTTAGCTTCTTATCATTAGTGCTTGTAAATGGTTTCCTTCTTTATATTTCAACTACAATGATTCTTTATACTTAAAGCAGGTTTCTTATAAACACCATGTAGTTTTGTTTTAATTTTTTTCTATCTAGCTAACAGTCTCTGATTTTTGAATGATTTGCTTAGTTCACATAGAGTTTCTGCAGTTTTAATGAAGTTGGAGTTTAGTCTTCCACTTGCTATTTCTTTTGCTATTTCTATCATTTGTTCTTTTAAAATATTTTTATATTTTTATGTCTTATTTTTGATTATAAGTATTTTTTAATGTTTTATTTTGTCTTATGTATTTAATATATATAGCTCTAACATTTTTGATGGCCACTAAAATATGTCTTTTAATTTTTTTTTTACTATCTTCCATCAAATAAGTATATTTTATGGTATAAAAACTTTACCAGCATATAACTCCATCTCTCACAACTTCTGCATTTGTGATTTGTCTTAAATTTTTCTTCTACAAATGGAAGATAAATGTTTATTATTTATTTTTTAAAGATGCTTAAAACATTTTGTAACATGTACACAAATATTTCACCTTTCTGAGGCTTTTTATTGTTTTTTTGCAATTGTGTGGCTCATGTGGTATCTATTTTAAAAGTAGTCTGAGTAACTTCTTTTAGCTTCTCTTTTGATTCAGTGTTCCTGATGATACATTATCTGTTTGTCTGAAATTTTCTTTATTTCACTTTGTTAAAAAAATTGTTGGATATAGAACTTGAAATTGCAGTTTTCTTCTTTCAGAATGTTAAAAACATTATTATGCTGTTTTTTGTCTTCTATTTCTGATTACAAATTGGCCCAGTTGAGCTCAGTGGTACATGCATACAACCCAGCTACACAGGAGGCTGGGGCAGGAGGATAATTTGAAGACTAGAATTTGTTTGTTTTTTCCATATGATAATCACTTTTTTTTTTTTTTTTTTTTTAAGCTGCATGTGTACCTTGCAGGTTTGTTATATCGGTAAATTGCATGTTACAAGGGTTTGGTGTACAGATTCTTTTGCCACCCAGGTAATAGGAATAGTATATGATAAGTAGTTTTTCTATCCTCTTTCTCCTCCCACCCTTGGCCCTCAAGTACACATGTGTACTCAGTGTTTAACTCCCACTTATAAATGAGAACATGCAGTATTTTGTTTTCTGTTTCTATATTACTTAGCTTAGGATAATGGCTTTCGGCACCATCCATGTTGCTGAAAAAACATGATTTTATTCTTTTTTATGGCTCATGGTATTCCATGGCATATGCATACTACATTTTCTTTATCCAGTCTACCATTGATAGGCATTTAGGTTGATTTCATATCTTTGATATTGTGAATAGTGCTGCAGTGAACATATGCATGCATATGTCTCTATGGTACAACAACTTATATTCCTTAGGGTATATACTATTTTGGTTACTGTAAGAATCCAGGACTTTGAATTTAGCCTGAGCAACACTGACCCACATCTCTAAAAAAAGTATAAATGAAAAGAAAAATAAATAAAAATTGGTCTTTATGTTTCACTGTTCATTTTATATAGCTGTTAGTTTTCTCTCTTTATGCACTTGATATTTTGATGTTATTAGCAATTCATCTATAACATATTTAGATGTGATCTTTTACTTTTTTATGTTGGACATATAATTGCACATGTTTATGGGAGTATAGTTTGATGTTTTAATATATGTATACATTGCATAATGATCGGCCACGGTAATCAGCACCTCTTTGTGGTGATAAAGAAGATGATAAAGAGGATTCCAGGTTTTCTTTTCTAACTATCTTGAAATGCACAAGACATGTTATTAGATATGGTCACCCTACTACATAATAGAACACCAGAAAATATTCTTCTTTCCTAACTGTAACTTTGTACTCATTGACAAACCTCTCCCATCCCCTTTACCCCCAACCTCTGCATGTTCATGGCAACTGTCAAAATTCAGTTGGCTGTAAATTGATTTCTAGGTTCTCTATTTTCTTCCACTGACTTATGTGTCAGTTTTTATGCCAGTGTCATGCTATTTGGATACTATAGTTCAGTAGTATATTTTGAAGTCAGATTGTGTGATACCTCCAGCTTTGTTCTTTTTGCTTAAGATTGCTTTGGCTCTCTGGGATCTTTTGCATTTACATGTGAATTTTAAGGGTTTTTCTTTTTCTTTTCTTTTTTTTTTTTTTTTCTCTATTTCTGTGAAGAAAGTCATTGGTAATTTGATGGAGATTACATTGTATCCACAGATCACTTTGGGTCATATGAACATTTTAATGTTACTAATTCTTCCAATTCATGAACATAGGATATCTTTCTCTTTATTGGTGTCTTCTTCATTTTCTTTCATCAATGTTTTATAGTTTTTTACTTAGAGAACTTTAGTCACCCTGGTTAAATTTATTCCTATGTATTTTATTTTTTTGGTAGCTATTATAAATGGAATTGCTGCCTTGATTTGTTTTCCATGTGGTTTCCTACTGGTGTATAGAAATGCAACTGATTTTTGCATGTTGATTTGGTGCACAGCCACCTTACCAGTATCATTTATTAGCTCTAATAGTTTTTGGAAGATTTTTAAAGATTTTCTATACATTATTATATTCTCTGCCAAAATGAACAACTTGACAAATTGACTTTCTCCTTTCCAATTTCTACATCCTTTATTTGTTTCTGTTACCTAATTGCTCAGACTAAGACTTTCAGTACTATATTGAATAAAAGTTGTAAAAGTGGGTATTCTTGTACTGTTAAAGATCTTAGAAAAAAACTTTAAATTTTTCCCCATTCAGTATGAAGTTAGCTGTGGATTTGTCATATATACCTTATATTGTCTTGAGGATAGTCCTTATGTACATAATTTTGGGGAAGTTTTTTATGAGTGAATGTTAAATTTTATTGAATGTTGTTTCTCTCTTTATTGAAATAATCCTTTTTTACCTTTATTCTCTTAAAGTGATGTATCTCTTATTTATTTACATATGTCATACCATCTTTGCATTTCCTAGAATAAATGCCATTTGATCACGGTGAATGATATTTTTAAAGTACTGTTAAATTCAGTTCACTAGTATTTTGTTGAGGATATGTCATCTATGTTTGCCAGGGATATTATCTGTATTTTTTGATGATACTATTATTGTGTCATTGTCTGTTTTTAGTATCAGGGTAACGCTGGACTCATAGGATAAGTTTCGAATCATTTCCTCCTCTTGAATTTTTTGGAAGAGTTTGAGAATTAATATTAGTTCTTTTTTAGATGTTTGGTAGAATTCAGTAGTGAAGCCATCAGGTTTGAGGCTTTTCTGTTATAGGAGAGTCTTTATTACTGCCTCAATTTCATTATTCATTATTGGTATGTTCATGTTTTCTACGTCTTTAGGATTCAATCTTGGTAGCTTGTATGTATCCAGGAATTTATCAACTTCCTCTGAGTTTTTCAGTTTATTAGTTTTTCATAATAGTCTATTATGATCCTTTATATTTATGTCGAGTCACTTATAATACATTTTATTCTTCTGATTAGATTTATTTGAGTCTTTTTTTTTCTTAGTTTATCTAGCTAAAGGATAGCCGATTTTGTTCATCTTTTTAAAACACCAACCTTTCAGTGGATCTTTAAAATTTTTTCAATCTCTATTTCCTTTATTTCTGCTCTGATCTGTATTATTTCGTTTCTACTACTTATTTTGGATTTGCTTTGCTTATGTTTTTCTAGTTCCTTATGGTGCATTGTAGATTGTTTATTTGAAGTCTTTTTACTTTTTTTGGTGTAGGCACTTATTGCTATACAATTTAGGGCTGTATCCCAAAATATGTTGTATGTGGTGTTTCCATTTTCATTTGTCTTGAGGCATTTCTAAATTTCCTTTTTAATGTCTTCATTCATGTCTGTTACGTCTCTGGGTTTATTTGTACTGACTATTCTCTTTCCTGGTAATGAGGTACACTTAATTGCTTCTTCCTGAATACATATGCAAGTTATTTTATACAAGTTTAATTAATTTTAAATAATGAATTTTATGCAATTTATTTTATATAAAAGACTACTAGAGATGAGAGTAAATAATATATATCCTTAGAAAATAGCATATTACCTTTTCTATTAGGATGCTGCAGTGAGGGACTGAATCAATCTGATTTTCAGTTGAGTTTGCCTGGGCTTTGTTAAGAGTTTTAGCTTGATTCAGTTTACCACTGGTTAGAAATGTCTGGATGCTGGTTTTGGACATTTTCTTTAACAGGACTTGTCTTTGAACTGTCATGGTTTGAAGGATTTCATTATCCTTTACAAACAAGCTGTCAACTTTCTGTACTAGAAGAGATCTCTGTCTACTTTAGTTCCTAGCTACCAATTTTGTGGATTGTTGATAGGTTCACTCTGCTTTCTGCTACCATGTTTCTTTGTTTCTGAGCAATTTCTCCTTGCTCAGTTCTCTGCCTACTGCCTGACACTTTTTGTAAGAGCCCAGAATGACTTAGAGGATTTTGTCTCAGCTCTCCTGCCGCACTCCTGGATTATGGTAGCTGCAAGCCTAAAATGCTTCAGAGGAGTTTCTCTGTGATGTCTTGACTTGGCTCAAATGGCTCAAATCTCCTTTAGGCTGAGACTAAGAGTATTAAGATAAATGTATTTCAGTTCCCCTTCCTGCCCCATCTCTCGGTAGTCGACAATTACTAAAATTATTTAAAAATATTTAAATATTCTGCTGCTTGTGTCTCGCTCCATGAATTCCTCTTCATCTGGTTCCTCTCCCAGCTAATGAGAGGAGTTGTTCTTCTTCGAATCTCTTCTGTGAATGCCTTGCTCTTCTCTGAATTTAGCTATTTATGATTTCTGTGGCCATAGCTCTATGTTGACTTGAAAAAACTACGATATTCTGATTTTTAGTTTTACCATCTTGATGAGTTTGTTAGAGTGAGAATGATAGTTTCTTTTTACTTTCTACACACTAATCAGAAAAGGAAACCATATGGGCCTTTACAGTTTCCAAATGTGCTTCAGATATTTGTACACATCATTTTTTTTAATGAAAATGATCAGTATAGCTTTAATTTCCAAACTAAAATCTACAGTTCACACTTTCCCTGAAGCATAAATTTTCTTTTGCTCAATTCTCTATTGGACAAATCTATCTAATATGTATGAATGATACATGTATGTATGTATGTATGTATCTATCTATCTATATCTAGTCTATCTACCTACCTACCTATTTACCTGTCTACCTGATACGGTTTGGCCCCATGCCCCCACCCAAATCTTATCTGGAATTGTAATCCCCATAATTACTGCATGTCAAGGGAGGGAATAGATGGGAGCTGACTGGATCATGGGGGTGTTTTCCCCCATGTTGTTCTTGTGATAGTGAGTGAGTTCTCATGAGATCTGATGATTTTATAAAACAGTTTTCCTTGCTTGCTCTCTCTTATCTGCCACCATGTAAGATGTGCCTGCTTCACCTTCTGGCATGAATGTAAATTTTCTGAGACCTTCCCAGCCATACGGAACTATGAGTCAACTAAGCCTCTTTCTTTCATAAATTACCTGGTCTTGGGTATTTCTTTATAGCAGTTTGAAAATGAACTAATACACTACCTATCTGTCCATCTGTTTCAAACTTGAATCAGAAATCCTCTATTCTTGTTAACAAGGTTTAACCTTCTCAAAGTATCATTTGCCTACCCAGTTTGATTAATTCAGAACTTCATTCATCATTCTTCCCTTTTCCATTTGCCTCAATTGACAAATACAAACAAGTTCTGCGGTTTAACTTTTCTTGATTCTACTCAATGATTCCCTTTTTCTCCAACCCCACTGCCAACCACTGTAGACCTGGTCATTATAATCTTTTCTCTGAATAGCTGAAACAGACATTAACTGAGCATCCGTGACCCCTGCCTTATTATTTTTAAAGTTTCCTTAAATGCACACCAGTATTTGGTGCTTATCATCCTAAAAATCTTTAATCATTTTCTATTACTTGTGATAAATTAAAAAATTCTTCCATATCTTTCTTCACACTCTGATCTTTCAGCATCCACTCCTCTGTTTACTTTTCCATTTCCATGTAAATGACTCTAAATAGTTGGATTATAGTTAATCTCTTCAAACATGCCCTGTTTTTCCTTGCTTTCAGGAATCCATAGATGCTATTGTTTCTGCCTTTTTACTCTTTTTATGCTACACCCTTCCAGTTGTTCTTTACAAATATAAAAACAAAACAAAACAAAAATTTAACAAATGCTTCTTATCAATACAAAATATTAGCCAACATTACTGATCATTCAGCATTCAAGTTAAGTACTTTTGTCTTTGTAAACCATCTTCCATTTGTTCTAATATATAGACATATACGTTCTTTTTTAGCTTTCCCTAACCAGAGTATGATGGGGAGGCCTTAATTATTTAATCCTGTGTCTCGTATCTGGTACATGGTAGGAATTGTAAATGTTTCTTAAACAAATTAAATGAAAGAAGAGTCTTCCCTGGAAAAGATAAGCAAATGCAAAGACAATGATTTGTAGGCTCTCAATTTAACTTTTAATTTTTTTCCTCTACTTTTTCTTTTTTTTTTTTTTTTTTTTTTTTGAGGCGGAGTCTCGCTCTGTCGCCCAGGCTGGAGTGCAGTGGCGCGATCTCGGCTCACTGCAAGCTCCGCCTCCCGGGTTCCCGCCATTCTCCTGCCTCAGTCTCCCGAGTAGCTGGGACTACAGGCGCTGCCACCACGCCCGGCTAATTTTTTTGTATTTTTAGTGGAGACGGGGTTTCATTGTGTTAGCCAGGATGGTCTCGATCTCCTGACCTCGTGATCCACCCGTCTCGGCCTCCCAAAGTGCTGGGATTACAGGCTTGAGCCACCGCGCCCGGCCTCCTCTACTTTTTCTAAATTAATGGTGAAGGGTGAGGAAGGATCTTAGGGCTTTTGATATGATATGAAATATGACATGATATGTTATAATATAGATATGATATGATACAATATGATATGTGATATGATATGATATATGATACATATGAGATTTGGTTTGATATGATATGAGAAAAGGGGAAAAAAGGCCAGACATTTGCTTAAACTATTATTTGAGTAAACACACACTTTTCTTGAGTATTCAGATGAGAAATATCCAATGTTTTAGAAACTGTTTGAAATTACAAATTATAAATCACACATAATATAGTCATATTTGGATCTACCCCAAAATATTATATTTTGGAAATAAAGCATCAATCCATTCTTTAATTATATTTTTGAACATCATTTCAGTTTTGATCAGTGTCACATGTAACCTCATAGATATTGAACTAACATATTAATTTTATGGAACTACCATGCTTTACAATTTTAAAAGCTTCTGTTTTTAAATATAGAGTTTTCAATTAAATAAATATATATTAATGCTACTTTAAGCAAGATTTTAAAATTCAATCTTGAGTTCATTGGAGGTAAAAATATGGAGCAGTATGTACATATTTTTACATGCAGACTAGAGAAGCTGAATGTGCTATTAAGACCCTACCTGCACCACTTAAATGATGATGGCCTTGGGCAAGTGTTTATTTTTCATCAATTTTATATCTGTAAAATAAAAATTATAGTATCAGCATTTTCATCATAAGGTTGGTTTGATAATTAGATGTAATAATATATGCAAATCTTGCAGTACAATAACTAAAACTTAGAAAGGAGGGCTTTTATATCTATGCATTTCATATTATGATATTTATTAGACAAATAAGTCTCTTCTTGTGATGTTTAGCTAGAGAAACCTATCTCTATCTTCATTTAAGTAAGTAATATTAATAACAGATCTTTTTACAGACATGATCTGACATATTTAACTGAGGCATAAAAGACAGGTGATTGTCCATAGTTACAGAGTTACTAAGGTTCAGAATTGAGACTTTAACCTTTGCCTTCAAATCTCAGGATCAATGTTGTTTTTACCATGGTATGCTGCTTCAAAAAAATTTAATAAAAGTGTTCTTGATATTATCATAGAGGGAAATTCCTGTCCTTTTGAGTATTCTCCGTCATTATAACCTACATATCTTTGAAAAGAAAAACAATTCCTATGGTTCTTTAAAAAACATTATAGATGTTTTTGACCTTTTTTACAATTCAAGGTGGCATAGTTCAATGAGAATTACACTTTAGAGAAAACATGGTGAAACTATGCCTATACATTTTAATTTGATGTATCTCTAGGAAAATAGCTATAATTTAAAAACAGGATTTGAGTTATATGAATTAGTTTCTCAACTCTTTCTTACTTTGATGGAATTATACAATTTTTTTATTATAGTAAACTTAAGTTGCATAGATTCAAAATTACTACCAACTTCAGCAAACGTTTCTTATATGGCTTCTAGGTTCCGTGCTTGGGCATTAAAAATTATTATATTCTATTGAAGTTGATCACGAATGCTAAAATAGAAAAGTTCACAGAACTATTGCCTTCTCTCTGTTTAAAATCTTTAATTTTGTCTATGTATAACATATTCTGTTTTCTAAATAAAATTCAAACTTCTTAAACAGGGACAGACTTGCCAGTAAATCAATAAAACTTGAGCCGTTAAGGTGCCCAACTCCCCTTTCAAAAACTGAGACTCTATTTAATGTTTACTTGACCATATGTATTTTTGTAAAAATTGCATAAGTAAGCAATTAACATTAAATTTAAACATGTAATTAGATAAACTCATTTACATTTTACCTTACTGTCTGTCATAGGTCACATTTCATTTCTTTTTTGGTGACTTTGCAATGACCATGGGCATTTTTTTAAATTGTTAAGATAAACATGATTTGGAAATATATTTAGGTTGAGTTTATTGAGATTAAGGATAGTTCTAGATACAGGGGGAGAGATGTAGCTTATATTTGAAGGCATAATAGTATGGAAAGCAATAGAATAGTTTGATGTGAAATTCCCTGGGTCTCTTCCACAGCTTTATACAAGGTAGGGGTTTTGAATATTAAAGGTTCGTTAGCTTCATGGTAAATTCACTGCTCTTTGAGATTCAGGTGTGTAGTTTGCGGTCATCTTGTTTTAGTTGTTTAGGTCAAAACTGACAGATAATTAATAGGTTTTTTTAAAGAACATTTCTATTGGATTCTTCCCTTAGGTTTTTAAATCATTGATTAATAATTCCATAGGCCTTCGATTAAGTCTCTGGACTTCCTGTTACCTTTTGAATTTTCTTCATGTTTCTCTTGGATTTGTTTCCTGTTTTCTGAAACATTTATATTCTGCTTTTGTTACTTATTCTCTCATTTTGTAAAATATGTAACCTTTAAAGAGTACTTTTTTACTTGTATTTTGAGTTTAAAGGTAATTTTTCTTCTAATGGATTTGTTAGCTGCGTGCAAGAATAAGTGCTGGTAATAAAAAGTGGGCATTATTCTAAAGGCCAATCTTCCCAAAACACATTTAATAATCACAAAAGAAAACAGAGGTTTATTTTATTATTACTTTAATTTTACATATGAGGAAATTCAAGTATGGAGAGGTTAAATAACATATTTAAGATTATACATTTAGGAAGAGACCAAGATAAATGTCATATCTCAGCTATCAGGCTCCATAGCTTATCCTCCAAACAATCATACTATCGTGTTTTTCAAAATAAACATTTTAAGTCTTTTTTTGCATACTATTTTATATTCTTATACTTTATGCTTACTGTTTGTTTTTCATTTATTTTTATTTAACTGTGCTTCTTTTAGTACTTTATTAAATTAGAAGACATACAGACTATTTTTCATTATGATAGTAGCTATTTTTCTAATTATCAAAGTAAAAATCATATAGCATCAGTCGACTGTTCCAATGTAAGATGAAAAAATAAGCTTGTGTCCTCTGTCTAGATTTTTCTTCTATCTACACCCAATCTAATATGGTTAGTTTTAAAAAAGATCACTTTTTTCTCAAGAGAAATGTTGACTTTTTAAAAAAGTTTGCTTTCAAAAATAAAATAAATTTTTAAACATAAAGCTTCACTGTTCATTAATTATTCTCTTTTAAATTTGACATTTTTTTTTTAAATTATATGAAATAGGGAATTTCCCCCCTTGGATCCTCATTTTAACTCCCAGTACATAATATATAAAATGAAAACCCTCCATTACAGAAAATGTGCTTAGACAAATGTCTATTTTGGGTAATTATTTGTACCAGATTCAATTCTCAACTGATCTGAACAGAAGGCTTAGAAAATCCCAGCTGTATATTGAGATCAATTTTTTATTTTTCTGGGTTTTCTACTATATTGTGAGATATCCACTCCAATGCAATAAGAAGCAGACAGTCCAAAATATTGATATATATTCTCTAAAAATGAATATGGTCTTTACTATTTTGTGAATTTTATTTGCACTAAATAGGTGTACATTTTAACAATTCAATACTAACAATAACAATATTACATTTCCACTAAAATATCAGACTCACAGGTAAAGATGTAGCAAATATGAACTTCATCTCAAAAAGTTCTTGGCAAGATTTGCACAATTTCAGCCAAATATATTGGAGACAAACCTTCTATCTTCAGCTTCAGTGAATCATTATATAGCAAAATCTGCTGTAGATTGTTTCTAAGAAAATAGATGTGAGAAATAAATTATATTTTTACAGATCTCCAAGGAACCTGTCTTCTTTCAGTTGCGAATAATTCGTATAAATTCACCACAGACTATTTAATAATCAATCCCAGGAAATGTTTTGAAATATTTCCACTTTAATTAAAGATTAATGCTTGTATTAACTTAGAAATTATATTAATGCAATGTTGCCATTGGGCAAAATATGAACAAGAGAAGGGAAATGGTATCAGTTGTATTCCTAATATATAGACAGCTGTATGTTATCCATTTGATTCTTATAATACCACTTTTAGGTTAGTATTTATATCACTATTTCACAAATGAAGCAATGCAGACCCAGGATGATTTTAAAAGTTGACTAAATTGATATAGATAGCTATAATTAAATTCAATATATGTACCCTGGCATTTTAGTAATCTATCAGATGGTAGAGAAGATGTGCATGTAAAGGGAGTTGTGTTGATTATAGGCACGAGTTTATAGATATCTGTTGGAGGATTATAGCTACCAAAATTAATCATTAGCAAAATTTTAAAAATATATATTAAAAAAATAAAGTTTAAAACAATTTGGATGCCTAATAATTTGTTAATTATATTATTTTTAAAGTTTACTTCAAAACTGTTAACTTCGTCAATGTTTTTAAATCTGACGACAATTCTCTTTGGCCACAGTGATTGGAAGAGTGAAATGCATGCTTGAATTACCTATATACTGAGACACTCTTTTCATCTCTTGTTCATCATGTTTATTTTTCTGTCTCATTTTGTCTCTCCCTTACTTATTTGATTTCTCTGTTCTTCCACTTCCCCCTTAATCATTTTTAGCAAGTATTTCTTAATTTCAAAGATAAATAAGGTTAAGTAATGCAATAGCAAGATTTTCAAAGCACTCAAGCATAAGTATACATATATAAACATAAAGTATATATATTTGTGTATATATAATGTAATCTCTCTCATATTTTATGTCTTTCTCTGACATCTTCATTATTCCTTTTTATGAGGACTTGATTTTTCTGATTGGCAGGTATATCTTTCAATATTGTTCCCCTGACTCACAATCTACTATAATCAACCAAAGAAAGCTTCATTTACAGAATACAATTTTGGAGTCTCACTTCCAAATTTCTTTGGGTAACCTGATTGCTCCATTTGACTTCTGAATTTTACTTTCATCAGTTCCACTCTTTATCCAATCACATGTGGCCTTGGAAGGAAGAGATTGGTAGAGTGTCACTGTTTTCTTCTGCCTGCCTACCCAATTTTATTTCTTGTAATACTTTCACCTCTATTGCCAAATATCTGGCTATAGGGAGTCACCTTAACAAGTGACTTTCCAAGACTCAGCTAATCTTAATCTTTGTTTTCACTGCTGTTCTCCACTTGTTTTCACTGCTGTTCTCCACCACTCTTAGTGTATGTGGGTTATTGGGCAATTGAGTGGAATGGAGCAGGGCTGTGGGTTTCTACTTAGTAGTATATGATGCATATTAGGCGTAAAGTATACGTTTTTGGATGAATAACCAAAGCAAGCATTATTTGTCATATAAAGTAAGAATAAAATATGCTTCAGTAAGCAAAGCAATAACTTCAAAGGAAATAGTTTTCCATTGTTTAGTAGCTGAAGGAAAAAAAAATGAATGATGGCAAAATGTTTATATTAGCAATTTGAAAAGCTATATTTCCTCAAAGATAAAAAGTTTAAGTTAGAAATGATGAATCAAGGAATGTCTCTATTTCATAATATTTTAATCATTAGCATAGAATTACTGTATTTAACACACATATAGTATTGTTTTCTATTTACATTAAACAATAAAATTTTAATTTATTTTAATAACAAAATAGTTGCAAGAACCTATTAGATAGCAGTTTGAATACTGGACTTTAAAAAAAGTTCAAATGAATTGTAACAGGTATTAGAAGAAGACATTAAAAATGTCATACATAATCATGATATTAAGTAAATCCTTATCCATTAAAATATGTATTAAAATTTTTACAGCAAGCTCATGAAAGAATAAGCATATCTTTGAAAAGAGAGCTGTGTTCACTCTCGTCTTTCAGTCTTTCATGAAGCAATGAATATAGCACACACTGCCTCCACATGACCCTGTCATGATTAAGCATCCAAATTCTAAATTACATTAAGACATTTTTTACTGTAGGGGATCTCCCTGTTATGGAGAATATCTTTTTATTAACAGTCATTCTATCATCACTAAACAATTTGAAACTTAGTATGAAAATCATAGGGTTTCTTTTCCTTCTTATAATGTAGACTGCAAACGAAATTGATGTTTATTGATGATTATGTACTCTATTACATATAGGTTTATATGAATAATATTGTTTATCATAAGCATATACTAACGTTAACATATAAGGATCTGCATTAAATTTTTATCAGCATTCAGTCATTAACATTTCAGCCTAAGTATATGCTGTTATTAGATATGAAAAAGCAACATTTTAAGATTTATTGTAGTTCTTTCATTCCCCAGAATCAGCTGACTGTTTACTGTAAGAAACAGCATTTCCTGTCTTCCTACAATATTTTAAGAATACAAATTACTTTATCTTACCAACCTAAACAAATAACCCCATCCCTTAATATTTTCTTTCTAAGTATCCAATAAATATTTAAGCTTACTTACATGGTTGCACGTTTTTCTTTGGTGCTTCAGTTCACAAGTTTAAGTCCTGGTTTAAGGTGTGACTCCGACACATGCTGACACAGCAATAAAAATAACTGGTTTTCTAGGAAAACTGCTCACATTTTGAAAGTAGAAACATGGTCTTATTTTGAGGTTATTGGATAATATCTAGAAAAAAATCTCGTTGGTATTTTTCAATAACAATGCAAATAACTTGATCTTATATGAGCCACGGTATTTTCCGTTAGTCTAACAGTTAAAAATCTAATGACTTGTAGCCGTATATGTCTTTAAATTAGCTATACCGTTAATTCAATAAACTTGTCAGCTGTGAACTATTCCATCCTATATTTATAAACACCCTCAGTACTCTTGCAATATACATTTAACATTTTATTTTTTTTTTCAATTCTTGTTGTTGAAAAGCTTTCCAAAATGTGCTCGTTTACTTTTCTGCCTTGGATGGAAGTATAGAATATCAAATTAATATAGTGTTGTTTGAATATTTATGGTATCTGTTTTGGCTGATACCATAATCAGGGTTACAAACCTTTGTGTAATACCTAGATGATGTAAGGAATTGAATTATTTGTATATAAGAGAAGTTTCATTTTTTACAAAGTGTCAGTCATGTGTGTATATAATGTCTGTATGTGTGTGTGTGATTTGTTTCTTCTTTATGAATGCAGACTTTAGCTAATTGTATAATTCAATAGGCTTCAGTCAGTTGATGATTTACTCTATTGAGAAACAAGATACACTTTAGTACTATAATAAAAAAAAGTAATTAATGAAATAAATTCTGCCTGAAGAAAATCAAAATGCTCCTAACCTTTCCCTCCAAGAATCCTGAAAAAGATCCATTTCAAGATACAAAATGCATCCATGTTTTATCTCAGTGTATTAAAAGAAATTTCCAAAGTAGTTAACATTTCCATAGGAAAATGACAGACATTAGTATAAAAGAGCAGGAACACTAACACCTGATGATAGCTCTGGATTTGAGTTCTTTTTGCACAGAAGGCAAGCACCTTGGCTCAGGCAGGTGTACTTAATTTCCAAAAATAGGTTACCTCATTTGTTGAATACAGATTATAGAATTTTCTCTAGAATTGCTGCGAAGATTATATAAGATAAACTTCTTAAATTACGAAGGAAGTTCTTGGGAAACAGTATGTACTAAATAAATATAAGTTACCTAATATTACTCACCCATAATAATCAATGTGTATTTTTCCACAACTGGATCCAAATGACTATGAATGTTCAGATAAACCTAATATGTGTAATAGCAAAGAAAAATAATGCCATATCTGTCTACAAACAATTTATCATTAAAAGAGATATTAAACATAAGTATATATTCTGTAAAGTAATATACATTCTCATATATCAATACTAGAGATCGTGATAGTTTGGTGTAAGGGCCCAAGAATGAACATTTTTAATCCTATTTAATTCTAACACTGGTTGCCTGGGAAATCACGTTGAAAATCAACACTAAGAATTGGCCTATTCAAAGAAAAAACACTTATATATTTATGACTGCAAAATAAAGTCACATAAAAAGTTAAAGAATTTTCCATTTGTAATTTGTAGAAATATTATGCAATTTTTACTAAATAATAATGTGGTGCTTAATGCCAGTCAATGAACAATGTATTCCATAAATTTTGCATGTGAAAGTTTTCAGTGAAGCTAGTCAGATGAGCAACATAAAGCTCATGTTCAAATCAAGGGAAGAAGAGCATGAATTCTTTTCCAGTGGAGCCAGGGACGATTATTAACGGTACGACATTATAGAAGAGTTTATATTATGAGAAATTTTCATTTGCATTAACCTATCCAAGGACCTTCAATTTTAAGATGAATCTCCTCTATACTTGAGTATATGACACACAACTGAGAATGGAATGCAGTGGCAATAATACATTTTATTTTTAAGAAAGTATGCAACTTGCAAACTATTATACTCTTTGAGAGTTTTTTTTTAAACCTGCTTTTACTTTACATTGAGCTGTCGTTAGCTTTAAAATTGTAGTGTTAAATACTTTTTATGTTGAAACATAATACGTATTTTGATTATTAGGGCATTAGTTGAAAAGAATATATATAATTTATAAGACTATCCACTCTGAAATCCTGTTAATCTTCAATGAAGTGAATTCTTGAGTTTTCAGAGAGAATAACAATACAAGAGGATTTTGATATGATTATTTAAATGATTCATTTACTTATAAATCATTTAAATTTTTAAATGATTATTTAAAAATTATAGAAACTAGCTTTATCTTTAACATTCTTAATAAAATATTTAAAGTAGCACAATCAATGTTAACTAGATGCCAAACTATGTATTCAATGTTTTATTGATATATATCACTTATTTCTCATAACATATATTTATAAACCATTTTATAGTCATGAGAACTGAGGCTCAAAGCAGTTGATTAATTTGTTTAAATTTACCTATTTAGCTGAGTATCTTGATCCAGATATGCTGACTTCAGATTTTTTAAATCATCACGCTCTACTGGTTTCCACATACTGATATTTTCCTAAATAAATTTAGGTATACTGTTAAAAACACACACACAAAAAAAACCCTTAGTTTTTTTCAGTTGACTAGGAAGACTACTAGTAAATTTGCCAATTCCAGCCTCTCATCTAAAAATGCTACCCTTCTCTTTCCTTCCTTCCTTCCTTCCTTCCTTCCTTCCTTCCTTCCTTCCTTCCTTCCTTCCTTCCTTCCTTCCTTCCTTCCTTTCTTTCTTTCTTTCTTTCTTTCTTTCTTTCTTTCTTTCTTTCTTTCTTTCTTTCTTTCTTTCTTTCTTTAGTGCATGAGTCTCTCTATATTGCCCAGACTGGTCTTGAACTCCTGGCCTCAAGCGATCCTCCCTCTTTGGTCTCCCAAAGTACTGGGATTACGGACATGAGTTATTGTGCCCTGTCTGAAAATGCTACATTTTAAAAAAACACAAAACGTCTTGGTGCTTTCTGATTCTAACATCTGAATGATTTGGCTTTCTACCATTATTTGCAGTATAGTCTTGTAGGTTACACTCAACTGGAATCCCAGTACTAGGATAGGAAATGTCCTTCAGTGAACATATTATTATAGATTTGTGTTCATAAGTCTACATTGGACCATGGAGGAATTTCTCCCCAGGTGCATTGATCCAGGCCTAATCTTTAGCAGCCACTTTTAGGTAGTTGCTTAGAAAATCAAATCAAATTCACAGTAATGAAACATAGTCTCCTGTGACAAGTTTTATTTGGCATTATCCAGCTCCTTGCTTCCATTGTAGATAGTAATTTTTCAATGCATCATTATTTTTTAGCAGTTCTTTTCAGGTGTTATTAACGTACGGTAAAATGCATATATTTAAAGTGTACAATTTTATAAGTTTTGGCATATGTGCACATCTGTGACACCATCTTCACAATCAAGATAATGAATATATTTATAATCACCAAAAGTTTTCTCGTGCCTTTTACTCCTTCCTCCGAAAGCCTACTTCTTCAACTCCAGCCCTACATGTTCCCAGGGAACTGCTGATTTGCTTTCCATACTGTAGATAAGTTTGTATTTTGTACTGTTTGATATAAATAGAATGATGCAATATACCGTAAAACAGTCATACTTTGAAGGAGGTGGGAGGTTTGGTTTTCTTCACCTAGTGAGATCATCCAGGTTGTTATGTGTATTATTATTATTACCTGTAGTTTTCTGCCATATGAAAATACCACAACTTGCTTATTTTTTCACTTGTTGATATTTGAATTGTTTCCAATTTAAGGTCATTATCAATAAATATATTATACATGGTTTGGTGTGTGTCTTTTGGATGTGTGCTTTCCTGTCCTCTGATAAATACCTAAAAGTGGAATGGCTGACCATATAGTGAGTGTATGTTTAAGTTTTTGAGAAACAGACATTTTTCAACTTTCCCACTTGTACTATCTACATTCCCAGTAGCAGGGA